>NC_091284.1:560162671-560796282 GCF_032444005.1 Ranitomeya imitator | reverse complement strand
CACATACAGTAGGAAGTTCAGCTTTAGACACTAGCTCTTAGGAAGGATTTTTGGGGGGTTTGTAAGGGTACAAAAAGAAGCTTCAACACTCATAAAGGGCATGGAGAATCATAATTGTAAGGAAAGATTAAATAATAATTACATATATTTAGTCTTCAGAAGAGAGGACTAAGGAGGGACTTTATTAATTTTTACAAATATGTAAATAGCCCATGTAAAAAATATGGTCAAAAGCTGTTTTATGTATGATCCTCTCAAATGACAAGAGTGCATTCTCTATGTGAGAAGAGGAGACAATCCTTCTGTACCATGTACCAAGAACTGAGGAACAATTGACCTGAGTAGCTGCTCACAAGAGGTACAATTGATTTAGGAAAAAGTATCAGATGTTTTTTTTTACAAGAAAATAACGTGTATGCTTAAATGTACAATTCTTCTCATTAAAGGCGTTGTCCGATCCAAATCAATAAGTCTGCAGTCAGTCTCACTCTGTGTGTCTGAAGTCTTATAAATCTCCCCAGCGCACGCACTGTGTGCTTCTGGGATTCACTATTTTCTGAGCAGGGACTGGAGGGTATGAATGAGTTATACTATATACTCCCGAGCATGGGCATGGCCTCGCTTCCATACACTTACCAGCTCTATAGTCGAGTGGTGTATGGGAGTGAGGCCATGCCCACTGCCCAGGACAATAACATGGAAAGAAGTATGTACACGGAATAGCGAATGCAAAACTTTGTGAACTTTTCTCTTAGAATATATGACATTTTCATACACATTCCGTTCCTTCCCGAGCTTGCTCTTCTATCTCTCTGTCTTCCTCTCTCTCTAGATTCACCACCATCCAGCACAACACTTCTGGAGTTTCCTTAGCTTACAACAGCAGTACCAATAACTAGTAAAAAAGAGTCCAATTCTTCAATCAGCAGTTCCGCATCCTTTTCCACTTTGAGAAACTTGTGCCACTATGGCCATTATTTAACTTCTCTGCTTGCCGACACATTGTAACTAACACACGGGGCAATCAATTTTCTTCCCGCTATCCCTCTCAGCGTTGCTCCATCACTTGACTGCCAAGTAACTTCATACCTTTCCACTAGGCTTCCTGCCCCAGACCTTTTCTCCGGAGAATCACTTACTCTTTCTAATGCTTTTCTTTGTTTCCCCTCTGGATTACGCTATCCATTATATTGGTCTCCACTCACTTTTGTGACACCCAATCCAAGCAGCTCTGCTGAGTATTCCAAATCAGCGTCTTCTCAAGCTGAAAGTGAGGCCTTATCTGAGTTATTAACAGGAAACTCTCCATTGTGCCCATGCTAAGCTGCTTCCCCAGGGCCAGTACCAGCTATTAACCCTATAGGCTACCTACTGTTGGGAGGAACACAACCTATCACTCACATAACTCACATTACTAACAACATTGCACATCAAAAATACATTTTACCAATACACGTGTCTTCAATGGAAAATTTTTCAGTACTCAAATTTTCTGTGGCTCCAGCATTGCATCTTCCCTTAGGGTACCGTCACACTATACGATTTACCTACGATCACGACCAGCGATATGACCTGGCCGTGATCGTAGGTAAATCGTAGTGTGGTCGCTGGGGAGCTGTCACACAGACAGCTCTCCAGCGACCAACGATGCCGAGGACCCTGGGTAACCAGGGTAAACATCGGGTAACTAAGCGCAGGACCGCGCTTAGTAACCCGATGTTTACCCTGGTTACAAGCGTAAAACTAAAAAAAAACAAACAGCACATACTTACATTCTGGTGTCCGTCAGGTCCCTTGCCGTCTGCTTCCCGCACTGTGACTGCCGGCCGTAAAGTGAAAGTGAAAGCACAGCCGCTGTGCTTAGTTACCCGATGTTTACCCTGGTTACAAGCGAACGCATCGCTGGATCGCATCGCTAGATCGCTAGATCAGTGTCACACACACCGATCTAGCGATGACAGCGGGAGATCCAGCGATGAAAGAAAGTTCTAAACGATCTGCTACGACGTACGATTCTCAGCAGGATCCCTGATCGCTGCTGCGTGTCAGACACAGCGATATCGTAATGATATCGCTGGAACGTCACGAATTGTACCATCGTAGCGATCAAAATGGTATAGTGTGACGGTACCCTTAGTCTTCGGCCTGTCATTGTAAGAGTTTGTCCAAAGGGTATGCTAAAATTATTACACATATGTTTTATGCCTTTTATTTTACTCTAATGCAAAGTATATTTCATTGTTTGTATTTAAACTGTACTATATTGCGGGCTTGCTGACAGTATTACAAAGAGGCAGGGTTAGGTTCTGATTCCATGATATACACAGGACCCTGTATGCTTGAATTTTTTTCCCCTAATAATAAAGACCTTCATTTAAAAACTGCATTTTATGTTTACTTGTGTTATCTAGGTCTAATATTTACATTTTTTGGTGATCTGAAACATTTAAGTGTGACAAACATGCAAAAGAATAGGAAATCAGGAAGTGGGCAAAACCTTTTTCACACCACTGTATATTAGTCCCTGTCCTCCATAACAATCTAAATTCAGTATTGTAGATATATACAAACGTAGGCCAGTTTCATAGGAAATCTATAACCAAATCAGTACGTTAGGAAATATGGGAAAAAAATGAAATACCCATGGAAAACCTAAGAAAATACAGGGATAACATAAAAATATGAAAAATCTGTTACCTTTTCTCAAATTTAAACCTAGAATGCAAGGCCTGCCTTTAAGACACTTTAAAGGAATCCCATGTTCCCCAAAGCGACCGTGTGCTTTTATTTTATTATACTCATTATATAGATTTAACTAAGCACCTTTTGGTGGCTTCTTTTTTAGTGAATGTCTATAAAATCATTAATATAATTTGGCCAGGAATATACTAACTAGTGGGTGACTAGTCATAGGGCTAAACTGTTCTGAAGTAATTATTGCACTAATCATTTTGTCACCTTCCTTTGGGCGTGCGTAGCATAATTTGCCGGATGTACACACCCCAATTTAATTGGCTCGCCATGTATGCCCAGGAAAACTGGTGATGCAGGGCACAGTCAGCTGTTACTAACTGCTCCCTGAGCATGTGCAAGGGTGTGATAATATGATTGGTGGGGCCATTAGCCCAGAGAAACAGAACGCCCCCATGACTAGTCACCCACTAATTAGCCTTTCAAAGGCTGAGTTATATAAACATTACAAGTGAAATTTACTAAGCAACAAAATAACAGAATGATCTTTTTTTCATACTGAAAGGATTGACTACAGACATGACATGATGGTGTTTTGTAGACATGGGGAAGCTGTCTGTTTCCCTATAAGAAGACCATTTAAATTGTTACTTAGACTAAGTTTATGTTGTGCAAGTACATACAATCTAATATTCCTTGTGAGCAGACATTTCATGGAAGTGTTCTTGAATGACATTACTAATGTAAAGTCTCCAAAATTTTGTGCACTCTGTTATGATCATTTAATTCCCACATTATGTTATGCAAAACAGCAATATAAAGGGAACAGTGAGGAACGAGTATGCTCGTTACTCGGGTTTCTCCGAGTAACAATCAGGCAAACCCCACATATATTCAAACTGTCTAGCAGCAGCCAAAACATGCAGCTGTGTCGACATAAACGAAATCTCCGAGCACGCTGAAATACTTGGAGACCACCCAAGCATGCTCGGAGTAACCCGAGTAATGAGCATACTCGCTCATCACTAAAAGGGAAGTAAAGTTATCAATGCAAGACCAGGTAGATTTATTGTTCCGGAAGTGTAGAAGGAGGAGATGACAATCACTTCTGGAACTTTAATGGCTACATCTCTTGTCAATAATTTAGAAAAATACAGATGGAAGAAATACTTCCAACTAATAGAAGGCATCGCGAATTAGACAAGCTAAGGAGTCACAATCCTGTTCTTCCCCAGCTCTGTCAAACATGGCAAAATGTTTGAGCAACCCAAAGTTGTGCAATCTTTTTGTGACTTATCAACGTGGCAAAAACACTTTGCTGAATCAGGGTCTTAACCCCTTTACCCCCAAGGGTGGTTTGCACGTTAATGACCGGGCCAATTTTTACAATTCTGACCACTGTCCCTTTATGAGGTTATAACTCTGGAACGCTTCAACGGATCTTGGCGATTCTGAGATTGTTTTCTTGTAACATATTGTACTTCATGATAGTGGTAAAATTTCTTCGATATAACTTGCGTTTATTTGTGAAAAAAACGGAAATTTGGCGAAAATTTTGAAAATTTCGCAATTTTTCAACTTTGAATTTTTATTCTGTTAAACCAGAGAGTTAAGTGACACAATATAGTTAATAAATAACATTACCCACATGTCTACTTTACATCAGCACAATTTTGGAAACAATTTTTTTTTTCTAGGAAGTTACAAGGGTTAAAATTTGACCAGCAATTTCTCATTTTTACAACAAAATTTACAAAACCATTTTTTTAGGGACCACCTCACATTTGAAGTCATTTTGAGGGGTCTATATGGCAGAAAATACCCAAAAGTGACACCATTCTAAAAACTGCACCCCTCAAGCTGCTCAAAACCACATTCAAGAAGTTTATTAACCCTTCAGGTGTTTCACAGCAGCAGAAGCAACATGGAAGGAAAAAATGAACATTTTACTTTTTAGTCACAAAAATGTTCTTTCAGCAATAATTTTTTTAATTTCCCAAGGGTAAAAAGAGAAAATGGACCTCAAGAGTTGTTGTCCAATTTGTCCTGAATACGCTGATACCCCACATGTGAGGGGGAACCACTTTTTGGGCGCATGGCAGGGCTTAGAAGGAAAGGAGCGCCGTTTGACATTTTCAAGCTAAAATTGGCTGGAATTGAGATCGGACGCCATGTCGCGTTTGGAGAGCCCCTGATGTGCCTAAACAGTGGAAACCCCCCACAAGTGACCCCATTTTGGAAACTAGACCCCCTAAGGAACTTATCTAGGTGTGTGGTGAGCACTTTTATCCCCCAAGTGCTTCACAAAAGTTTATAACGCCCGGGCGTGAAAATAAAAAATCCTATTTTTTCCACAAACATGATGGTTTAGTCCCCAATTTTTTATTTTCTCAAAGGTAAAAGGAGAAATTGGACCCCAAAAGTTGTTGTCCAATTTGTCCTGAGTACGCTGATAACCCATATGTGGGGGGAACCACTGTTTGGGCGCATGGCAGGGCTCAGAAGGAAAGGAGCGCCGTTTGACATTTTCAAGCTAAAATTGGCTGGAATTGAGATCGGACGCCATGTCGCGTTTGGACAGCCCCTGATGTGCCTAAACAGTGGAAACCCCCCACAAGTGACCCCATTTTGGAAACTAGACCCCCTAAGAAACTTATCTAGGTGTGTGGTGAGCACTTTTATCCCCCAAGTGCTTCACTAAAGTCTATGATGCCCGGTGTGAAAATAAAAAATTCTATTTTTTCCCCCACAAAAATGATCTTTCAGCCCCCAATTTTTTATTTTCCCAAGGGTAACAGGAGAAATTGGACCCCAAAAGTTGTTGTCGAATTTGTCCTGAGTACGCTGGTACCCCATATGTGGGAGAAAACTACTGTTTGGGCACACTTCGGGGCTCGGAAGGGAAGTAGTGACATTTTGGAATGCAGACTTTGATGGAATTGTCTGCAGGCATCATGTGCCATTTGGTGAGCCCCTGATGTGCCTAAACAGTAGAAACTCCCCACAAGTGACCCCATTTTGGAAACTTGACCCCCTAAAGAACTTATCTAGGTGTGTCGTGAGAATTTTGAACCTCCAAGTGCTTCACTAAAGTCTATGATGCCCGGCGTGAAAATAAAAAATTCTATTTTTTCCCCCACAAAAATGATATTTCAGCCACCAATTTTTTATTTTCCCAAGGGTAACAGGAGAAATTGGACCCCAAAAGTTGTTGTCGAATTTGTCCTGAGTACGCTGGTACCCCATATGTGGGAGAAAACTACTGTTTGAGCACACTTCGGGGCTCGGAAGGGAAGTAGTGACGTTTTGGAATGCAGACTTTGATGGAATTGTCTGCAGGCATCATGTGCCATTTGGTGAGCCCCTGATGTGCCTAAACAGTAGAAACTCCCCACAAGTGACCCCATTTTGGAAATTTGACCCCCTAAGGAACTTATCTAGGTGTGTCGTGAGAATTTTGAACCTCCAAGTGCTTCACTAAAGTCTATGATGCCCGGCGTGAAAATAAAAAATTCTATTTTTTCCCCCACAAAAATGATCTTTCAGCCCCCAATTTTTTATTCTCCCAAGGGTAACAGGAGAAATTGGACCCCAAAAGTTGTTGTCGAATTTGTCCTGAGTACGCTGGTACCCCATATGTGGGAGAAAACTACTGTTTGGGCACACTTCGGGGCTCGGAAGGGAAGTAGTGACGTTTTGGAATGCAGACTTTGATGGAATTGTCTGCAGGCATCATGTGCCATTTGGTGAGCCCCTGATGTGGCTAAACAGTAGAAACTCCCCACAAGTGACCCCATTTTGGAAACTTGACCCCCTAAAGAACTTATCTAGGTGTGTCGTGAGAATTTTGAACCTCCAAGTGCTTCACTAAAGTCTATGATGCCCGGCGTGAAAATAAAAAATTCTATTTTTTCCCCCACAAAAATGATATTTCAGCCACCAATTTTTTATTTTCCCAAGGGTAACAGGAGAAATTGGACCCAAAAAGTTGTTGTCGAATTTGTCCTGAGTACGCTGGTACCCCATATGTGGGAGAAAACTACTGTTTGGGCACACTTCGGGGCTCGGAAGGGAAGTAGTGACGTTTTGGAATGCAGACTTTGATGGAATTGTCTGCAGGCATCATGTGCCATTTGGTGAGCCCCTGATGTGCCTAAACAGTAGAAACTCCCCACAAGTGACCCCATTTTGGAAATTTGACCCCCTAAGGAACTTATCTAGGTGTGTCGTGAGAATTTTGAACCTCCAAGTGCTTCACTAAAGTCTATGATGCCCGGCGTGAAAATAAAAAATTCTATTTTTTCCCCCACAAAAATGATATTTCAGCCACCAATTTTTTATTTTCCCAAGGGTAACAGGAGAAATTGGACCCAAAAAGTTGTTGTCGAATTTGTCCTGAGTACGCTGGTACCCCATATGTGGGAGAAAACTACTGTTTGGGCACACTTCGGGGCTCGGAAGGGAAGTAGTGACGTTTTGGAATGCAGACTTTGATGGAATTGTCTGCAGGCATCATGTGCCATTTGGTGAGCCCCTGATGTGGCTAAACAGTAGAAACTCCCCACAAGTGTGGGGAAAAACTGTTTGGGCACTTCGGGACTCAGAAGGGAAGCAGTGACGATTTGGAATGCAGACTTTGATGGACTAGTTCTGAGGGCGTCATGTTCCGTTTGCAGAGCCCCTGATGTGCCTAAACAGTAAAAAAAAAACACAAGTGACATCATTTTGGAACCTAGACCCCCAAGGAACTTACTTAGATGTGCTCCCTCTTTGGAACTAATCTACTGGTTCCTGTTAAGTAAATTAGTAGTGCATGGAGGTGTGGTACAATTTGAAGCAGTCCTTCATACACAGGCCAGGTTTGTCGGGGCAGGTGTCGCATTGATAGATGGTGTCCTTGCGTACTCCTCTTTTGTAGCACACTCGGCACCTTTTTTGCAGCTTACTTTTTCTATCAGTTGGCGGGACCACCCCCGGAAAATGCTGACCTGGTATGATACGAGCACCCTCAGTTCCGGAAGTACTGGGGCCCGCTCCTTCCCTCGTGCCAAATATCAGGGCCTTAACCACTACCTCCTGGAACTGAAGGTACGACGTATCAGTGTGTCGTGCACATCGTGACAGCAGGAAAGCGTTGAGCATTGCCATTTGTACGATGTACACGGACAGCTTTTTGTACCACACCTTGGCCTTCCTCAAAGCACTGTACGGTTGGAGGAGTTGATCGGAGAGATCAACGCCCCCCATGTTTTTGTTGTACCCCAGTACACAGTCTGGTTTGCAGACCTGTGTTGAGGTACCCCGTACACTGCTGAGGGCACTGCCATCACCGTGTATGGTGGTCAAGAGAAGGACATCCCTCTTGTCCTTGTACTTGACCACCAGCAGGTGGTCGCTACATCGGGCTTTGCTCTCACCTTTTCTGAGCATCTGCCCAAGTAGCGTCTTCGGGAGGCCTCTCTGATTTTTGCAGACAGTACCGCAGGCTGCGGTACCTCGCGCAGAGAGGGATTTGTAGAGTGGGATGCTGGAATAAAAGTTATCGGTGTAGAGGTGATAACCTTTATCCAGCAGTGGGTGCACCAAATCCCACACTATTTTCCCACTCACTCCCAGGATGGAAGGACACTCAGGCGGTTCAATCCTGCTGTCCTTCCCTTCGTCCACTCTAAAGCTGTAGGTGTACCCTGAGGTACTCTCACACAGCTTGTAGAGTTTGATTCCGTACCTGGCCCTTTTGCTGGGCAGGTATTGACGGAATCTGAGCCGCCCCTTAAAATGAACCAAGGACTCATCCACACAGATGTCCCTTTTGGGCACGTACACTTCAGCAAACTTTTTGCTGAAGTGTTCGATGACCGGCCGAACTTTGAACAGACGGTCAAAATTGGGGTCATCTCGTGCGGGACACCGTGCATTATCGTTGTAATGCAAAAACTTATGGATGGCCTCAAAACGCGTCCGAACCATGACCATTCGGAACACTGGAGTGTTATATAAAATATCTACACTCCAATATTGCCGAATTTCTGGCTTCTTCACGATCCCCATATGGAGGACCAGGCCCCAAAACTGCATCATTTCAACTGCGTCCACAGGAGACCAGTTAGAAAATGATGAACGGGGGTTTTGCTCCAAAAATTGCCGAGCATACAAATTAGTTTGCTCCACCATGAGGTTAACGAAAGCCTCAGAGAAAAAGACTTTGAAAAAGTCTATTTCTGTGAGGCCGGTGGTGTCAAACTTGATTCCTGATTCTGCCACAAAATCAGGAATCAGTGGCTCGTAATTGTCGGGGGGCGAGGTCCATATGGGGTCCGAAGAGTGTCGCACTGGTTCATTTTCAGGAGTGGGCGCTGCCTGA
This sequence comes from Ranitomeya imitator, assembly GCF_032444005.1. NCBI lineage: Eukaryota > Metazoa > Chordata > Amphibia > Anura > Dendrobatidae > Ranitomeya > Ranitomeya imitator. The sequence goes on along the minus strand of NC_091284.1, from coordinate 560,787,227 downwards.
TCTTCTCTCCTGGGGCGTCTGCGTGGCGGTTCCGCAGGACCCGAGGAGGAAGATGAGGAGGAGGAGGAAGAGGATGAAGAATCTGAAGAGTAAAGGAATGTGGGATCCTCTCCCTCGCTATCAGTGTCGGAGACAAGGAAAGCATATGCCTCCTCCAATGAATAGCGCTGCTGGGACGAACGGGACATTTTTTGTGTGATTATGGTGCTTGGGTGTAATATTTATTGGTAACTGTGTACGTGTGGGGGGGGGGGGGTAGTGTTTGGTGCAAACTATTCTGAAAGGAAAAAGCTAAAGGGAAAAAAAATACCTGTAAAAGGAAAAGTCTAAAACAGCAGGCCCTAGCTCTGATAAGTGAACTGCACGGGTTCAGACGCAGCGGCGGGGTGCGTGGACGGGGATGTGGAAAAAAAAAAAAGAAATGAAAGGCACGGGTTCAGACGCAGCGGCGGGGTGCGTGGATGGGGATGTGGGAAAAAAAAAAAAGAAATGAAAGGCACGGGTTCAGACGCAGCAGCGGGGTGCGTGGACGGGGATGTGGAAAAAAAAAAAAAGAAATGAAAGGCACGGGTTCAGACGCAGCGGCGGGGTGTGTGGACGGGGATGTGGGAAAAAAAAAAAGAAATGAAAGGCACGGGTTCAGATGCAGCGGCGGGGTGCGTGGACGGGGATGTGGGAAAAAAAAAGAAATGAAAAGCACGGGTTCAGACGCAGCGGCGGGGTGCGTGGACGGGGATGTGGAAAAAAAAAAAAGAAATGAAAGGCACGGGTTCAGACGCAGCAGCGGGGTGCGTGGACGGGGATGTGGGAAAAAAAAAAAGAAATGAAAGGCACGGGTTCAGACGCAGCGGCGGGGTGCGTGGACGGGGATGTGAAAAAAAAAAAAAGAAATGAAAGGCACGGGTTCAGACGAAGCGGCGGGGTGCGTGGACGGGGATGTGGGAAAAAAAAAAAGAAATGAAAGGCACGGGTTCAGATGCAGCGGCGGGGTGCGTGGACGGGGATGTGGGAAAAAAAAAAGAAATGAAAGGCACGGGTTCAGATGCAGCGGCGGGGTGCGTGGACGGGGATGTGGAAAAAAAAAAAATGAAAGGCACGGGTTCAGACGCAGTGGCGGGGTGCGTGGACGGGGATGTGGAAAAAAAAAAAAGAAATGAAAGGCACGGGTTCAGACGCAGCGGCGGGGTGCGTGGATGGGGATGTGGGAAAAAAAAAAAGAAATGAAAGGCACGGGTTCAGACGCAGCGGCGGGGTGCGTGGACGGGGATGTGGAAAAAAAAAAAAGAAATGAAAGGCACGGGTTCAGACGCAGCGGCGGGGTGCGTGGACGGAGATGTGGGAAAAAAAAAAAATGAAAGGCACGGGTTCAGACGCAGCGGCGGGGTGCGTGGACGGGGATGTGGGGAAAAAAAAAGAAATGAAAGGCACGGGTTCAGACGCAGCGGCGGGGTGCGTGGACGGGGATGTGTGGAAAAAAAAAAAGAAATTAAAGGCACGGGTTCAGACGCAGCGGCGGGGTGCATGGACGGTGATGTGGGAAAAAAAAAAAATGAAAGGCACGGGTTCAGACGCAGCGGCGGGGTGCGTGGACGGGGATGTGGAAAAAAAAAAAAGAAATGAAAGGCACGGGTTCAGACGCAGCGGCGGGGTGCGTGGACGGGGATGTGGGAAAGAAAAGCGAGCACGAGTGTTGATCGGTGAACTGCGTCACCAATCAACGCTCGGCGGCTGCTAAATTTGGGCACGGACGGACGCGGCGCAAAGTGGGGGTGGAGGGGGAAGGGGAAAGGGGGGAGGGGTAAGGGGGGGCGAAGTAAGATTGGGCCGGGATCGGGGATGAACACTTACGGTTGTAGTCTCTCTTCTTTCTTCTTTCTTCTGTCTTCTTTCTTCTGTCTTCTTTCTTTAGCAAGAATTGTGGTGTCACAGGCTACTGTGGCACCACAAGTCTCAGCACAGGAGGGGATCTGTCAGCGTGACCGCTCTTCAGGAATCCTCACCAAGTGTGAGGATTCCTGAAGAGCAGTCAGACAGGTCAGGGACAGGTGAGACAGGTCACAGAGCGGTCACACCGCTGCTATGACCTGTCATTGGTGGGATCGAATGATCACATCGATCCCACCAATCAGAGGTGGCCCTGGTGACGCCGGTGTCGCTAGGCACCAGCCTATGATCGGAGCTCACAGCTCCGATCATAGGCAGGTCACCGGCAGGTCACCAGCAAGTGACCGGCAGGTGACCGGCAGGTCACCATCAGGGCACAGCGCGGGCACACCGCTGCTGTGCCCTGATTGGCAGAGCTGCAGGAGGTGGTGGGGGAGGTGGCAGGCAGGGCCCGGCACATGGATTTCAAAAGCAGGGCACAGCGCGGTAACACCGCCGTTGTGCCCTGCGATCGGCGTGATCGATGTGATCGTCGATCGCGCCGATCCGGCGGGTCTGTTCCTGATTGGCGCGATCGACGATCACATCGATCGCGCCAATCACAGCTGCAGGATCCGGAGCCGCAGGGCAGCTGAGGAAGGCTCCGGATCAGGTACTCTCAGGCAGGGCACAGCGCGGTAACACCGCCGCTATGCCCTGCGATTGGCACGATCGATGTGATCGTCGATCGCGCCAATCCGGGGGGTTTTGGCCGGTGCCTGGGTTGCCAGGCACCGGCCCCAGGATCGAGTACATCGGTACTCGATCCTAGCCTGGAACCTCACTGTTTCAGCCAAGCTGATTGGCTGAAACAATGAGAAAGGCTGTGATTGGCTGTTCAGAATTGAACAGCCAATCACAGCGATCGGGAGGCGGGGGAGGGGACGCCATACCCCAGGATGCCGAGGCCATCTTCCCTGAGGTAAGATGGCGTCGGAATTTTAATGCGATCACCGCGACTTAAGTCGCAGTGTCGCATTAAAGGGCATGACGTACTATCCCGTCGCTGGTCATGGGGGCCCACCCCACCTCGACGGGATAGTACGTCTGATGTCAGAAAGGGGTTAATATTCTCCAGTAAAATACAAATAGACTTGAATTGAATTTCCAGTATTACAGATGGCCACATCCAGCTTATCTAGATCTATTTGAACATGGACTAGTATAAAGCGTAGGTTTAGGAGATAAAATGAATTCCAAATTGCAATAGCTAATAAAACCTAAACCATTTCTTGTTTATCATGTAAGCACAATATTCATCCCATTTGCCTTTTACCCTAAGTACCTCCTTTTTTCAGTTATCTTACAGATATTCTAGGGATGAGAAAGTCTTTTTTTCTTGCAATAATCACACAAGGCACATGTAGGAAACCAGAAGCTCACTGGAGCAGTAAATGCACATGCATTTACTGACTAATGAAGATAAATAGTGAACATCTTGGTAAATTCTGAAGCATGGCACACAAAATATATTGCTCCTTAAAATCTCTTATAGAAAATGTTGTTCTAGAAATTCTGTATCAATGTCAGATAACTGTTCAGATATAATGTTTGGAGAACATTAACCCCTTAATCCCATATGACGTACTATCCCGTCCAGGTGACCTGGGACTTAATTCCCATGGACTGGATAGTACGTCATATGCGATCGGCCGCGCTCACGGGGGGAGTGCGGCCGATCGCGGCCGGGTGTCAGCTGCCTATCGCAGCTGACATCCGGCACTATGTGCCAGGAGCGGTCACGGACCGCTCCCGGCACATTAACCCCCGGCACACCGCGATCAAAGATGATCGCGGTGTGCCGGCGGTGCAGGGAAGCATCGCGCAGGGAGGGGGCTCCCTGCGGGCTTCCCTGAGACGATCGGTACACGGTGATGTGCTCACCGTGTACCGAGCGTCTTCTCCCTGCAGTCCCCGGATCCAAAATGGCCGCCGGGCTGCATCCGGGTCCTGCAGGGAGCACTTCCGGGTCAGGATCAGGCTGCAGCTGCAGCTCTAATCCTGCCCGGCTGTATGTCAGATCACCGATCTGATAGAGTGCTGTGCACACTGTCAGATCGGTGATCTGTGATGTCCCCCCCTGGGACAAAGTGAAAAAGTAAAAAAAAAAATTTCCACACTTGTAAAAAAAAAAATAAAAAAAAAATTCCTAAATAAAGCAGAAAAAAAAAAATATTATTCCCATAAATACATTTCTTTACATAAAAAAAAAAACAAAAAAACAATAAAAGTACACATATTTAGTATCGCCGCGTCCGTAACGACCCGACCTATAAAACTGGCCCACTAGTTAACCCCTTCAGTGAACACCGTAAGAAAAAAAAAAAAAAAACGAGCCAAAAAACAACGCTTTATTATCATAACGCTGAACAAAGAGTGGAATAACACGCGATCAAAAAGACGGATATAAATAACCATGTTACCTCTGAAAACGTCATCTTGTCCCGCAAAAATCGAGCCGCCATATAGCATCATAACCAAAAAAATAAAAAAGTTATAGTCCTCTGAATAAAGCGATGCCAAAATAATTATTTTTTCTATAAAATAGCTTTTATCGTATAAAAGCGCCAAAACATAAAAAAAATGATATAAATGAGGTGTCGCTGTAATCGTACTGACCCGAAGAATAAAACTGCTTCATCAATTTTACCAAACGCGGAACGGTATAAACGCCTCCCCCAAAAGAAATTCATGAATAGCTGGTTTTTGGTCATTCTGCCTCACAAAAAAATCGGAATAAAAAGCGATCAAAAACTGTCACGTGTCCGAAAATGTAACCGATAAAAACGTCAACTCGTCCCGCAAAAAACAAGACCTCACATGACTCTGTGGACCAAAATATGGAAAAATTATAGGTCTCAAAATGTGGAGACGCAAAAACTTTTTTGCTATAAAAAGCGTCTTTTAGTGTGTGACGGCTGCCAATCATAAAAATCCGCTAAAAAACTCGCTATAAAAGTAAATCAAACCCCCCTTCATCACCCCCTTAGTTAGGCTAGGTTCACATTGCGTTAATGGGTTAACGCTAACGGACAGCGTTGCACGGCGAAAATGTCACAATTAACGCCGTGCAACGGGTCCGTTAGCACAACCATTGACAGCAATGTGATTTTCAGGTGTAGCGCATCGCTAGAGCGTGCCATTTTCGGCTCGCGCTAGCAAGGTGCCATTCTTTTGTGGCGCGCCTCAGACGCTGCTTGCAGCGTCCGCGGCGCGCCCGAGGTCCGATCCCCGATCTTCCAGAGCGGGGACGTTAACGCGACCACTAAACACGACACCTAAAAAGACATTGTGTTAGCGCAATCCGCTAGTGCTAAACGGATTTCCCTAACGCAATGTGAACCTAGCCTTAGGGAAAAATAATAAAATTAAAAAAAATGTATTTATTTCCATTTTCCGGTTAGGGTTAGGGTTAGGGTTAGGGCTAGGGTTGGGGCTAGGGTTAGGGTTTGGATTACATTTACGGTTGGGATTAGGGTTGGGATTAGAATTAGGGGTGTGTCTGGGTTAGGTGTGTGGTTAGGGTTACAGTTGGGATTAGGGTTAGTGGTGCGTTTGGATTAGGGTTTCATTTATAATTGGGGGGTTTCCACTGTTTAGACACATCAGGGGCTCTCCAAACGCGACATGGCGTCCGATCTCAATTCCAGCCAATTCTGCATTGAAAAAGTAAAACAGTGCTCCTTCACTTCCGAGCTCTCCCGTGCGCCCAAACAGGGGTTTACCCCAACATATGGGGTATCAGCGTACTCGAGACAAATTGGACAACAACTTTTTGGGTCCAAGTTCTCTTGTTATCCTTGGGAAAATAAAAATTTGGGGGGCTAAAAATCATTTTTGTGGGAAAAAAAAGGATTTTTATTTTCACGGCTCTGCGTTGTAAACTGTAGTGAAACACTTGGGGGTTCAAAGTTTTCACAACACATCTAGATAAGTTCCATGGGAGGTCTAGTTTCCAATATGGGGTCACTTGTGGGTGGTTTCTACTGTTTGGGTACATCAGGGGCTCTGCAAATGCAACGTGACGCCTGCAGACCAATCCATCTAAGTCTGCATTCCAAATGGCGCTCCTTCCCTTCCGAGCTCTGCCATGAGCCCAAACAGTGGTTCCCCCCCACATATGGGGTATCAGCGTACTCAGGACAAATTGAACAACAACTTTTGGGGTCCAATTTATTCTGTTACCCTTGTAAAAATACAAAGCTGGGGGCTAAAAAATCATTTTTGTGAAAAAAAAAAGAATTTTTATTTTCACGGGTCTGCGTTATAAACTGTAGTGAAACACTTAGGGGTTCAAAGTTCTCACAACACATCTAGATAAGTTCCATGGGAGGTCTAGTTTCTAATATGGGGTCACTTGTGGGGGGTTTGTACTGTTTGGGTACATCAGGGGCTCTGCAAATGCAACGTGACTCCTGCAGACCAATCCATCTAAGTCTGCATTCCAAATGGCGCTCCTTCCCTTCCGAGCTCTGCCATGCGCCCAAACAGTGGTTCCCCCCCACATATGGGGTATCAGCGTACTCAGGACAAATTGGACAACAACTTTTGGGGTCCAATTTATTATGTTACCCTTGTGAAAATACAAAACTGGGGGCTAAAAAATTTTTGCGAAAAAAAAATAAATTTATTTTAACGGCTCTGCGTTATAAACTGTAGTGAAACACTTGGGGGTTCAAAGCTCTCAAAACACATCTAGATAAGTTCCTTAGAGGGTCTAGTTTCCAAAATGGTGTCACTTGTGGGGGTTTTTAATGTTTAGGCACATCAGGGGCTCTCCAAACCAACATGGCGTCCCATCTTAATTCCAGTCAATTTTGCATTGAAAAGTCAAATGGCGCTCCTTCCCTTCCGAGCTCTGCTATGCACCCAAAAAGTGGTTTACCCCCACATATGGGGTATCGTCGCACTCAGGACAAATTGCACAACAACTTTTGTGGTCTAATTTCTTCTCTTACCCTTGGGAAAATAAAAAATTGGGGGCGAAAAGATCATTTTTGTGAAAAAATAAGATTTTTTATTTTTACGGCTCTGCATTATAAACTTCTGTGAAGCACTTGTTGGGTCAAAGTGCTCACCACACATCTAGATAAGTTCCTTAAGGGGTCTACTTTTCAAAATGGTGTCACTTGTGAGGGGTTCCAATGTTTAGGCACATCAGGGGCTCTCCAAACGCAACATGGCGTCCCATCTCAATTCCAGTCAATTTTGCATTGAAAAGTCAAATGGCGCTCCTTTCCTTCCGAGCTCTGCCATGCGCCCAAACAGTGGTTTACCCCCACATATGGGGTATCGTCGCACTCAGGACAAATTGCACAACAACTTTTGTGGTCTAATTTCTTCTCTTACCCTTGGGAAAATAAAAAATTGGTGGCGAAAAGATTATTTTTGTGAAAAAATATGATTTTTTATTTTTACGGCTCTGCATTATAAACTTCTGTGAAGCACTTGTTGGGTCAAAGTGCTCACCACACCTCTAGATAAGTTCCTTAAGGGGTCTACTTTCCAAAATGGTGTCACTTGTGGGGATTTCAATGTTTAGGCACATCAGGGGCTCTCCAAACGCAACATGGCATCCCATCTCAATTCCAGTCAATTTTGCATTGAAAAGTAAAATGGCGCTCCTTCCCTTCCGAGCTCTGCCATACGCCCAAACAATGATTTACACCCATATACGGGGTATCAGCGTACTCAGGACAAATTGGCCAACAATTTTTGAGGTTCAATTTCTTCTCTTACTCTTGGGAAAATAAAAAATTGGGGGCGAAAAGATCATTTTTGTGAAAAAATATGATTTTTTATTTTTACGGCTCTGCATTATAAACTTCTGTGAAGCAATTGGTGGGTCAAAGTGGTCACCACACATCTAGATAAGTTCCTTAGGGTGTCTACTTTCCAAAATGGTGTCACTTGTGGGGGGTTTCAATGTTTAGGCACATCAGTGGCTCTCCAAACGCAACATGGTGTCCCATCTCAATTCCTGTCAATTTTGCATTTAAAAGTCAAATGGCGCTCCTTCCCTTCCGAGCTCTGCCATGCGCCCAAACAGTGGTTTACCCCCACATATGGGGTATCAGCGTACTCATTACAGATTGTACAACAATGTTTGGCATCCATTTTATCCTGTTACCCTTGGTAAAATAAAACAAATTGGAGCTGAAATAAATTTTGTGTGAAAAAAAGTTAAATATTCATTTTTATTTAAACATTTCAAAAATTCCTGTGAAACCCCTGAAGGGTTAATAAACTTCTTGAATGTGGTTTTGAGCACCTTGAGGGGTGCAGTTTTTAGAATGGTGTCACACTTGGGTATTTTCTATCATATAGACCCCTCAAAATGACATCAAATGAGATGTGGTCCCTAAAAAAAAATGGTGTTGTAAAAATGAGAAATTGCTGGTCAACTTTGAACCCTTATAACTCCCTAACAAAAAAAAATTTTGGTTCCAAAATTGTGCTGATGTAAAGGAGACATGTGGGAAATGTTACTTATTAAGTATTTTGCGTGACATATCTCTGTGATTTAAGGGCATAAAAATTTAAAGTTGGAAAATTGCGAAATTTTCAAAATTTTCGCCAAATTTCCGTTTTTTTCACAAATAAACGCAAGTTATATCGAATAAATGTTACTACTAAAATGAAGTACAATATGTCACGAGAAAACAATGTCAGAATCGCCAAGATCCGTTGAAGCGTTCCAGAGTTATAACCTCATAAAGGGACAGTGGTCAGAATTGTAAAAATTGGCCCGGTCATTAACGTGCAAACCACCCTCGGGGCTTAAGGGGTTAAATAACCTTGTTGTGAATTGTAAATGGGATGCACATCTAAGTTGCCAATTTAAAACTGTCAGCCATGATGGATGGCTTCAGTAACCAAAAGGTTTCCCACAGAAAGCAACAAGAATTTGTTTGCGGCATCTTGGTCTCTAACCAATTACCTCCGATGCAGAATTTTCATTCCATGAGGGTAAAACAGTGCATGCAATGTTTTATCTCCTCTTTTAAGCAGTCACTCAATATTTCATAGTTTTCCTCAGAGATATCATCAATTCATGTAAACTATAATAGATGATGAAACATAAATTTAACTTCTGAATACCGTGGTGCACCTCAATTCTACATTGCCAAAAGAAAACACCTTGTTTAATCAATGGAGGTTCAATTAAGAATTTTAATGTCAATTTAAAAATAAACCTTTACAAAATGACCTTCATCTTCAAACAGTGGATTTTGCAGGGAAAATTTTTTTTATGACTCAACCTTTCCCTTGTAGCACTTATTTAGGGCAAATGCTGTATTGCATGCCCTCTATGTAATAAATAAATGGTTAGAGTCCTTAGATGATTACCCTTAATCACAATAAATAAGTACCTAACTATTCATCTCTGTTACTATGACTTATGTGACCGAGCCTTACTAATAATAATTATTATTATTTTAATAAAGGGTTACACACAAACAATATTATACATTCAGACTTGGACTGGCCCACAGGAGAACAGGAGAATCCTTTGGTGGGCCCCTGTGCAAGAGTGCACCACCCCCTCTTATATGAGCAGTTCTTGGCACTATATACTTGAATCACTATGTACAGACAAAAGAAGCATCTTATTCATTTAACAATCTACCCAGCTAATTGCTATAAAAAATTGTGATTGAGGATAATGTCACATTTGCATATAGATGAAAAGTGGGGCCCTGGAGTTGGATACTGGTTGCCTTTTGGCACCACAGTCTGACGCTCCATACATTATAGAGTAACACATAATTTAATAATTCAAACAAGAGTGAGCTCACAAATTTAAGTTATATGAGGAAATAGGGATAACCTAAAAGGTAAAATATGGTTGTGTTGTATGAACTAGCCATGGTTTATAATACATAAGGCTATTCTTTTAAAACCAGTATTTGTATATATACAAATATGAAGTGCTACTGTGTGCATGGAATGTGTGAGGAACTGATGAAACAAGGGAGCATATTCAATGGAAAACATAGGAAAAGGGGAACTGATAAAAGTCAGATTAGTGAGATGATGTGAGCAGTGGCTGGACAGAAATCTGAGCCACGTTGCTGCATTCAGGATAAGTTGGTGATGAAAGAATTTAGTGAGAGGAAGACCAATTAGCACTAAGTTTCTGTATGCAATATAAGAATGAATCAGAATTTTTGCAGTTTCGATGGCAAAATGACTGATTCTGGAGATGTTTTTAGGCACAGGAGGCATGAACGTGCGAGTGATGGGATATAGGGAAGGAAGGAAAGATCCGATTTGATGATAACCCCAAGAAAGAGGGTATGATACCCGGGAGGAATGGCATTGCCACAGGGGAATATTAACCCCTTCATGAAACCAGCTTTTTTCGGTTTTGCTTTTTTGTTTTCCGCTCCCCTCATTCACAGAGCCATAACTTTTTTCTTTTTCGGTCAATATGGCCATGTGAGGGCTTAGTTTTTGCAGGACGAGATGTACTTTTGAAAGACATCATTGGTTTTACCATGTCATGTACTAGAAAACCGGAAAAGAATTCCAAGTGCGGTGCAATTGCAAAAAAAGTGCAATCCCACACTTGTTTTTTGTTTTGCTTTTTTGCTAGGTTCACTAAATACTAAAACAGTTGACATGTCCCGGCTTTGATGCGGGCTCACCGCCGGAGCCCGCATCAATGCGGGGGTGCTGACCTCGGACGTACTATCCCATCCGAGGTCAGAAAGAGGTTAAAATATCAGGTTTAGGTGGATTAGTAAGGGGAGGAATCACAAGATTTGTAATGAATCAGTTTCAGATAGAGGGCATGAGGTTAGAGACTAGAGAGTGTTCAGAAAACGTTTGCCAATCTCAAATTTGGCATGAACATAGCACATTAGGATTCGTGTTCGCTTTCATGATCATTGTTACTGAAAGTCAGCAAAAATCGGTTACAGTTTGGTAAATCATTGCGTTTCCCCTAATGCTTTTAGGGGAAACGCAATGATTTACCAAACTGTAACCGATTAGTCTCCGGAAGCCCCATTTGCTAATCCAAATCATTTGTTCTAAAACTGTGTTTCAGTGGTAAATCATACGACCAGATTTCCACTTAAAAATTGTTAGGTCTAATATTGTGGAGCAGCCACAAGGCCCAATTAGCTACTCCAAATCATATGTGCTAAACAATTCCATTTTTGAAGACCAAAAAGCAAAGGGTCCAAACCCCCCATGAAGCATTAATATTGAGCTGGAAATACTCCTGCACCATCTTCTTGCAGTCGTTCATTACGTGTCAGACTTGTACTCTGTTCTGCTGGTGCAGTGGCTGGTCTAGAAAATGTATGACTCACAGAAATAGCTTATTTTAATTTTTAGTTAATCTACGCACTTATATAGCACCATTAATTACACAGCATTTCACAGACTTTTTCGGCACTCTCTTTCCATTGGGGCTCAGAATCTAAATTTCCTATCAGTATATCTGATTCTATTTGGAGTGTGGTAGAAATCCAGAGTAACCGGAGGAGGTTTTAATCCAGGATCCCAGTGCAGCAAAGCTGCACTGCTAACAACTAAGCCAAATGCTGCCTCTGCCACTTACACTTCTGCTGCTAATATTTTTGCGTTGACGACTCAACATTACCGGGGTTGGAAGTCTATAACTGCAATGAATGCTATGTGCCACACTGTTGTCTTGTGAAAAATCACTCTTAAGATTGTCTACAAGAGTGTTTCGATACTCGAGCATGTGCTCGTCCCTTTCGAGGGGGTCAAGCATCTAGCTAAAAATGTACTCTTGCATTGCGGATCTAAAAGAGTGGCAGCTGAGTATTCAGCACAATTTCTAATCCTAACAATACAGCCAGCAATCATTTTGCAGTAAGTATGCTCTCACATGTCAGCTGCTTCCTTTATGTCCAAGTACATGGTGTGTTGGTGGTGGGGAAAGACTTAAGCTTGCTTTCTCCATCCTCTCCTGCCAACCATGGACAACAGAGAAGGGATCATTATCCTCTTCATCTCCTGACTGTTGCATGCCCATCACCTCTTCCTCCTTGTCCTGCTTCATTTGTTCCTTGGCTCCTGCACCTTTACTAACGGTTTGTCTAGTACCTTGAGCCCCCCTCCATCGCCATAATCCACCCTCCCATGGCACCTGCCTGTGCGATGACCATCCAAAAATTAGAGATATTGTTATCACTTCCACATCCTCCCCCTCTGCGACCATCACCTCCTCCTGCAGACTATTCAAAGTATGATCCAACATGTAGATGACCGAAATAGTGATGCTAATGATGGCAACATCAGCGCTAGCCATCTTAGTAGCCATTTCAAAACTGTGCAATAGTGTGCTGAGGTCCTTCATCTGTGCCCACTCCACAAGTGTGATTTGCACCATGTCCATACTGTGTTGGCCCAGGCTATGCAGAATGTCCTACTTTAGCAGCCGTCATCACTGCTGCCACAGTGGCTGCAACAAGTGCAGAGTGTAATTCCACGGGGTCGGCACAGCGCTTATCAAATGGTTAACCGGTAGCCCGAAAGACCTCTGTAGCAATGTATGTCGATGGCCGTAAGTCTTGTAGATGCCAGAAATGAGCACACAGCGGCTGTGCTTCTGTAGCATCGTATCCAGGCTGCGATAATTGTGCAGAAATTGCTGTACCACCAGGTTGAGGATGTGAGCCATGCAAGGCACGTGTGTGTGGTTGCCCGGCATAGGTCAAGTTTGCACCATCATCGCACACAGCCTTCACTGACTCCAGATTCAGCGGAGACAGGCATTGCTCAAACTTGGCCTAGATAGCTGTCCACAATGCTTGAGTTGTGTGACTGCATTCTCCAAGGCAAATTAATTTAAACACTGCCTGATTACAGTTTTCCCTGACTGCGCAGTACAGGGGTGGGGGAATATTCTCTGCACTGTTGGAAAATGTGTCTCATTAACCCCTTTCTGACATCCGACTTAATATTCAGTCCATGTGACCTGGGCCTGTTTTACCATGGGCGGAATATTAAGTAATTTCTTTAATGTGACATTGCGATCGAAGTCACGGTGATGGCATTAAAATTCCAGTGCCATCTTTCCTGTGAGTAGATGGTGCCATCATCCTGGGGAGTGTCGCTGCCCTCCCGCATCTACGATCACTGTGATTGGCTGATTAATTCTGAACAGCCAATTGCAGCATTTCTCAGTGTTTCAGCCAATCAGATTGCCTGAAACACTGATGTCCCAGCCTAAGATCGGTGCTCCAGGAGCACCGATCCAAGGCTGGTGCCTGGCAATGCCAGGCATCGCCGAAAATGACTGATTGGCGTGATTGATGATCACATCGATAGCGCCAATCGCAGGGCACAGCCACAGTGTGACTGTGCTGTGCTCTCCCGGTGACCTGCTGGTATCCTGCCAAGGATTGGAGCCGATCCTAGGTTGGTGCCTAGCAATGCCAGTGTCACCAGGGCCAGCTCTGATTGGTGTGATCAATGATGACATTGATGACACCAATGACAGGGCACAGCAGCGGTATGACCGCTCTGTGACCTGTCTGTCACCTGTTTGTGACCGCTCTGCAGGTCCTCACACTAACTGAGGATTTCTGCAAAGTGGTCATGCTACAGGATCTGCTGCTGTGCTGGGCCTTGTGGTGCCACAGAAGCATCCCTGCTGAACAAAGAACAGAGAAGAAGAAAGAAGACAACATAGAAGAAAGAAGAGAGACAACTGTAAATGTTTTGATCCCTGATCCCTGCCCAATCTCTCTTCATCCACCCCAATCCCTCCCATTTCCACCTTACCCTTCCCTTTCCCCCTCGTTTACCCCCTCCACCCAACTTTACGCCGCCACCATGTGCACATTTAGCAGCTGCCGAGCATTGATTGGTGACGCAGTTCACAATCAACACTCGTGCTCGCTTTTTTTTCACCACTCTTGTGCACATCCAGCAGCCGCTGAGCCTTTTTTAGTGATGCAGTTAACTTGTGCCTGCTGTTCCTCCCATGCGCCACCCCTGTGCACAGATCCAGCAGCCGCTGAGCTTTGATTAGTGACACAGTTCACTCATCAGAGCTCGTGTCTGCTGTTTTAGACACATTTCTTCTTCGCCACTTCCGTGTGCACATCCAGCAGCCGCCGAGCTTTGATTAGTGACACAGTTCACTCATCAAAGCTCGTGCCTGCTGTTTTACACTTTTCTTTTCACAGCCTTTTTTTTCCCTCGGTGTGCTTTTTTTTTTTTAGCTTTTTCTTTTCAGACAAAAGTTTGCACCAAGCACTATCCCCCTACACGCAGAGTTAAAAAAAAAGTACTGACACAATTACCATACTAATAAAAAAGTCATCCCGCCTGTCCCGTCCATCCCAACAACGCTATTCAGTGGAGGAAGCATATGATTTCCTTGAGTCCAACACTGATAGCGAGGGAGAGGATCCCACATTTCTTTACTTCTCAGATTTGTTGTCCTCTTTCTCCTCAGGTCCTGCTGAACTGCCACGCACACGTCCCAGGACAGAAGATGAAGCAGCGCATTCCATTACGGACCCCGTATGGACCTCGTCCCCTGAAAATTATGAGCCACTGATTCCTGATTTTGTGGCAGAATCAGGAATCAAGTTTGATATCACCGGCGTAACAGAAGTAGACTTTTCAAAGTCTTTTTCTCTGAGGATTTTGTTAACCTCATGGTGAGACAAACTAATTTATATGCTCATCAATTTTTGGCACAAAACCCGGTTCATCATTTTCTAACTGGTCTTCTGTAGACGCACTTAAAATGATGCAGTTTTGAGGCCTGGTCCTTTACATGGGGATCCTGAAGAAGCCAGAACTCTGGCAATATTGGAGCGTTGATGTTTTATACAACACTCCAGTGTTCCGAATGGTTATGGCCCGGACACGTTTTGAGGCCATCCACAAATCCTGCATTATACCGATAATGCACAGTGTTCCCCATGAGATGAGCCCAACTTTGACGGTCTGTTCAAAGTTTGGCCTATCATCCAACACTTCAACAAAAAGTTTGCTGAAGTGTACGTGCCCCAAAAGGACATCTGCATGGATGAGTCCTTAGTTCATTTTAATGGAAGGCTCAGATTCCATCACTATCTGCCCAGCAAGAGGGCCAAGTGCGGAATGAAACTCTATAAGCTGTGTGAGAGTACCTCATGGTACACCCACAGCTTTAGAGTTTACAAAGGGAAGGACACCTGGATTAACCCCCTGAATGCCCCCCTGTCATGGGAGTGAGTAGGAAAATTGTGTGGGTTTTGGTGCACCCACTGCTGGATAAAGGTTATCACCTCTGCACGGATAACTTTTATACCGGCATCCCACTCATCAAATCCCTCTCTGCGCGAGGTACCACGGCCTGCGGTACTGTCTGCAAAAATCAGATAGGCCTTCCAAAAACACTACTTGGGCAAATGCTCAGAAGGGGTGACAGCAGGATCCAATGTAGTGACTATCTGCTGGTGGTCATTAAGTACAAGGACAAGAGGGATGTCTTTTTCTTGACCACCATACACGGTGATGGCAGCACCCTTCACCCTGTACGAGGTACCTCTGCACAGGTCAGCAAACCGACCTGTGTACTTTTTTTAACACTAAGTTTCAGATACGGCTTTAAATAAGGCTTATAATTGCAATACAACGCAATTTTATTCAAAACTACAAAATTCAAGGAATAGTATGATTGAATAGTGTGAGTGCGTACACTTTTGTATGTGTTACCATACAAAGGTTATTGAGTACATATAAGGATTAAATACATATAGTGATTACGTATATATGAAGATTAACTACATACAGTATACTTAGCTAATCCACAAGAAGCTTTTAAACATCATCCGTCTGGAATATCAGAGAAGCAAGACCAAGACAGAGAACCCCTGGGAGATTACCTACAATGCATGGGTGTCCCCAATTATGCAGGTATCAGCACACTGTACATGTACCCCTGTTTTGGCATCTGTCTTAGTCATGTTTCTCTGGTCTTATATAGTGATTTACACTATATAACTCTAGTTTCACCCAGACCTTCAAGTGGCCAGCTTTCAAAGTTGTATGAAACTGAGATATCATGGAGTCATCCAGGTACAAACTGGGGACAAAATTCAGCCCTGGCATTTGAAATCACACAGGCCCATGGTGTCACCGTCCCCAATAACCAGATGGGATATATAACTAATATTACCCTGGATGAGGGAAAGGAAGATTTACTACAAGACCAATATTTGTAATGATACCCACGGCATGCTGAGGTAAGTGAAAGAGTGATTGGCTTTGTGCTCCGTCACAACTGTTAACAGTATTGGTGTCTTGAGTACATTGATTCTGTTAACAAAGTAGCACACAAGGCAGCCCACGACCAGACAGGCCCTTCTGGCATTTGCCAGAATTTCCAAATGGCCAGTCCGGCCCTGGAGTCATCAGAAGAGGGGCCATAAACCCCTAGAAAATAAAAGCCACAAGGATTTAGATCAAACCACCACAGGCAGAGTTTCAGTAAACCTTAATGTTTTACAATGACAAACAGCAAACATATAGAGGCTTAGAACTGTTTGTGAAGTGAATAAACAAACATTTCTCAAGATTGTGTCACTGTGAGCATTGTCTGTCACAACTGTAAATGTTTTACAAGAAATGCAGCTATGTGATTGTCTGAATGCATTCGCTATACAGTATTTTAATCCTGTTTACAAATCGCCATTTGCATTTTCACCATTTGTACATTTTAGGCAGCCAAAGTTATCACTCTCAAGGAGAGAAACTAATATAGTCAACAAAAAAATATTTGTAATGAACTACTGAGCCAAACTAACAGCATTGCTTTATCAAATTTATATGAAGTGTATTGTGTCCAATGTGAGTGTGGCATCCGGGATAGGGCATCGGCATTTCCATTCTTGCGACCTGCTCGATACTTGATCTTGAAGTTGTAATTAGATAATCGGGCTATCCATCGCTGTTCTAATGCACCTAATTTGGCTGTGTCCAGGTGGGTCAACGGATTGTTGTCAGTATAGACAATAAATTCTGCAGCGGCCAGATAGTGTTTGAAACGTTCAGTCACAGCCCAAACTACTGCCAGTAGTTCCAATTTGAAGGAGCTGTAATTTTCTGAATTTCTTTCAGTAGGCCGGAGCTTTCTACTTGCAAAGGCGATGACTTTCTCCCGACCTTCTTGCTTTTGTGACAGCACCGCTCCTAGTCCCACATTACTGGCATCGGTGTAGAGGATGAAAGGTTGATGGTAATCTGGGTATGCCAGAACCTCTTCTCCGGTTAGTGCCTTCTTTAGTTGTTCAAAGGAGTCTTCCCTTTCGTCGTTCCACTGAAAAGGAGGGTTTCGGTTTGAAGGTTTCTTCGTCTGCCCTACCAAAGTGTCTTGCAAGGGTGCTGCCAACTTGGTAAATCCTTTTATAAATCTGCGATAGTAACCCACCAATCCCAGGAATTGTCTCACTTCTTTTGCGCTGGTAGGTCTTGGCCAATCCCTTATGGCGCTTATTTTATAATAATAAACAATATAATAATAATTTTATTTATATAGCGCCAACATATTCCGCAGCGCTTTACAAATTATAGAGGGGACTTGTACAGACAATAGACATTACAGCATAACAGAAATACAGTTCAAAACAGATACCAGGAGGAGTGAGGGCCCTGCTCGCAAGCTTACAAACTATGGGGAAAAGGGGAGACACGAGAGGTGGATGGTAACAATTGCTTTAGTTATTCGGACCAGCTATAGTGTAAGGCTCAGGTGTTCATGTAAAGCTGCATGAACCAGTTACCTGCCTAAGTATGTAGCAGTACAGACACAGAGGGCTAATACTGCATAAAGTGTATGAGAACATGATGCGAGGAACCTTTTTTTTTTTTTTTTTATTATAAATAGGCCACACAGGGATCGTTAGGTTAATGCATTGAGGCGGTAGGCCAGTCTGAACAAATGAGTTTTTAGGGCACGCTTAAAACTGTGGGGATTGGGGATTAATCGTATTAACCTAGGTAGTGCATTCCAAAGAATCGGCGCAGCACGTGTAAAGTCTTGGAGACGGGAGTGGGAGGTTCTGATTATTGAGGATGCTAACCTGAGGTCATTAGCGGAGCGGAGGGCACGGGTAGGGTGGTAGACTGATACCAGGGAGGAGATGTAGGGTGGTGCTGAGCCATGGAGTGCTTTGTGGATGAGGGTAGTAGTTTTGTACTGGATTCTGGAGTGGATGGGTAGCCAGTGTAATGACTGGCACAGGGTAGAGGCATCGGTGTAACGGTTGGTGAGGAATATGATCCTGGCTGCAGCATTCAGGACAGATTGGAGCGGGGAGAGTTTTGCAAGAGGGAGACCGATTAGTAGAGAGTTACAATAGTCCAGACGAGAATGAATAAGTGAAACAGTCAGAGTTTTTGCAGAGTCGAAATTAAGAAAAGGGCGAATTCTAGAAATGTTTTTGAGATGCAGGTAAGAAGAGCGAGCCAGTGATCGAATGTAGGGGGTGAATGAAAGGTCAGAATCAAGGATGACCCCAAGGCAGCGGGCATGTTGCTTTGGAGTAATGGTGGAACCGCACACGGAGATGGCAATGTCAGGCAAAGGTAGGTTAGTAGAGGGAGAGAACACGAGGAGTTCAGTTTTTGACAGGTTTAGTTTCAGATAGAGGGAGGACATGATGTTAGAGACAGCGGTAAGACAATCACTGGTGTTTTCTAAAAAGGTCGGTGTGATATCGGGAGCAGAAGTGTATAATTGGGTGTCGTCAGCATAGAGATGGTACTGGAAACCAAATCTACTGATTGTTTGTCCAATAGGGGCAGTATACAACGAGAAGAGTAGGGGGCCTAGGACTGATCCTTGAGGAACCCCAACAGTAAGGGGAAGGTGAGAGGAGGAGGAACCAGCAAAACATACAGTGAAGGATTATTTTCTCGGGATCTGGTGCTACTCCCTCCGAACTCACGATGTGTCCCAGGTACTGTACCTTTGGCTTGAGAAGGTGACATTTGGATGGCTTGACTTTCATGCCATACCTGGATAAGGCTTCGAACACTTCTGCCAGGTCTATTAAGTGTTGTTCGTAAGTCTTTGAGTAGACGATCACATCATCTAGGTACAGGAGGACGGTCTCGAAGTTCTTGTGTCCGAGGCAGCATTCCATCAGCCGCTGGAAGGTACCGGATGCGTTGCAGAGTCCGAACGGCATGCGATTAAATTCACATAGACCCATTGGTGTGGTGAATGCCGTCTTTTCCTTATCTCGCTCAGCCACAGGGACTTGCCAATACCCGCTTGTTAAGTCTAAGGTGGAAAAATAATTAGCAGATTTCAAAGCAGTTAAGGACTCTTCTATCCTAGGCAAGGGGTAGGCGTCTTTATGGGTGATGTTATTAATCTTCCGGTAGTCTACGCACATTCTCATGGTTCCGTCCTTTTTTTTGACAATCACTAGAGGGGCCGCCCAGGGGCTACAGCTGTCTCTTATTACCCCGGCCTGTTTCATCTCCCTCAGCATATCTTTTGCACATTGATAGTGAGCGGGCGGTATGGGTCTATATCTTTCTTTTATTGGGGGATGGTCACTGGTGGGGATTGTGTGTTCTACCCCTTCTATCCGTCCGAAGTCCAATGGGTGTTTACTGAAGACTTGTTCATATTCCGTCACTAGCCTATACACCCCTTGTTTTTGATGGGTAGGTGTTGAATTTATGCCCACGTGTAGCTGTTGGCACCAATCCTCCATTTCTCCATCTGAGCCATTGCCTTCCACCTGACAGGTTGGTTCTAAGGGCTCAATGGTTGTGATGGCATTGTTGTCAACAGTATATAGCTTTGCCATTGTAGCATACCTTGGCAAAGTAACCTCTTCCTCTCCACAGTTCAAAAGTCGTACCGGCACTCGTCCCCGGTGTACCTCGACTATCCCTCGTGCTGTGAGTATAGTGGGCCTGCTGTCGGTGTACACTGGTTCTATTAAGGCTTGATAATCTCGTCCCTTAGTACCAATGGCTGCTCTACACCATACCAGCATTTCTGTTTTTGGTGGGATTACAATAGATGTTGGATCACTTACCCTCACACTGCCGATTTCTCCACCTGCAACTTCTACCTGTTGCCTTAACATCAATACTTTTATTTCCCTCCGGAGAACTCTCTGCTGGCAGGATTGGGCAGTTTCAGCAATTTGCTGTAAGACAGAAATGACTTCGGAAAAGCAGTTCTCTAACACATTCATTCCTATCAATACAGTTGGTTCACAGTTCCGCCGGTCAACATCAACAACAATTATACCCTGTTTCTTCAATTCTACTTTACCAATCTTTATGGTCATCTCCCTGAATCCTAGTTTCGGTACCAACTTACCATTACTGGCCCATATATCTAGTTCAACATCAGAGGGCCCTTTATCAATATCTGCATCAGCCCAGTACCTCTTATAAAGGATATACAGTATAGATGAAATCTGGGAACCTGTGTCCAGCAAAGCGTTGACGGGCATTCCGTCCAGCACGATAGGGATAATGGGTCGTCCTCCGATGTACCTGTCGTGCCAGGGTGTTGGGCCTTGAAAGTTCATTCCTGCGAAGCGGCCCGCATTCCCAGGGGATTCCCATTTAAATCACAATCTCGTGCAAAGTGGCCTGGCTGCTGGCAACGGCGGCAAATGGGCTGTCCATCCGGTTGGTAGCGGTCGCGGGGTCGTCCTCTCCATGTCGGGTATCTCCGGGGTCTCATCCATGGAACACCTTCTCTACGGTTTGACAACTCCATCTTGGGTCCTCTCATCTCCTGCATGGTTTTAGCCATTGAAGCAACAACATCAGTTAAAGAGTCAAGCTTTTGTTGAAGAGCCTCATTAGTACTGGGCCCCAGGGGCTTAGCAATGGCCCCGGACATAGCTGATGTCACTGGTACTCCATGTTGTTGAGGAGCCTCTGCCATGAGTTGCGCAGGATCCTGATCCCGAGGTGCCTCTGCCAGCTGGAGACGTATAACGCTCTCCTTTAATTGGGCAAATGTCAATTCAGGGTTCTTAAAAACAAGCATGCTCACATGCCCCCGGTGAGAAGGGGTGTAGAGTCCCTCAATAAATTGATCTCTTAGCAGTTTATCCGCTCCGGTGTTAAAAATGGGTTCAACCAGTGTAAGTGATTTAAGGGCTTCCTGCAGGTTTAAGGCAAAGTCTCTCACGCCCTCATTAACTTTTTGTTTGCAATTAAAGAATCGTACTTTAGCTTTGCTGCTGGCAGTGGTTTCAAATGTAGCTTTTAATCCAGCAAATATGCGTTCAACAGTGCCTTTTAGATCAGCTGCCCATGCTGTGACTTCTCGCTTAGCATGGCCACTTAACTGCATCATCAGGAGACTAACACGCTGAACTTCACCCACAGGGAACATGTCAAAATGGGCCAGCATCTTTTCTCTGAAATCGTCAAGGGTATTAGGCTCACCTTCATACATTGGAAGCCATGGGCCACCCGGGGTATATGGCATCAGCACCGGCATGATGGGCGCCACTCCTTGCACCGCTGCGCTACCGGACTCTCTATCGACACTCTGTCTTTCAGCTGCATTAGCGTCGCCGGGTGCTGCGGCGTCTCCGTGCTGCGACATACTGTGCCCCCTTAGTTAATCCGGACCCTTCCGGTCCTCCGCTTCCGTCGGGATAGTGTAGATTCGATCCGCTGTGCAGCAGGATCGATTTTCCCCTTGCTCTGATGTCAGAGCGCTCAGCTTGGTGCCGCCCACAATGACACGCCCCCTGCTGCTCCCACCCACCGCGCTCTGTAATGGCGGATTCTGAAGTTTTTCAGTTAGACTGGGGCTCAGGTGATGGCGTAGCTCAATTAACAGTCTCGTGCCTAACGGTTATGAAGTGATTACCTCAGGGGATGGCGGCCATCTTTACTCCATTATAACCAATGGGGAAAAGTCACTTTCAATAGTTTTCAATGGAGAATGGATTTTTCTTTAATAAAGTCAATTTTCAAGATTTTTCATCCAAGTTTTCACAGTTTTGGGCTCCAATCACGGCACACAATACCCGGTATACGGGCTGGCTAGATCCTGTTCGTGATGCCAATTGTGACGCCCAAGAGACCGGGGTACCCAGCACCGGACCAATGGGGTCTGTCTCTTGAGGGGGGTGTCACGGGTGGCTTGACCCGGTGCTGTGGCCTCAGGCAATGCACAGTGTAAAGGGTATCGTGAGGGAACAGGCACTTACTTGATCAGCAGCAGGTTCTCCCAGCGGTGATGATCCCAGTCCTGGATAGATGGCTATTGTCCAAATGAAAGGCTGAGGCACTGAAACGTTTAACCAGTTTACTTTAACAAAAAAGGATTTACAACCAGTCCTGTCACCGGAGTCTGTATGGGAACTCTGAGTTACTTTGACCCTGCCGGGGTCTTCGCCTCTTATTGTACGCAATATCTGTGTGGCCCTGCTGCTGTATGTGAACTGGCTGCCGGCCCAATCTGTCCCCTCCGGGTCCTGGTTCGACGGGCAACCCGAGTCCTTTTATCGGCTTACCCCCTCCAGGAGTATCGCTGAACTCTGTGTCTGTTGCTGCGTCCGACCCTAGTGAAGCTGATATCACCTCACGTTTTTCCGGTTGCTGTATTATATGTAATGAATACAGCCACGGATCCGGTATCCGTCTTTGCGCCTGTTCTGGGTAGTGATTAATGCTACCCGGTTCTCACAATGTCCTTTTTCTCTATCCCTCTTCTCCTCAGGCCGGTGATTTAGGCCTGGTAACAGTCACAGGGCTGTTAGAGATTCAACTGTATGACCTCTCACTATCAGCTCCTTAGCCCAACTGCCAGTTCTTCTCTCAGACCAGAATGGATCAAGGGGAGTCTCTGGAGCTCCCCCTTCTGGCCGGAGGTGGTAGTGCAGTCTTGCTATTTTAGTATTTGCATTTACTGTCAGTAACTATTTTTGTGGCAAATACCCCTAGGGGTGCCACATGAGCAACTAGGCAACACAAAAAGGAACTTTTCAAGTGAGCTCTTTAAAGTACACAAATGTTATGAATGGTTTGCCAACAAGGATGTGATTTCACCAATGGGGGGTACCTTTTTTAAAAAAAATATACTATTGCCATCACAGCCCCCCTTGCTCAAAATTCTGTGGCCTATAAAAGTACAGAACACGTTCACCCAGGTCATGTCATCGGAGATAAGGAAGACACATTGCAGGAAACAGATTTAAGAAATAGGCCTAATGTAGGGGTGTGGGTCTCTGAGACTTGTAATGGAGGGCATGAACTGACAAACAATTCCCCAATGTGGGGTCCTTTTTTAATAAATAAAATAGTGCCATCACAGCCCCCTTGCCCAAAATTCACCGTACAGAGCACGTTCACCCTGGTGATCTAGTGGCAGTTAAAGGACATATTGCAGGAGACAGAGTTAAGAAGTAGGCCCAATGTAATGTAATGCCCAATTCCCCCATGTAGGGTCCTGCTTTTACTAAATAAAATAGTGCCATCACAGTCCCCTTGCCCAAAATTCACTGTACGGAGCACGCTCACCCTAGTGATCTAGTGACAGGTAAAGGACACATTGCAGGACACAGAGTTAAGAAGCAGGCCCAATGTAATGTAATGCCAAATTCCCCAATGTGGGGTCCTTTTTTACTAAATAAAATAGTGCCATCACAGCCCCCTTGCCCAAAATTTATCGTACAGAGCACATTCACCCTGGTGATCTAGTGGCAGGTAAAGAAGAGACATTGCAGGAGACAGAGTTAAGAAGTAGGCCCAATGTAGGGGTGTGGGTCTCTGACACTTGTAATGGAGTGCCTGGCCTGTAGAAAACAAAAAAGAAAAAAGAAAAAGCAAAGGCCATACAAGGGGATCACCAGACAGCAAGGAAATGTGAAACAAACACAGCTTTTATTGAGGTATAACACAGGACAAAAACATTAAAAACATCTAAAAACCATAGAAAAACAATAGCCTTAAATAAGGCATGTGCCTGTATACAAATGCAGGGGGAACAAAAAAGGTACAACAGATATAAATAATCCTCAGACTCCTATATGGACAGCATATTAGCTAATAGATTTGCCACATAGAGAAACACAAATAAATCAAATAAGTAACATATACACCATAGGAGACATGAGGTACATGGATATACACAGTGAAAACCACTTAGGGAAAGGCCGATGTTAAAGCCTGAACTGCTAGGAACCAAAAATATGGCGCCACAGATAATAGCATTCAGATATATATAAAAGGGGCATGCGGCTCCATGTGTCCTAATATCCCTACTCCTTAAAAGTGATGCACATCAAAAAGTAGTACTTAAATAGACTAGTTTAGAGTACGGCATAAGTCATGGACACCCACACACAAACCTTCCCAAGTGGTATACTGCAAATCAAACTATATGTCCTAGTCCTGGAACATACCAAGACAGGCACATAGTGTAGTGCTCAGAAAGAGCAAAGTACCAAAACACCCAACATGCGTACCAAAGTTCCCCCAGAACCATATAGGCATAATAACCCGAAGTAAATAACAGGCACAGAGACAAGCGAGTGCCCTACGCGTGTCGCCACTACGGTGGCTTCATCAGGGGTATAGTTTTCGCTCCCTCCACCCGTGTATAAATACCTTAAAGTTGTAATGTAAAAACCAGCACAGCTGTGTTCGCTCTCCTGAGCAGGGCGGAGAGCAATCAGACCAGTGGGATGTAGTGATCTCTACTGCGCACACTCCGAAGTGCTAGGACCGGAACTACCCGGTGCCTAGCAACAGAGTATACATAATACGCCCGTATAGGCATAGAGGCAGCTACAGCGACGGCGCCTCATTCGCAGCCGCTACAGCGGCACAAGCGCCGAGATCACCGGACCCGGAAGTGACCAACAATAGGTCACAGGCAGCCAGCGTCAGTAACAGAGAAACGAGGCCCAATGCGCAGGCGCCAAGATCCCCGGGCCCGAGGATGACCAATATTAGGTCACAATCTCCAAACGTCAGCACCAGGGGAGCAAAACTAAATGCGCAGGCGCCGACATAGTAGGGCCGGCTCCTAGCAACGGAGCACGCAATTAGAGGGTACTGGATAGTGTCTGATAAGTCATGGCCAGGGCCGGAAACCACCGGCACCTAGCAACAAAAGACTCAAATACCGGACACATAATAGTAGTCTATGCGTAATAAGCAAAAACGCACAGGCACTATAACCTCAGATCCCAGATCAAAGTCGATCACAAGTAACGTGCAGTAAATACAGACACAGACCCCCAACACATACCTAGATGCAGCCATGGGGCTGAAAATAAACTGGAATACTGGTCTTTGTTTTAAACCTAATGAAAAGTACATAAGGACACCCATACCCAAATCTGGTGAAGATTCCAATAACCAACGGAATATATATAGATAAACATTAGTATGGACTGGTTTTAATAATCGCGCAAATATGATGTATTGTACACTTCATACAGACTTTATACTAGTGCCCATACATATCGGAGCAATGTCCGGATGTTTAGAGAAGTAAAATTATGTACATAACTATTGTAATTACGGCCGCTATTGCCAAATTGGGTTCTAACAGAGAATTCGTCATACGTGAGGCAGACAAGGGGGGCAATCTGGTTATTTGGCCAATAGATTTATACTTGCAGGAAGCCAGACGTCAATTGCTAAACAGAGAGTGCTATCAGACTCTCCCTTCTGACCCCTCTAATGTTTTTCAGGCCAAACTACTTCGGCTGTTGGAGGCTGCCTTTATGAGCAACATCATTAACAAGCGGGAAAGGGATTTTATGTTCAATGGCCATCCCAAAATCCCTACCTTCTACATGCTCCCAAAAGTGCATAAGTCACTTGAAGCACCCCCAGGTAGGCCCATAATATCTGGGATAGGTGGGCTGTTGGAGAGACCGTGTATTTATATCGATTTTTTCCTACAGCCCCTGGTTACCTCTCTTCCTTCTTATGTGAGAGATTCCACCTTCTTGATACAACAGGTCCAGGACTTGGTGGTCCCCATTGGAACTTGGCTAGTGACTCTAGATGTAGAGTCACTCTACACCTGCATAGGCCATGACTTGGGGACGCAGGCCGTGTCCTATTTTCTTGACCTCAACACGTCTGGGGACAGAAAACATGACTCCTTTCTACTGGATCTCCTCTGGTTTATCCTGGATCAAAATTATTTTATTTTTGACCGAGTGTACTACAGGCAAGTGAGGGGTACAGCTATGGGTGCCCGGTGTGCCCCCTCCTATGCCAACCTTTTTTTGGGTTGGTGGGAGAACACCAGGGTGTCCTGTCTGGAGGGATTTTCCACTCATGTCACCAAATGGTTTCGTTATATTGATGACGTTTTATTCCTCTGGACAGGCACCCTGGAGGAATGTCAACACTTCATCGGGACCCTGAATGATAACCCATGGAACATCCATCTTACCTCGCACATGTCACAAACAGAGATCGAATTTTTGGACTTGAAGCTGAGCCTGAGGGATTCGAAGATTACCACAAGTCTATATCGTAAGCCCACGGCGACTAATAGTCTGTTGCATTTCACCAGCTTTCACCCCCAGCATCTAAGAGAGGGGATACCGAAAGGCCAGTTCTATAGAGTTAAGAGAAATTGTACTAGACCAGAGGACTTCTTGAAACATTCCCGTGAATTGACCTCGAGATTTAAAGAAAGAGGCTACCCAAAAAAGGTGATCTCACGTACCTTTGTTGCAGCTAGAGATCAAGACAGGGCTAATCTATTGTGTCCCCGAGTTAAAACCCCAGGTAGGCCACTGGGGATTATTACTTCTTTTAATAATCAGTGGCACGATATACGTAACATCTTGTCTAGATACTGGGGCTTGTTATTAAGTGAATCCAAACTGGTACCACACATTTCGCCAAGACCCAATTTGATAGCTAGGAGAGCCAGGAACCTTAAAGACTGCCTCAGTCACAGTCATTTTCAACGCCCCACTGTTAGTACTAACAGTGGATTCCGCCTTCGTGGCACGTTCCCGTGTGGGAACTGCAACATCTGTCCTTTCACGGCCGGAGATACTAATGCTGCGTTATCCTCTTTACCTTTTCAGATTGCCCCCAAAGCATATTTCAATTGTAAGACGAAAAATCTTGTTTATGCCTTGGTATGCCCGTGTCCGAAGGTTTATGTGGGGCAGACAACACAGGAACTAAGGAAGAGGATTCAGCAACACTTCTCTAACATCACCACGGCCAAGAAGGACAAGATGAAAGGGAAGACTCTCACGTCTGTTGCTTCACACTACCTGACGGAACACAATTCATTGTGGAATGGGACCAGGATTTTGGGCCTGGACAAAGTCCCTGTTAACATCAGAGGTGGTAATATCATCTCGGAATTGCTCAGACGTGAATCTAGATGGATTTTTTACCTGAACTGTGTGGCCCCAATGGGCCTAAATGAGGACTTGTTGTTCACTGGCTTTTATAAATGTATATGACTCTGTCCTTAAATGGTTCCAATCCACCTTTCCTTGGGTTTATTTACCCTTTTTTCTCTATTCTGGGATCGTGTAACTATATGGACAGCATATTGAACTCCTTGTAGGTTCTGAATGTGTATTTTTGCCTGTGTCTTATTCATTTTGCTCCCACCAGGGGCTTGTTCCTTTTATGGGGATCACATCTTGCCCTGTCGGTGCTTTGTTGTGTTATTACTATATATATAATTTTTTTTTTTTTTTCTTGAGTGAGATTTGCCATTTGGGACTTATTTATGCCACTCTGATATATCTGAGTCTTTTTGGCTATATTCCTATTCTGGGTCTGATTGGCTATACTGTTCCTTATGTACAGAACAGATTATCACTGTACTATTCATCCTGCCGTAATTACAATAGTTATGTACATAATTTTACTTCTCTAAACATCCGGACATTGCTCCGATATGTATGGGCACTAGTATAAAGTCTGTATGAAGTGTACAATACATCATATTTGCGCGATTATTAAAACCAGTCCATACTAATGTTTATCTATATATATTCCGTTGGTTATTGGAATCTTCACCAGATTTGGGTATGGGTGTCCTTATGTACTTTTCATTAGGTTTAAAACAAAGACCAGTATTCCAGTTTATTTTCAGCCCCATGGCTGCATCTAGGTATGTGTTGGGGGTCTGTGTCTGTATTTACTGCACGTTACTTGTGATCGACTTTGATCTGGGATCTGAGGTTATAGTGCCTGTGTGTTTTTGCTTATTACGCATAGACTACTATTATGTGTCCGGTATTTGAGTCTTTTGTTGCTAGGTGCCGGTGGTTTCCGGCCCTGGCCATGACTTATCAGACACTATCCAGTACCCTCTAATTGCGTGCTCCGTTGCTAGGAGCCGGCCCTACTATGTCGGCGCCTGCACATTTAGTTTTGCTCCCCTGGTGCTGACGTTTGGAGATTGTGACCTAATATTGGTCATCCTCGGGCCCGGGGATCTTGGCGCCTGCCCATTTGGCCTCGTTTCTCTGTTACTGACGCTGGCTGCCTGTGACCTATTGTTGGTCACTTCCGGGTCCGGTGATCTCGGCGCTTGTGCCGCTGTAGCGGCTGCGAATGAGGCGCCGTCGCTGTAGCTGCCTCTATGCCTATACGGGCGTATTATGTATACTCTGTTGCTAGGCACCGGGTAGTTCCGGTCCTAGCACTTCGGAGTGTGCGCAGTAGAGATCACTACATCCCACTGGTCTGATTGCTCTCCGCCCTGCTCAGGAGAGCGAACACAGCTGTGCTGGTTTTTACATTACAACTTTAAGGTATTTATACACGGGTGGAGGGAGCGAAAACTATACCCCTGATGAAGCCACCGTAGTGGCGACACGCGTAGGGCACTCGCTTGTCTCTGTGCCTGTTATTTACTTCGGGTTATTATGCCCATATGGTTCTGGGGGAACTTTGGTACGCATGTTGGGTGTTTTGGTACTTTGCTCTTTCTGAGCACTACACTATGTGCCTGTCTTGGTATGTTCCAGGACTAGGACATATAGTTTGATTTGCAGTATACCACTTGGGAAGGTTTGTGTGTGGGTGTCCATGACTTATGCCGTACTCTAAACTAGTCTATTTAAGTACTACTTTTTGATGTGCATCACTTTTAAGGAGTAGGGATATTAGGACACATGGAGCCGCATGCCCCTTTTATATATATCTGAATGCTATTATCTGTGGCGCCATATTTTTGGTTCCTAGCAGTTCAGGCTTTAACATCGGCCTTTCCCTAAGTGGTTTTCACTGTGTATATCCATGTACCTCATGTCTCCTATGGTGTATATGTTACTTATTTGATTTATTTGTGTTTCTCTATGTGGCAAATCTATTAGCTAATATGCTGTCCATATAGGAGTCTGAGGATTATTTATATCTGTTGTACCTTTTTTGTTCCCCCTGCATTTGTATACAGGCACATGCCTTATTTAAGGCTATTGTTTTTCTATGGTTTTTAGATGTTTTTAATGTTTTTGTCCTGTGTTATACCTCAATAAAAGCTGTGTTTGTTTCACATTTCCTTGCTGTCTGGTGATCCCCTTGTATGGCCTTTGCTTTTTCTTTTTTGTTTTCTACATAATTGTTTACTAAGGTCAGGGTTGGATCCCAGTTCAGTATTTACTTCGTGGTGCCCCCTTACCATATGTGTCTGGAGTGCCTGGCCTGACAAGCATTTGCTCATGGGGGGTAAATTTTTAAAAAATATTTCACGTGGATCATAGACACCCTTGCCAAAAAATTGACTGTCTGTAGCAGCACAGAACACATAAACCCTGGTGATCTAGTGGTAGACAATGAGGAGACATTGCTGAAGGCCTCATTACAAACCTAGGCCCAATGTAAAGGATTGTGTCTCCTACACTTGTAATGCCCATACACTAAGTGCCTATGGCCTGACAAACATTTCCCCAAGGGGGATACATTGATTTAAAACATACTATGGGCATCCGAGACACCCTTGCCCAAAAATTGAATTCCTGTAGCGGCCCAGAGGCCGATAAGCCTGGTGATCTAGTGGTGGACAATGAGGAGACATAACGCTAAATCATTATTAAATTAAACAAAGAAATTTAAAATGTGAATCCACAGATGAAAGTAAATAACAAAAGGGAGGAGCGAACACAGGTTCATAGATTTGAAGCCTGAACGTGTCCAACGAGATATGTTTGTCCCTAGCAACAGCTCAGAGACAGGGCTATAAATAAATATATAATTTAAAAGTCTTTCAATAATTTTCTATTGTTGAGGTATACACTATCTCAAAACAGGACTGTCCAGAGATTGGGAAAATGGAAAATATAAGAATACATGGGATAAATAGACTTAGATCTCTTTTTTATGATATTTCTCCCTGTGGGAGTAACATTTGTTTTGGTTTCCAATTAGTTACAGGCATAATATTTACACCCTTGCAACAAAAAAAATTGTGCCTTTTGCATCACGGAATCCGTTCACTCTGGTGCACTACTGGTTATGGATGATGAGGATGAGGATAAGGAGGAGGATAACAACAAACGGACCAAATCTGGAAGCGTATACCCATGCGTGGTTGTGAAGAGGTGCATGAGAATACACCTCCCCAAAAGAGAGAATGTATTCGAGGTTATGTTTCGCTGTTTTCACTTGGTGGTGTACAGAAGTCTTTCCCAATCCAGCACTTGTTCATTTTTATAAGAGTCAGCCTGTCAGCATTTTCAGTTGACAGGGGATGCGTTTATATGTTATAATTCCACCAGCAGCACTAAAAACCTGCTCTGACAGAACGCTAACAGCAGGGGAGGTCAGGACCTCCAAGGCATAGAGAGCCAGTTTATGCCACACGTCAAGCCTGGATACTCAATAATTAAAAGGCACAGAGGAATCATGGAGGACGTTTGTACGATCTGCAAGGTACTCCCTCACCATCTTCACAAACATTGCACTTCTTGTGACAGCACCCCTTGCCTCTGCGCCATCACGATGGGAGGGTCTGAGAAAACTGTCCCAGAAATTTGCCATTGTTCCCCTGCCTGACCTGGATTGTACTTCTGTCTCTCTCGCTTGGACTCCTTGGTTGTACAACAAATTCTGACATCTGCTGCCAGTGTTCTCACTTGCGAATTTTCAAAGTAATTCCCTTCCAAGGGCCCTCTGGTACTGCAACATTTTAGTACACCTCTCTGCCTCTGGTAGAAGAGATTGAAAGTTCTCCTTGTAACATGGGTCTAGAAGTGTCACCAACCAGAAATTAGTGTCACCCAAAATTTTTATAATGCGAGGGTCACGTGAAACGCAATGCAGCATAAAGTCAGCCATGCGTGCCTGCTAACAGGCAAGACTTCTTAACAGGCAAGACCAACAGGACGACTGACCATGCTGTCCTCCTCCTCATCCTCCTTCTCCTCATCCTCCTCCTCCCTGTCCTCAGGCCATCCCCGCTGAACAGACGGTATGACAGCTACAGTATGTTTGTAGTAACGTCTAGAGTGCATGAATGTAGCTCCTGTTCTTCCTCCTCCTTCTCCTCATTGACTACCAATCCACATTGAGAAGATATGAGGCTGGGCTGAGTGTAATCCCCCTGCTTCAGCACAGCCTGTTGCCGCTTGGCTGAGGCAGTGCTGCAGTGCTTCCAGCTTCTGACTGATGTGTTGATTTCAGAGATGGAGGATGAAGAGGAGGAGGAGGAGCAGGAGCTGTAGACTGTGAGCAGGAGCTGTAGACTGTGGGGGCAACCCTGATGGATGTAGGGCCAGCAATCCTCAGCGTGGGGAGGATGCGTTCCATCCCAAGGTCCAACGCTTTTTTAGATTTTATTATGCTAAATAGTGCTGTATATAATTAGAGTATCAGACAGCAAAAAAGTGGTTCACCGGCCTACAATGCCCAATCTTGGAGCACGCAGATATATGAGGGCTATCACGGAAATTCCACACTGGCAAATATGTGGCCTTTTTAGATTTTTTTATGCTAAATAGTGCTGTATATAATTAGAGTATCACACAGCAAAAAAAGTGATCCACTGGCCTACAATGCCCAATCTTGGAGCACGCAGATACTGTATATGAGGGCTGTCACGGAAATACCACACTGGCAAATATGTACACCGAGCATAGTAATACTAGGGGGAGTAACGAGTAGTGGCGAGCACGTTCGCTCATCACTACCAAGATCCATTGAAGCGATCCAGAGTTATTACCTCATAAATGGACAGTGGTCAGAATTGTAAAAATTGGCCTGGTCATTAATGTTCAAACCACCCTCAGGGGTAAAGGGGTTAAGGGAGAGGTTGAGGGCACAGGTGGAGGTCCAACAGGAGGTGGACGAGACAGAACCAGTGGAGGGGGGGTTACATACAGAGGTTTGTCCAGCAAGCCTTGGGGTTTAGTTCTCCATCTTCTGTTGTGTAGTGGTTTAGTTATCCAACATTAGGTGCTTAGTATTTTATTTCTCCAGGCCCTGTTGTCTATTAGTTTAGTTCTCCATGTCCTGGTGTGTAGAGGTTTAATTATCCAACTTTAAGTATTTAGTAGTTTATTTATCCAAGCCCTGTTGTTTAGTAGTTTAGTTCTTCTTCTTATGGTATGTAATGGTTTAGTACTCCATCCTCAATCCTTGGGGATTCCAAGACTTGTGGAGCAGCATCTTCACCGCCTGCCCCACAGCCAACAGAGTCACCTATTGCCCAGTCAGCGAGATGTAACTCCCTGTCCATGCTTGTTCGTTCAGGTGTCAATTTTGAAATTAATTCAGTGTTGAAATTAACATAGATTATTTCAAGGAATGGGTGATATTGTATGTGACATGCTGGTATAGCGCAGGCACATCTTTCTTACAGCAGTAATGGCAACTGGGCAACTGGTACTGGGGGACTGCAACTGCCATTAGCTTTTGGAAACCATCTGTATCCACAAGGCAGAAAAGCTACATTTTCGTGACCAACAGATTGGATTGGCCATCCAATTGTCATAGAGATCACAGGCCGGGAGTCATGCAGAACCACCCACTGTGATCTTTGATGCAAAGAGCTCTCTATTTTCCAGACAATTACACAATTGGGCGACAATCAATCGAGGAGTCCGCAGACTGTTCACAATAATTAGTTATCAGAAAACTAACAGTGAGTGTACGGCATATTCACCTCTGGATTACAATGCATGGAATATGTGTATATACTGCCATACGATCACTGCTAACTTCACAATAACCCCACATTCCTTGCTGCCACCACCATTCCTGTTTTTTTAAAAATAAACAAATACAGGCCGATTGGATGCCATTCTTCTTTTGGGATTCACAACATCAGGATCTTTCATCCCCTTTCCCTCAGAGTAGCGGTCATATACCATCCCCAAGACTTGCTCACCCACTTCCTTCACCAGTTTTCTACCTTGCTGCCACACTTCATGTCCTCAGAATTGCCAACCCTTACCCTCGGAGACTTCTACAGCCCCACCTCCCCAACTGCATACCAGCTTCTATCTCTACCCACTTCTCGTGGCCTCTCACAACTTTCAACCTGTGAGACAGACAACGATGTTAACACCCCAAATCTGGTCTTTGCGCGGCTCTGTTCAATCTCCTACCTAGATAACTCACATCTTCCCATTTGTACCCCATGAAATTAGGACTAACCACAACTTTCACATTTTTAGGCGCTCCTTAAAACACATCTGTTTAGGGCGGCACGTTTCCTAATCAAAGTCCTTTTCATATATAGCCTATTTTCTACTTCTCTGAACATAACTCGCCTCCTTCTTCTCTATTCTTACTATTATATTTCATTCTTATTACACCTCAGTATAATATCATTGTATTCATTTATTATTCACCCTGCTTATATATATTTTTTATTATTTTTTATTTTTTCATTTCGTCAATTATTATTATTTACACATATATATCTTTTCATTTAATTTTATTATTTATTCTAATTTTATTTTATATATTTTTTTCATATTGTTTTGTTTTCTTATTTTCATTATTTGTTTTTTCTTTCATTTTACTTTTATTTTTATTCTTTCATTTTTTACAGATATATAGTCCTTATTTTTATTTTATATTTTTAATTGTTTAACTGAAATATTTCTTCCCATTCAGGTTATTTTGAATAAATAAATAAATATTTTCTGTGTTCTTCCTATGGTTGTAGGGTGACTCCTTCTGACCGTATTAATAATAAAAATGTTTTCTCTTAACAGGTTTATTTTTATTTTGTACCTTTGGATTATTTCATTGTTTCTGCAGCTTTTTTATTTGTTCATTAAATATTTTTTTCATTTTTATTCTTATCTTTTGTACCATTTAATAAATATTTTCATATATTTAGTTACTTTGGGCTGGACAAAGCTTTTCACACATTATCCCCACTAATTTATTTATTTATTTTCCCCCCCCCCCTTTTTTTTTCATGTTTTTTTCATGTATTTTTCACGCAAACATTTTTTAATAATAAAATATTCTCTAGGATAAATAAAATAATCAAAAATATATATTTTTTAGTATGATATCAATTATTAATATACATGTATTGGTTTATTTTTTATTATTTTTGCATATCGATCACTATATTTCTTTCTTTATTTTTCTCTTATATGTTGGTTTGCATTGACCAACATATTAATTTTATATCAGTATTTTGGCATTAGTTATTTTTATTATATGTTAGTAGAGATGATTACATTATTTAAACATATATCTCATTTGATTTTTATGTCATATATGCGGTAATCATGAAACCACCTTCCTCTATACAAGTGGGGTATTAACATTTCGGTAGTTGTTATACCATTTACCATGTTTGGTTACAGGTTCATTTTTTATGCCCTTAGTTGCTCCCTTTACTAATATGGCTGTGGGTACGCTGAGCGCCGAGCTGCGCGTGCGTGCGCTCCGTCCCGGTGCTGATGACTCGGTGCGTCGCTGACTGTGACCTTTGGCCGCACTCGGTGACGCACTTCCGGTCTTCGGCTCCGGAGGTGGAGGCGGATGTGTGCCTTGCTTCGGCGCCGTGTAATTATGGCGTCCCGGTTTGTTTGAACCAATTTATCCTGTTTCATTCCATTTTCAATTCACATAGCATTATCACCTATATTCATATATATTACATTATTAGATTATTTAACACATATATAGTCACTTTTATTTATTTATTTTATTTTTTTGTATTATTTTATTTTTTTATCACATTAATTGTTTATATATACATATATATATCACAGTTTTTTAATTACGGACACTTTTCTATCACGCTTTTTTACCTTGTATGGTTTATAGTATTTTTCACACAGTTGTTTTCACTTATTTTTTTACTGATATTTATTTTATTTTTTCACTCTTTCTACACTCACATATTTGACATACATTTTTTATTGTCCATATTTAATTTTTAATTTTTTAATTTTTTATTTTTTTATTATACATATATACATTTTTTCTTTTTTATTTATATTCTACTTCACTATATCAGATATTTCCTCATTATGCCACCAATTGTATATCAATTATAGGTTCATCATATATGGATATGTGTTTAATTATTATTGGATCTCATTAAAACTTTTACGTTTGGTTTATGCACATATATCAAATTGTAATTTTTATTATTTATTTTTCATTTATCACATGGAATATTATTTATTAAATATTATTTTTATATACTGTATATACTCGAGTATAAGCCGACCCGAGTATAAGCCAACCCCCCTAATTTTGCCACAAAAAACTGGGAAAACTTATTGACTCGAGTATAAGCCTAGGGTGGAAATGCAGCATTTACCGGTGAATTTCAAAAATAAAAATAGATCATTCTTGCCCCATAGCTGTGCCATATAGTGCTCTGCACCGTTCATATTTCCCCATAGCTGTGCCATATAGTGCTCTGCACCGTTCATTATTGCCCCATAGCTGTGCCATATAGTGCTCTGCACCGTTCAGATTTCCCCATAGCTGTGCCATATAGTGCTCTGTACCGTTCATTATTGCCCCATAGCTGTGCCATATAGTGCTCTGCACCGTTCATATTTCCCCATAGCTCTGCCACATAGTGCTCTGCACCGTTCATACTGCCCCATAGCTGTGCCACATAGTGCTCTGCACAATTCATTTTTCCCCATAGCTCTGCCACATAGTGCTCTGCACCGTTCATACTGCCCCATAGCTGTGCCATATAGTGCTCTGCACCGTTCATTATTGCCCCATAGCTCTGCCATATAGTGCTCTGCACCGTTCATATTTCCCCATAGCTCTGCCATATAGTGCCCTGCACCGTTCATATTTCCCCATAGCTCTGCTCCATATAGTGCTCTGCACCGTTCATATTTCCCCATAGAGCTCCACATATATCTGTGCCATTGCTGCTGCTGCAATAAAAAAAAAAAAAACACATACTCACCTTTCTTGCTTGCAGCTCCCAGCGTCCGGTCCCGGCGTCTCTCCGCTCTGACTGATCAGGCAGAGGGCGCCGCGCACACTATATGCGTCATCGCGCCCTCTGACCTGAACAGTCAGAGCAAGAGGACGCGAAGACAGAGCGGCGCCGGGAAGATGGAGCGGCGCCTGGTGGCTGGAATGCGGACAGGTGAATATTACATACTTACCTGGTCCCGGCATCCGGCTCCCTCTGCCTGTCACAGCTGTCTTCGGTGCCGCAGCCTCTTCCTCTATCAGCGGTCACCGGCACCGCTGATTAGAGAAATGAATAGGCGGCTCCACCCCTATGGGAGGTGGAGCCGCTTATTCATTTCTCTAATGAGCGGTCCCACGTGACCTCTGAAGAGGAGAAGAGCTGCAGCACAGAAGACCGTGGGACGGCAGGGGGAGCGCCAGGATCGCTGGAAGCAGGTAAGTATGCCTCAGCGCCCTCTCCCCCTCACCCGCCGACCCTGCCACCCACCTTGACTTGAGTATAAGCCGAGAGGGGCACTTTCAGCCCAAAAATTTGGGCTGAAAATCTCGGCTTATACTCGAGTATATACGGTATATATATATTTTATATTTCATTGTGAATAATTGTTATGTATTTTGTCAGCCGTGTTATTATCTAATTCTATATATTTTTATGTGATCATATTTCTACTTATCTGATACATATTGTATTTTGTTATCAATCAGCTCTGGTGTGCCTTGACCCCCCCACATACTGGTCTATACTGTACATTTATTTTTATATACTGTATGTGTTCTATTTTAGAATATATATATATATATATATATATATATATATATTTATTTATTTATTTTTATTTTTTAATAAAAATGCTATTGATTGTGTTATGTCTTTTTTAATAATAAAATTTATGAATTATATTTTTGTATTTGTTCTATATGAACTGCTGACTTGTAAAGCTCTGCGGACTATGTTTGGGCTATATAAATAAAGGTTATTATTATTATTGAATTGAAGATGTGACCTTCAAGCTCTTAGCTTTGCCATGTATAAGAGAAAACAATCTTTTACGTAACCACAACCGTACAAACGAAGGCTGGCTGCTGTGCAGAGAGAGGGTGGAGTAGGGTGAACACGACAAACTGCTGGACTGTGAGTGGCGTGCAGGCACGAATGTTACGGTGGATTGGGAAAGATGTGATGTGCCTGAGATCGGTCAAAAGCAGCAGGCATGTCCACTTCCATAACAGCTCTCACTCGCCATGACTGTAGCGGGTAAATAAGTGGAGGTTCTGCGGATGGAGAATTGTACGAGGACACTTGTCACGTTGACGGGGAGAAAGAAGCAGCATATGTGGTTAATGGGGTGGCCAGTGGTTGGCGAGGCCCGCTAGTCAGCATTATAGGGCAGTGACATTCCCAGACTGACGCATGTTGATCGTGCATGTTCCAGTTCATGTATGTAATAGGCAAAATATTGGATTCTTTCCCTCAATTCAGCATTTTTTTTAAATAGTTGGCAGATAACATGAGTTAAGCCATCCTTTGTGGCTCAAAAAAGGGCCAGGCTAGCCAACCCTTGCCCCCTGCGAACTTCAGACCCGTGACTGTTGCTCAGAGTTGTGAATGAGAATGCAGTGCTTGTCGTGCATCCCACTGTCTGTGTGGGAAGCCGCAATGTAACCTACTCAATTTCCTCCTCCTCCACCCCCTCTGATGAACTACTCAGCTGTGTGCCTCTGGGTTTACACCAAGTGGGATCTATAACCTAATCATCATCCTCTCTGTTCTCCCATTTCTCGCCCTGAGAATCACCATATTCCTTCTTCAGCCTTGATAACTAAGAACAATCTATGTGCGCCTGCCTCAGTTATCTGAGTCTCATCAGGATCACCTCCACCCCCTGGGGGTTAAAATCTGGTGACTATGGTCAGGATTCTGCTCAGACCCTGCATACAGCCCCAGATCCAACTTAAGAAAAATTTGCCCACTGGTGCAGATGCTTTCCTCCTCTTGAGTCTGTGAATCTTTGGAGCAGAACTGTGATGCCCATGGAATAAAATGTGCAAACCGCTCTGCAAAACTTGCCCATCTGTGGTTCCCCACAGTCAGTTGGGCGGTTGGAGAGTTGTGATGTGGAGGAAACAAGTGAAATTGGGGTGCCACTTGTGAGGATTGTACTCTGTGTGATGTTAAGGTGAAGGAAGAGGAGGAGAGGTCACTTGATGCAGAGCTTGCCATCCACTGGAGCACATTCTGGCCTTCATCTACGAGGCATACCCCTGTGCAGCTGCCAAAGAAAGGGAGATGACTAGCTCGTCCAGGAACAGAAGTTGTCAAAATGCTGTGCAATTGCTCACTGCAGCAAAACAAACCTACTTCTCATCTCTCATATCATCCCTGTCTCACAACACTAAACAGCTATTCAGTACTTTCAATTCTCTCCTCATCCCCCAGCTATCTCTCCCTCCCTACCCACTCATCTATCTCAGCTGAAGACTATGCCTCATTCTTTAAGCAGAAGATTGACAATTAGTGTTCAGCATTCCGATACTGCAAATATCGGGTATTTGCCGATATTCGCTGTATCGGAATTCTGATACCGAGTTCCGATACTTTTGCGATATCGGATACCGAATCGGAAGTTCCTATAGTGCAATGATGCACTATAATGGACTGTGGGCGGTGCATGGGCGGAGACTGCATGTGTGTGTGCGGGCAGGGTCTGTGCGTGACTGTGGGGGGGCTCTGCGTGCCTGCCGGGGCTCTGTGCGTGTGTGCCGGGCTCTGTGCAGGCCTGCCGGGGCTCTGTGCATGTGTGTCGGGGCTCTGTGCGGTGTGCAGGGCTCTGTGCGGCGTGCCGGGGCTCTGTGCATGTGTGCCGGGGCTCTGTGTGGCGTGCCGCGGCTCTGTGCGGCGTGCGGGGCTCTGTGCGTGTGTGCCGGGGCTCTGTGTGGCGTGCCGGGCTCTGTGCGGCGTGCCGGGGCTCTGTGCGGCGTGCGGGGCTCCGTGCAGGCTGCCGGGGCTCTGTGCCTATGTGCAGGCATCTTCCGATGGGACTACAAGTCCCATCGGACGATGCCAACTACAGTGACAGTTATTGACACATTAGCTAATGATGGGACAGTAGTAGTCCCATCATCCGGCTAATGTGTTGAATGAAAAAAACAAAACAAACATACATACTACATACATGCTACAAACATGCTACATACATACTACATGCATACTACATACATACTACACACTACATACATACTACATACATGATACATACTACATACATACTACATGCATGCTACATACATACTATATACATGTTACATACATGCTACATACAGGCTAAATACATGCTACATACATACTACATACATACTACTTACATGCTACATAAATACATGCTACATACATGCTACATACATACTGCATACATGCTACATACATGCTACATACTACATAAATGCTACATACATGCTACATACATACTACATACAATACATTCATACATTACATACAATACATACATACAGACATACAGTACATTAAACATAGAGTACACTCACCATTACTTGTCACTTTGTTCCCCGAAGCCAGTTTCATCTGTAAAAAAATATGAAAATAGCAAACAACCAATATACTCACTGTCCGCAGAAATCCACGAGTGTCCCACGATGATCTCCCATAGAGAACGGCAGCATCAGCTGATGCGACCGCTTTCTAGGGGCTCCAGGAACATAATGACGGGAGGAAGGTATCCTTTTGCACTGTATTCCTCCGCCGCTGTAAAAAAAAATAGTCCCTAGTCTCCCTAGTCCTTTTGGCATTGCTGTATGAGAAATTTTCCCACGCAGCAATTGCCATAAAGTGATTCTTTGTCCTAAGGTAACCTCAGTGATGCACTGCAGGAGCTATTGTCTCCTGTCAGTGTGTCACTGAGGGTCCTATAGAGCAGTGACATCACCCGATGTCACTGTTCTATAGGGGAGATCGTCGTGGGACACTCGTTATTAATTGGACTACGGCGGCAAGGTAGTATACGGTTTATTATTTTACATTTTTTGCAGGCGCTGAAGTATGGTAAGTATGGGTAAATGAAGAATATTAAAATACGCCGCACAGAGCCCCGGCACGCCGCACAGAGGCCCGCACGCCGCACAGAGCCCTGGCAAGCCACACAGAGCCTTGGCACGCCGCACAGAGCCCTGCACGGCACACAGAGCCCCGGCATACCATACAGAGCCCCGGCACACACGCACAGAGCCCCGCACGCCGCACAGAGCCCTGGCACGCCGCACAGAGCCCCACACGCCGCACAGAGCCCCGGCACGCCACACAGAGCCCCCGCACACCGCGCAGAGCCCCGGCAGGCCCGCACAGACCCCCGGCAGGCACACACAGACCCCCGGCAGGCATGCACAGACCCCCGAGAGGTCCATACAGATCCCTGGCAAGCCCGCACAGACCCCGCTCGCACACACAGACACGCAGTGTCCGCCCACGCACCCCCCACACTCTTCCCCCCTCCGGAACAGGATGTAGAAGGACAGAAAGTGCTTATTTATATATTTGTGTCCCATTGACTTGCATTGGTATCGGGTATCAGTATCAGCGATATCCGATATTTTTTGGATATCGGCCGATCCAATTCGATACCGATACTTCTGGATATCGGAAAGTATCACTCAACACTATTGACAATATAAGACAAAACTTTTGCCTAATATCTCCACAGCCCCTCCTCCCAACAACTCAACTCTACTCCTCCAAAACCAACTTCACCATCAAGGATGATCAACTTTCCTCTCCAAATCACATCTCACCACCTATGAACTTGACCCAATCCCATCCTACCTAATTCCAAACTTTCAAACAGTCTTCATTCCAAAACTAACCCACCACTTCAACTTGTCTTTAACGACTTATCGCCCCATATTACTTCTCCCCTATGCCTCAAAACTAGTGGAACAACACGTCCATTTTGAATTGTCGTCAAATCTATCCTCTTGCTCTCTCTTTGACCTCTTACGATTTGGCTTCCAACCACACCATTACACTGAAACAACCCTGACTAAAGTCGACAATGACCTTCTAAACAGCCAAATCCAAGCGCCAATACTCTGTCCTCTTCCTCCTAGACCTGTTATCTGCCTTCAATACAGTGGACCATTCCCTCTTACTACAGACTCTCTCATCTCGAGGACCTTAGCGACGAGAGGTGAGTATGTCTTTTTTTTTTAATTGCAGCAACAGCATATGCGGCATAATAGTCTATGGAGCATCTTATGGGGCCACAATCAGCATTTGTGCAGCATTATATGGGGCAAATGTCTGTATGGAGCATCTTATGGGGCCATAAGATGGATACCATATGATGGATACCATGTTTTGGCATAGGTGGTTTTCCTTTTTGGATGCTGCCATTCCCGTGGTTGTTCCTTCCCGGTGAAAGACCTGGCTATTTATTGCTTGCGTTGAGAAACACGTGATGGTGTCTCCGTGGCTTTTCTACATGCATTTGCATATTTCCCATAAGGGATGGGAGCAGTGTTCTGGATCACTGCGTTGAGAAACACGTGATGGTGTCTCCGCGGTGTTGGATGTTTTGATCTCCCCGAGGTCATTCATCCTTATGTCTATAGTCCTTTTACTAGGCACTGCTCCTAATAGCCAGTTTCCTACTCCACACTGATGAGGGGAAAATAACCCAAAACAGCTGTCTGTGGATGGATACCATGTTTTGGCATAGGTGGTTTTCCTTTTTGCATGCTGCCCTTCCCGTGGTTGTTCCTTCCCGGTGAAAGACCCGGCTATTTATTGCTTGCGTTGAGAAACACGTGATGGTGTCTCCGCGGCTTTTCTACATGCATTTGCATATTTCCCATAAGGGATGGGAGCAGTGTTCTGGATCACTGCGTTGAGAAACACGTGATGGTGTCTCCGCGGTGTTGGATGTTTTGATCTCCCCGAGGTCATTCATCCTTATGTTTATAATCAACATTTGTGCTGCATTACACGGGGCAAATGTGTCTATGGAGCATCTTATGGGGCCATAATCAACATTTGTGCAGCATTATAAGGGGCAAATGTGTCTATGGAGCATCTTATGGAACCATAATCAACATTTCTGCAGCAATATATGGGGCAAATGTCTCTATGGAGCATCTTATGGGGTCATAATCAACATTTGTGCAGCATTAAGTGGGCATATTTTAATATGGAGCATCTTATAGGGCCCATCATAAACTTTATGGAGCATTATATGGGGCTCCTGATTCAATATGGATATGAAGCGATGGCCGGGGGACCACCACGGGGCAGGAAGACTACTGTACACAAGATGAGGTGCAAACAACAAAGGGTAGATTTATTGGGAGACAGGGAATGGAAGGGACAAGGAAGGTGCAAACAGGGGTTTACAATAGCAAAAGATAATGCACATGAGATATCTTGTCTGTAGAATAGCACAGTGCTTCAACAGAATCTGTCTCACAAGCAACTTTACACAATAAAACATATATAGATGCTACTCTGCATATAACCTCCCTGGCCTTTACTACGCAGGCCACACGGTTACCGTGCTCTAACTACTGAAGCCTGCACTAGGCCCTAACAGGTGCATCAAACAGGAACAAACTCACGGTGATGTTGGGGACACAGGTCCAGTCCCAGGGGGCCCCCGAAGTCCAAAACGGTGGTGCACACGGATTCCTGTCAGCTCTGCAAAGCGTGGTCTTCTCCTTGCTTCTGGATCCTAGGGATGCTCCTGGAAACTGTAAGTCCCTTTCTCAGTATCTTCGTGGCTTCACAAACTAGCACAGAACAGCGACCCCTTTGCTGTAACCGGGAAAGTCTATTTAACAAACGCAGTTTGTCTCAAGCTGTGTAATCTTTCTTGCAGCCAACAACTCTTCCTTGCAGCCAGAACAGCACAAAGTTCTCTCTGAAACTTTCCCTCCACACGCTGCTTCAGCTCCACCCCTCCACACAGCACCGACCAGTTCATAACAAACATAAGAGCAGGGGAGAAAAGCAGAACATACCATCACACCAGACAAGGGGATGCAGCCTCTTAAAGTGACAGCGTGTTTCTTATTGTCCATAACAGCACCACCCTCTTACAGATATTCAAAAACACTTAACCTACTGATGTCTCAATTAATTTTACTTTGATTGGTATCTACTTTTATTTTTGACATTTACCAGTAGCTGCTGCATTTTCCACCCTAGGCTTATACTCCAGTCATTAAATTTTCCCAGTTTTTTGTGGCAAAATTAGGGGTCTCCGCTTATACTTGGGTCGGCTTATACTCGAGTATATACTGTATTGAAATCATCATATTAAATAGAACTGTGTATTTACAATTGCTCATTTCGTCCTACTACACAAATAGAACTGTCACACCAAGGCCATGAGATAAAAAATATATAACCTTTATTAAACACAATACATGTTAAAATCAGATAGTGGCGGGTGAAATACCCAGGGCACAGGACAAAAGGTGGGTGGGCAACCCAGAGCAAAAGTTCCATAAATAACATCACTGGTAAGGACAATATGAGCCGGCAGTGAGCTCTGGCCGTCTGACGTCACAGCCAGGGTTGCAGAATGCGTATGTGCGGACAGTGCGGCCACCCACTTTGGGAATCCCTGCCCCGCACTGTGTTATGCATTATGCACAGTGCGGGGCTGGGATTCATAGGCAGGGTGGCCGCACAGGCACAGTCTGCAAGCCTGGCTGTGACGTCAGACAGCCAGAGTTCACTGCGCCTGCCCCACACAGTAGTACACAGCGCAGGCGCCGGATTTCAAGC
This sequence comes from Ranitomeya imitator, assembly GCF_032444005.1. Lineage (NCBI taxonomy): Eukaryota > Metazoa > Chordata > Amphibia > Anura > Dendrobatidae > Ranitomeya > Ranitomeya imitator. The sequence goes on along the minus strand of NC_091284.1, from coordinate 560,743,141 downwards.
GAAAACAGCACGGAGGGGCGGCGCCCGGAGCCCCTGAATATTTGAGTGACGGCAGTGTGGCGTTTCAAGCAGGAGGGTGAGGACCTGCCTCCCTGGATAAAGACAGGTATTTTGGAGAAGTAATAAAATGCTTTATTTTGGGAATACATGCACCAAAAACTAAAAGAGTCACCTTGTTAGAATGGAGCATTACTGCTGCACAAGGTGGCTCTTTTAGTTTATAACGGCTGGAGGGGGTGACAGTGGCCCTTTAAACCAAATAGTTATAAAGCACAAAATAGTTAATAAATTTACCTCATGTCTAATTTACATCAGGAATATTTTTGAAGCATACTGTAACTTGTTTTTTAGGGACCACAACACATTTGAATTGATTTTGGGGATGAAAGTCACAGAAAAAAAGCAGAGATGATTACCTGCTCAGGCCTCCAAAACAAATGCACTGGCAGGGTGCAGCGGACCCGATTAATGATGGCTGAAACACAGGTGCAACAATACCGATGAAACAACCACTTTAAAGGGAACCTGTCACCCCGAAGGGCAGACAAAGTACTGCAGTGCGCAGGCGCCGGGCCTCTGACCTTTCCGGCGCCTGCGCACTGCAGTACTATCCTCTGCCCTCAAGAGGGCAGACCAAAGTACGCCTGCGCCGGAGCCGTGGCTGAAGATCAGAAGAGGACGTCATGGAAAGAAGATAGGAGGCGCCGCAGCGGACCGGAGACGCCCATCCGACCTGACCAGCAGCGGGACCGCCCCTGGGTGAGTATAATCTAACGTCTTTTTCTCCTTTTTCAGGTAACATCGGGGGCTTATCTACAGCATTACAGAATGCTGCAGATAAGCCCCTGATGCCGGTGGGATTACCTCACCCGCGATTTTCGGGGTGACAGGTTCCCTTTAAATCCAGTGTTGGCTGTTTGGTATTTTCGTGCACAAAAAGATAAAAGATACTAGTCTGTATGTGGCATTGCTCACACAGGCAATGCCGTGAATCTGGCTTACAGCCTATTATTAAGGCACATATATGCGGACCGCCCAGTGCTACAAAATGCATGCTGTGTGAAAGGAGGCCTACAGTTTACAGAGCCATCTTAGTCCAACTGCACCCTTCAAGATAAAGTGCAAAAAAACACAAACCATATCAATGTATGTAAGGTATTGGTTTATATTGGGGCCACAATACGTAAGCTGGCAACACACGTCAAGGGTACATTTTGCCATGTTTTTTTTTTTGGGCACTTTATCTTGCAGGGTTCAGTTGGACTAAGATGGCTCTGTAAACTGTACGCCTCCTTTCACACAGCATGCATTTTGTAGCACTGGGCAGCCCGCCTATATGTGCGTTAATAATAGGCTGTAAGCCAGATGCTCGGCATTGTCCTGTGCGAATAATGCCACATACAGACTAGTATCTTTTATCTTTTTGTGCACTAAAATACCAAACAGCCAACACTGGATTGAAAGTAGTTGTTTCATCGGTATTGTTGCACCTGTGTTTCAGTCATCATTAATCGGGTCCGTTGCACCCTGCCAGTGCATTTGTTTTGGAGGCCTGAGCAGGTAATCATCTCTGCTTTTTTCTCTCAGACTTTTTTCAAATTTTTGGAGGATCTTTGAAGTCCTCTTTTTGTGTCTGTGAACTTTGATTTTGGGGATCCTATATGACAGAAAATGCCAAAAAGATTGCGCCCTTCAAAGTGCTCCAAACCACATTCAATAAGTTTTTTAACTCTTCAAGTGCATTACAGCATATAAATTGATGTGAAAGAAAAAATGCAAATTTTACTTTTCCCCCCACAATGTTGCTTTTGATGCAAATTTTGTAATTTTACAAGGGTAACAGGAAAAAATGTACAGTATAATTTGTCATGCAATCTCTTCTGAACATGTTGATACGCCATTTGTGGTGGAAAACTATTGATTTTGTGCATGGCAGGTATCAGAAGGGAAAGAGTGTCATTTGACTTTTGGAACGCAGAAAATTGGAATAGATATTCAACGCCATGTTGTGCTTACCGTGCCCCTGATGTGCCTAAACAATGGAACACCTCACCCACAAGTGACCCCATTTTGAAAACTACACCTCTAAAGGAATTTATCAAGATATGTGGTGAGCTTCTTGACCTCACAGGTGCTTCACAGAATTTTATAACGTTGAGCCGTGAAAATGAAAAAACACATTTTTCCCACAAAAATGTTGCTTCCCAAATTATTTATTTTCCCAAGGGCAAAAGGAGTAAATGGACCAAACAATTTGTTGTGCAATTTCTCCTTAGTACGCTACTATCCCATATGTGGTGGAATACTACTGCTTGGGCAAGCGGCAGGGAAGAAGCATCAATTGAATTCTAGAGCACAATTTTAGCTAAAATAGATTGCAGATGCCACATCCTAACATGCAACAGATTGAGTTGACGCTTTATTGGGCACATTTTACATAACATTTTGGATCACATTTATCCTGTGTTCTACACTGAGCCCCTACATCTGATTTCCATCCAAATCTCCAAATGGCGTGATTCAGAAGAAATCCCAGAGGTTCCATTGACTATAGTGAGGCAGTATAGTTAGTCTGTTCAGTGGTGTCTTTCTTTTCAGGGGTTACTGTTATTGTGGTCGACCATGCTTTTATGCACCCTTAAAAAGGAGGGACATCGCTGGATCATGGGCCAGACATCGTCCACAGTGTCTCTATTTGCCTCCTTAGGGCTCTTTTCCATTTGCAAGAAACATGTCCGTGTCTCGCATGTGAAAACCAAGCTCTGGCGCCGGCACTCCAGAGCGGAGCGTGCGGCCGCATAGCAACACATGGAGCTGCACGCTCCCAAGTGCCGGCGCCAGAGCTTGGTTTTCACAAGCGAGACACGGACGTGTTTCTCGCAAATGGAAAAGAGCCCTTATAGAGAATATTCCACCAGGGGTTCCATCTAAATCATGTATTTTAGAGATTTACATGGAAACCTAGGTGTACATGCTCAGTGCAAAATAGATGTGAACCGAGCCTTACTGCGATCTTTTAGAGGCAAAATTAACAAATCAACAGCAAGATAAGAACTGGTTTTATTTATTTATTATACCGTTTCTCATGTGATTTAAATGATTAGACAACTTTATTCTTTGGGTCTGTGCGATTACAGAGATACAGTGGCGTAGGAAGGGGAGTGCGGGGGGGGCGGTCCGCCCTGGGCGGCACAATGCGGGGGGCGGCCGGCGCTGCAGGAGAAGAAAAAAAAAACAAAAGACGCCCCTTTAAATCTTCGGGCGGCGCCGTCCGCCGCCACGACCAGCTCCCCCCACCCCCGCCCCCGCCCCCCGCTCTAATACTCACCTCTCCTGGTTCCTGCGGCTTCAGCGTCCTCTGACTCTGCGACGTCTCAGAGCAGAGGGCGCGATGATGTCACTACTGTGCGCGCCGCTCAGCCTCTCTGTCCTGAGCGTCGCAGAGCCGGAGAGACGCTGACTGCACCGGACCTGCGCTAGGAACGGGAGAGGTGAGGATTTTACTTTTTTTTTTTCTTTATGTCTGACTGTCTGGGGGCAATGCTGGACACACTGGGGCAATACTGGAGAGCATGGGGCAGATTGCTGGACACACTGGGGCAATACTGGAGACCATGGGGCAGAATGCTGGACAACATGGGGGTAATATGCTGGACACACTGGGGGCAGGACTTGAGGCATGGGCAGAATGTAGACACGGGGCATGATTGGAGACACGGGGCAGGATTGGATCATGGGGCAGGATGGATACGATGGAGGCTGGTGGGGCAGGATGGGGAGATCATATGGGGTAGAATGGATACTCATGAGGGCAGGATGCGAGAACATATGGCTGGAGCCAGGAATGAGATAAACGGGGCCAGGGTGGGGAATAGTGTTACCATAGGGGATAATTAAGGGATATTATTACTGCAGTGATGTATTTATTTTATTTTTTGAGTATACTGTTTTAAATGGGGGGGCGGTCCTGTTACTGTGCAGAGTGACACTATATCACCTTTTTTTCTTCATGTGATGTAATGTAGAAGTTGTGAAAAATTAAGTAATGTGTTCTGCAAGCGGAGCTCGAGATAACTGTGTTATTTCCTGCAGAAACGAGTCCTGGCTGGAAGGAATGATGGCGGTCTGTGCTGGATGAAAGATGAAGGACTTCACCTAGAGACGTCACTGGTGAGTCAGTGTTACCTATACACTGACACTATACACTGTATACTATATAGAGGTCCTGTGTATAATGTCACCAGTGATCTCTGTATTACCTCTACACAGACACTGCATACTAAGTACAGATCTCCTGTGAATACTGGCACTTATGGTGATAGTATTGTGTTTTTTTTTTTATTACTGGTCAGTATTGTAGTATTCAGTCACTATGTGGTGGTAATATGTGGTCTGGAAATGGTGTTGTGGTATTTGTCCCTTGTATGTAGTATTATTCGGTCACTATGTGGCCTGGTCATGGTGTGGTGGTATTAAGTCACAGGTGTGGCATGTGGGGGTGACACCATTAGGCCCAGTTTAAGTTCTACAAAACAGGAAAACCATTTTTGGTAACCTTTGTGTGTATTGAGCCGGGGGGGGGGGGGGGCGTCAAACTCGGGAACAGCCCCGGGCGGCAAAAGCTCTAGCTACGCCTCTGCAGAGATACCAGACTTCATTTTTTTTTTTATGTTTGGTTGCCATCACACATTAAAAACCAAGTTTTTACATTGCCATATTTTGAGAGCGCGTGAACGACCCCATTGAAATAATTTAGGGAATAAATAAATTGATATACAATAGCAGATGCAATAAATAGACCCAACTGAGGTTATAACTCCTTTATTTCACTGGAAATATGGCCTCACAGCTGTAAAAAATGATGCTGGGTCACTATGACCCGAACACAAGTGTACAAATCAGCGTGTAGCAAAAAGTAAACGCATAAAAAAAAAAATACTCATAGATGTGTCCCCCCAAATGAGGAAAAGTCAAGTAACCTCAAGTTTTAGAAACTTATAGAAAAATATCTACAGGGCCTCAAAAATTCTCTACGGGTCACTATGACCCGAACATAACAGCAGGGTTTTAAAAGGACAGAGAGAGAGACAGAACTTTGTACGAAGCCTGAGGCAGCATGGGACTGAGAACACAGCACAGTAAGGAAGGCTTCCAACCCCACCTGGCTAGGGTGATTCCGAATCTCTTCCAGGCAGCACGGATTCCAAAGACTGAATGCCTGTAAGGCCAGTCTCACACGTCCAGATAATTCCTGTACCGAAAAAATGGGTACCGGAGTTATCTGTGTCCGTGTGTCCGTGAGCTCACGTAGGCCATCCGTGTGGCACACGTGTGCCGACTGGGTACCACACGGAGCGTGCAGGAGACAGCGCTAGAGATAAGCGCTGTCCCCTGCATCTGGTGCTGAAGCCGCCATTCATATCTTCTCTCCAGCAGCGTTCGCTGGAAAGAAGATATGAAAAATCCTTTTTTTTTCTTGTTTTAAATAAAGATCCAATGGAGGTGGAGCCGCATATTCATGACTGTAATCGGCGGCACCACGTGACCGCTCATACAGGAGAAGCTGCCACTGAGAGGACGCTGCAAGGGAGCCGGGTGAGTATTTTATTACCAGCGGGCGGGCGCACATGGGGTGGGAGGAGGTGGGGACATGGATCTTTATTTAAAACAAGAAAAAACAAAAAAAAAAGGATTTTTCATATCTTCTTTTCAGCGAACGCTGCTGGAGAGAAGATATGAATGGCGGCTTCAGCACCACGTGGGGGGGACAGCGCTTACAGTAGCGCTGTCTCCTGCACGGCACACGGACTGCTCACAGACAGCGTCCGTGTGCAGTACATGTTTTACACGGACCCATTGACTTTAATGGGTCCGTGTAATCCGTGCGCTCCCACAAACACTGACATGTCTCCGTGTTTTGCACACAGACACACGGTCTGTGAAAACACGCTGACATGTGCAGAGACACATTGATTTCAATGTGTCTACGTGAGTCAGTGTCTCCAGTACGTGAGGAAACTGTCACCTCACGTACCGAAGCCACTGACGTGTGAAACCGGCCTAACCTGTACCTGAACTGCATCTGTAAAAGGTAAAGAGACTGCAACCTTTTGTCCTTTAATTCTTTCCTGCACTTCACCATCTATCATCCTTACCAACTATACCGGGAGCCCTGGGGACTAAGCTCTGATTGTGGGGAGCTATACCAATTCTGCTGCAATACCATCATCCCCAGTGGACCCCTTTAAGCAGCGTCGGCCATCCCTGGCTGAGTACCACAGGTGGCGTCACGAGCACTACTACATTAGACTTTATTCCCATTTTCATTAAACTCCCTTTTACTGGATGCCCAGGGCCACGGACCGGGTCACTGCCACTGTGACCACCCCTTCAAGAACAGAAGCTAAAGAATGACAACATAAAATCAACATTCACTGATTGAGGCTGATGGGTGTTATACAGGGGCGGATATATCATTGGTGCAACATGTGCAGCTGCACAGCGGCCCAACCAAGAGTTATGTCCACCTCCAAAACAGTTGAATTTGTACATTATGGTGAGCTATTGGATTATGTAGCAGGGCTCCTTTTTTGTCCTAGTCCGCCCTGCCCTAAATCATAAGTGCCTAGCGATGGCCCTGCTGCTCAGTACACATAGTGAGTGATGGCTGTAACCAGAACAATGACTGACAGCCGGCTCTGCATTGTTACGCTGCTGAGCCAGCTGTCAGTCAATGCCAGGTCATGCTTACATCACACCTCAATAACTGAAAGCCAGAGGCTGCTGGGAGGAATAAGGTTAATTTTCTCCCAGTACCCGGACTTGCAGTGCAGCAGCCGGGCAGCCATAGAACGTTATTAACCTGCAGATTTAGGCTATGTGCACACGTTGCGGATTAGGCTTAGGAATTTCTGGCTCGGATTCTGCATCTCTTGGCAGAAAACGCAGGTGCGGATTTGTCGCGTTTTTTGTGCACATTTTGTGCATTTTTGTTGCGGATTTGCTGCAGATTTTTTGCTGATTTACTGCGGTTTTTACCCCTGTGGATTTTTATAATGGAATGATTACAAAAACGCTGCAGATCTGCAAAAAATAAGTGACATGCTACTTCTTTCAATCCGCTGCGTTTCCGCATGGAACTTTCCGCACCATCAGCACAGCGTTTTTTTTTTCACATTGATTTACATTGTACTGTAAATCACTTGCAGATCTGCATCGTTTCTGTGCGGAAAAAAAACACCGCAGATCCGCAGGAAATTCGCTATGTGTGCACATACCCTAACTTTGGGAAATGACAGGTTCCCTGTAAGGTCACTTTGTGTGTTATCGTGCACTCGTCATTGCTGCATGCAGGTGGCCAGGGGCTGTATCTGTTTATGGCAAAGCTGGGAGACAACACACATTTAATTGCATTAAGTAACTGAACTAGTTCACTTTTCTACAGCATCATTTTATTTTTTTGACTCGAAAGTCAAATAATAAAGGAGAGGTGGGCAGAGAGGAAACAGCAACATTGTCTTGTTTTTACTCCATCTTTTTATTTCTAAGCACAAGTTTGTTTTCCTCTCAGAGGACATTTCCTATTATTTTCACTGTTCTCTCACAGAGGACATGTCGTATCTTCCCTATACTTTGCCTGCTCAGTCACACGCAGGCCACTGAACTGGTCGTGAGAGAGGACTGCTGGCACTCTGTGAGAGAGGGCTGCTGCTGGCACTCTGTACCCGGGAACACTATTCCCCTCAGCATTGTCCCGCTCTCCTCCCACACAGATGGCAGCGGGTGGCTGGAGCTTTGCTGAACGTCACGTGTTGCTGTTGATTGACAGCTCAGGGATTGCAGGAGAACGAATCAGAGCAGTGGGCGGGAGCCTGGGTGAGCGGGGAAGAAGTTGTCTCAGTGCCGCAGTCAGGACTCAGCAGAGTCAGTGCAGGTAAGTGGAGAATGGCGCCCTGCAGTATGGGGACCGTGTCATGTGACTGCATACATCTGCTGGTCGGCAGGCAGCCTTGGTGAACCTTGGTGCCCAGCTAGAAGCCTCGTCCTTGTGCGATCTATATCTTTGTATAATAGACTATGTAATAGTCATTAGAATGTCAGCTGCTTAGCACTTCTTGGTTTATAATGCAGCTTTGCCCCAGGACAGACAGTCATGCACCTCCAGGAACAGAGACCAGATGAAATGGAGTCAGATTTGCGCCAAAATGTTGTGACTTTAGGATTTTCACACTAGTGTTGCCAGGCTCTTCCCAGGTGGGTGAGGCTGAGGCAGGACTGGGGCATGAGGCCACAGCTTGTCTAACTCATGGTGACCTTTGGCATTCCTTCCAGCAAGCCAGAAATCTGTGAGAAGGTGCACGTCACTTGTCAGATGCTTCTTAAAGGGGTTGTCCACTACTAGGACAATCACTTCTCATTCCCCACGCTTGGCCCCGCTATAATAAAAAGTTTATACTTTCCTCCTGTGCCGGCACCTTTCCAGCGGTGTCGGCACTCGCGGTCCCGGGACTCTCATGCAGTTGCATGAAACGTGAAAATACAGCTGCTCTCCAAAGGGAATCTGTCACCCCCAAAATCGAAGATAAGCTAAGCCCACCAGCATCAAGGGCTTATCTACATCATTCTGTAATGCTGTAGATAAGCCCTGATGTATCCTGAAAGATGAGAAAAAGAGCTTAGATTATACTCACCCAAGGGCGATTGCGATCTGGTTCGGGGCCTCCCATCTTCTTACGATGACGTCCTCTTCTTGTCTTCCTGCTGCGGCTCCTGCGCAGGCGTACTTTGCCCTTTTGAGAGCAGAGCAAAGTACTGCAGTGCGCAGGCACCAGGAAAGGTCAGAGAGGCCCGGCGCCTGCGCACTGCAGTACTTTGCTCTGCCCTCAACAGGGCAGACAAAGTACGCCTGCGCCGGAGCCGCAGCAGGAAGACAAGAAGAGGATGTCATCCTATGAAGATGGGAGGCCCCGGACCGTACCGCGACGCCCATTGGGTCGGACCACCCCTGGGTGAGTATAACCTAACCTCTTCCTCATCTTTCAGGATACATTGGGGGCTTATCTACAGCATTGCAGAGTGCTGTAGATAAGCCCCTGATGCTGGTGGGCTTAGCTCATCTTCTATTTTGGGGGTGACAGGTTCCCTTCAAAAACATCTTTATGCACATTATCATGTACTTTTTTTGTAACTCTGAGCCTGTACACAGTTTGATAATAAGCTGGTGTGCATGAGGCTTTACAGTCATGGCAACCATTACACCTATATTTTATTCTTTTTACAGATATCCCAAGATGGCCAAGAAATTACTACTAGTAGATGTGGACTGTGGTGTAGATGACGCTCAAGCTCTGATGTTGGCCCTAGCAGCTCCTCATGTTGAAATCCTGGGAATCACGTGCTGCCACGGAAATACTACTTTAGAAAATGTTTGCCAGAATGTTTTACGAGTCCTAAAAATTTGCAATAGACTCCAGGTGACTTGTCGTTCTCTGCCCTGAGGTTCATTTTCAAAATGTGACAAGGAAATCAACTTTTATAAAAAGGGTCTGTCTAAGACTTACAGTAAATATTGATAAACAGTCCTTAAGATTTCTGATCAATATCAGATCGGGGTCCGACACCATCCACTGATCAGCTGTTTGCAAGTCCAGGGGGCTTAATTAGTTGCTGCTTCCATTGAAGTAAATAGTAGCTGAGCTTCGGTATCCAAGATCATCAGTTAGCCCTCATTCAGACTTCTGTGTTTTTCCCATACACAAAAATTGCTACCGGAGCCATGAGTGTTTTGATCAGTGTTTGGTCAGTGTGTTATCAGTTTTTCACCAGTGTTCTGGACCGCACACTGATGCTATCTGTGTGCTGTACGTGCTTTTCACTGACCCATAGAATTGTATTCGGACTTTTCAGCTATGCTACCGGAATCAAATGGGCATGTGTATGAGTTTTTCACGGACTCACAGTCCATAAGAAATCATGGACATATGAACAGCCCCATAGACTGTGATGGGTATGTGTTCAATCCGTGAAAAACATGGATACAACATTTTCGTGTAACGTGCTTCTGGATAAGGCCTCATACAGTATATGGAAATGTGGTACCCCAGCCGCTCAGGACCTAAAAATAGGTGAATGGGTATGGTGCCATGTGTCTGATCCCCCACCGATCTGATATTATAGCCCCACTCCAGTGGGTTTTTTCTTTATTCCAAGGCTGTTGTGGTGCAACTAATCTGGGTTCCCTGATCCAGCTGCTGTCATTAGCTCTTCTCGGCACCGTTCAGGTCCTGCTCCGCCATCTTGTGACCGCAACTTATGACTTACTGGAAGTCAGAGTTAATGGTCACAAGCTCTGTGAATTTCACGTATGAGACTAGGAGCAGGGAACTTGGCATAGTTGTATCACTCTAGCGCTTCACTATAAAAAAACACTGGAGTGGTGCTTTCATAAACTATTCTAAGTATTGGTCATGGGTATCTATTCCATGGTCAAACCCCTTATATAGCTACATAGGTTGAATAAAGACTCAGGTCCATCAAGTTCAACTTTTCTCCACCAATTACACGCTTTTTGTCACTAAACTAACTATAACCCACAATATTATGTACTGAGGGAGTCATCGGACCCTTTTTTAAAAGCTGCAAGAGGAATCGATGCCTTCATAGTTAAAAGCAAGTAATCAAGGGCTCATTCTGATGAGCGTATTATACGTACATGTTTTGTCTGTGTTAAAATCTGATACCACATGGACAGAACACTGACCAGTGTTTTGCAACAGGGATCTTCAGATGACAGTACTTAATGTATGAAATCACGGCTTATAATATTCTCTCTCGTGTTTCATATGAGACTCTCTCATTCCGGTCAATGGTTTCGCACAAAAAAAAAAAAGATCATCTGCATTGCATATGATTTATGGTTACCTAGCAATTCTTAACCTAGGAAACTGTATTTGATCATGTACATTTTAAACTGTTCATGTATAAATACAGATGTCACATGGATATAAAAATCACGTATGGCTGACACACCGATGGCACACAGATGGAATGTGCATGAAAATCATCTGTTTTGATTTTTGTTTATCAATCAGATATTTTCTTTTTGCTATTTTGTTTTCCTCCTTTTATTCCAAGAGCCATAATGCTTCTACTTTCCCATTGACAGAGGCGCGTGGGGGCTTGTCTTTTGCTGGACGAGTTGTACTTTTGGCACCATCCACTTTATCATGTGATGCACTGGAAAGTAGGAAAAAAAAATCCACGTGTTGAAATACCAAAAATAGAACAATTCTGCAATTGTTTTTTTATTTTTTTCATTTGCAGCCTTCATGTTATGGTAAAAACGACCTTGTAATATAATTTTCCAGGTCCGTATGATTACCGAGATGCCAAGCTTTCTGAGAGCTGTAATGTTTTCAGTTTTCGGGATATAGAGTTATGTGGGGGCTTGTCTCTTGCGCCCCAAACTGATGTTTTTATTGATCTTATGTTAGAGTAGATATGTTTTAATCGCCTATTACATTATTTTGTGTTGGTACAGCAGCCAAAAAAAAACACAATTCTGACGTTTTGATTTTTTTTTCTCTTTATGCTTTTCACTGATTAGATTATTTTATATTTTCATAGATCAGACTTTTACGAAAGCAGTGATACCAAATATTTTTTTTTGTTTCATATTATTTCAAACATTTTTATTTCCACTGTATGTGCTAGTCTCCTTAGGGGACTTGAATCTGCAATCCTGTACATCATATATCATTAAGGGGTTAAATAGGTTACACCATCTGGGATATTTATGGTATTTCATAAATTTCTTGTAGATGTAAAATAGACCTCTGGTCTGTGCTGTCATGGAGTGAAGTGGGTACACCTACTTTCTCCTTGCATTTTTTGGTAAGCTCTAAAAATAGCTGAGAAGGTCTATGTGGTTTTTATGTTATTTAGATGAGTTTATATCTGTCTTGTAGATTCCTGTGTACAGAGGGGCAACTAAACCACTACTGTCGAAGTCTGTCCATGCCAGCTTTTACCATGGGGTGGATGGATTGGGTGATGCACCAGATTCTTCATCCCCAGATCTTGACCTTCTGCAGAAGGAGCATGCTGTTCTTGCAATGATTAGGATAATAAATGATTACCCTGGAGAGGTGAGTTATTGTACAGATACGTTCCAGCTTCAGCTTACTCTCTTCAGTTATTAACATTTTAATATGGTTTAAAACATTACGTTTTAAAGTTCTAGTATGTTTCCATACTAAATGTGTAATCAGGATTCTGCGTTGGTAAGCAACATTAATTTGGCCATCCCTGAATAAAGTACGCTTATGAACAATGCTGTACAATGTAAAGTAGAGGCACTATCGTTGAGTCTATATAAGAACTGCATATGTAGAGAGCTGTTTGTGTCTATATGTGCATATGTAGCAGAGCTGTGTGTGTCTGTATGTGCTTAAGTAGCAGAGCTGTGTGTGTCAGGAGTCGAACCCAGCAGCTCTTGAGTACCAGGCGGCAGCTCTTCCCTCTGAGCTGTTCTGCTCGCTGGACAATTCTTTGCTAACGAGGATACCAGTACCTGTGTTGTTCCTGATTGGCACCACTCTGTGATCTTCTGATTGAACACCCTACTTAAACCTGGCATTGCACTTCCTTTTTTGCATGATTATTGAGCCCCCAGCCTTTAGTCAAGCTTTCTTTCCACCTGCTGCTTATCCTCAAGACTATACTGCTGCTACCGTGTACTGACCTCTGGCTATTCCTGACTACACAACCTGCTGATCCTTTAACTAGACTGCTGCTCCTATGTACCAACCTCTGGCTATTGCTATTAGTGACTACGCAAATGGCTGATCCTTTTAGTGTACTGCTGCTACTGTGTAACGACCTCTGGCTATTCCTGACTACGCCACCTGGCTGTGCTGCCCTTAGTGGTTGCAGTACCACTCCTCAACCTAGGTCAGTCCATAACAGAGTGTCTCTTTATGCATATGTAGCAGAGCTTTGTGCATTTATGTGTACATGTAGCAGAGCTGTGTGCGTATATGTACAAATGTAGCAGAGCTGTGTCTGTATTATACACATGCTGCAGAGCAACACTTAACTATAGATCTCTGTTACCTCTATATTCCACACATTGCATTAAAATTAATGATAATGACTCCTCCACTTTATACCACTAGGGAAGTTCTGATCAATAGGGAAAATGTTTTTCCTATTTTCTGCTGTCTAAGCCTAGGGTGCGTCTTATGGTGTTTGGTTTGTTTTATAGTTCAAAAAATATAGTAGTTAAAAACAGATGAAAATGGGATGGAATGCTGATGTATGAAGTATGTCTTGTGTGTGATTTGTTTTGCATGGAGCCACATATATTGGAATCTGAGAGCAGCATGATGTAGTGTCAGAAAGCCTGAGGGTATGTGCACACGATGCGGATTTGCTGTGGATCCGCAGCGGATTTTACCGCGCAGAAACGCTGCAGATCCGCACTGTGATGTAGAGTGCAATGTTAGTTAAGGGAAAAAAAAAGATTTGCAGACGGTGCGGAAAAATCAGTGCGGAATTGCTGTGGATTTCAAAGAAGTGCATGTCACTTCTTCTGTGCGGATCTGCAGCGTTTCTGCACCCCTCCATGTTAAAAATCCGCAGCAATTCCGCATAAAAACCGCGGCAAACCCGCGGCTGCGGATTCTGGCAGGAGATGCGAATTTTGTGCAGAAAATTTTGCACCTCTTTTCCTACGTGTGCACATAGCCTTTATCACTTTTTGATAGAATCTCTTTTTTCTCTGCTGTAGTTGTAGCAGTGCTATGAATGCTGAGCTCTGTAAAACCCCGCACACAATATCTTTTTTCATTTGTAAAATGTTATAAAAAGTAGGCCTCAAAAGGTGCTCCTTCTTAATTTCTGAGCCCTGAATTTGATTTAAAGAGAACCTGTCGCCCCCAAAATCGAAGATGAGCTAAGCCAACCAGCATCAGGGGCTTATCTACAGCATTCTGGAATGCTGTAGATAAGCCCCCAATGTAAACTGAAAGATGAGAAAAAGAGGTTAGATTATACTCATCTGGGTGGGCGGTCCGATCCGATGGGCGTTCGCGGTCCGGGGCCTCCCATCTTCTTATGATGACGTCCTCTTCTTGTCTTCACACTGCGTCACCGGCGCAGGTGTACTTTGTCTGCCCTGTTGAGGGCAGAGCAAAGTACCACAGTGCGGTGGCGCCGGGCCTCTCTGACCTTTCCCAGCACCTGCGCACTGCAGTACTTTGCTCTGCCCTGTTGAGGGCAGACAAAGTACGCCGGAGCCGAAGCGTGAATACAAGAAGAGGACATCATCATAAGAAGATGGGAGGCACCGGACCGCGACACCCTTCGGACCGGACCGCAGTGGAACCGCCCCTGGGTGAGTATAATATAACCTGTTTTTCTCATCTTTCAGGATACATCAGGGGCTTATCTACAGCATTACAGCATGCTGTAGATAAACCCCTGATGCTGGTGGACTTAGCTCACCTTCGATTTTTGGGGGTGACAGGTTCCCTTTAACCCCTTCATGACCCAGCCTATTTTGACCTTAAAGACCTTGCCGTTTTTTGCAATTCTGACCAGTGTCCCTTTATGAGGTAATAACTCGGGAACGCTTCAACGGATCCTAGCGGTTCTGAGATTGTTTTTTCGTGACATATTGGGCTTCATGTTAGTGGTAAATTTAGGTCAATAAATTCTGTGTTTATTTGTGATAAAAACGGAAATTTGGCGAAAATTTTGAAAATTTCGCAATTTTCACATTTTGAATTTTTATTCTGTTAAACCAGAGAGGTATGTGACACAAAATAGTTAATAATTAACATTTCCCACACGTCTACTTTACATCAGCACAATTTTGGAAACAACATTTTTTTTTTGCTAGGAAGTTATAAGGGTTAAAATTTGACCAGCGATTTGTCATTTTTACAACGAAATTTACAAAACCATTTTTTTTAGGGACCACCTCACATTTGAAGTCAGTTTGAGGGGTCTATATGGCTGAAAATACCCAAAAGTGACACCATTCTAAAAACTGCACTCCTCAAGGTGCACAAAACCACATTCCAGAAGTTTATTAACCCTTCAGGTGCTTCACAGCAGCAGAAGCAACATGGAAGGAAAAAATGAACATTTAACTTTTTAGTCACAAAAATGATTTTTCAGCAACAATTTTTTTATTTTCCCAATGGTAAAAGGAGAAACTGAACCACGAAAGTTGTTGTCCAATTTGTCCTGAGTACGCTGATACCTCATATGTGGGGGTAAACCACTGTTTGGGCGCACGGCAGGGCTTGGAAGGGAAGGAGCGCCATTTGACTTTTTGAATGAAAAATTGGCTCCACTCTTTAGCGGACACCATGTCACGTTTGAAGAGCCCCCGTGTGCCTAAAAATTGGAGCTCCCCCACAAGTGACCCCATTTTGGAAACTAGACGCCCCAAGGAACTTATCGAGATGCATAGTGAGCACTTTAAACCCCCAGGTGCTTCACAAATTGATCCGTAAAAATGAAAAAGTACTTTTTTTTCACAAAAAAATTATTTTAGCCTCAATTTTTTTCATTTTCACATGGGCAATAGGATAAAATGGATCCTAAAATTTGTTGAGCAATTTCTCCCGAGGACGCCGATACCTCATATGTGGGGGTAAACCACTGTTTGGGCACAAGGCAGGGCTCGGAAGGGAAGGCGCGCCTTTTGACTTTTTGAATGGAAAATTAGCTCCAATTGTTAGCGGACACCATGTCGCATTTGGAGCGCCCCTGTGTGCCTATGCAATGGAGCTCCCCCACAAGTGACCCCATTTTGGAAACTAGACCCCCAAAGGAACTTATCTAGATGCATACTGAGCACTTTAAACCCCCAGGTGCTTCACAGAAGTTTATAATGCAGAGCCATGAAAATAAAAAATAATTTTTCTTTTCTCAAAAATGATTTTTTAGCCTGGAATTTCCTATATTGCCAATGGTAATAGGAGAAATTGGACCACAAATGTTGTTGTCCAGTTTCTCCTGAGTACGCTGATACCCCATATGTGGGGGTAAACCACTGTTTAGGCACATGCTGGGGCTCGGAAGTGAAGTAGTGACGTTTTGAAATGCAGACTTTGATGGAATGCTCTGCGGGCGTTACGTTGCGTTTGCAGAGCCCCTGATGTAGCTAAACAGTAGAAACCCCCCACAAGTGACCCCATTTTGGAAACTAGACCCCGAAAGGAACTTATCTAGATGTGAGGTGAGCACTTTTAACCCCCAAGTGCTTCACAGAAGTTCATAACACAGAGCAGTGAAAATAATAAATACGTTTTCTTTCCTCAAAAATAATTTTTTAGCCCAGAATTTTTTAATTTTCCCAAGGGTAACAGGAGAAATTTGACCCCAATATTTGTTGTCCAGTTTCTCCTGAGTACGGTGATACCCCATATGTGGGGGTAAACCACTGTTTGGGCGCACTTCGGGGCTCAGAAGGGAAGTAGTGACTTTTGAAATGCAGACTTTGATGGAATGGTCTGCGGACGTCACGTTTTCGTTTGCAGAGCGCCTGGTGTGCCTAAACAGTAGAAACCCCCCACAAGTGACCCCATTTTGGAAACTAGACCCCCCAAGGAACTTATCTAGATATGTGCTGAGCACTTTGAACCCCCAAGTGCTTCACAGACGTTTACAACGCAGAACCGTGAAAATAAAAAATCATTTTTCTTTCCTCAAAAATGATGTTTTAGCAAGCAATTTTTTATTTTCTCAAGGGTAACAGGAGAAATTGGACCCCAGTAATTGTTGCGCAGTTTGTCCTGAGTATGCTGGTACCCCATATGTGGGGGTAAACCACTGTTTGGGCACACGTCGGGGCTCGGAAGTGAGGGAGCACCATTTGACTTTTTGAATACAAGGTTGGCTGGAATCAATGGTGGCGCTATGCTGCGTTTGGAGACCCCCTGATGTGCCTAAACAGTGGAAACCCCTCAATTCTAACTCCAACACACCCCTAATCCTTATCCCAACTGTAGCCATAACCCTAATCACAACCCTAACCCCAACACACCCCTAACCACAACCCTAATTCCAACCCAACCCTAACCCTAAGGCTATGTGCCAACGTTGCGGATTCGTATGAGATTTTTCAGCACCATTTTTGAAAAATCCGCGGGTAAAAGGCACTGCGTTTTACCTGCGGATTTACCGCGGATTTCCAGTGTTTTTTGTGCGGATTTCACCTGTGGATTCCTATTGAGGAACAGGTGTAAAACGCTGCGGAATCCGCACAAAGAATTGACATGCTGCGGAAAATACAACACAGCGTTTCCGCGCGGTATTTTCCGCACCATGGGCACAGCGGATTAGGTTTTCCATATGTTTACATGGTACTGTAAACCTGATGGAACACTGCTGCGAATCCGCAGCCAAATCCGCACCGTGTGCACATAGCCTAATTCTAAAGGTATGTGCACACGCTGCGGAAAACGCTGCGGATCCGCAGCAGTTTCCCATGAGTTTACAGTTCAATGTAAGCCTATGGGAAACAAAAATCGCTGTACACATGCTGCGGAAAAACTGCACGGAAACGCAGCGGTTTACATTCCGCAGCATGTCGCTTCTTTCTGCGGATTCCGCAGCGGTTTTACAACTGCTCCAATAGAAAATCGCAGTTGTAAAACCGCAGTGAAATGCGCAGAAAAACCGCGGTAAATCCACAGCGGTTTAGCACTGCGGATTTATCAAATCCTCTGCGGAAAAATCCGCAGAGGACCAGAATACGTGTGCACATCCCGAACCCTAACCCTACCCCTAACCCTAGTTCTTACCCCAACCTTAGTGGGGAAAAAAAAAAATTATTTATTTTTTTTATTGTCCCTACCTATGGGGGTGACAAAGGGGGGGGTCATTTACTATTTTTTTTTATTTTGATCACTGAGATAGGTTATATCTCAGTGATCAAAATTCACTCTGGAACGAATCTGCCGGCTGGCAGATTCGGCGGGCGCACTGCACATGCGCCCGTCATTTTGGAAGATGGCGGCGCCCGGGAAAGAAGACGGACACCGGCAGGCTCGGTAAGTATAAGGGGGGGGGAGATCAGGGCACGGGGGGGGGCGTCGGAGCCCGGGGGGGAGGCGTCGGAGCATGGGGGGGGGGGGGGTGTCGGAGCATGGATGAGGATCGGTGTGCGTGCGGGTGGATTGGAGCACGGGGTGGGGGATCGCTGTGCAGGGGGGTGGATCGGAGCACGGGGGGGTGATCGCTGTGCGGGGGGGGGGGAATCGGAGCACGGGGGGGTTTCATTGGAGCACGGGGGGTGTGATTGGAGCACGGGGGGAGCGGACAGGAGGACGGGGGAGCGGAGCACAGGACGGAGGGGAGCGCTGCACAGATCGGAGGGCTGGGGGGGCGATCGGTGGGGTGGGGTGGGTGCACATTAGTATTTCCAGCCATGGCCGATGATATTGCAGCATCGGCCATGGCTGGATTGTAATATTTCACCAGTTTTTTAGGTGAAATATTACAAATCGCTCTGATTGGCTGTTGAAAGTGAAACTGCCAATCAGAGCGATCGTAGCCACGGGGGGGTGAAGCCACCCCCCCTGGGCTAAACTACCACTCCCCCTGTCCCTGCAGATCGGGTGAAATGGGAGTTAACCCTTTCACCCAATCTGCAGGGACGCGATCATTCTGTGACACAGCATATGCGTCACAGGTCGGATTGGCACCGACTTTCATGACGCATACGCTGTCACAGGTCGGGAAGGGGTTAAGTAGCACTGTACTTATACAGACGACAGAGCAGTGGCTTGCAGAATGCATGTTTTCAGGTGTACAATAATATTCAGTTTGGGATTTTTTGCTAATTTGCCGATTTTTGGGTAAATCTAAATTGAGTCTTGCATTGGAATACAAAGGTGTGGACATTAATCCCTTTCCAACATTGGACGTAATATTCCGTCCACGTGACCTGGGCCTATCTGACCGTGGACGGAATATTACATCATCGCGATCGCCTGCGCTCACGGGGATGCGCGGGCGATCACCACTGGGTGTCAGCTGATTCTGACAGCTGACACCCAGCACTAGGTGCCAGGAGTGGTCACAGACCACTCCCAGCACTCTAACCCTGAAACACTGAGATCGAACATGATCACAGCATTCTGGAAGCCAGCATTGGGCTGACAGTCCCTCTGCCTTTGGATCGGAGACCCTGTGATGCGGGGTCCTAATCATTGCTGTGGTGACCCGATGTCGTCATGACGACATCTGGGTCGCCAGAGCTAGGAAACTTGTTGATCATGCTCAGTGCATGATCAGCAAGTCTCTGTCAGTGCATCGCTGACAGCTTTTATTAAATGCTGATGCTGCTTCATCTGCATGCTATAGAAGCGATCAGCCTTCAAAAAATGATTGTTCCATAGTGGGACAAAGTAAAAAAAGTTAGAAAAAAGTAACAATTTTTTTTTTTAACTACCGTAATTGTAAAAATATTTAAAAAAAAAAATTTAAAGAATCATTGTCAATATATATTCTATCTCTAAATAAATATTTGAATGAAAAAAAATACACATATTTAGTATCGCTGCCTCAGCAACTACGCGACCTATTAAACTGTCCCACTAGTTAACCTCTTTAGTGAAAACCATAAAAAAAATAAAAAACAAGGCAAAAGCAATGCCTTCTCATACCGCCGAACAAAAACTGGAATAACACGCAATCAAAAAGACAGACATAAGTAAAAATGGTACCGCCGAAAACGAGGGGACCCCTCTATTCTTGATAAACAGCCTTGCTGAGGGTTGCAGCCCCCAGCTGTGAGTTTTATTTGGCTAGTTATAGAAAATACAAGGGAACCGACGCCGTTTTTTTTTTTTTTTCATTTTTTTTTATTTATAGTACAGGTGGCAGTTGATGAATACCCCCATCATCCTCTCCTGCTGTCACTGTTATTATCAGTAACAGGGGTAGGCTGATGGGAGTAATAATCCCATCAGCCGCCACCTGCTGTCTCTTTTATCACTTAAATATAACTCATCATTCTCCCCTGCTCTCGCTGATCGCTGGTAGAGCAGGGGAGAATTATGAGAGCCGTGTTCAGCACCCAGTGCTTACTGTAACGCTTCTTCCCCAGCGCTGATGCATGTCACATGGATGACATCCATGTGAGTTGTGTATGCAGTGCGCGGGATGTGTTTGTGGCCCGTGCTGACATTAAAAAACAAACATGTCAGCGTGTTTTGCCCACGGACATACAGTCCGTGGAAACACACTGACATGTGCACAGACCCATTCACTTGAATAGGCTAATAGCGCTCCATTCCTCCAAAGCCTCTCCGTATGGCAAAGTAGTACTGTACAGCCACATATGGCATATTGCCACGTTCAGTAGAAATTGTGGGACAAATTTTGGTGCCATTTTTACCCACTTCTCATGTGAAAATGTAAAATCTATAGCTAAAACAAACTTTTGGTGGTAAAAATGTAGTTTTCTCCTTCGCCTCATTGGGGGACACAGACCATGGGTGTATGCTGCTGCCACCAGGAGGCTGACACTAAGTAACACAAAGAAAGTTAGCTCCTCCCCTGCAGTATACACCCTCCTGCTGGCCCCCAGCTAACCAGTTCTTGCTTAGTGTCCGTAGGAGGCACACGGACGGGTCTGCTATTCAGACCCAAAGATTTTACCTTTTTTCCTTTTTACCTTTTTACCTTTTACAACGGACGAAGGGGGCGACGGATTCTTTCATGGTCCGATCTCCCCCGAACCAACAACAGGCGAGCACGGGAGTTTTACCTCTCCGTATCCTCTCCTGCGACGTGGGAAGCCACTGCCTGAGCTGATTTTAGGGGCGACGGGCCTCTTCATGGGCACCGATCTCCCCCCTCCCTTATCAGACGAGCACTGGAGTTTCACCTTCAGTATCCTCCTCTGCAGCCAGGCCTATTGCCGGACATTCAGCCCTGTCCACCAGGTTTTACCCTCGGCTGTACAGAGGCACCTTCCAGCGTGGCGTCCGAGCAGCCCCCACTGCATCACCACTGAAAAAGCGGATGATGGAAGGAGGCAGACGGTTCCTCTCCACCCCTCTTCTGCAGGTATGGTGGATGGAGGCTCCCCAACCCTACACCGTCCTATCTTCCCGGGCACAGCTCCTACCTGTACGGGGTAAGTGCACGTTAATAATTGACTTTTTTGGCGGTCATAGGTGGGCTCCATAGCGGCAGGGTCCCCACAGAGCTTCGCGGTCCCTTTCCCTTCAGTCCGCGGGTGCGCGCCGGCCGACTCTATAAATTTAGTCCCCGGCTTCGGCCCTGTTTAGGCCGCATTCCGGGAAGCCCCGCCCCCCGCCGGCTTTACTCTAGCGGCTCCGCCCCCCTATTCTGGCGCTTCTCGTGCAGGACGAGATCTCGGCGGCCATCTTCTCCCTGACCTCAGGAAGGGGCTGCGGAGTTTCCGGCCCCTAGTTCTTCTGGAAGGGGCTGCTGTCGGCGGTTTTCAGCGCTGAGGTCAGCGCTATTCCAGACGGGGGACTCAGAATCCCGGTAAGGTGAATCGCTCCCCTCCCCCGCAAATCCGCACGTCCGGCAGCATAAAGGGACTAACATCACGGTTTTAAATACTTGGGACCCGCATTCTCTGGGGCTCAGGTCCCCTGGTCTTTAAGTCTCATGCCCAGTAGCCGCTGGGCTTGTCTCATGCCCAGTAGTCGCTGGGCTTATAGGTGCATCCCCAGTCTTTTTCCATGGTTTTTCTCATGAACCCTTCACCAGATTCCCTGGTCTTAAGAGTTCCCTAGTGTAAAAGGGGCACATTACCAGCAGAGCCGGTCACCTTTCTCATAGTGCTTAATCAATTGCTCAGGAGCCTTCGCTGCGCCTATCCCGGCTCCTCCCAGAGTACCTAGTTCCCCTCCTGGGATTCCATCTCTGGCATTATCCTTTTAAAAGATGCCCCGGTCTTGTCCAGCATTCCTGGTCTTAAAGGAGCATGACCAGCATTCCCGGTCTTAAAGGCACACGACCACACATGACAAGTATGCCCTGGCCTTAAGGGCACGTGACCAGCATGCCCTGGTCTTAAAGGTACGTGACTAGCATGCCCTGGCCTTCAAAACACGTTACCAGTATTTCCTGGTCTTAATGACTCATGCCCAGTATGCCCTGGTCTTAAAGGCACGTGACCAGTACTCTTCGGTCTTAAACGCTAGTGACCAGTATGCCCTGGTCTTAATCTCCCATGACCAGTACGCTCATGACCAGTATGCTCTGGTCTTAAAGGCACATGACCAGTATGCCCTGGTCTTAAGGCGTTTGTCCAGCATGCCGTGGTTTTTAAAGGTGACCAGTACACGGGGACTTCTACTCTCCTGCTTTTAAAGGTACTCGACCAGTATGCCCTGGTCTTAGAGACACGTGACCATTATACCCTGGACTTAAAGGCACATGTCCAGTATGCTCTGGTCTTATAAACACATGACCAGTATGCCCTGGTCTTAAAGGCACATGACCAGTATGCCCTGGTCTTAAAGGCACATGTCCAGTATGCCCTGGTCTTAAACGCAAATGACCAGTAGGCCCTGGTTTTAAGGGCTCATGACCAGTATGTCTTGGACTTAAAGGTGCATGTCAAGTACGTCCTGTTTCTTAAAGGCACATGACCAGCAGGCCTTGGTTCTTGATGGCACATGACGCACATGAACAGTATGTCCTCCTCTTAAAGGCACAGGACCAGTATTCCCTGGTCTTAAAGGCGCATGACCAGTATTGACTGGCCCTAAGAGCACATCAGCAATCCTAAACTGGTCTCCCTAACTGAACTCTGGAGCACTCAACATGCTCCCTCTTCTACATTAGGAGTCGCCGGCTAGCAGGGGCCGCAAGTATCCTTGAATAACGTACAGGTTCTATAAAACGGAAGTTTTCTTTTCCTGATCTCTCCCCCATGTTTGGTTGAGAACAATGCGAAATATGGATCGGATATTGCCTTGATTTGCCAGAGCTTCTGAGAAAGAGGGACTCTCTCTCTCTCTCTCTTTATATCATCAACAGTGGGACGGGCGATGCACTGGACAGAAGCCTCTAAGCTGGATGCCATACCGGGTCGGATTTTTATGGTAACGGGTCCTTTAAGGGGCTCCGATTTCCGCCCACACCTTCAACAGACGAGCATATGGATTGTCGCCTCCGTGTATCCTCTTCTGCATTTAGGCCTATTGCCAGACATCTGCCCTGTCCACTCGGGGACTTCTACTCTGAGGATGTACGGAGGCACACATTTTTGGCGTCCAAGCACCCCTCCCTTTGTATCATCACTATTTAGCGCATGATGCAAGAAAGCGGACGATTCCTCTCCACGCCCCTGTTAAGAGGACGGTGGATTGAGGGTTCCTTTTTTTCTACTCTGCACGTCGATGGCTAGAGACCTGCTGGTCGCAGTCCCGTATTCTGTCTCTTGGCAGACTATCCGGGTTGTTTTTCTTGTGGTATACCTACTGGTATTCCTGCCCGATGTATCATTTTTTAAATTACCACAGACGGTCGGATAGCAAACCTAGCTCGTTCCGTCTTGTGGTTTCGGGTTCAGCGCTTTTCCCTTCCTTAGCCACCACATGGGTGGCTTGACCAATGGTCTCCTGGTCAGAGACCTTAGCTACTTTGTTTTCAACAGTATAGCTGGCCAATCTAATTTTCTGAGCGGGAGACTAGCAGGGATCGTATCTCCTCTACAGACCCAACCAGCAGTGGAAGCATTGTCCAGGATAGTCTAGATCTAGGGATCTTGGTTCCAAAAATGGAGGGAATGTAAAGTGTCACCATTCCTGGACTTCAAACTTCTAACAACCTTTGTCAAGGTCCTCCCCTTTTTCCGATGGAGTTTCTCCGCTCAGCCATTACTTCATCAGAAAGAGGTGGACTTTCTGGCATCCTTAGTCATTCGGGAGTCTTACCCTCACATGCCTATTTCTCCCCGCTACAACAATCTCTTCAAGGTCAGCTGATGGCTGAGTGGTTAAGGTCTTTGACTATTGAGTGGGAAACAGGGGTTCTATCCCCAGTGAAAGTAAATTTCTTCCTTTCCATTTGCGAACAGCATTTTCTAGTCACGACCTTGTCCTCCGGCCTGGCTACCACACCAGTGTGGTCGCAGGGGTCATGTCGGTTGTCGTGTACTTCTTGCATCATAGAAGCATGGTCGTCCTGCTCTTTTTGGTCGACTTTGTAGCTGCTCTTCTAGGACTACGCTGAGTCGTCTATATCTCTTGCAATACCCTTTCTCTGGGCTAGCAGCTAAACTTAGACAAGTTTCTTTTCCTCTTTCCCAGTTCAGCAGATCCTTTTTTCAGGATGATCCTGCCCCGCAGGATGGTTTTTTCTCTCTCGAGTCAAGCTCGTGGTTCTTCAACAGAGAGCTTGCGCACTTCATATCTCATTCCCTCGGTTCATTCAATTCGCTAGGAGGGTTCTGAGGAAAAGGACGACAATGGAAGCAGTTTCCTTCGCTGCGCCCTTTTTTTCTGCAGATCTATCAGGCTTTCAAAGAGTATTCCCTGAGCTCCTTCCTCTCCCAGAGCCTTCTCCTGGTCCAATGGTCATTGGGGAATTCCAAGGCCAGTCTTCTTCCGATCTTTTCCCTGGAGTTCTGAACGGTACGTCTAATCCTGTAGCAGGCCCACTGACTTTAGGCGGGTCTTCGGTTTACCCACAGTCAAGCGCCATGGCCCAGGCACCTCTCTCTCTCTGACGAGCCGAGATCTTTCATTCAGGGATCTCACCACTACATATCCCTGGAGTAGTGCTCTGGGCAGCACACATGTTCAGCCGTCAGGGTTCCTCCTCTAGTGAGCGGGAACTTCATTCGGAAGTCTTCCATCGGATCTGCCTTCACTAGACTTCTCCAGATGTTGGTCAGATGGCGTCCAAGCTGAACGCCTATGTGCTTCGGTTCATGGTTTGGCCTTGACTTTCAAGACCATCGCAGTGCATGCTCTACTCTTCCATGGGACCAATTTCTATAACTCCTCTTCTACTTCTTCTGAGATCTTTTCGGAAGCAGGAAGGGCTCCAGGGATCCCGGGAGAACCGCACTGACCATGTCAGGGTTTTTCTCGCTTGCTGTTCTTCTAGTTTTCCGTCTTATTGCGACAAATCTGGGAAGATGGACTTTCTTGCAGGGAGCCTTAACCTGTAGTTCTTCCCTACCGCGTACCGTTAGATCCGTGGGACCCTAATGATCCTCGGCTTTTTACAGTGGACTCCTTTTTTGGACCCGGACAGCCTTCACTATCAGGGAAGGTCTCTTCCCTTCTTTCTTTGCGTTCTTGTACTCCTGATGAGTCTTCGGAACTCGACGTTCTGTTCTTTGTCTTTTTTCCTTATTACCTCAAGGCAGGGTTGCCCTCTGGACATCCCCTTCCCTCATTGCCAAGGTGGTATTGTATTCCCACTGTTGCAGGGGAATCGTTCTCTCATCTCTTTCGGCTCCGATCCACACACCTCGGAAGGGATCCTCTATAACCTGGAAGGAGTGAGTGCTTCGAGTGGGTACGTATCGAGAATGGCGTCCTGCCAAGGGTTGGACGCTTTACTTGGCTTTCTCGATGGTAAGTAGGCTTCCTGACAGTCGCAGGAAGGGTCTAGCCGTTTCTTCGGCCAGGTTAGCCTGGTGGATTGTTTTCTCCATCCAGGAGTCCTTCCGAGCTAGATGTCAGCCTATCTCCCTGTCTGAGGGCTCTAGGTTCCAGACTTCGGCAAGCACGACCGCAAGCTTGTGAACTCCTCCAGTCCGCATACATTCTTGAAGCACTTTTATTCACATACTTCCACAGATGTGAGTCGGGGCAGGCGGACCTTGCAGGCCGCGGTGGCGCACTTGTAAGTAGCGGTTACACGGCCTGATCTGATGATGTCCCCACCCAGGGACTGCTTTGGGACGTCCCATGGTCTGTGTCCCCCAATGAGGCGAAGGAGAAATAGGGATTTTTGTGTACTCACCGTAAAATCCTTTTCTCCGAGCCATTCATTGGGGGACACAGCTCCCACCCTTAGCTTATGCTTTGTTTTTATCTTTTGATATTTTTATACTCTCTTATATAATGTGACATGCTATACGTTTATATGTTGCTATTGATCTCCTACTGCTTTTGCACCGAACTGGTTAGCTGGGGGCCAGCAGGAGGGTGTATACTGCAGGGGAGGAGCTAACTTTCTTTGTGTTACTTAGTGTCAGCCTCCTGGTGGCAGCAGCATACACCCATGGTCTGTGTCCCCCAATGAATGGCTCGGAGAAAAGGATTTTACGGTGAGTACACAAAAATCCCTATATTTTCACTGCTCAATAGTATAAAATTCTATGACACACCCATGTTGTCAACATGATCACTGCACCACTAGAATAATTAATTGAGAGATGTAGTTCGTAAAATTGGGGGTTCTGTTGTTCTGACACCTCATGAGCACTCCTAGTAGGTAATTGCACCTGCTTCTGAGCTTTGCACTGTGTGTGAGAAATATTTCCCGATTACATGTAGGTTATTAACACACTCAGGAAAAAATGGACCTTTGGTTTGTTTAAAAAAAAAGTTCCTACTAGCCCTTAAAAAAATTAAAAACTTGGGGCTAAAACAACATTTTAGTGTTAAAAATGTAATTTATTTTTTCTTCACCGCTCAGTGGTCTAAAATTCTGTGAGGCACATGTAGTGTTAATATGATCACTGCACCCCTAAATGAATTCATTGGGGAGTGTAGTTTGTAAAATGAGTTCACATATAGGGGGTTTCTGTTGTTCTGGCACCTCAGGGGCTCTGCTAATGTGACATGGCACCCTCAAACCATTCCTTCAAAATCTGAACTCCGATATGGCGCCTCTTCCCTTCTGAGCTTTGCACTGTGCCTCAAAAGTAGTATTCCCCTACATACGGGGTATTGGCGTACTCAAGAGAAATTGCACAACTTTTGGGGTCTAATTTTTCCTGTTACCCTTGGAAAATAAAAAATTGGGGGCAAAAATATTATTTTTGCGGAAGAAATATATGATTTTTTTATTTTCACGGCTCTACGTTTTTAACTTCTGTGTGTGAAGCACTTGGGGGTTCAACATCTAGATAAGTTCCTTTGGGGGTCAAGTTTCCAAAATGGTGTCACTTGTGGGGGGTTTCCTTTGTTTAGGCACATCAGGGGCTGTCCAAACGCGACATGGCGTCCGATCTCAATTCCAGCCAATTTTGCGTTGAAAAAGTCAAACGGCGGCCCTTCCCTTCTGGGCTCTGCCATGCGCCCAAACAGTGGTTTACCTCCACATATGGGGTATCGGCGTACTCAGGACAAATTGCACAACAACTTTTGGAGTCCAATTTCTCTTGTTACCCTTGGTGAAATAAAAAAAAATTGGATCTGAAGTAAATTTTTTGTGAAAAAAAGATAAATGTTCATTTTTTTTTAAACATTCCAAATATTCCTGTGACGCACCTGAAGGGTTAATAAACTTATTTAATGTGCTTTTATTCGGATTCCCATGACAGCACTACGAGAGAGGGGATCCGCCCTTCAGGAACAGGAAACCTACAGATACAAAAGGGCGGTACCTCTCCCTATGCATCAGTTGGTTTCCTGTTCCTGGAGGGACAGGATCCTACAGATTTCATCTCGTAAGGAGCCCAGGCCGGCCGGTCGAATCTGGTAGCGGGGGGGTCTCCTACCTCGACCGGTGCGGAGAGTCCTGGAGACGCCACGGTGGTCCAGGCTGGATTGCACGTCAGTGGCGTTGGCAGCAGGGAGCAGGGTCCGGAGGATTCCTTGTCTCCAGAAGCCGGCGTTGGTAAGAGTTCTTTCCCCCCCCCTGGGTCGGGCGGCGGCGGTGGGGTGCGGTGGTGTGGTTGCGGCGTCGGAAGTGGAGCGCCGTCCAGAGCACTGCTGGCCATTCCCGGCGTCCTGCATCGCTCACTGAGCGTTTCCGGAACGCTGGGGCGCCGGGGGTGGAGCCGGTAGGTGCTTCCGGTTCACGGGTTGACTGCGCATGCGCGGTCATTCCAAAATGGCGGCGCCCATGGTCCGGACGCCGGTTTTTTCTGTATTACCACCGCTGACCTCCAGCTGCAGCCTGATCATCGGGCCAATGGGGAGCACGCCAGATGGCCTGCTGACCGGAATACAGGGGGATATAAGCAGGTGTTGGCGATAGAACCCTGCTTTTGGCCACAGCTTCATCATGGCAGATGATGGTGAGCAGCAGCCTCAGCTTCTGGATAAAGTGCGGCAGGAAGCCGTAGGGAAGGAGATCAGAAGTGACCAGTCCAGCCGTAAAAGCTCGTCCAGGCAAGGATCTAGAGCTTCGACTGGCAAGGAGCCCCCTCGTGTTCCGGTACCTTTTTCTTTGGCGTACACTGGTAAGTGATCTACGTGAATGTTCACTCAGTGACGCGGGCCCCTTATACTTTGTCATTCTAGGGGAAGAGAAGTGCAAAGTCGAAACATAAGGAGTGTGCCCTGTGTGAAGTCCCTTTACCAGATTCTTACCCTAAAAAATTGTGCGCCTCCTGTATACAACAGACGGTGAGGTCTACAGGAGTGGAGGGGTTGAGTGACATCAGGCTAGATAGATGGATCTCCCTTATTGTCCTCCCCTAGGTAGCGGAAGAATCTGCTTCTACGGCTAGTCTAAAGGAGATGATCTGTATGGAAGTTAAGGAATCCCTGCGGTCTCTGTCCCAGGCGGGAAGTTCAAAACAGAGGGCTTCGGTGATCTCAGATTCTTCGGAGGAAGATAAGGACGAAGGTTCTTATGGCTCAATTCTCTCTTCCTCGTCATCAGAAGAGGAATCTGGCCGATTCTGTCTGCCTCTGGACCGGGTGGATAAACTAGTTAAGTCGGTCAGAAATACGATGGGCCTGGAAGAGCCTAAGACTCAGCTTTCCCGTCAGGAGCTAATGTTCAGCGGCTTGGAACACAAGAAACGCAGATCCTTCCCGGTGAATGATAAGATTCAAGACCTGATTCTCCGGGAATGGAAAAAACCGGAGAAGAAAGGTTCTTTGCCACCAGCTTTAAAACGCAGGTATCCCTTTGAGGATGCGGCTGTGGATACCTGGGACAAGGCCCCTAAATTAGATGCTGCAGTGGCAAAGGCATCTAAGAAAGCAGCATTACCTTTTGAGGACATGGGGTCCCTTAAAGACCCTCTTGACAGGAAGGCGGAGATCTTCCTTAAAGGTACGTGGGAGATGGCAGCCGGATCCCTGAGGCCAGCAGTGGCTGCGACTTGTACAGCCAGATCCCTAATGGTCTGGCTGGAACAATTGGAATCCCAGCTTAAGGAAGGCGCTTCCAGAAGTTCTATTCTAAGTGCGCTTCCAGTGATTCAGGATGCTGCGGCTTTCCTGTCAGACGCGTCGGTGGACTCGGTCAGAATGGCGGCCAGAGCAGCAGGACTCTCCAACGCGGCTCGTAGAGCCTTATGGTTGAAGTGTTGGTCGGGGGATATTCAGTCAAGATCCAAGTTATGCGCTATCCCATGTAAAGGGGAATATCTCTTTGGACCAACCTTGGATGAGCTGCTCGAAAAGGCTGGGGATGATAAGAAGAAATTCCCTAATTTGTCATCAGCTTCTTACCGGCGTCCATTCATCAGGAGGAGATTTGGTCGTGGAAGAAAGCGCGCATCCTCACCCTCTAGAGAGAATTTTAGATGGGAGGATAGACGCAGGAGAGGTACGGGTTACATGTTTCGCCGTTCCTCAAAAGAACGTAAGAAACCAGACCAATGACTAGCGATCCCTGTGGGAGGGAGATTGTCAGCCTTCTCTTCCGCATGGACTAACATCACAAATAGTGTCTGGGTCCGAGGTATTATATCGGAAGGTCTAAAGTTGGAATTTATTCACTGGCCTCGGGATAAGTTTATGCTAACCCCCTTACGTTCCTCCACTATTGAGCAGACGGCCTTAGAGTCAGAGGTCATGACTTTATGCCTTAAAAATGTACTGATTGAGGTTCCGGAGTCAGAGAGAGGAAGAGGATTCTACTCTCCTCTTTTTCTGATTCAAAAACCAGACAAATCATTCAGGACTATTATTAACCTTAAATCCCTTAATGAATACCTGGTTAATACTACCTTTAAAATGGAGTCAATCAGCTCTGCAATAAAGATGTTGTTTAAACACTGCTTCATGGTAGTTGTGGACTTAAAGGATGCATACTATCATGTTCCTATCCACGGAAACTTCCAGAGGTTTCTACGTGTGGCGGTGTCTATGGGAGGTATTGTTCGCCATTTTCAATTTAGAGCCCTTCCCTTCGGCTTCTCAGCATCTCCCCGTGTATTTACTAAAATAGTTGCGGAGGTCATGGCGCACTTACGTGAATCCGATATCCTCATTGTCCCTTATCTGGATGATTTCCTAATAGTTGGGAACTCAGTAGACCATTGCCTTGCTCAGGTTAAAACGGCTATATCTAGGCTAGAGAATCTGGGCTGGATCATAAATTATGATAAATCCCGATTACAACCCCTAAAAACCCAGAGATTCCTAGGGCTGCTGTTAAATTCCGAGTCCCAACAATGCTGTCTTCCACCTGATAAATTACTTCATATCCAACAACAGGTGTTAAAAGCAATTAATAAACCATCCATGACCCTTAGACAGGCTATGTCTTTGTTAGGTTCCCTAACTTCCTGTATTCCCGCCGTCCGTTGGGCTCAGTTCCACTCCAGGCCTTTACAGTTTGACGTACTGCATTATGATAGAGCCTTACAGGGTTCCTTACAGGGTCAGATGACATTGAGTCCATTGGTTCTTGCATCTCTTAGATGGTGGCTAGAGGAAGACAATCTGTCAGCAGGAGTTCCCTGGGTGACACAGGTGACTCGGGTAATCACAACGGACGCCAGCCCCACGGGGTGGGGGGCACACATGGATGACGTTGTAGTTCAGGGTCTATGGGACCCCCAAACGTCAGCCTCTTCCAATCGGGAGGAGTTGATGGCAATTGAATTCTCAATTAAGGAACTCCTCGTGTATCTACAGGGTCACCATGTCAAAATCCTCTCCGACAATCAGGTGGCAGTGGCCTACGTGAATCACCAAGGTGGAACACGCTCCGAGTCCCTGATGGAAATAGCGGACCGCCTGCTCCAGATAGCGGAAAACCATTTTCTATCTTTATCCGCAGTACATATAAAAGGGAAGGAAAATATAAGAGCAGACTTTCTGAGTCGAAACACCTTAAGACAAGGAGAATGGTCTCTGAACACAAAAATCTTCAACCAGATTGTCCGCAGGTGGGGTCATCCAGAGGTGGACTTATTTGCCAACAAGGACAACAGAAAAACAAGAAAATTCTGTTCCTTGAATCCCAGGGAATATCCGCTGGCAGTGGATGCCTTCCTGATCAGATGGGATTTCCGGTTGGCTTATGCGTTCCCCCCGCTAAGCCTGATACCTCTGGTGGTCAGAAAGATAAGGGAGGATCAAGCGAGAATCATACTGATCGCTCCATTCTGGCCCCGAAGGGCTTGGTTTTCCTGGCTCAGAACCATGTCTGTGGAAGACCCCTGAGTACTGCCGGACATTCCGGACTTACTCCATCAAGGTCCGATCAACCATCCACAAGTGAAGGGTCTCCATTTGACGGCATGGTCTTTGAGAGGTCACTGTTAAAAAACAGAGGTTTTTCTCCAAATCTCATTGATACCCTTATGAAGAGTAGGAAACTCATAACAACTAAGATCTACGCTAGAACTTGGAGGAAGTTTTTGGCCTCTTCAAAATTTGACATTGAAGAGGGTATACCAATCAACCAGATTCTAGAATTCCTGCAGAGAGGGCTAGAGCTAAATCTATCCACGAGTACGCTAAAAGTACAAGTCTCAGCCCTAGGGGCCCTATTTTCTTGTAACATTGCGGGCAATTATTGGGTATCAAGGTTCATCAAAGCAGCTAGTAGATCCAGACCTATACACAGGAATAGGTCAATGCCTTGGGATCTCAACCTAGTCCTCTCAGCCTTGACTAAAGAACCGTTTGAGCCTTTACATTCAGCCTCACTTAAATTACTATCCCTCAAAACAGCATTTTTGGTGGCAATTACATCTGCTCGTAGGGTAGGAGACATACAGGCTCTTTCTAGGCTGTCCCCTTATACAGAGTTTCTACAGGACAGAGTAGTCCTCAGACCAGATCCAGCTTATTTACCAAAAGTGGCCTCAGATTTTCACAGATCTCAGGAGATAGTGTTACCGTCATTTCTCCCTAATCCTTCTAATTCCAAAGAGGAGTTACTCCATACATTAGATGTTAGGAGATGTCTATTAGAATATATATCAGTCACTGATGCTTGGAAGAGGGAGGATGCGTTGTTTCTATCCTTCCAAGGTCCCAGGAAAGGTCTTAGAGTTTCAAAGTACACGCTAGCGAAGTGGATTAGGGAGGCTATCTCTCTGGCTTATACTGCAGGTGGAGGTCCAGCTCCGCAGAATCTGAGGGCACATTCCACCCGCGCCATGGCTGCATCCTGGGCTGAAAGATCTGGAGTGTCGATCGACCAGATATGTAAGGCAGCTACGTGGTCATCCCCTTCCACCTTTTTCAAGCACTATAGGTTGGACTTGGGGTTCTCTTCTGATCTCACCTTCGGGTTAAGGGTGCTGCAGGCTATAGTCCCTCCCTAAGGTAGTTTACATCTCTGTAATTCTCTCGTAGTGCTGTCATGGGAATCCGAATAAAGCATTAAGCTACTTACTGGTAGCGGCATTTTTCGGAGGCCCATGACAGCACCCTTAGTTCCCTCCCTATTCACGTGGGGGTTGCACTTCCTATAGTATGTATAATGAAATAGATAGATTTCACGTGTGGTATATAGTTCAATATGATGGATTATTTTTGTACATAAACTGTATGTATTGTATATTTGTGTGCTACTAACCGCGGTAGTCCTCTCAGGCTCTGAAATACAACTGATGCATAGGGAGAGGTACCGCCCTTTTGTATCTGTAGGTTTCCTGTTCCTGAAGGGCGGATCCCCTCTCTCGTAGTGCTGTCATGGGCCTCCGAAAAATGCCGCTACCAGTAAGTAGCTTAATGCTTTCAGTACATTGAGGGCTGCAGTTCTTAGAAAATACCCAAAAGTGACACCATTCTATCATATGGACCCCTCAAAGTGACTTCAAATGTGATGTGGTCCCAAAAAATAAATGGTGTTGGAAAATTAAGAAATTGCTGTTTAACTTTTAACCCTTATAACATCCTACAAAAAAAAAAAAAAAATTTGGTTCCACAATTGTGCTGATGTAAAGTAGACATGTGGGAATGTTACTTATTAAGTATTTTGTGTGACAGAGCTCTGTGATTTAAAGGCATGAAAATGCAAACTTGGAAAACTGAACTTTTTGCCAAATTTCCGTGTTTTTCACAATTAAATGCAACTTGTATCAAATAAATTTTACGACTAACATGAAGTGCAATATGTCACGAGAAAACGTTCTCGGAATCAGTGGGATCAGTTGGTGTTCCAGAGTTATTACCTCATAAAGGGACAGTGGTCAGAATTGTAAAAATTGGCTTGGTCATTAACATGCAATCCACCCTCGGGGGTAATGGGGTTAATTTCTACCGACTCCAAGAACACAACTAGTGCTGAAGTGAACTTGTTGTTTCTATTTGATCATGATGTTATTCTTTGAAAACGATTTGCATAATTTCATGTGAAAACCTGGATATAAATGCCATTGTCTTTATAGATAAGTGAACTGATCAATTACTAGAGCGTTTGTCTATTCTTTGCACATGTACTTGAAGAATCCTCATTCTTAATAGATTTATTATCACTGTACTGTTTACATTGCTTGTACTTTACATTTTGATACAGGTGTCTCTTGTTGCGACTGGACCATTGACTAACCTTGCTTTAGCTGTGAACATGGATCCCACATTTCCACAGAAAATTAATAGTCTTTTTATCATGGGTGGTAACATGGAGTGTAAGTACCGGTACTTATATTTGAACTACAAATTGACTGGTATCAAGTTTAAAGGGAATGTTTCACCAGATTCATACTGCATGATCCAGCGGCTATATGAATCTGACACCAGCTGCACTTTTGCAGCCAGGCATGTTTTACTCTGAAACTTTACAATGTTTCAGAAAAAAACATACTTTGAGAAGCTAGCCAGGGACTATGTGTCTTGCATGATTAGTCCGAAGCAAAGGTCACCAGTGGTGTCTCCCCACCCCGCTTCCCATGACTGACAGGGTTCTTCCTATGTACAGTGCACACCTTCAAATAGACCTGTCTGTCAACTGGAATAGGGTGGGAGGATGCATATCAAGGACCTGTCTTGGGCTAGTCATACAAGACATATAGCCCCTGGCCAGCTTCTCAAAGTATGTCATATCTGAAGCTATGCAGCGTTTCAGAGAAAAACATGCCTGGCTGCAATGGCACAGCCGGTGTCAGAGTCATGCTGCCCATAGTTCGGTCAGGTTCTAAGACATGTTTGCCAATGCTTTTTATATTCTAAATAAGGAACCTCTTTATTCATATGCACACAAAATTGCATTGATCTTCGTAACTTCAATCTATGGATCCATCATACTTTGTTTATCCATATAGAAAAGTCTTGTTTTGATGGGAGATGTTGTTTATGAATTAGCCGCTGGAGATCTGTTAAAGATATTCATAAATGTAGAGCAAAAGTATCTGTTTTCTTGTTCGTTTTCTATTTTAGCAAGAGGTAATCTGACCGTGTGTGGTGAATTCAATTTTGCATGTGATCCAGAGGCAGCTTATATTGTATTAAACAGCTATGATTGTCCAACTCATATTGCAACGTGGGAATTCACTTATAAGAACAACCTTTCTTGGGTAAGTTGTGCAATTTTTTGTTTAAAGAAGTTGGCCAGTACTTTTTTATTGATGGCCATCAATATCTTATCTTTGTGTGTGTGACTCCGGCACTACAACCAATCAGCTGTTAACGGCAGTGGCCGGACATTTTTGAATGCTGCCGTAGCACAGTAGCGCCATAATTTCTATAATGGACGTAGACGGATACTGCAGATCCACCCCCTATTCAATTCGGGTGGGGGATCTGCACCACCGGAAACGGTAACAGCTGATGAAAAACTGTTTTGTTTTAGTCCCACATTAACAAGATTAGTGATGGACCCAAGTAATGTTAAAGTTTTTTTGCTCTTTATTGTAAGACATGAATTATTAAGCTTCATTACTATTTACATTTTGTAGGAATTTTACCATGACTGGATTTCTCAGAAATCGGAAAAAGCAGAATTTATGAGAAAGATAATGGCTCATTCTGAAAACTGTACTAAAAGCTCTGCTAAGGAAGAGGATTGGTCTAAAGGATTCCTAACCTGCGACTCCTATGCCATGGCTGCAGCCGTAGATGACACATTTGTCACTGATGCTATTAATTGTGTAGTAGGGGTTGAACTTAATGGCACATTGACGCGAGGAATGATGGTGTTGGATACATTAGGCAAGCTACAGAGAAAACATAAGGTCTGTGTTATGACCAAATGTGACAGAGATAAATTGAAATTTCTCTTGATGGAGGCACTACGATAAAACTGGGTGACAGAAATGCTGGAAGACAGGTCTTTCAAAACAATCCATTCATTCGATATAGTTTTTTCCTGTAGAGATATATCTTTTTAACAATTTGTTCCATAATTTTCTGCCAATAGATGGTTAAGAAACTGCTCTGTTTAGAAATATGGTACTGGAGGGGATTGAGCAGCTATTTAAATTAAAGTACTCCTGGAGATTGTAAGGAGATTATTGAGAGGTGAGCAGCACTGATCATCCTGTGTCCTCAGATGCCTGCGAGGATGTGTGCATGATTGGCAGGTGTCCTATAAATTAGATTAGAATGGTTGAGTTGTACATGCCAATTGTCAACTGCTAGTTCAGTGTCATCAGCGCATCTTACTGTTTACTCCTCCAGCACTGGAAAACCCTTTTTTAAGTACTTTTAATAGTCTGGAAAATATTTATCAGATATGTGGATTGATCAAGACTGGCATTATTTTCAACAGACTTGATGAGGGAGCATGCTGTAGTCAGATGATCCTGATATATGAAGAGGTGAACACCTCTTCATGAATCTGGAGTTTGTGACAATTGGCATGAGACTGTGCGCTATGCCAGAAATCTCACTCCAGTTAGGTGTTGGAATGAGTTTTCTGACATATGAAACGCCACAGTTTGTCATGAATTAGACAAGCTCCTGACCTGCCCCATCTCTGAAAAAATGGGTGGAGCTGGAAAAAACTGGCGTGAAGACGCCGAAAGTCATAACATTTTCTCACAACTAGTTGCACCTAAATTTTCCAACTTTTCAAAGCTTTTATGATAGAATTCTGGGGTTAAAGTTTTGATGAATTAGACCCATGGTATTTAAGTTAATCCTTCCTAATTGTATATGTAACTAGATGGTGGCCCGATTCTAACGCATCGGGTATTCTAGAATATGTATAGTAGTATATAACACAGCCCACGTAGTATATAGCACAGTCACGTAGTATATTGCCCAGCCACGTAGTATATAACACAGGCCACGCAGTATATAACACAGCTTTTACACTGCACATTTGGCTTTACAACAACTGAAAAGCCCCCATAAACATTACGTTTGTTGAGTGAATGTGGCAGGATCGATCATAAGATACAGTTTGAAAGAGGTATTCTGGTACTAAGATGAGAGACTGCAAAGAAAGCAGCTCGGTCACTACACACAGGATAACCATAGTACACTAATACTGCATCCTAGACGCTTACAATTCCATAAAAGTACAGTGCCTTGCGAAAGTATTCAGGCCCCTGGAACTTTTCAACCTTTTCCCACATATCATGCTTCAAACCTAAAGATACCAAATGTAAATTTTTGGTGAAGAATCAACAAGTGGACCACAATTGTGAAATTGGATTAAATTTATTGGTTATTTTAAATTTTTGTGGAAATTCAAAAGCTGATAAATGTGGCGTGCAATATTATTCGGCCCCTTTACTTTCAGTGCAGCAAACTCACTCCAGAAGTTCATTCTGGATCTCTGAATGATCCGATGTTGTCCTAAATGCCTAATGATGATAAATATAATCCATCTGTGTGTAATCAAGTCTCCGTATAAATGCACCTGCTCTGTGATGGTCTCAGGTTTCTGTTTGAAGCACAGAGAGCATCATGAAGACCAAGGAACACAACAGGCAGGTCCGCGATACTGTTGTGGAGAAGTTTAAAACCAGATTTGGATACAAAATGATTTCTAAAACTTTAAACATCCCAAGGAGCACTGTGCAAGCAATCATATTGAAACGGAAGGAGTATCATACCACTGCACATCTACCAAGACCTGGCCGTCCCTCTAAACTTTCATCTCAAACAAGGAGAAGACTGATCAGAGATGCAGCCAAGAGGCCCATGATCATTCTGGATGAACTGCAGAGATCTACAGCTGAGGTGGGACAGTCTGTCCATAGGACAACAATCAGTTGTGAACTGCACAAATCTGGCCTTTATGAAAGAGTGGCAAGAAGAAAGCCATTTCTCAAAGATATCCATAAAAAGTGTTGTTTAAAGTTTGCAACAAGCCACCTGGGAGACACACCAAACATGCGGAAGAAGGTGCTCTGGTCAGATGAAACCAAAATCGAACTTTTTGGCAACAATGCCAAACGATATGTTTGGCGTAAATGCAACACAGCTCATCACCCTGAACACACCATCCCCACTGTCAATCATGGTGGCGGCAGCATCATGGTTTGGGCCTGCTTTTCTTCAGCAGGGACAGTGAAGATGGTTAAAATTGATGGGAAGATGGATGGAGCCAAATACAGGACCACTCTTGAAGAAAACCTGTTTGAGGCTGCAAAAGACCTGAAACTGGGACGGAGATTTGTCTTCCAACAAGACAATGATCCCAAACATAAAGCAAAATCTACATTGGAATGGTTCACAAATAAACGTATCCAGGTGTTAAAATGGCCAAGTCAAAGTCCAGACGTCAATCCAATCGAGAATATGTGGAGAGAGCTGACAACTGCTGTTCACAAACGATCTCCATCAAACCTCACTGAGCTCGAGCTGTTTGCCAAGGAAGAATGGGCAAGAATTTCAGTCTCTCGGTGTACAAAACTGATAGAGACACACCCCAAGAGACTTGCAGCTGTAATCACAGCAAAAGATGGCGCAACAAAGTATTAAGTTAAAGGGGCCGAATAATATTGCATGCCCCACTTTTCAGTTTTTGAATTTCCACAAAAATTTAAAATAACCAATAAATTTCATTCAACTTCACAATTGTGTTCTACTTGTTGTTGATTCTTCACCAAAAATTTACATTTGGTATCTTTATGTTTGAAGCATGATAATGTGGGAAAAGGTTGAAAAGTTCCAGGGGGCCGAATACTTTTGCAAGGCACTGTAAGTACAATGTAGAGAAAAAAAAATGCAATGATTTGGAAATTTCTTTTACCCACATTTTATTCACAACAGAACGTACAACACTTACAGTGCTTAGCATAAATTGAATACATCTCCTTAGAAAGGTTAGATTATAAACATTTCACTGAATACAGGAACAATTTCCCAAATTTTGAAAAGACTTGAGTTTTATGAAGCATAATTTTAATGCATAATGTGAAAGTAAGTTTAACTTTCACTACAAAATCTTCAGTTCTACTTAAATTAGTTGATGCAAAAATGAACACTCTAGATTGAAAACTATTACATCTAGTATTTTATGCGAGCTCGTATAACCTTCATTTTTTAAGTACAGCACCAAGTCTTGTAGACATGGAATGAACAAGGTGGCGACATACTTCAACATTTATCTTTTTTCCATTCTACAAAAATTCTCTTTAAGGCTGTGTGCACACATTGCAGTTTTTTCGCTATAAAATGCATAAAAAACGCATACATATCCATCCCATCATTTAGAATGCATTCCGCAATTTTTGTGCATATGTTGCGGTTTTTTTTTCCGCGATATTATTGCATCCCAGAACCTCCGGAAAAAAATGCAAAAAACCGCATGCGGATTTCTTGCAGAAAATTTCCGGTTTTGTTCAGGAAATTTCTGCTAGAAATCCTGACGTGTGCACATAGCCTTAGAGCTTGGATGATGGATGGAGAATGATGATCAACTTGTCTCTTCAGAATTCCCCACAGATGTTTCAGTTGTGTTAAGATCAGGACACATACTGTTTTTTTTGGGGGGATTATAAGACGCACTTTTGTTCCCCCAAATTTTGGGAGAAAGTGCGAGGTGCATCTCCTAATCCGAATCTGTGTGCTGTGCTGTAGAGGGGGAGCAGCTCTGGGGTGTGCTGGCTGCGGGCTGCAGAGACATCAGGAGGTCCTGTGCTCCCGTTCATTGGCCTCATGTAATATTCACTGCACCCGCTGTCCATCACCTTCGTGCTGAAGCCGCGCCGAGTTGATTCACAGGGGAGCAGCGAATATTACATGTGCCTGCATCTCCCTTCCCCCCCCCCCCCCCCCGTCACTCATATATGCCCCCCCCCCTGTGCTGCTGGCAGGCACAATCCCCCCCCGTGCTGCTGGCACGCACATGATAAAATAACAAACACTTAACTCACCTTCTGATGATGGCTCCGTGCTCACAGCTCCTTTGTTGTGCTTCCTGTGTCTGTGCTGACATCCGATGACATCACTGTGTGCCCAGGTCACATGATCCGATGCCAGGGAAACAGGAAGCGCAACCGAGGAGCTGTGAGCACGGAGCCATCATCAGAAGATGAGTTAAGTGTTTATTTTATCATATGCCTGCCAGCAGCACGGGGGGGGGGGGAAATGTGCCTGCCAGCAGCACGGGGGGGGGGAGGGGGGACGCATGTGTCTGTCAGCAGCACAGGGGGCATATAGTGACCGGGGGGGGGCTGTACCTGTCAGCAGCACAGGGGGGCATGTGCCTACCAGCACAGGGGGGCATATAGTGACCAGGGGGGCATCTGCCTGACAGCACAGGGGGGCATATAGTGGCCAGGGGAGCATGTGCCTGACAGCAGCACAGGGGGGCATGTGCTAGCACAAGGATGGGGGTTATATAGATACCAGGATGAGGGACATATGATTTGTAAGACGGACACTGGCATTATAAGACAGACCCCCATTTAACATAAAAAATTATTTTTTTCTCTTTTTCTTCACCAAATTTGGGGGTGCGTCTTACAATCAGGTGCGTCTTATAAAGCGAAAAATACGGTATTTGGCCACTGAATCAATTTGCGCTGTTCTTCAGGAATACAACAGATGTGTGTTTTTGACAGCGTCATGTTGGAAAGTGCACGTCTACCAAGGAAACGGAGGGATGGTAGCATTTTTTTTTTTTCCAATATAGAGCAGTATATCTGTGAACTCATGATACCACCAATGAAATGTAGTTTCCTGACACCAGCTGCTCTCATGCAGCCCCACATAAGGACACTGCCACCTCCATGTTTCACTGCAGGAATCATGCATTTAGAAACATTTTAGTAAAACTGAAGATTTTATACCGAAAAATATTATAAATAACTAAATAAATCCTAATTTTTATATAGCGCTAACCTATTCCGCAGCCCTTTACAGTTTGCACACATTATCATCGCTGTCCCCAATGGGGCTCACAATCTAAATTCCCTATCAGTATGTCTTTGGAATGTGGGAGGAAACGGGAGTACCCGGAGGAAACTCACGCAAACACGGAGAGAACATACAAACTCTTTGCAGATGTTGTCCTGGGTGGGATTAAAACCCATGACTCCAGCGCTGCAAGGCTGCGGTGCTAACCACTGCACCACCGTGCTGCCCATAACTTTAATTTCATGTTATGGGTTAAAAAAATGTTCTATGAAGCTCAGTCTCGTCAAAATTTTGGAAATTATTGTATTGATTAAAATATTACTTTTTAACCCCTTTACCCCCAAGGGTGGTTTGCACGTTAATGACCGGGCCAATTTTTACAATTCTGACCACTGTCCCTTTGTGAGGTTATAACTCTGGAACGCTTCAACGGATCCCAGTGATTCTGACATTGTTTTCTCGTGACATATTGTACTTCATGACAATGGTAAAAATTCTTTGATAGTACCTGCGTTTATTTGTAAAAAAACGGAAATTTGGCGAAAATTATGAAAATTTCGCAATTTTCCAACTTTGAATTTTTATGCAATTAAATCACAGAGATATGTCACACAAAATACTTAATAAGTAACATTTCCCACATGTCTACTTTACATCAGCACAATTTTGGAACCAAAATTTTTTTTGTTAGGGCGTTATAAGGGTTAAAAGTTGACCAGCAATTTCTCATTTCTACAACACCATTTTTTTTTAGGGACCACATCTCATTTGAAGTCATTTTGAGGGGTCTATATGATAGAAAATACCCAAGTGTGACACCATTCTAAAAACTACACCCCTCAAGGTGCTCAAAACCATATTCAAGAAGTTTATTAACCCTTCTGGTGCTTCACAGGAATTTTTTGAATGTTTAAATAAAAATGAACATTTAACTTTTTTTCACAAAAAATTTAATTCAGCTCCAATTTGTTTAATTTTACCAAGGGTAACAGGAGAAAATAGACCCCAAACATTGTTGTACAATTTGTCCTGAGCACGACAATACCCCACATGTGGGGGTAAACCACTGTTTGGGCGCATGGCAGAGCTCGGAAGGTAAGGAGCGCCATTTGACTTTTCAATGCAAAATTGACTGGAATTGAGATGGGACGCCATGTTTCGTTTGGAGAGCCCCTGATGTGCCTAAACATTGAAACCCCCCACAAGTGACACCATTTTGGAAAGTAGACCCCTTAAGGAACTTATCTAGATGTGTGGTGAGCACTTTGACCCACCAAGTGCTTCACAGAAGTTTATAATGTAGAACCGTAAAAATAAAAAATCATATTTTTTCACAAAAATTAACTTTCCGCCCAAAATTTTTTATTTTCCCAAGGGTAAGAGAAGAAATTGGACCCCAAAAGTTGTTGTACAATTTGTCCTGAGTACGCTGATACCCCATATGTGGGGGTAAACCACTGTTTGGGCGGATGGGAGAGCTCGGAAGGGAAGGAGCGCCGTTTGACTTTTCAATGCAAAATTGACAGGAATTGAGATGGGACGCCATGTTGCGTTTGGAGAGCCACTGATGTGCCTAAACATTGAAACCCCCCACAAGTGACACCATTTTGGAAAGTAGACCCCCCAAGGAACTTATCTAGAGGTGTGGTGAGCACTTTGACCCACCAAGTGCTTCACAGAAGTTTATAATGCAGAGCCGTAAAAATAAAACAAAACATTTTTCCCACAAAAATTATTTTTTTAGCCCCCAGTTTTGTATTTTCCCGAGGGTAACAGGAGAAAGTGGACCCCAAAATTTGTTGTACAATTTGTCCTGAGTGCGCTGATACCCCATATGTTGGGGGGGCAACCACTGTTTGGGCGCATGGGAGGGCTCGGAAGGGAAGGAGCTCCATTTGGAATGCAGGCTTAGATGGAATGGTCTGCAGGTGTCACATTGCATTTGCAGAGCCCCTAATGTACCTAAACAGTAGAAACCCCCCACAAGTGACACCATTTTGGAAACTAGACCCCCTAAGGAACTCATCTAGATGTGTTGTGAGAGCTTTGAACCCCCAAGTGTTTCACTACAGTTTGTAACGCAGAGCCGTGAAAATTGAAAAAAAAAAATCTTTCCCCCCAAAATTATTTTTTAGCCCCCAGTTTTGTATTTTCCCGAGGGTTAGAGGAGAAATTTGACCCCAAAAGTTGTCCAATTTGTCCTGAGTACGCTGATACCCCATATGTTGGGTGGAACCACCGTTTGGGCGCATGGGAGGGCTCGGAAGGGAAGGAGTGCCATTTGGAATGCAGACTTAGATGGAATGGTCTGCAGGCGTCGCATTGCGTTTGCAGAACCCCTAATGTACCTAAACAGTAGAAATCCCCCACAAGTGACCCCATATTGGAAACTAGACCCCCATGGAACTTATCTATATGTGTTGTGAGAACTTTGAACCCCCAAGTGTTTCACTACAGTTTATAACGCAGAGCCGTAAAAATAAAAAATCTTTTTTTTCCCACAAAAATTTATTTTTTAGCCCCCAGTTTTGTATTTTCCCAAGGGTAACAGGAGAAATTGGACCCCAAAAGTTGTTGTCCAATTTGTCCAGAGTACGCTGATACCCCATATGTTAGGGTAAACCCCTGTTTGGGCACACGGGAGAGCTCGGAAGGGAAGAAGCACTGTTTTACTTTTTCAACGCAGAATTGGCTGGAATTGAGATCGGACGCCATGTCGCGTTTGGACAGCCCCTGATGTGCCTAAACAGTGGAAAACCCCCAAATATTACTGAAACCCTAATCCAAACACACCCCTAACCCTAATCCCAACAGTAACCCTAACCACACCTCTAACCCTGACACACACCTAACCCTAATCCCAACCCTATTCCCAACTGTAAATGTAATCTAAACCCTAACCTTAACTTTAGCCCCAACCCTAACTGTAGCCTTAACCCTAGCCCCAACCCTAACTTTAGCCCCAACCCAAACTGTAGCCCTAACCCTAGCCCTAACCATAGCCCTAACCCTAACTTTAGCCCCAACCCTAGCCCTAACCCTAGCCCTAACCCTAGCCCTAGCCCAAACCCTAGCCCTAACCCTAGCCCTAGCCCTAACCCTAGCCCTAATGGGAAAATGGAAATAAATACATTTTTTTCATTTTTCCCTAACTAAGGGGGTGATGAAGGGGGGTTTGATTTACTTTTATAGCGG
The DNA here is from genome assembly GCF_032444005.1 of Ranitomeya imitator. Lineage (NCBI taxonomy): Eukaryota > Metazoa > Chordata > Amphibia > Anura > Dendrobatidae > Ranitomeya > Ranitomeya imitator. The sequence continues at coordinate 560,699,351 of NC_091284.1, read as the reverse complement.
GTTTTTTAGCGGATTTTTATGATTGGCAGCCGTCACACACTGAAAGACGCTTTTTATTGCAAAAAATATTTTTTGCGTTACCACATTTTGAGAGCTATAATTTTTCCATATTTTGGTTCACAGAGTCATGTGAGGTCTTGTTTTTTGCGGGACGAGTTGACGTTTTTATTGGTAACATTTTCGGGCACGTTACATTTTTTGATCGCTTTTTATTTCGATTTTTGCGAGGCAGAATGACCAAAAACCAGCTATTCATGAATTTCTTTTGGGGGAGGCGTTTATACCGTTCCGCGTTTGGTAAAATTGATAAATCAGTTTTATTCTTCGGGTCAGTACGATTACAGCGACACCTCATTTATATCATTTTTTTATGTTTTGGCGCTTTTATACGATAAAAACTATTTTATAGAAAAAATAATTATTTTTGCATCGCTTTATTCTCAGGACTATAACTTTTATTTTTTTTGCTGATGATGCTGTATGGCGGCTCGTTTTTTGTGGGACAAGATGACGCTTTCGCGTGTTATTCCACTTTTTGTTCGGCGGTATGATAATAAAGCATTGTTTTTTGCCTCGTTTTTTTTTTTTTCTTACGGTGTTTACTGAAGGGGTTAACTAGTGGGCCAGTTTTATAGGTCGGGCCGTTATGGACGCGGCGATACTAAATGTGTACTTTTATTGTTTTTTTTTTTATTTAGATAAAGAAATGTATTTAGGGGAATAATATATATTTTTTTTTTTCATAATTTAGGAATATTTTTTTTTTTTTACACATTTTGAAAATTTTTTTTTTTACTTTTTTACATTGTCCCAGGGGGGGGACATCACAGATCAGTGATCTGACAGTGTGCACAGCACTCTGTCAGATCACTGATCTGACATGCAGCGCTGCAGCCTTCACAGTGCCTGCTCTGAGCAGGCTCTGTGAAGCCACCTCCCTCCCTGCGGGACCCGGATCCGTGGCCATCTTGGATCCGGGGCTGGAGGAAGCAGGGAGGGAGGTAAGACCCTCGCAGCAACGCGATCACATCGCGTTGCTGCGGGGGGCTCAGGGAAGCCCGCAGGGAGCCCCCTCCCTGCGGGAAGCTTCCCTATACCGCCGGCACATCGCGATCATCTTTGATCGCGGTGTGCCAGGGGTCAATGTGCCGGGGGCGGTCCGTGACCGCTCCTGGCACATAGTGCCGGATGTCAGCTGCGATAAACAGCTGACACCCGGCCGCGATTGGCGGCGCTCCCCCCGTGAGCGCCGCCGATCGCGCTGGACGTACTATCCCGTCCGTGGTCATGGGGGCCCACCCCACCTCGACGGGATAGTACGTCCCATGTCAGAAAGGGGTTAAAAGTTGGTGTACTAATTTATGCTGATCATTGTATCATTTAACAGTTACAACATTTTTCCATTAGATTTGAAAAAATTAATTTAGAAAATGATGGCAGCAGCAAATATTTAAAAAGTTGTGAAAAATTAACGTCCACCATATTGTAGCGTTTTACAACAGTCTAAACGTATGGAAACCAATGAGACAAATTGCAGGAGTTTTGGGAGAGGAATGTTGTCCCATTTGTGTGTAATGTCGGTTTCCAGGTGCTGAATAGTCATGGGTCTTCTTTACCTGATATTTTTTGTTTAATAATACTCCAAATGCATTCTATTGGTTAAAGTTTTGGACTTGCGGTAATCTTAAGTCGCGGTGATCGCATTAAAATTCCGACGCCATCTGTTGTGAATTCTGCTTTTGGGCTCTCTCCGGTGGTTGTAGGTGGTAATGCAGTTGTCCCTGGGCGGCAGTCCTGGACAGGTGTATCTGCTGATTGCAGTTCTGACTGGGGTATTTAGGTTTGCAGGACTCATTAGTCCTTGCCAGTTGTCAATGTTTCTTGGGAAGTGTTGGACCTCTGTCTGGCTTCTCCTGCTTAGCTGCCAATTCAGCAAAGATAAGTGTCTGTTTCTTTTTCTATGGCACACAAGCTGTGTGCTTGTTTTTTTGATTGTATTCCTGCTCTGTGTGTAGGAGTCTCTGGAGTTGCAGATATACGTTCCACGTCTTTAGTTAGATGGAGGAATTTTTTGTATAATCTGCTGTGGATATTTTTGGAAGGGTTTTAATACTGACCGCACAGAACTCTGTCCTATCCTTTCCTATTTTAGCTAGAGTGGCCTCTTGTGCTAAATCCTGTTTTTCTGCCTGTGTGTGTCTTTCCTCTCCTACTCACAGCCAATATTTGTGGGGGGGGGCTGCCTATCCTTTGGGTTTCTGCTCTGAGGCAAGGTAGTATTCCTATTTCCATCTTTAGGGGTATTTAGTCCTCCGGCTGTGACGAGGTGTCTAGGGCTTGTTAGGTACACCCCACGGCTACTTCTAGTTGCGGTGTTAAGATCAGGATTTGCGGTCAGTATAGTTACCACCTACTCCAGTGAAAGATTCATGCTGCTCCAAGGTCACCGGATCATAACAGCCATCTTACCTTACGGAAGATGGCCTCGGCATCTTGGGGTATGGCGCCGCCCCCCCGGCCTCCCGATTGCTGTGATTGGCTGATCAGAATTGAACAGCCAATCACAGCCTTTCTCACTGTTTCAGCCAATCAGATTGACTGAAACAGTGAGGTCCCAGGCTAGGATCGAGTACCGATGTACTCGATCCTGGGGCCGCTGCCTGGCAACGCTAGGCATCGGCCAAAAACCCCCGGATTGGCGCGACCGACGATCACATTGATCGCAGGGCACAGCGGCAGTGTTACCGCGCTGTGCCCTGCCTGTAACTACCTGCTCCGGAGCCTTTAGTGCCTGCCTCCTCTACTCTGCCTGCTCGGGATCCTGCAGCTCTGATTGGCGCGATCGATGTGATCGTCGATCGCGCCAATCACAGGGCACAGCAGCGATGTGACCGTGCTGTGCCCTGCTGGTGACCTGCCTATGATCGGAGCTGTGAGCTCCGATCATAGGCTGGTGCCTAGCAACACCGGCGTCACCAGGGCCGCCTCTGACTGGTGTGATCGATGTGATCATTCGATCTCACCAATGACAGGTCACAGCAGCGGTGTGACCGCTCTGTGACCTGTCTCACCTGTCTCTCACCTGTCTGACTCCCCTGCAGAAATCCTCACACTTGGTGAGGATTCATGCAGAGCGGTCACGCTGACAGATCCTCTCCTGTGCTGAGACTTGTGGTGCCACAGTAGCCTGGGACACCACAATTCTTGCTAAAGAAAGAAGACAGAAGAAATCAGACAGAAGAAAGAAGAGCGACTACAAACGTAAGTGTTCATCCCCGATCCCGGCTCGATCTTACTTCAACCCCCTTCCCATTACCCTTCCACCCCCACTTTGCGCCGCGTTCGTCCGTGCCCAAATTTTGCAGCCGCCGAGCGTTGATTGGTGACGCAGTTCACCGATCAACACTCGTGCTCGCTTTTCTTTCCCACATCCCCTTGCGCACACCCAGCCGCTGCATCTAAACCCGTGCCTTTTCGTTTTTTTCACATCCCTTTGCGCACACCCAGCCACCGCAGCCGAACTTTGATAAGTTACGCGGTTCACTTATCAGAGCTCTCGTGCCTGCCTTTTTTTTTTTCACATCCCCGTTCACACACGCAGCAGCCGCCGAACTTTGATAAGTGAACCAGTTCACTTATCAGAGCTAGGGCCTGCTGTTTTAGACTTTTCCTTTCACAGGTATTTTTTTCTCCCTATTTGCTTTTTTTCCTTTAACTTTTTCTTTTCAGAATAGTTTGCACCAAACACTATCCCCCCCACACATACACATAGTTACCAATAAATTACACTCAAGCACCATACTCGCAAAAAAAAGTCCCGTGCGCCCCAGCAGCGCTATTCAGCGGATGAGGCATATTCTTTCCTTGCCTCCGACACTGATAGCGAGGGAGAGGATCCCACATTCCTTTACTCTTCAGATTCTTCATCCTCTTCCTCCTCCTCTTCCTCCTTCGGACTTTTTTAAAGTCTTTTTCTCTGAGGATTTTGTTAACCTCATGGTGGCGCAAACTAACATGTATGCTCGGCAATTTTTGGAGCAAAACCCCAGTTCATCATTGTAACGGGGTCTACTGTGCTGTAGTACCTCTTTCAGCACCCCCCGTGTTTCGGGAGGTCCACTCTGCTTTTGCTGGATTCTGAATGAAGGATGCTGGCTGGAATTGCTTGATTACGTGAGAGCATATAAAAGCTGACTGCTACTCCACGTATTTCCAGTCTAAAAGAACACACTTTATTCACAGCACACAGAATATATAACACAGATACACAGGGCAGACCAATAGAAAAAGCAGGCCAGACATACATTACAATAGCCGCAGGGGGCCGGAGCCTGCTGATATTTACTGTGGGAATTACAAAGGTGGGGGAGGTCAGAAGGAGAATATCTTGTCCCCTCTGACCAGGGGCGCAGCCTGTGGATTGATGCATCTCACATGGAACCTATTATACATAATATATACTGCATAACATATTCTTGTTGCTGGGGGTTCTGTAACAATCATTTTCTAACTGGTCTCCTGTAGACGCAGTTGAAATGATGCAGTTTTGGGGCCTGGTCCTCCACCTGGGGATTGTGAAGAAGCCAGAAATTCGTCAATATTGGAGCGTTGATATTTTATATAACACTCCAGTGTTCCGAATGGTCATGGTTCGGACGCGTTTTGAGGCCATCCATAAGTTCCTGCATTACAACGATAATGCACGGTGTCCCGCACGAGATAACCCCAATTTTGACCGTCTGTTCAAAGTTCAGCCGGTCATTGAACACTTCAGCAAAAAGTTTGCTGACGTGTACGTGCCCCAAAGGGTTCATTTTAAGGAGCGGCTCAGATTCCGTCAATACCTGCCCAACAAGAGGGCCAGGTACGGAATCAAACTCTACAAGCTGTGTGAGAGTACCTCAGGGTACACCTACAGCTTTAGAGTGTATGAAGGGAAGGACAGCAGGATTGAACTGCCTGAGTGTCCTTCCATCCTGGGAGTGAGTGGGAAAATTGTGTGGGATTTGGTGCACCCACTGCTTGATAAAGGTTATCACCTCTACACCGATAACTTTTATTCCAGCATCCCACTCTACAAATCCCTCCCTGCGCGAGGTACCGCAGCCTGCGATACTGTCCGCAAAAATCAGAGAGGCCTCCCGAAGACGCTACTTGGGCAGATGCTCAGACAAGGTGAGAGCAAAGCCCAATGTAGCGACCACCTGCTGGTGGTCAAGTACAAGGACAAGAGGGATGTCCTTCTCTTGACTACCATACACGGTGATGGCAGTGCCCTCAGCAGTGTACGGGGTACCTCTACACAAGTCAGCAAACCGGACTGTGTACTGGGGTACAACAAAAACATGGGGGGCGTTGATCTCTCTGATCAACTCCTCCAACCATACAGTGCTTTGAGAAAGGCCAAGGTGTGGTACAAAAATCTGTCCGGGTACATCGTACAAATGGCAATGCTCAACGCTTTCCTGCTGCTACGATGTGCACGGCACACCGATACGTCGTACCTTCAGTTCCAGGAGGTAGTGGTTAAGGCCCTGATGTTTTGGCACGAGGGAAGGAGCGGGCCCCAGTACTTCCGGAACTGAGGGTGCTCGTATCGTACCAGGTCAGCATTTTCCGGGTGTGGTCCCACCAACTGATAGAATAAGTAAGCAACAAAAAAGGTGCGGTGTGCTACAAAAGAGGAATACGCAAGGACACCATCTATCAGTGTGACACCTGCCCCGACAAACCTGGCCTGTGTATGAAGGATTGCTTCAAATTGTACCACACCTCCATCCACTACTAATTTACTTCACAGGAACCAGTAGATTAGTTCCAAAGAGTGGGCACATCTAAGTAAGTTCCGTGTGGGGTCTAGGTTCCAAAATGATGTCACCTGTGGTTTTATTTTACTGTTTAGGCACATCGGGGGCTCTGCAAATGGAACATGACGCCCTCAGACCAGTCCATCAGTCTGCATTCAAAATCGTCACTGCTTCCCTTCTGAGTCCTGAAGTGCCCAAACCTTTTTTTCCCACATATGAGGTACCAGCGTACTCAGGAGAAATTGGACAACAACTTTGGAGGTCCATTTTCTCTTTTTACCCTTGGGAAAATAAAAAAATATTGCTGAAAGATCATGTTTGTGACTAAAAAGTTAAATGTTCATTTTTTTCCTACCATGTTGCTTCACCTGGTGTGAAACACCGGAAGGGTTAATAAAACGTCTTGAATGTGGTTTTGAGTACCTTGAGGGGTGCAGTTTTCAGAATGGTGTCACTTTGGGGTATTTTCTGCCATATAGACCCCTCAAAGTGACTTCAAATGTGAGGTGGTCCCTAAAAAAAAAAATGGTTTTGTAAATTTTGTTGTAAAAATGAGAAATTGCTGGTCAATTTTTAACCCTTATAACTCCCTAACAAAAACATTTTTGTTTCCAAAATTGTTCTGATGTAAAGTAGACATGTGGGCAATGTTATTTATTAACTATTTAGTGTCACATAACTCTCTGGTTTAAGAGCACAAAAATTGAAAGTTTGAAAATTGCGAAATTTTCGCCAAATTTCCATTTTTTTCACAAATAAACGCAAGTTATATCGAAGAAATTTTACCACTGAAATACAATATGTTACGAGAAAATAATGTCAGAATCACCAAGATCCGTTAAAGCGTTCCAGAGTTATAACCTCATAAAGGGACAGTGTTCAGAACTGTAAAAATTGGCCCGGTCATTAACGTGCAAACCACCCTTGGGGGTAAAGGGGTTAAAGTATTTAAGATGAGATGTTGACTTTTGAACTGTGCTTAAATAACCTGCTGGATGGTCCTTCTCTTGAGACCGCATGATACAGCGCTCGTGGTTTCCTTAAATAAAATTAAGTTTTGATTAATCTGACCACAGAACAGTTTTCCATTTTGCCTCAGTCTATTTAAGAAGTGAAGTGAAGATGGCGGCGTTTCTGGATTGTGTTGATTTAGGTCTTTGCATGATAGCGTGTCAACTTGCATTTGTGGATTGCACGGCAACACCAAATCAGTCTTGTTTTTAATCCAGTGCTGTCGAGAGCTTGAAGATCACCAGAATCCAGTATGGATCTTTGACGTTGTCCCTGGTATCCCTGAATTTCTCCCGAATTTCTCTGAATCGTTGATATTGTGAACTGTAGATGGTGGGATATACAAAGTCTTTGCAATTTTACATTGAGAAACATTTTTCTGAAATTCCACTATTTGTAGACGCAATTTACAGATTGGTGAACCGCTGACCATCTTTGCTTCTGAGAGACTCTGCCTCTCTAACATGCTCTTTTTTACATAGTCATGTGACTCAGTTGAAAATTGACTCTCCAGCTGTTTTTCATTAGTACCACTTACTTTCCACACTTTTGTTAACCCTGTCACATTTTTTTTTAGATCTGTTGCTGCCATCAATTTCTAAGTGACTGTCCTAATAATGCTTCTATCCACCTACTTGCTATCCATCTATTTTCACCCTTATCTTGTTACTCTGTCAGAGCTGTCAATTAAGGAAGAGAAGGGCAGAAATAGGTAGGAAAAGAGTACTGAAATATTTGGCCATAATTAGGGGGCACGAAGCACCTTTGCTTGGTTTGAATAGTCCTTTTGCTTTGGCAAACTCCCTTTAAAGTGTAATAAAGTCGATTATTAAAAAGAAAAATGTTTTCAAAGACATTTTTGATCTTTTAATGTTTTTCCTGTTTAATGCATTGATCAAAACACATCACTAATTTTGAGGCTGCCTAAATATTTCAGGAGCATGCACAGTTACTTGTTTTTGCATTTGATTTTTTTGTCATTTTGATTTTCACTGGCCATTTGTTATGAAGTCAAGGCCTTAAAATGAGTTCTGCATTTTTATACTTGCCAGGTTAGCTTTAGGCTAGGTTCATATTGCGTTAGGGCAATCCGTTAAGCGCCCAGCGCTAGCGGATTGCGCTAAACGCAATGTCTTTTTAGGAGTCGCGTTAAACGTCCCCGCTAGCGCCGATCCCCGATCGGCGAGAGCGGGGTACGGACCGAGACGCGCCACAAAAGAACGGCACATCGCTAGCGCGTGTCGAAAATGGCACGCGCTAGCAATGCGCTTTAACATTGCTGGCAATGGGAGCGCTAACGGACGCGTTGCACGGCGTTAATTTCGCCGTGCAACGCTGTCCGTTGGCGCTCACCCGAAAACGAAATGAGAACCTAGCCTTACTGTTACCTGCTGACTTGGAAATAAAGACTCTGGATTTCACTTCAAATTTAGAGATCAAAAATTGATTAGAAGTTTATTTTTCTGAGTATTGATTTGGCAATTTTTCTTGAGAGGTTATCATTGCAAGGGAAAAAATTACATTTACTTTTACAAAAGTCGAATATTTCTCTATAATTTTAGACAGTTCAAACTTAAGGTGTATGTACATTAGCAGATCACCTGATGATTGGCTATATAGAAGTTGATCGGTGGTCATTTCATATCATGTTACATTTCACCGTTGTTGCCATATTTATTACCGAAACTTTTTTTTTTTTTACCTCTTCTCTGTATAACCACTCATCTGGATCTATTGTTCAATGCATTGTTCATTTGGCATAAAAAAATCGTACACAAACTTTTGATCATATCTGTAATTTGTGAAAGAAGCCTATATTGTCAGGAATTGTTTGATCATCTGGTGCTGCATCAAGACTTGTACTATGTATACTGTATATATTGTATGTTGTATTCTGTTACTGTTATTCCTGTATTGTATACTTCTACCACTATGGAGATCTGTTGTTAACACATTAAATACATTTTATAATTTTTAGATGTTTTTGCAATTTTTTTTTAAACCCTGTCTTTAACCAGTTCAAGACCAGTCCACTTTCCCCCATTTTTGAGCTTTTAAAAGTTTAAAAAAAAAAATTCTTGTTCAGATATTGAAATTATGCTTCTATTTATTTTATGTGATACATTGGGCCTAATATTTATTTTTTATTTATATTATTTTTCAATACATTTTACATTTTGTTCCCCTGTATGTAAAAAACATTTTTATACATTGGACATGTGTTTTGTTATTTTTTATGCTTATTTTCTTTAATCATTTATTTCTTACACTGGCCCTCATAAAGTCATAAATTACCTTTTTAGGGGCATTACATAATTTTAAATGCTCTTTTACATATTGTAAGATGACAGTCCAGAATGGGGTATATGTATCGCCGAGGTGCCTGGCCTCGGTGATGTGAAACCTGGAGGTAAGGCTCCAGCACAGTTATTGCTGAGTTTTTTTTTTTTTTTTTTTTTTTAATTGGGCCCAGATTTTTTGAGAAGTCAGAAGAGATGGACGGGACTGGCTACTCCCATATCACCGCCCCATTATCTAAACAGCCTATTTAAGATGGCTCAGGTGCTTTATTCCCTGACTGGAAACACCTCTAGTATTCTGGCCTGTGCTGCTAGAGTCTGACTAGAACTGTGTGTGGGATTGAGAGGAGGAAAGACCTCTTGATGTGGTTCAGACTCTGAGGGAAGAAGCTGTTGTGTATTCTCACGGACTTTATTGTTTTATAGACTATGTTGGTTACCGTATGTTTTGTTAAAGCCCAGCAGCTCCTGCTACCTTCCTGCACCCAGTGATTATACGATCGCTGGGTCCAGAAGGAAAAGTGCTGTGAGCATTTCCTATACTTTATATCCGGTGCTTGTTCAGTGCTTTGTATACAGTGATCAGGAAGGCAAGGATGTTAATATACCATATGTGCCTTTTCTATGAGGAGTCAGGCTGTCTCTTGCTCCTGTAGTTGCACAATTTTGTTCAGCTGCTTACTATGGAATAACTTTTTAGAACTTCACTGCAGAGTAATATACAAACTGCTCATTGGTGGTCTGGAAGTAAAGTGATTTTGTCTCATCCCAACTAATTCTTATGTACTCAGAGAAAGAGACTTCCCTGCTTAGGACCAATCTTTATGAGCAAGAACATTGTAGCAGACTTAATCCATCTTTAAATTTACCTCCATTTACAAAAGTATATTGTTAAGATAAAGCGATTTGTGAAAAAATCAGCTATTTGCCACAAATGTTGAGTCAGACCAATAATGATCAGCGGACCAATGCCATGACTGTGATCTAAAATTTTGTCTCTGATGAGACAGTCCCTTTATTGTATAAAAGTGAAACCACTAAATATTCTATATAGAAACACAAATGTTGTAGTGCAAAGTAGGGAGACTGTATGAATGTGTTTAAAACATGACATAATGAGCTAAAAAAAATTGACCAATGCGAATTGCAGAAGGAATGAGGGAAAAATTAAAGTACAAAATATTGTGGGATCTGGGTCTTTTTTTATTAACCCCTTTCTGCCATCGGACGGAATAGTATGTCCAATGGCAGTACCCCTGCTTTGATGTGGGCTCCGTGAGCCTGCATCAAAGCCTGGACATAGCTGTTTTGAACAGCTGACATGTGCCCACAATTTGCGCGGGTGGAATAGCGATCCACCCGCACCTATTAACTAGTTGAATGTCGCTATCCTACTCTGACAGCGACTTTTAACAAGCACTTCCCGCCATCTGACCGGAAATGCGCGCATTGGTGACCGCGTGATCGAGGGTCAACGGCGCATCGGCATGACAACCAGAGGTCTGCTTGAGAACTCTATTGTTGGTGACGGATCTGAACATCACCTCTATGTAGCTGAGCCGATCAAGTTGTGCCAGCTTCTAGCCTCCCATGGAGGCTATTGAAGCATGTCAAAAGTAATGAAAAAAATGTGTTTAACCCCTTAATCCCATATGACATACTATCCTGTCAAGGTGACCTGGGACTTAATTCCCAATGACGGGATAGTACGTCATAGTGTTCAATGCGACATCGCGACTTAAGTTGTGGTGATCGCATTAAATTTCCAGCGCCATCTTACCTGGAGGAAGATGGCATCAGCATCCCAGGGCCTGGCTTCGCCCCTGAGGCCTCTCGATCGCTGTGATTGGTTGTTCAATTCTGAACAGCCAATCACAGCGTTTCTCATTGTTTCAGCCAATCAGCTGATCCTAGGACCGGTGCTTGGCAACGCCAGGCACCGGCAAAACCCCCGGATTGGCGTAATCGCAGATCGTATCGATCGCACCAATCGCAGGGCACAGCGGCGGTATTACCGCGCTGTGCCCTGCTGTACCGGCCTGGAATGGTGCTGCAAAAGCACCGATCATAGGCCAGAGCCTAGTGCAGGCCCAGCAGGCACGATCGATGCTATCAACGATCGCGCCAATCACAGGGCACAGTGGCGGTCACGTGACAGCTGTGTGCCCTGCTGGTGACTTGGCTGTGACCTGCCTAGGATCTGAGGGAACCTAGGTAGTTGCTATGGTCACCAGGGCCTGCAGGGATTGGTGGGATCGATGTTCTCATTCGATCCCACCAATGACGGCTCACAGCAGCGGTGTGACCGCTCTGTGACTTGTCTGTCACCTGCAGGTGACCTGTCTGACTGCTCTGCAGGGGTCCTGTCATGATTCCAATGGCAGGGAATCACAAAAGGACAAGCACCAACGAGCTCTAGGGTGATGGAACCTGAGCTGACCGCGACCCTAAACCTGAACACACAAATAACAATAGCCGGGGAACGTGCCTACGTTGATCCTAGACGTCTCGCACCAGCCGAAGATCTAACTTCCCCTATTAGAAGAAACACAGACCTCTCTTGCCTCCAGAGAAATACCCCACAGAAATAGCAGCCCCCCACATATAATGACGGTGAAATGAGAGGAAGGCACATACACAGTATGAAAACAGATTCAGCAAAATGAGGCCCGCTAAAACTAGATAGCAGAGGATACAAAAGTAAACTGCGCGGTCAGCAAAAAAACCTTTAAAAAAACCATCCTGTAATTACTTGAACTCATGTTCCAACTCATGGAACATGAGGAGCAATTACAGCCCACTAGAGCAACCAGCAGCAAAGAAACAAATACATGCAAGCTGGACAAGACAAAAATAAAGCAAATCGTGGAACAAGAAAATCAAAAACTTAGCTTGTCCTGAAGATTACTGAAGCCAGAAGCTGAGGTAACAAAACACTCTGATAACCTTGATAGCCGGCGGGGAAATGACAAGACAGCCCGGTTAAATAGGAAACTCCCAAATCCTAATAGAACAGGTGGACACCAGAGACAGCAGAACACAAATCACCCAGTACCATCAGTAACCACCAGAGGGAGCCCAAAAACAGAACTCACAACAGGGTCCCCACTCTAGCTAAGGACTCCTGCAGAGCGGCCACACAGCCAGATCTAGTCTTGCTGGGCCTTGTGGTGCTTGTGGCCTTGTAACACCACAATCCCTGCCTCAGTGCATTAGAAAAGAAAGATGAAAAAGCGACTACAAACGTAAGTGTTATCAGCCCCTACCCAATCTCTCTTCACCCCCCCAATTCCCCCCTTCCCCCTCTTTTTTACCCCCCTCCATCCCTCTTTGCACCACCTCCGTGCACACGTTTAGCAGCCACCGAGCGTTGATTGGTGACGCAGTTCACCGATCAACTCGTGCTCGCTTTTTTCGTCAGCCACCTTTTCCCAATTACGTACACCCATCCTGCAGCCGCCAAACTTTGATAAGTGACGCAGTTCACTTATCAGAGCTTGTGCCTGTCGTTTTCTTTTTCACATCTCCGTGCGCTCACCCAGCCGCCGCGCCTAACCCGTGCCTTCCTTTTCTTTCTTTTTTTTTCTTTTTTTCACATCTCCTTTCGCACACCCAGCAGCGGCCGAACTTTGATAAGTGACCCGGTTCACTTATCAGAGCTAGGGCCTGCTGTTTTAGACTTTTTCCACAGGTATTTTTTTCCCTATTTGCTCTTATTCCTTTAGCTTTTTCTTTTCAGAGTAGTTTGCACCAAGCACTATCCCCCCCACACTTACACATAGTTACCAATAAAGTACACCCAAGCACCATACTTACAAAAACGAAATGTCCTGCTCGTCCCAACAGCGCTATTCAGCGGAGGAGGCATATTCTTTCCTTGCCTCTGACACTGATAGCGAAGGAGAGGATCCCACTTTTCTTTATTTTTTTCGATTCTTCCTCATCCTCTTCCCACTCCTCATCTTCCTCCAGCCCTGCGGAACCGCCACACAGATGCCGCAGGACAGAAGATGAGGCAGTGCCAATCATTGATGAAGATGATGAAGCGCCCACCATTGCCGATGACGAACCAGCGCACCCCACTGCGGACCCCATATGGACCTCGCCACCCGAAAATTACGAGCTACTGATTCCTGATTTTGTGGCAGAATCAGGAATCAAATTTATCACCGGCCTCACAGAACTAGACTTTTTCAAAGTCTTTTCTTTTGTTGACCTCGTTAATGATGGAGCAAACTAACTTGTATTTCATCGGCAATTTTTGGACCAAGACTCGGTTTCATCATATTCTAACTGGTCTGTAGACGCAGTTGAAATGCAGTTTTGGGGCCTGGTCCTTCACATGGGGATCCTGAAGAAGCCTGAACTTTGCCAATATTGGAGTGTTGATATTTTATATAACACTCCAGTGTATCGAATAGTCATGACCCTGATGCGTTTTGAGGCCATCCATAAGTTCCTGCATTACAGCGATAATGCACGGTGTCCCGCACGAGATGACCCCAACTTTGACCGTCTGTTCAAAGTTCGGCCAGTCATCGAACACTTCAATAAAAAGCTTACTGAAGTGTACGTGCCTCAAAGGGACATCTGCGTGGATGAGTCCTTAATTCATTTTATGGGGCGGCTCAGCTTCCTTCAATACGTGCCCAACAAGAGGGCCAGGTACGGAATCAAACTCTACAAGCTGTGTGAGAGTACGTCAGGGTACACCTACAGCTTTAGAGTGTACGAAGGGAAGGACAGCAGGATTGAACTGCCCTGAGTGTCCTTCCATCCTGGGAGTGAGTGGGAAAATTGTGTGGGATTTGGTGCACCCACTGCTGGATAAAGGTTATCACCTCTATACCGATAACTTTTACACCAGCATCCCACTCTACAAATCTCTCTCTGCGTAAGGTACCGCAGCCTGCGGTAATGTCCGCGAAAATCAGAGAGGCCTCCCGAAGATGCTACTTGGGCAGACTCTCAGAAAAGGTGAGAGCAAAGCCCAATGTAGCGACCACCTGCTAGTGGTCAAGTACAAGGACAAAAGGGATGTCTTTCTATTGACCACCATACACGGTGATGGCAGCACCCTCAGCACTGTAAGGGGTACCTCTACAGAGGTCAGCAAACCGACCTGTGTACTGGGGTACAACAAAAACCTGGGAGGCGTTGATCTCTCTGATCAACTCCTCCAACCATACAGTGCTTTGAAAAAGGCCAGGGTGTGGTACAAAAAGCTGTCCATGCACATTGCACAAATGGCAATGCTCAACGCTTTCCTGCTGTCACGATGTGCACTCCACACCGTTAAGTTGTACCTTCATTTCCGGGAAGTAATGGTTAAGGCTCTGATGTTTGGCACAAGGGAAGGAGCGCGGGCCCCAGTACTTCTGGAACTGAAGGTGCATGTATCGTACCAGGTCAGCATTTTCCTGGGGTGGTCCCGCAAAGGTAAGCTGCAAAAAAGGTGCCGAGTGTGCTACAAGAGGAATACGCAAGGCTCCATCTATCAATGCGACACCTGCCCTGAAAAACCTGGCCTGTGTATGAAGGATTGCTTTAAACTGTACCACACCTCCATGCACAACTAATTTACAGGAAACAGATTAATTCCAGAGGAGGCACATCTACGTAACTTCTTTGAGGGTCTACTTTCCAAAATGTCACTTGTGGGGTTTTTTTTCCTGTTTCGGCACATCAGGGGCTCTGCTAACGGAACATGAAGCCCGCAGACGATTCCATTAAAGTCTGCATTCCAAAACGTCACTACTTCCCTTCCGAGCCTCGACGTGTGCCCAAATAGTGGTTTACCCCCACATATGGGGTATCGGCGTACTCAGGACAAACTGGACAACAACAATTTCTCCTGTTACCCTTGGGAAATTAAAAAATCGGGGACTAAAAGATCATTTTTGTGGGCAAAAAATAGGATTTTTTATTTTCACACCCGGGCGGTTTAAACTTTAGTGAAACACGTTGGGGTTCAAAGTTCTCACCACACATCTAGACAAGTTCCTTAGGGGGTCTAGTTTCCAAATTGGGGTCATTTATGGGGGGCTTCCACGGTTTAGGCACATCAGGGGCTCGTCACACGCAACATGGCGTCCGATCGCAATTCCAGCCAATTTTAGGTAAAAAAAAATCAAACGGCGCTCCTTCCCTTCCGAGCCCTGCCATGCGCCCAAAGAGTGGTTCCCCCCCAAATATGGGGTATCTGCATACTCAGGACAAATTGTACAACAACTTTTGCAGTCCAATTTCTCCTGTTACCCTTGGGAAAATAAAAAATTGGGGACTAAACGATCATGTTTGTGGAAAAAATGATTTTTTCTCTTCGCCACGACAGCACCCACTTGAGAGAGGGGATCCGCCCCTAGGAACAGGAAACCCTATGGAGAGAATAAAAGGGGCGGTCCCCCTCGCTCCCACAGTTGGTTTCCTGTTCCTACGGGAGACATCTGGAGAGAAGAGGATTCCCAGCCTGGATGCCGCTTGCGCAGTTTACCTTAGAGGGACGGCAAGGGCTCCAGAGCTGGAAGCGGCGTCGGGGGTTCTATGGCAGCTTCCCCCCTCTGCCGGCAGGTACCGTGAGGCCAGGATCGGGGAGTCGCCTGGCTCACGGAAGAATCATCCAGCGCACCTGCAGGGACCGGACCACTGGGTAAGACCCTGTGTCGCCATCTTCGGGAGGTGCACAGGCAGCGTGTGGCCCATGGTTTCTCCCCCGGAAGTATTGCTACAACTTCCGGGGTGACGTAGGAGGAGGACGGCGCCTGCGCGATTGCTGGGTGGAGGCGCAGGCGCGCATAGCAGAGCCGCAACCCAGATGTAGTGGTCACTTCCGGGTGCGGCAGGAAGAAGATGGCGGCCCCCAGCTACAAAAGGACGCCGGCGCTGATACCCGGCGTCCATCATGGCATCTCCCCAGGACACAGCGTTGCTTTCAGCTGAAGTCACCGCTATTACTGCTGGAAGCCGGACTAGCAGCAGCCGCAGATCATCCTCCAAGAGCACCAGGGAATAAAGATCGGACCGGTCAGCTCCTCCATCTGTGCCTCCGTCTCCTCCTGTCCAGCCGGTATTATGACTACAGCTTCAGGGATGAGTGTTTGTCTACCCTATTTAAGCTGATTACAGTCCCCTCTTTTATCTAATTTCTTAGGTTAAAAGAACAGGGAAATCTAAACATAAGCAATGTGCCTTATGCTCTCAGCCGCTCCCGGACACCTATTTAAAAAAGTTGTGCCATTCATGCATCGAATCCACCTTACGTGAGGAGTCTTCTGTAAGGTCGGAAGATATACGTAGCATGATTAGGGAGGAATTACGAGCCTTTAGAAGCTCGGATAAAGTTCCTGAGAGTAGGAAAAAATATAGTTCTCCTAGATCTGAACAGTCATCTGAGGTGGAGGATAAAGATTCGGACGATTCCCAAGAGGTTATATCCTCGGAAGGTGAACAGGATACATGTTTCCCTACAGACAGTATTGACAATCTAGTTAGATCAATACGTAATACTATGGGTATGGAAGATACTATAGCCCCCAAGACACCACAGGACGTGATGTTTGCCGGCCTGTCTGAGAAAAAGAGACCTTCCTTTCCTGTTATCCCAGCGATAAAGGACTTGGTCAAAAAGGAGTGGGAAAGCCAGGGGCAAAAAGGGTTGCCGTCTTCCTCAAAACGTCGCTATCCCTTTAACGATGATGATTTCTCCAAATGGTCGAAAGCCCCAAAAGTGGATGCGGCGGTGTCATCCACTTCTAGGAAATCTCTACTACCTGTAGAAGATTCTGGATCCTTGCAAGACCCACTTGATCGGAAAGCGGATTCCCTTTTAAAAAGAACTTGGGAATCTTGTACAGGAGCTTTAAAACCAGCTATCTCAGCCACATGTACGGCAAGGTCCATGTTGGTCTGGTTGAATGACCTTGAAGAAGGCTTGAAAGGTGGCCTTTCCCGCAATAAAATCATGTCATCTATTCCGTTGATTAAAGGAGCTACGGCCTTTCTAGCTGATGCTTCAGCTGATTCCATCCGGTTGGCAGCCAAATCAGCAGGTCTAACCAACGCGGCTCGCCGCGCCTTGTGGTTAAAAGGGTGGAAAGGAGATCCACAAACGAAATCGAAGTTATGTGGTCTGCCATGCCAAGGTGAGTACCTATTTGGTACTCAGTTAGATTAAATCCTTACCAAAGCGGGTGAGAGGAAGAAAGGGTTCCCCAATAACACTTACCTTCCATCCTATAGGAGAGCGTTCCGAAAGCCCATGTTCAATAGAAGACGGGACTATAAAAACCAGGACCGTTGGGCAAATAAAGACTTTAAACAAAAAGGAGCCTTCTTCGGAAAACGCCCTTTCAAACCTGAGGATAAACCCCGTTAGGACAGATCTACCCGTTGGTGGTAGGTTGTCCTTCTCCATACAGTGGCTGACAATAACCTCTAATCCATGGGCAACTAGCCTCATTACCACGGGCCTAAAATTAAAATTTTCCCAAGTCCCCCCGGACTCATTTTGTCTGACTTCCTTAAAGTCAACATCACAACAAGAAGCCTTGGAGCAGGAAATAATAACTCTCCTGTCCAAAGGAGTTTTGGTGGAAGTCCCCTGTCATCAAAAGGGAATTGGATTTTATTCCCCTTTATTTTTGATTTCAAAACCTGACGGGTCATATAGAACAATAATTAACCTTAAGAGGCTAAACGTCTTCTTAGAGAATCAAACTTTTAAAATGGAATCTATTCGGTCAACTATTAAGCTTCTATTTCCCCATTGCTTCATGGTTGTTCTTGACCTTAAAGATGCATATTATCATCTTCCAATCTTCAGTGAACATCAAAAATATCTACGGGTGGCAGTTATGGTCAAAGGTCAGGTTCGGCACTATCAATACACAGCAATGCCCTTTGGTCTATCAATAGCCCCTAGAGTTTTCACAAAACTAATGTCAGAGGTAATGTCATATTTGAGGTTAAAAGACACCCTCATAATACCATATTTAGACGACCTACTGATAGTCGGGAACTCTCTTTCTCAATGTCATCAACGTTTAACTGATTCAATTTCGTACCTACAGGGGTTAGGGTGGTTAGTAAATTGGGAAAAATCAAGATTGTCCCCCACAACTAGGCAAAAATTTTTAGAAATTATTCTAGATTCTGCAAATCAAATGTGCTTTCTTCCTGAGTCAAAACAAAAAACAATCATAAACAAAGTACAATCAGTGATTAACCACCCTCTAATTTCCCTAAGAGAAGGTATGTCCCTTCTCGGTTCATTCACTTCCTGTATTCCAGCTGTTCCGTGGGCCCAATTCCATAGCAGGAGATTACAATATACAATTCTTCGTGAGGAAGAAAGATTACATGGCCGACTGGATAGTCGTATTCCCTTACCATCAGATGTAATACAATCTCTCACTTGGTGGTTGAATCCGGATCATTTTACCAGTGGGGTTCCCTGGGTGGTTAAACCATCAAAAACTATCTTCACTGATGCCAGTCCTAGTGGTTGGGGAGCACACTTAGAAGATCAAATAGTGCAAGGTCTGTGGTCTCCTAGAGAATCGGATGATTCTTCTAATTAGAAAGAACTAAAAGCTATCTATCATGCCATATCTGAATTTCTTCCGCAGCTACACGGAACGCATACAAGAGTCTTTTCAGACAACATGACAGCGGTAGCATACATAAACCACCAAGGAGGAACAAGATCAGAAGCACTCATGTCTATAGCCAACGACATTCTAGACATAGCAGAGGAGCATCTTCTGTCCCTGTCAGCACTGCATGTGAGGGGAATCAACAATTCGAGAGCAGATTTCCTCAGTCGCCACACTCTCCACCAAGGAGAATGGGTTCTAAGTCGTCGTATCTTTTGCATGATAGTAAAAAAATGGGGCACTCCCGAGATAGATCTCTTTGCGACAAGACAAAACAGGCAAGTCAAAAAGTTTGCATCATTGTTCCGATCCAACAATCCAGATATCTTCGACGCCCTTCAAGTGCCATGGGTATTCAAGAAGGCATATGCCTTTCCCCCGCTGATATTACTTCCGACAGTGATCAGGAAGATAAGAGAGGACAGAGCAAACGTGATCTTAATAGCTCCATTTTGGCCCAAGAGGCCATGGTTTTCCTGGCTGAGAGCCATGTCAATCTCAGACCCGTGGATCCTCCCGGAGGATCGGGATCTTCTCTTCCAGGGCCCCTTCAACCACCCTCAGGTGAAGGGTCTTCGATTAACAGCCTGGAATTTGAGAGGCAGCTGCTAAACATGAGAGGATTCTCAAATAAAGTGATTGACACTCTGCTATTAAGTAGGAAAAAATCCACTACCTCCATCTACGCAAGAGTGTGGAAAAAATATTTAAACCTCTACCCAACGGCCCTATCAAATGAAATTCATATTCCCATGATTCTAGAATTTCTTCAAAAAGGGCGCGATCTAGGTCTGGCGGTCAGTACCTTAAAAGTGCACATTTCTGCGCTAGGGGCTTTATATGGTCACGATATCGCAGGTAATAAATGGGTAGCCAGATTTATTGCAGCATGCCAGAGGTCAGAGACAGTTCGAACTCCCCATGTACCACCTTGGGATGTTAATTTAGTTCTCGAAGCTCTTACAGACCATCCTTTTGAGCCTCTACATTCAGCTCACATAAAACATGTCTCCCTCAAGACAGCTCTTCTCGTCGCCTTAGTGTCAGCAAGAAGAGTAAGTGACATACATGCACTATCGATAGATCCTCCCTTTATGTCAGTCTTCCCAGACAGAGTTGTCCTTAAAACAGACCCTTCATACTTACCAAAGTATGCACTAAATTTCACAGAACACAAGAAATTTACCTTCCCTCCTTCTATGATAACCCTACAAGTCAGGAAGAACAAAAATACCACACATTAGATGTTGTGAGGTGCCAAGAGGAGAAGTACTAGAAAACAGATATGTTTCTCCCCGTTTCATTTCATATGTATCACGGTATTGATTGTGAAGCTGTTTATTTCTCTGTAATCCGGTCCTGGTTTCTTTAGTGATCAGCCTGAAAGCTCTGGTGCTTCCCTTCCACACATACGATCCAGCTTTTGCTTCAGCTGATATAATCAAGGAACTGCTGGGATCTCAGTCTCTCATCTGCTGGTCTGGGAGCTGACACAGTAAGGTTGCACAAACTTCTTGTTGTGTAGGTTTATTTTGCAGTTAGTATCTTGTGTTAGTTAGTGGCCAGACGGCCTTAGACATTTTATTTCATGTTTGGCACGTGTAACATTGTACGGCAAATGTGTACAATAAATACACCTGACACATACCTGTGTGGAACTCGCTAGCCTGCTATTGTTCGTTGTGACTCCATAGCCACCTGCTTGGGCCAAAGCAGAGATCCCTGATGAGCTATATTCCCACAAATGGTTTTGAGAATGCGGGCATAGTGGCTGTTGGACTGTGACTGCAGATAAAGTGCTCTGTGTATGTCCTGGCTGAAAGCTCATGTGCTTTTGAAGAGCCAAGAGTCCAGTAATATGGAGGAACTAGTGAAACAGTTATTGCAGGCAAATGTGCAACAACAGCAGACCAATACTTACTTCCAGCAAGCCCTGGACCAGCAAAACCAGATTCAGCAAGAGCAGTTGAATGCAATAAAGCAGGCTTTGATTCGGCAGCCCCGAGATGAGAGGGATCATGCACAAAGTGTTGCTGGTGCACGGAAAGCCGTACAAAAAACCCTGCTTAAAATGACTGCTGACGATGATGTAGAAGCGTATCTCACCGTATTTGAACGTATTGCAGAACGTGAACATTTACCGGTGGACACGTGGGCTGAAGTGGTTGCGCCATTTCTGAGTGGAGATCCACAAAAGGCCTATTACGATTTAAGTGGAGTGGATGCTATGGACTATACCAAATTAAAAAGCGAAATCCTGGCAAGGCTGGGAGTAAACACATATGTACGAGCACAGAGGGTACATTTATGGACTTTTGTGGAAGATCAGCCAGCCCGCTCACAAATGCATGATCTTATCCATCTAGTAAAAAAATGGCTGCAACCAGAGATTTTGACATCTGCAGAGATGGTGGAACGTGTTGTTCTAGACAAGTACCTGCGGTCCTTGCCCCCTAAGTTACAGAGGTGGGTTGGACAAGGTGACCCATGTACAGCCGACCAGTTGGTGAATATGGTCGAACGCTACAATGCTTCCGAAAGCCTACTCCAAGGGACGATATCACCTCGCTGGGCTCCCAAGAAATCGCCAGAAAATACTGCGAGACCTACTTCATCTTCAAAAGAAGAGAACGTTGCAATAAAGGGTAGCAGACCCACAAAGAACTATGGAGGCGGTACAGTCTCACAGCAATTCAGCAGACCCTATCAGGCGTCTCCGGCGAGGAAGCAAGGACCTATACAATGTTGGCGATGTCGCGGGCTTGGCCATGTAGCAGCTAACTGCCCAATGACTACAGAGCCAATGGACTGTAACGCTATGAGACGCCTTTCGTTATATGTACAGTCAGTCTGTGTTGCAGAGGTCCTCACAGGAAATGAACGACACGTGTGTTGCCTCGAGGTCGACGGCCATAGTGTGAATGCCGTCTTGGATTCCGGCAGTCAAGTAACTCTGGTACATGCCAGTTTGGTGGACCCTAGAGCCCTAACGAACTCAACCCTGGGCATTAGTTGCATCCATGGCAATATAAAAAACTACCCCACTGCCTGGGTCACCCTTGCCACGCCAGTAGGAACCAAAAGACATCAAGCGGCAGTCCTAAAGTCTATGGGACATGATGTAATATTGGGGAGAGACTTTCCCTTATTTTGGGACTTGTGGAACCTTAAAAATGGCATGAGCACTCTAGTTGAGGAGGGTGCCGTGGGGCTAACCCCTGAGCTATTGCAGCAAGAGGGGGGGGGAGTCCATCTCAGAGGTAACTCCAGAATCTGTAGACTCACCTCTGGCTGTATATGCAGGCGACAGAAGTGAACTAGAGGAGGCTATAGAAATGCCAGGTCTTGAGGTGGCCCGTGGTAAGTTCGGGACCGCTCAACACCAGGACCCTACTCTGGCAAGGGCATGGGAAAATGTAAAGGTCTCTGAGGGAAGACCATTGTACCCAGGGGCTCAAAATGAGTTCCCACACCTAGCTGTGCAACAGGGTATGCTGTATCATATAGACAAAGTGCGGGGGGTGGCGGTAGAGCAACTAGTGGTGCCCAAGTCCTTTCGCCAGGTAGTTTTGGAACTGGCACATAAACATCCCTTGGGGGGACACCTGGCCGGAGAAAAAACAAAACACCGTATTCTGCAGCGTTTCTTTTGGCCGGGTCTAGGGGGGGACGTGACCCGGTATTGTCAGTCCTGTCCTACGTGTCAATTGACCACACCTATGTCACATTTTAGAAGCCCCCTTGTGCCCTTACCAATAATAGAGGTGCCCTTCGAGAGGATAGCAATGGATATAGTGGGTCCATTAGTTAAATCTGCCAGGGGACATCAGTACATTTTGGTAGTACTAGATTATGCCACTCGTTACCCTGAAGCAGTGCCTCTGCGGAATGCCAATGCGAAAGCAATTTCAAAGGAGCTTGTTAATATGTTTTCTCGCACCGGCATTCCGAAAGAAATACTAACAGATCAGGGAACCCCCTTTATGTCTCGAATACTTAAGGACTTGTGTAAGCTACTAAAAATCTCCCACTTGCGTACTTCAGTATATCACCCTCAGACTGACGGGTTGGTGGAGCGATTTAATAAAACCCTGAAGGGAATGTTGAAAAGGGTGGTAGATAAGGACGGGAGGGATTGGGACGCTCTCCTACCATATCTCCTGTTCGCTATACGGGAAGTACCCCAATCCTCCACAGGCTTTTCGCCTTTTGAGTTAGTTTACGGGCGATGTCCTAGAGGCCTGTTAGATATTGCTAAAGAGACTTGGGAACAAGAGGTGACTCCTTATCGCAGTGTAATTGAACACGTAATGCTTATGCAAGATAGAATTGAGGCGGTCATGCCAATAGTTAAAGAATGTTTAGAACGTGCGCAACAGGCCCAAAGCACGGTATATAACCGAGCGGCTAAAACACGAGTCTTTCAACCCGGAGACAGGGTGTTAGTATTGGTACCCACTGTAGAAAATAAATTTCTTGCGAAGTGGCAGGGCCCATACGAGGTGTTGGAGAGAATAGGTGAAGTGAATTATAAGATATATCAACCAGACAAGAGGAAAACCGAACAAATCTACCACATAAACTTGCTTAAGGCCTGGCGGGATAGGGAGAGTCTAATGACAAAAGCCACCCTTAATGATGGACCTCGTAGGGCACCCCCATCTGTGGTAAATGACCCCCAGGTAGCATTGCCAGAGGTGGGTATTGCAGAGACACTATCCGAAAGTCAAAAACGAGAGACTAAGGAATTTATACAGAAAAACGCAGAGGTTTTTTCAGAGCTTCCTGGTCGTACTCACTTAATTAAACACGACATTGTTACTGATCCACAGGTCCGTGTACGACTAAAACCATATCGAATTCCGGAGGCTCGGAGACAAGCCATTGCCCAGGAAGTCGAGAAAATGTTAGAACTTGTAGTCATTGAAGAGTCCCGGAGTGATTGGGCTAGCCCAATCGTGCTAGTGCCCAAACCCGATGGGACTATTAGGTTTTGTAATGATTTTCGGAAATTAAATGAGGTATCAAAATTCGATGCCTACCCGATGCCGAGAGTTGATGAACTTATAGAGAGACTGGGTTCGGCCAGGTACATATCTACTATCGACTTAACAAAAGGTTATTGGCAGATTCCCCTCACGGATTCAGCCAAAGAGAAAACGGCCTTTGTAACGCCCCAGGGACTGTTCCAGTACCGTGATATGCCATTTGGGTTGCATGGTGCTGCAGCCACCTTCCAACGTCTAATAGATATTGTCCTTAAACCCCACGTCCGGTATGCGTCCGCATACTTGGACGATATCATTGTCTTTAGTGATGACTGGGACACACATTTGTCAAAAGTACAAGCCGTCTTAGACTCGATAAAAACTGCTGGGTTAACTGCCAATCCTAAGAAATGTACCTTGGGATTGGAAGAGGCTCGCTATCTGGGATATAGCATAGGGCGAGGAGTCGTAAAGCCACAGACCAATAAAGTGGACGCTATTCAGAATTGGCCACGACCGGTCAACAAAAAACAGGTCGGAGCCTTTTTAGGGATCGTTGGCTATTATAGGCGCTTCATAAAAAATTTTGCCACCATCGCGGCCCCTCTCACTGAGCTTACCAAGGGCTCAAAATCTATCACAATAAAGTGGAACGCAGAAGCAGAGAAGGCCTTTCAGTATTTGAAAACGGTCCTCTGTGACCAACCAGTGTTGGTTGCCCCTGACTTTAAACGGGAGTTTATTGTCCAAACGGACGCCTCTGGTGTCGGCCTCGGTGCAGTGTTGTCACAGGAAGTGAATGGCGAGGAACACCCAGTAAGCTATCTGAGTAGGAAGCTTACCAGGGCAGAAAAGAATTATAGCGTGGTTGAGCGCGAAGCCCTGGCTGTGAAATGGGCCCTATTCACCTTACGCTATTATTTATTAGGTCGCCAATTTAGGCTAGTAACGGACCATTCACCCCTAACATGGATGTCCCGCGCAAAAGAGGGCAATGCGAGGGTGACACGCTGGTTCTTGGCATTACAACCTTTTAACTTTTCCGTTGAGCACAGGGCAGGCGCAGCGCACGGGAATGCAGATGCGTTATCCAGAACACACTGCTTAGTGACTCATCGTGTCCGACCCTACAGGCTCGAACAAAGGAAGGGGGTATGTGAGGTGCCAAGGGGAGAAGTACTAGAAAACAGATATGTTTCTCCCCGTTTCATTTCATATGTATCACGGTATTGATTGTGAAGCTGTTTATTTCTCTGTAATCCGGTCCTGGTTTCTTTAGTGATCAGCCTGAAAGCTCTGGTGCTTCCCTTCCACACATACGATCCAGCTTTTGCTTCAGCTGATATAATCAAGGAACTGCTGGGATCTCAGTCTCTCATCTGCTGGTCTGGGAGCTGACACAGTAAGGTTGCACAAACTTCTTTCTTGTTGTGTAGGTTTATTTTGCAGTTAGTATCTTGTGTTAGTTAGTGGCCAGACGGCCTTAGACATTTTATTTCATGTTTGGCACGTGTAACATTGTACGGCAAATGTGTACAATAAATACACCTGACACATACCTGTGTGGAACTCGCTAGCCTGCTATTGTTCGTTGTGACTCCATAGCCACCTGCTTGGGCCAAAGCAGAGATCCCTGATGAGCTATATTCCCACAAAGTGAGGAGAGCCATATTAGCCTATTTGGATAGGACTAGCGCCTGGAGGAAGAGCAGGGCTCTCTTTGTTTCGTTCCAGGGTCATAGAAAAGGAGCTGGAATTACGAAGGGTACTTTATCTCGGTGGATTCGAGATGCAATATGTCTGGCCTATTCATCCAAAGGGGAGAATCCGCCTGAGACCGTAAGAGCACATTACACCCGGGCGATTGCATCATCCTGGGCTGAACGAGCGGAGGTTCCGTTAGAACAGATATGTAAGGCCGCAACCTGGTCTTCACCTACTACCTTCTATAATCACTATAGATTAGATCTATCTGCCTCATCTGACTTGTCCTTCGGTAGATCAGTCCTTAACACGGTGATCCCTCCCAAATGACTATCTCTGAAAGTCTCTCAAGTGGGTGCTGTCGTGGCGAAGAGAAAACACCGGATTACGTACCGGTAATGCTCTTTTATAGAGCCACGACAGCACCCCTTCACTTCCCACCCTTATAGGTTTTTATTTAGAAGCACGGTTAAGGGTGTTTGGTTCTTATAGTTAGCCATGTTTAAGTTAACTAATTATAAATGATGATATTGAATGACCTATTAAAGTCTGGTGGGCGGTTCCTCGCAATCTCTGTAAACCCAACTGTGGGAGCGAGGGGGACCGCCCCTTTTATTCTCTCCATAGGGTTTCCTGTTCCTAGGGGCGGATCCCCTCTCTCAAGTGGGTGCTGTCGTGGCTCTATAAAAGAGCATTACCGGTACGTAATCCGGTGTTTTATTTTCACGCCCGGGCGTTATAAACTTCTGTGAAGCCCCTAGGGGTTCAAAGTGCTCATCACACATCTAGATAAGTTCCTTAGGGGGTCTAGTTTCCAAAAGGGGGTCACTTGTGGGGGTTTCCACTGTTTAGGCACATCAGGGGCTCGTCAAACGAAACATGGTGTCTGATCGCAATTCCAGACAATTTTAGGTTGAAAAAAATCAAACTGCGCTCCTTCCCTTCTGAGCCCTGCCATGCGCCCAAACAGTGGTTCCCCCCACATATGGGGTATCAGCATACTCAGGACAAATTGGACAACAACTTTTGTAGTCCAATTTCTCCTTTTACCTTTGGGAAAATAAGAAATTGTTGCTAAAAGATCGTTTTTGTGACTAAAAAGTTAAATTTTCATTTTTTCCTTCAACATTGCTTTAGCTCCCGTGAAGCACCTGAAGGGTTATAATAAACTTCTTGAATGTGGTTTTGATCAGATTGAGGGGTGCAGTTTTTAGAATGGTGTCACTTTTGGGTATTTTTTGCTACACAGACCCCTCAAAGTGACTTTAAATATGAGGTGGTCCCTAAAAAAAAATTGTTTTGTTAATTTTGTTGTAAAAATGAGAAATTGCTGGTCAACTTTTAACCCTTCTAACTCCCTAACCAAAAAAAAATTTGTTTCCAAAATTGTTCTGATGTAAAGTAGACTTGTGGGAAATGTTACTTATTAAGTATTCTGGGTGACATATCTCTATGATTTAAGGGCATAAAAATTCAAAGTTGGAAAATTGCGAAATTTTAAAATTTTTTCCCAAATTTCCATTTTTTTCACAAATAAACACAGGTAATATCAAAGAAATTTTACCACTATCATGAAGTAGATTATGTCACGAGAAAACATTCTCAGAATCGCCAAGATCCGTTGAAGCGTTCCAGAGTTATAACCTCAAAGGGACAGTGGTCAAAATTGTAAAAATTGGCCCGGTCATTGACGTGCAAACTATCCTCGGGGCTTAAGGGGTTAAAAAATTTTTTTATATATATATGTGTGTATATATATATATATATATATATATATGTTCAAATCAACCCCTTTCACCCCATTCAAAATAAAATAATAAAAAAATCAAACCTACATATGTTTAATATCGCCGTGTTCAGAATCGCCTGATCTATCAATAAAAAAAGGATTAACCTGAATACTAAACGGCGTAGCGATAAAAAAAAAATTAAAAACGGCACAATTACGTTTTTTTGGTCGCCACGACATGGCATTGAAATGCAGTAATGGGCGATCAAAAGAACGTATCTGTTCCAAAATGGTATTAAAAACTACAGCTCGGCACGAAAAAAATAAGCCCTCACCCAACCCCAGATCACTAAAAATGGAGACGCTACGGGTATCAGAAAATGGCACAATTTTTTTTTTTTTTTTTTAAGCAAAGTGGATTTTTTTTTACCACTTAGATAAAAATGAACCTAGACATGTTTGGTGTCTATAAACTTGTAATGACCTGGAGAATCATAATGGCATGTCAGTTTTAGCATTTAGTGAACCTAGCAAAAAAAGCCAAACAGAAAACAAGTGTGGGATTGCTCTTTTTTGAAATTTCACCGCACTTGGAATTTCTTTCCCGTTTTCTAGTGCACGACATGGTAAAACCAATTATGTCGTTCAAAAGTACAACTCGTCCCGCATAAAATAAGCCATCACATGGCCATATTGATGGAAAAATTAAAAAGTTATGGCTCTAGGAAGGAGGGGAGCGACAAACGAAAACGCAAAAACGGAGTTTGCATCTCGGCTTTGGGAAAATGGCCGCCGCGATCTCTAATGCGCACGCGCGGCATCCCGCGGCCATTTTCCTGAAGCCCCGTGCAGCAGAGCACTCGATCTGCGCACGCGCGGCCCCAGGAAGATGGCCGCCCCCACCGACGAAAGGGATGACAGCGCAGATCGCGCGCTGCTTGTTCACGTGCCCACAGTGGATTAGTCACCTCAACATGCGGACACCACTACGCCACCAACGTAAAGCTGGGGAAGAACCAGCGCTGTGAACACGCCCTCCCGACCTGACCAGCCTGATTGACAGGCGAAAACGGCGACTTTGGTAAGTTATTTCTCAGCATAGGTGGGGAATCGGGGTACACTACATACACTATAGTAACACACAGCGCAGGCCCTATTTAACAGTATTTATATCTCAATCTCAAAAAACGGGGTGACAGGTTCCCTTTAATGTAAAAATGTCTCGTCCTGTTGCATGATCGTATTCTATGTTCATTATTTTGTGGTAAAATGTATCTACCTTTATCCCTGAGTCTGCTGAATTGTACAAGTTAAATAACCATCACCTTTTAATTACCTATATTTCTGTACTGATTGCTAATGTAATCTGTCTTTCATCGAGCACATGTTAATTTCCCTGGCAGGCACACTGTTATAAAATTCTGTAAGGCACCCATGGGTTCAAAATACACACTAGATCACTTGGTGAATTCCTTCAACAGTGAAGTTTTCCAAAATGAGGTTATTTGTTTGTGGTTTCTGATGTTCTGGCACCTCAGGGGCTCTGATAATGGCATTCTCAATCTTTTAAAAAAACAAAACAAAACATTTTGCTTTAAAAAAAATATAAATGTTATAAAGCTCTATGAAGCACCTGTTGCTTGAAAATGTGCAACACACCCTTATTTGAATTTGTTGGGAGTTTCTGCCTTTTTGGCACCTCAGACACCCTGCAAGTGAAACATAATGTCCACAATCTATTCCAGCGAAAACTACAAAAATTAAAGTAAATGGCACCCTTTCCATTCCAAGCCCGGCCAAGTGTTCAAACATAAGCTTCTTGACCACAAGTGGGTTATCACTGCGATCGAGAGAAATTGCGTGAAAAATTATGTGGTCCATTTTTCTTATGCCTTATGAAAATGAAAATTTTTGTGTTAAAGCAACATTTCAACGTAATAACTATTTTTTTTATTTTTGTATCCAAATGTTTTAAAGTTCTGTAAAAGTATAAAACAGATGAATATGTGTTAGGACTGGCGGAACGCACCAAGACAGATCATATAGATGCATTCGCAGTCCGGGGTCCACCGTGCAGGTGAAAACCTGCTGCTAGCAATTTGCAGACTAAATGGCGGTACACTAAAGTATACACACGTGGGTTAAACCTCACCCAGCGTGAAAGAAGCAATCCTGTTAAGTCACAGGACCGCGGTACCGCACCTAAAGCGCGAGCAAGTAGTCAGCGTACTTAACCCCAGCTGGGATTGAAGTCCGATTAGACCCTTGCTGGCACTACACCGCTACTGGGCGTGAAAGGAAACTAAATAGAAATATATAAATGCACAGGAGTGCGAGCAATGCCACACTGACAGACGCCACCAACCACCCAGGCTTGGGTATGGAAAGCGCAAGGCAAGCGCAAGGCGCCATAGAGGCGGACACAGCAAGAGGACGCTGTAATGTGTGTATCGTGCAGATGGTTAGTCGGGCGCTAGATAGCTACCAACATCCGCGAGCAGACAACAACTCTAGGGAGGGATACTTAGGAGCTTTCATCCTTCGACATACATCCATCTACACACACACATATATCATTATGAGACAATACTAGCGCATGGCCGTGCGGTCATGCGCAGTTTATATAGTTGCAGCACAGGAAGTGGCAACAGCACTTTTGCCCTTCCAAGACCTGCAAAGAGGACCAATGGAATATGCTGCAGAGCCTGAGCACATGACCCTCGATCTCCAACGGGAGATCCTACCCTAGGCATGCTCAGTACGTGCAGACAAGGACTTAGTCCCAGAGAAGTCCGCTTGCTGCTGACCAGCACTGACTTTAATGGCAGAGACTGGAGAAGCAGCAGTAACTCTCAGAACAGAGTGAGAATGAGCAAGACGCTGGGACCGACGTTTTTGCTGAGCAGACTCCACTGCGGCTGGATAAGAATGGGAGACCGCAGCGGAGGTGGTTCGAGATTCCCCCTGTGCAGAAGCGGGAACTCGACCCCTAACATTACCCCCCCTCCTAGGGCCCCCCCCTCCTTGGGCCTCGCTACGTTCGAAGGCAGCAATGAGCTGCGGAGCCCGAATGTGCTCAGCAGGCTCCCAGGATCTATCCTCAGGACCGTAACCCCTCCAGTCCACCAAATAAAATTTTTTGCCACGAACCACCTTGTACCCCAAGATAGCGTTCACCTCGTAATCGTCCGCAGACGAACCCGACGTCCCAGTAGATGACTCAGAAAACCGGGACATGTAGACAGGCTTAAAGGGAACCTGTCACCTGAATTTGGCGGGACCAGTTTTGGGTCATATGGGCGGAGTTTTCGGGTGTTTGATTCACCCTTTCCTTACCTGCTGGCTGCATGCTGGCCGAAATATTGGATTGAAGTTCATTCTCTGTCCTCCATAGTACACGCCTGTGCAAGGTAAGATTACTTTACGCAGGTGTGTACTACGGAGGACAGAGAATGAACTTCAATCCAATATTGCAGCCAGCATGCAGCCAGCAGGTAAGGAAAGGGTGAATCAAACACCCGAAAACTCCGCCCATATGACCCAAAACCAGTCCCGCCAAATTCAGGTGACAGGTTCCCTTTAAGGAGGGACACATGAAAGGTGTCGGTGATACCTAGGCGTGGAGGAAGGGCCAGACGGTAAACCACAGGATTAACCTGTTCGAGGACCTTAAAAGGACCTAAGTAGCGAGGTGCAAACTAGGTAGACTCAACTCGCAGCCTGATGTTACGGGCGGAGAGCCACACTAAGTCGCCAGGAGCAAAGGTTGGAGCGGGGCGCCGATGTGTGTCGGCGGAGGACCTCATTCTCTCCTTGGAAGCCTGAATGGCATCCTGAGTGCGATCCCAAATGTCCCGTGCCTCCACAGCCCAGTCTGCCACCCTGGAATCGGCGGAATACACGGGCATGGGCACAGGTACTCGCGGATGCTGACCATAGTTAAGGAGGAATGGAGTCTGTCCAGTGGAATCAGCGACAGCATTGTTAAGAGCAAACTCCGCCCACGGTAGCAAAGATGCCCAGTCATCCTGCTTAGCAGAAACAAAATGTCGCAGATATGTGACCAAGGTCTGGTTGGCTCTCTCTACCAACCCATTCGTCTCGGGATGATAAGCCGAAGAGAGATTCAACTCGATACTGAGAAGACGACAAAGCTCTCTCCAGAACCGAGACGCAAACTGGGGACCTCGGTCACTGACAATTTTGGCTGGCATACCGTGAAGACGAAAGATGTGTTTGACAAACAACGCTGCCAAGGCCTGTGCAGAAGGTAACCGAGGAAGCGGCACCAAATGCACCATTTTAGAAAAATGGTCGGTGATTACCCAAATAATGGTACAGCCACGAGACTTGGGCAGACCCACAACAAAATCCATCCCGACCATCTCCCAGGGCCTGTCTGCCACCGGCAGAGGGTATAACAAACCAGCTGGCCGTTGTCGGGAAGACTTATTCTTGGCACAAGAGACACATGCCTGAACGTAGTCTTAGACGTCACGAACCATATGTGGCCACCAGTACATTCTCGCCAGTAACTCAGATGTCCTTTTTGCCCCAAAGTGTCCACCCACTCTGGACGCAAATTGATGGGAACAAAAGTCTTGCCCGGGGGCACAGACTCTAGCGAAACCGGAGCTACAGTTCTCAGACTCTCCGAAGGGACAATGAGCCGAGGCTCGTCCTCCTCCTCAGCTGACACGAAGGAGCGAGAGAGAGCGTCAGCACGAATGTTTTTCTCCCCGGCGAGATAATGTAGGGTAAAGTGGAACCGGGAGAAAAACAAGGACCATCTGGCCTGACAAGAATTCAGTCGCTGGGCTGTTTGTAAATAGACCAAATTCTTGTGATCCGTGAAGACTTGGAATGGGAACCGAGCACCCTCCAAGAGATGTCTCCACTCCGAAAAGGCCAACTTCATTGCCAGCAACTCCCTATCCCCGATGGAGTAATTTCTCTCCGCTGGTGTGAAGGTCTTTGAGAAAAAGAAGCATGGGTGCTTCCGACCCTGAGCATCCTTTTGATAGAGGACTGCTCCAGCACCAACGGATGAGGCATCCACTTCCAAAAGGAATGGCTTACCCACATCGGGACGATGCAAGATGGGAGCGCTAGCAAAATGGGACTTTATAGAAGTGAAGGCCTTGGAGACCCCTTCGGACCACGATTTGGGATTCTCTCCCTTCTTGGTGAGGGATACCAAGGGAGCTACCAAAGTTGAGAAGTGGGGAATGAACTGGCGATAGTAATTTATGAACCCCATAAAGCGCTGCACCGCTTTAAGAGAATGGGGTTCCTGCCAGTCCATCACTGCCTGCAGTTTGGCAGGATCCATAACCAATCCCTGGGCCGAGATGATATAGCCCAGGAAAGGCAAGGACTCCTGCTCAAACACACACTTCTCCAACTTCGCATATAAGGAATTCGCCCGTAAGAGTTCGAAGACTCTGCCAACATCTCTCCGGTGGGAGTCAATATCTGGAGAGAAGATGAGAATATCATCCAGATAGACTACGACCGAGGTAGAAAGCATATCCCGGAAGATATCCTTGACAAAGTCCTGAAAAACGGCTGGAGCATTACAGAGCCCGAAAGGCATCACCAGGTACTCATAGTGCCCATCCCTGGTATTGAAAGCCGTTTTCCATTCGTCCCCCTCACGGATGCGAATCAGATTGTACGCACCCCGCAGATCTAATTTGGTGAATATTTTAGCTCCCCTTAATCTGTCAAAGAGCTCCGATATCAGGGGCAACGGGTATTTGTTCTTAATAGTGATAGCATTGAGACCCCTGTAATCGATGCACGGACGTAACTCCCCGTTCTTCTTTTGCACGAAGAAGAATCCCGCCCCTGCCGGAGACACTAACTTCCTTATAAACCCTCTTGCCAAATTCTCCTGAATGTATTGAGACATAGCCTCCGTCTCAGGGAGAGAGAGGGGATATACCCTTCCCCGAGGAGGTTCGGCTCCAGGCAAGAGGTCGATAGGACAGTCGTAAGGGCGATGGGGCTGTAGAGTCTCAGCAGCCTTTTTAGAGAACACGTCTGCATAACACCAATAATACCTGGGAAGTGATGAAAGATCTGCGGGTACCTCGGTAGTAGAGACCTGTACACACTCACACACCTACCCAAACAAGACTTACTCCAACCCAATATTCTCCCTGAGGACCACTCAATATGTGGGGAGTGGAAACGGAGCCAGGGTATTCCCAGCAAAATCTCATCCATTCCCTCAGGAAGGACAAGAAGGGAAATAATCTCCTGGTGGGAAGGAGATATGGACAGCGAGAACGGAACTGTCTGGTGTGTGATTTGCAGTGGGAGTGTCGCCCCATTCACAACTCTAACCGTTATTGGTTTGGCGAGCATGACTAGTGGTATAGCATGACGTGTAGCAAAAGCAGAGGACATGAAGTTTCCCTCTGCTCCTGAATCCACACAAAGCTCGACTGTTAGAGTGGAGGAGCCTAACAGGATTGTCCCTTTAAAGGACAGTTTGGAGGAGAATGCTGCTGTGTCTAGTGAACCTCCCCCAATGGTTACTAGACGCGATCGTTTCCCGACCGCCGCGGACATTTATTGGCGTAATGTCCATGTTGTTGACAGTTATTACAAACCACGGGTACTCGAGTGGCTAGAGATTTAGGTCCCGCTCGAGAGACCTCCATGGCCTCATGGGAATCTGACGCCAAGACAGGGGACTCCAGAGGTCTGGCGAAAGTTGGAGCCAGCCGAAACCTCCGCCTACACTGGGTCCGCTCCAACCTCCGCTCGTGAAAACGGAGGTCGATGCGGGTAGACACTGAAATAAGTTCCTCCAGTGTGGCCGGTATCTCCCTAGTGGCCAAGGCGTCCTTCACATGGTCTGCCAGTCCCCTCCAGAACACCGGAATAAGAACTTTGTCTGGCCACTCTAACTCAGAAGCTAGAGTCCGGAACTGGATGGCAAACTGGCTGACCACGGACGTACCCTGTGTAATAGACAACAATTGGAGTACGGTGTCGTGGGTAACCCGAGGCCCTAAAAAGACCTGCTTCAGAGTGTCCAAGAAGAGAGGAGCACTCTGTACCACACGATCATCTCGCTCTCAGAGTGGCGTTGCCCACTCCAACGCCCTGCCCGACAAGAGAGATAGGATAAATCCCACTCTCGCCCGCTCCGTAGGAAAACGTGACGCCAGGAGCTCAAGATGTATAGAGCACTGGCTCACGAATCCGCGACAATGTTTACTGTCGCCAGCAAACTTGTCAGGAAGCGGGAGACGGGATAAAGTCAGAGCAGGGGTGGCAGCGGACAAACTGGCTGCGGCTACACTTGCAGCCTGCACAGCTACAGCAGTGACATCCACAGCTAGGGTTGTACGCTCAAGAGCCGCCAACCTTCCCTCCAGCTGCTGGATGTACCTCTGTAAACGCTGGTCGTCCGCCATTTTACTAGCCAGACCCTGGCGCTAGTATTATGTTAGGACTGGCGGAACGCACCAAGACAGATGATATAGATGCATTCGCAGTCCGGGGTCCACCGTGCAGGTGAAAACCTGCTGCTAGCAATTTGCAGACTAAATGGCGGTACACTAAAGTATACACACGTGGGTTAAACCTCACCCAGCGTGAAAGAAGCAATCCTGTTAAGTCACAGGACCGCGGTACCGCACCTAAAGCGCGAGCAAGTAGTCAGCGTACTTAACCCCAGCTGGGATTGAAGTCCGATTAGACCCTTGCTGGCACTACACCGCTACTGGGCGTGAAAGGAAACTAAA
This sequence comes from Ranitomeya imitator, assembly GCF_032444005.1. Classification (NCBI taxonomy): domain Eukaryota; kingdom Metazoa; phylum Chordata; class Amphibia; order Anura; family Dendrobatidae; genus Ranitomeya; species Ranitomeya imitator. Next base: position 560,664,396 of record NC_091284.1, on the reverse strand, counting down.
TAGAAATATATAAATGCACAGGAGTGCGAGCAATGCCGCACTGACAGACGCCACCAACCACCCAGGCTTGGGTATGGAAAGCGCAAGGCAAGCGCAAGGCGCCGTACAGGCGGACACAGCAAGAGGACGCTGTAATGTGTGTATCATGCAGATGGTTAGTCGGGCGCTAGATAGCTACCAACATCCGCGAGCAGACAACAACTCTAGGGAGGGATACTTAGGAGCTTTCATCCTTCGACATACATCCATCTACACACACACATATATCATTATGAGACAATACTAGCGCATGGCCGTGCGGTCATGCGCAGTTTATATAGTTGCAGCACAGGAAGTGGCAACAGCACTTTTGCCCTTCCAAGACCTGCCAAGAGGACCAATGGAATGTGCTGCAGAGCCTGAGCACATGACCCTCGATCTCCAAAGGGAGATCCTACCCTGGGCATGCTCAGTACGTGCAGACAAGGACTTAGTCCCAGAGAAGTCCGCTCGCTGCTGACCAGCACTGACTTTAATAGCAGAGACTGGAGAAGCAGCAGTAACTCTCAGAACAGAGTGAGAATGAGCAAGACGCTTGGACTGACGTCTTTGCTGAGCAGACTCCACTGCGGCTGGATAAGAATGGGAGACCGCAGCGGAGGTGGTTCGAGATTCCCCCTGTGCAGAAGCGGGAACTCGACCCCTAACAATGTTGATGGATCTAGCTTCCAAAACGGATTTATTCATGGGGGTTTCCACCGTTTTATTACCTCAGGGGCTCTGCAAATGTGATATGATGTAGGCAATCTTTTCCAGTCAAATATACATTCCAAAAACAAATATAGCTTCTTAGCGAGCGTTGATGTGTGCCCAAACCGCAGTTTTTGACTACATTTCGGATATCACCATAATCCATTGAAATTGCGTAATAAATCATAAGCTCAATTTTCTCTTATTATAACTTGTTAAAATGAAAAATTTGCGACTAATACAATATTTGGAAAATTAAATTTTTCATTTTTTTCATTCCACTTTGACTTAATTCTTTTATAGCCCTTTAACACTTAGAGTTAACACATTTCCCGATATTTAAGAATCATTTTAGGGATTCAGTTTTAATAATGGTATTCTATGAATTTCCCAATACAAAGATCCCTCAAAGTCACTCCACAATTGAATAGGTCTGTAAAAAATAGGATTACCCTTCTATAGTGAAAGAATAATGGAAGGTAAACTAGACATATGGGAAACGTAGTTTAACTATTTTGTAAGATATAACTATCTAGTTTAACCACTTTGTGACATTTGACAAGTTTACTTCGTGGTCAGGAAAGCGTTCCCTCAAAACTGTATAAATTTACATCATGGCGATCATGCAGGCACCGGAGATGTGCCCATACAATCGCCGCCAGGAGCTTAGCATTATGTCCAGGTCCAGTTGTACCAACTCTGAGCAGACCATTTAACAGCCTAGCTGCCACAATCGATAGTAATCGCAGCATTTAGAAGGCTGGGAAAGGGAGGGTACTCCATCTCCCATTGCAAGGGCCCGATCGGTGCTATGGCAATCCGACGTATCTGTCTTGCTACTTGTGGAATGACCAAAACCTATAAAATTGTCACACAACTTAACCCCTTCAGTGATATCCATAAAAAAATAATAAAATACATGGCAAAAAACTATGCTTTTTCATTATACTGCAAAAAAAATTGAAATATGTTGTGTAATTAAAAAAAATGGGGTCATTTAAGAGGGGATCCTGCTCTTCTAGCACTTAAGGGCTCTGTATATAGATTTTGCAAACTATTCTATGATAGTCTGTTCTCCAAGAGTAAAATAGTGCTCCATCCCTCTCGAGTCTCTCTCTGTGGCTAAGCAGTACTGTACAGCCACATATGGGGTATTGCCACATTCAGCAGAAATTTTGTGACATATTTTGTTGCCATTTTTACCCGTTTCCCCATGTGAAAATATAAAATTTGGGGCTGAAACAAAATTTTTGTGGTAAAAATGTAATTTTTTTACTTCACTGCCCAATGGTATAAAATTCTGTGACACAATCGTGGTGTAAATATGATCACTGAACCCTTAGATGAATTCAATTGAGAGGTGCAGTTTGTAAAATGTGGTCACTTATGAGAGGGTTCTGCTGTTCTGGCACCTCAAGGGCTCGTCATGTGGACACCCCCACACAATAACATAAACTGCATAATATGGTGCTTCTTCCCTTCTGAGCTTTCCATTGTACCTAAATGGTATTTCCCGAGTTAAATGTAGGGTATTGGAGCACTTAAGAAAAAAATGGACCTCACAGTTCTTTTGTGCAATTTCTCCTATTAGCCATTATCAAAATCAAAAACTTGGATCTTAAACATAATTTTAGTTTTAAAAATGTAATTATTCTTTCTTCGCCACCCAATAGTTTAACATTCAGTGAAGCACTTGTGGTGTCGAAAGGTTCACCGCATCACAAGATGAATTCATTGGGGGGTGTAGTTTGTAAAATGGGGTCACTTCTGGCACCTCAAGGGTTCTGCCAATGTGACATGGCACCTTCAAACCATTCTAGCAAAATCTGAACTTCAATATGGTGCCTCTTAACTTCTGAGTTTTGTTTTATGCTTCAAAAGTAGTTTTCAACCCCATGTGCAGTGATTGTATATTCAAGAGAAATTGCGTAACGAAATGTATAATTCATTTTTTTTTATTCTCCAATTTGAAAATTAAAAACTTGGGTCCAAAGCAACATCTTAATGAAATAAATAGTAATTTTATAATTTTTCAGCCCAATTTTATACAATTCTGTGAATCATCTGAAGGTTAGAAATGCTTATTACACCATTAAATGAATTTCTCTAGAGGTGTAGTTTCCACAATGGGGTCACTTGTGTGGGTTTCTGCTCTTTTGGCATTCGGGCTCTTCAAATCTGACATGGTATCCGCTATCAATTCCTGACAATTTTGCATTCCAAAAATAAAATGATTGTCTTACCTTCCAAGCCCCGCCGTGCTTCCAAACAGTGGTTTTGGCAAATATTTTTTTTCCATATTTGTGAAAATATCAGAATTTTGTCAAAACTGTTGAAAATTTTCCAATCTTCAAACTTTTAGTTTTTATGCCCTTAAACCAGATTGTTATATCGTAATAAACCAGATTGTAATAATTCTGACTGAATCCCTGCTATGTGTAGCACAGGCGATTGGATGATCACATCTATGAAGACTATTGAAGCCAGTGTAAAGTAAGAAAAAACATAGTATAAAAAGAACACATTCGATCAGTAAATGACGTAATGAGAAAAAAATCAAAACACCAAAATTACGTTTTATTGGTCGCCACAACATTTCAACAAAATGCAATAGAAAGCATTGTATCTACACCAAAATGGTATCAATTAAAAATGTCAGCCTGGCTCCCAAAAAAATAAGCCCTCACCCAGACCCAGATCCTGAAAAATGGAGAAGCAGCGGGTCTCAAAAAAAATATCCATTTTTGTTTTTTGCAAATGGATTTTTTTTCACCACTTAAATAAAACAGAACCTAAATATGTTGGTATCTGTGAACTCATAATGACCTGGAGACTCATAATGGCAGGTCCGTTTTAACATTTAGTGAGCATGGTAAATAAAAAAAAAAAAAAACTATTGTGGAATTGCACTTATTTTGCAGTTTAACCACACTTTTAATTTTTTCCCCATTTTCCAGTACAGGATATGGTAAAACCAATAATGTAGTTCAAAAGTACAACTCTTCCCGCAATAAAACAACCTTCACATGGCTATATTGACCAAAAAATAAAAAAGTTATGGCTCTGGGAAGACAGTGAGCAAAAAACGTAAAGGCAAAAACGGAAAACCCCAAGGTCGTGAAGGGATTAATATGATGTATACGGAATGCGCATAGTCATCTACCACCACTGCTCTCTAATCTGCATGTCTTTATTTTTCCCACAGGAATGTTTGCTACTGCTACACAACTTTCCCGACCTGTGATAGCCTCTACTTCTATTGCTTGTACTTAATTGGTATGTTTTGGAACTGACCACTGCAATATCGCCTCCCCACTTTTTTTCACGACTAGCCTGTTTACCTGTGATATATCCTGCATTTGGCTCAGCTTTAATTATCTGTTAAAGATGAGCACAAGCCTCTCCTCTCTTTCACACATGAATGCATTTGTAAGCAAATACATTGTGAGTAAGGAGTCTGCATAGTCTTGTCTGCTCAATGCATCACCTGAGTGTAGCACTTAAGAGTACTGCAATGAATTATACCAGAATTGAACCAGAATGGAACTGAAGGAAACTGAACACCAACACATTCAAACAGTCCACTACTTTCAAGTCCACACTCACTGCAGAAAAACAACCATAGTTTTCATCTTTCATATCCTCCCTATTTCACAACCCTAAACAGCTATTCAACACTTTCAATTCTCTCCTCCAGCGCTTTCTCCCTTCTCTCAACTAACGACTGCCTCGTTCTTCAAGCAGAAGATAAAGTTTTGGCCTATAGTCCCCACAGCCCCTCCTCATAACTACTCAGTCCTCCGTCTTCAAAACCAGCTTCTCTGTCATTGTGGACAATCAACTTTCCTCTCTACTCTCCAGATCACATCTCACCACCTGTGCACTTTACCCGCTCCCATCCCACCTCATCCCAGACCTCACCATAGTCTTCATCCCAACCCTAACCCATCTCTTCAACCTATCAGTAACAACTGGTGCCTTCCCCTCATACTTCAAACATACCTAGATCACACCCATCCTCAAAAATCTCTCTTTGACTCATCCTCTGTGCCTAACTATCACCCCTTATCACATCTCACCTATGCCTCAAAACTACAGGAACAACACTTCCATCTTGAACTGTCCTCCCACCTCTCTTGCTCCCTCTGACCGCTTACAATCTGGTTTCCAACCTCATCATTCCACTGAAATTGCCCTGACTAAAGTTACCAATGATCTACTAACAACCAAATCCAAGTGACACAAATCTGTTCACCTCCTCCTGGACCTGTCCTCTGCCTTCGACACAGTGGACTTTTCCCTCTTAAGGTACCGTCACACTGAAAGATATCGTTAACGATATCGTTGCTTTTTGTGACGTAGCAAAGATATCGTTAACTAAATCGTTATGTGTGACAGCGACCAACGATCAGGCCCCTGCTGTGAGATCGTTGGTCGCTGGGGAAAGTCCAGCACTTTATTTTGTCGCTGGATCTCCCGCTGACATCGCTGAATCTGCATGTGTGACGCCGATTCAGTGATGTCGTCACTGGTAACCAGGGTAAATATCGGGTTACTAAGCGCAGGGCCGCGCTTAGTAACCCGATGTTTACCCTGGTTACCGTTGTAAATGTAAAAAAACAAACACTACATACTTACATTCCCGGTGTCTGGTCAGGTCCCTCGCCTTCAGCTTCCCGCACTGACTGGTGAGCACCGGCCAGCCGTAAAGCAAAGCACAGCGGTGACGTCACCGCTGTACTTTACAGCCGGTGCTCAGTCAGTGCTGGAAGCTGAAGGAGAGGGACCTGACCAGACACCGGGAATGTAAGTATGTAGTGTTTGTTTTTTTACATTTACAACGGTAACCAGGGTAAACATCGGGTTACTAAGCGCGGCCCTGCGCTTAGTAACCCGATGTTTACCCTGGTTACCCGGGGACTTCGGGATCGTTGGTCGCTGGAGAGCTGTCTGTGACAGCTCTCCAGCAACCAAACAGCGATGCAGCGATCGACATCGTCGGTATCGCTGCAGCGTCGCTTAGTGTGACGGTACCTTTACTACAGATTATCTCATCTCCTTGCATCACAGACCTGGCCTTATCCTGGATCTATTCATACCTAACACCAGACATTCAGCATCTCCCACTCACACACCGCCTTCTCATGTCACCCACTGTCTGTTGGTGTCCCCCGAAGGTTCAGTTCTAGGACCCTTGCTCTTGTTCATTATTCACCTTCTACCTGGGACAGCTCATAAAGTCTTATGGCTTTCAGTATCATCTCTATGTTGATGACACACAGATCTACCTCTCTGGACCCAATAACAACTGCTTACTAACCAGTATCCCACTTTGTTGATCCGCTATCTCATCCTTCTCTGCTAGATTTATAAAACTTATCATGGACAAAACAGAATTGGTCATACTTCCTCCATCTCACTCAACCCCCCCCCCCCAAAAGACCTATCCATTAAAGTTAATCACAAGCTTGCTGCCTCGTGGTAATCCTTGACTCTGATCTCTTCTTGAAACCACATATACAAGCCCTCTCCACTTCCTGCCGACTACAAATCAAAAATATTTCCCAGATCCACATATTCCTTAATCAATCAAGAATCTGCAAAAACACTAGTGCATACCCTCATCATCTCCTGCCTTGACTACTGCAACTTCCTGCTCTGTGGTCTTCATCTAACACTCTCATACCCACCCAATCTATCCTAAACTCTGCTTCCTGACTTATCCACCTGTCTACCTGCAATTCCCTGTCATACATAGTAACATAGTAACATAGTTAGTAAGGCCGAAAAAAGACATTTGTCCATCCAGTTCAGCCTATATTCCATCATAATAAATCCCCAGATCTACGTCCTTCTACAGAACCTAATTGTATGATACAATATTGTTCTGCTCCAGGAAGACATCCAGGCCTCTCTTGAACCCCTCGACTGAGTTCGCCATCACCACCTCCTCAGGCAAGCAATTCCAGATTCTCACTGCCCTAACAGTAAAGAATCCTCTTCTATGTTGGTGGAAAAACCTTCTCTCCTCCAGACGCAAAGAATGCCCCCTTGTGCCCGTCACCTTCCTTGGTATAAACAGATCCTCAGCGAGATATTTGTATTGTCCCCTTATATACTTATACATGGTTATTAGATCGCCCCTCAGTCGTCTTTTTTCTAGACTAAATAATCCTAATTTCGCTAATCTATCTGGGTATTGTAGTTCTCCCATCCCTGTCCTCTATGTCAATTCCTTCACTGGCTCCCCATTGCCCAGAGCCTCCAGTTTAATACCCTAACAATGACATACAAAGCCATCCATAACCTATCTCCTCCAGTACTTACCTGCCAGCAACCTCCAATCCTCACAAGATCTTCTCTACTCTACTTTCCCACAATCACATGCAAGCTTTTTCCTGTGCATCCTCCGTACTGTGGAACTCTCTCCCCCAAAATATCAGACTCTCGCCTACAGTGGAAACCTTTAAAAGGAAACCGAAGACCCACCTCTTCTGACAAGCCTACAATCTGCAGTAACCCTCATTTTGCCACCATTGCACTACCAGCTATACCCTCACCTACTGTATCCTCACCCATCCCTTGTAGACTGTGAGCACGTGCAGGCAAGGTTCTCCTTTTTCCTGTACCAGTTGGTGACTACTTTTGTTCAAGATTATTGTCCTTGTTTTTTATTATGTATACCCCTTTTCACATGTAAAGCGCCATTGATTGAATGGCAATATAATAATAAAAAAGGTTAAGATGTTAGATGTGCAAAGATCCACATCAATTTTTTAGGGTCCAACCTTTTTAATAACCAGTCAAGGGTAAGCAGACAGCTCCATGGTTATTGGACCTTTCAATGCATAATAAAACCAACTCACAGCTGTCTGCTTTGCCTTAGCTGGTTATTAAAAATAGGGGGAACCCAAGTCATATTTTTCAATTATTTATTTTTTTGCTAAAACTATGTACAGTAAAAAACACATGCACGGCACTAATTATGTATCTCACGGACATTGTTCTATCTATTCCATCATCTATCTTTCTCTATCTTTGCACATCTAATACTTAATCATCTGTCATTTCTATTCCAGTACATGTCACACTAATGCTACACACGGGCGGCACACGGTTGCCACATGTATGGTGCATGCAGACACATGGATAGCACACAGATTACACTCATGGACAACGACATGGATAGCACAAGTACTGTTTTTTCCTGTATTGGAAATATCAGGACAAGTGAAGGAGGCCTTAGGCACAGTGCAAAGCTCAGAAAGGAATGATCGCCATAGCGCAGTGCAGATTTTCCTGGAATGGTTTGCGGGGTGGCATATCACATTGGCAGAGCCCCTGAAGTGTCAAGTCAGCACAACCCCCCCCCCCTTCCCACAAGTGACCCCATTTTATAAATTACACCTTTTAATGAAATCATCTAGAGGTACAGTGAGCATATGGACATCACATGCGTTTCACAACATTTTATACCACTGAGCGGTGAAAACATTTTTTTTTTTACCACTATAATGTTGTTTTAGCCCCAGATTTTACATTTTCACAAGTAGAAATAGGTAAAAAAGACCACATAATTTGTGACACAATTTCTGCTGAATGAGGCAAGAATCCATCCGTGGCAGTACAGTACTGTTTGGCAACACAATGAGACTTGGGAGGGAAGGAGCGCTATTTGACTGTTGGAGAACAAATTTTCATAGAGTAGTTTTCAAATTCCATGTACAGAGCCCCTAACTTGCAGAAGATCTGAATCCCCCTTAGGTGACGCCAAATTTGGAAATGAAACATGTCTGGGAATTTATGTATAGATGCCATTGTAGTGCCCACACATTGTAGCGCCCATACATTGTGCTTAGCTCGTGCTTCTTGGGACACTCACCCCGTTAATTAAGTAGTCTCTCCTCGCTACATAAATGTCAAACATGTGGACACTTACTGCAGTTTAGACACACTGTATGGCTCTGGAGGAGGGAACATTTGGACTTGGGAGTCCAGATTTTGCTGTATTTCTTTTGGTGAGAGCCACATCACTTTTCCAAAGCCTTTGTGCTACCAGTAATGTGGCTACTTTTTATATTTTTGTTACCAGATGATGAACCTGAGTGGGGACTTTTTTATAGATGCCTGTGAATCACTAACCTAATAGTTGTGTACCCACAGTTTTTTAGAACTGCTTTACATCTATGTTTCATGGAGTCAACCAACTTCTGGCATTTGTCAACTGTTATTCCAGCCCAGGATGCTTGGACTACTTCCTACAACTTTTTGGCATTTGTTGGCTTTGCCTCAGAAATGACATTTTTAATGTCACCCCACAAGTGTTCTATAGGATTAAGGTCCAGGGATTGGGCTGGCCACTCTATAACCTCAATTTTGTTTGACTGGAACCAACATTTTGCTCATTTGCTGGTGTGTTTTAGGATCGTTGTATTGTTGAAACACCTGTTTTAAGGTCAAATCCTCTTCAGTGTAATGCAGCATCTTCAAGTATTTTAATATGTGCAAACTGGTCCATGATCACTGGTATGCGGTAAATGCAACACCATAGTAAGCGAAATATGCCAATACCATTTCTCTTTAGGCCAGTTGATGTGTTCTTTGGCAAATTGTATCCGCTTCAGTACATGTCTTTTTTTTTTTTTTTAACAGCGAGATTAGCTTCACACAGGCGTTTTCTGTCACAGTACTCACAGGTAACTTGAGACTGTCTTTGAGCATCCTGGAGGTGATCACTGGCTGGGTCTTTGCCATTCTGGCTATTCTTCCATCCATTTGAATGGTATTCTTCCATTTTCTTCCACGTCTTTCTGGCTTGGCTTTCTATTTTGAAGCATTGGAGATCATTTTAGCTGAACAGTGCAGTTTGGCACTTCTTTATAAGTTGTACCATCTCCAATCAACTTTTTAATCAAAGTACTGTTCTTCTGAAGAATGTCTCGATCGACCCACATTCGATCCGGCGAATTTTTGAAAAAGCGGATCCGTTGCAAATAGTGAAAAACAGAATGGAAGATGTGCATTTCATTGGAAAAAATGCATTAAAAACCGGATTCGGAGGCCAGATTCATCATTTCACATCTGTTTCATACTTTTTCGCCGGATCCGTTGCTGGGCGTTTTTTCGCCGGAAAGAAAAAACATTCTTCTGTATGTTTTCTCCATCCGCCGGAAACTGTTTTTCTGACGGATCCAGCAAAAAACGGATGAAACGTGAGGTCATCAGGCGCAATCTGGCTCTAATACAACTCTATGAGAAAAAAACGGATCCAGCGGAAAAAAAGACGGATCTGTTTTTTTTAAAACTCGCCGGATTGTGCCTGACAGCAAAAACTTGGTGTGAAAGTAGCCAGATACATAGATGTTTCTACACATATATCTATCTATAGATGTATCTACTGTAGCTATCTATAAATATATTTATAGATAGATATAGCCATATAGAAAAAGAAAACAAAAAGCAGCACCAAAAGAAGACAAAGGGTGCAAAAAATCCTTCCAGGTATATACCAAACCTCATGCTATTGTCCAGAAAAATGAAGGCAGCACTCCAATAGAAAAAATAGGTGATTTATTGGCCCATGTGTGACGTTTCAGTCCAAGATGTGGACCTTTCTCAAGCCCTTGTGGCTTGAGAAAGGTCCACATCTTGGACTGAAATGTCGCACATGGGCCAATACATCACCTATTTTTTCTATTGGAGTGCTGCCTTCATTTTTCTGGATAACAGATATAGCCATAGTTAATCCATCCATAGATATATCCATAGATATACAGTGGGGCAAAAAAGTATTTAGTCAGTCAGCAATAGTGCAAGTTCCACCACTTAAAAAGATGAGAGGCGTCTGTAATTTACATCATAGGTAGACCTCAACTATGGGAGACAAACTGAGAAAAAAAAATCCAGAAAATCACACGGTCTGTTTTTTTATCATTTTTTTTGCATATTATGGTGGAAAATAAGTATTTGGTCAGAAACAAACAATCAAGATTTCTGGCTCTCACAGACCTGTAACTTCTTCTTTAAGAGTCTCCTCTTTCCTCCACTCATTACCTGTAGTAATGGCACCCGTTTAAACTTGTTATCAGTATAAAAAGACACCTGTGCACACCCTCAAACAGTCTGACTCCAAACTCCACTATGGTGAAGACCAAAGAGCTGTCAAAGGACACCAGAAACAAAATTGTAGCCCTGCACCAGGCTGGGAAGACTGAATCTGCAATAGCCAACCAGCTTGGAGTGAAGAAATCAACAGTGGGAGCAATAATTAGAAAATGGAAGACATACAAGACCACTGATAATCTCCCTCGATCTGGGGCTCCACGCAAAATCCCACCCCGTGGGGTCAGAATGATCACAAGAACGGTGAGCAAAAATCCCAGAACCACGCGGGGGGACCTAGTGAATGAACTGCAGAGAGCTGGGACCAATGTAACAAGGCCTACCATAAGTAACACACTACGCCACCATTGACTCAGATCCTGCAGTGCCAGACGTGTCCCACTGCTTAAGCCAGTACATGTCCGGGCCCGTCTGAAGTTTGCTAGAGAGCATTTGGATGATCCAGAGGAGTTTTGGGAGAATGTCCTATGGTCTGATGAAACCAAACTGGAACTGTTTGGTAGAAACACAACTTGTCGTGTTTGGAGGAAAAAGAATACTGAGTTGCATCCATCAAACACCATACCTACTGTAAAGCATGGTGGTGGAAACATCATGCTTTGGGGCTGTTTCTCTGCAAAGGGGCCAGGACGACTGATTCGGGTACATGAAAGAATGAATGGGGCCATGTATCGTGAGATTTTGAGTGCAAACCTCCTTCCATCAGCAAGGGCATTGAAGATGAAACGTGGCTGGGTCTTTCAACATGACAATGATCCAAAGCACACCGCCAGGGCAACGAAGGAGTGGCTTCGTAAGAAGCATTTCAAGGTCCTGGAGTGGCCTAGCCAGTCTCCAGATCTCAACCCTATAGAAAACCTTTGGAGGGATTTGAAAGTCCGTGTTGCCAAGCGAAAAGCCAAAAACATCACTGCTCTAGAGGAGATCTGCATGGAGGAATGGGCCAACATACCAACAACAGTGTGTGGCAACCTTGTGAAGACTTACAGAAAACGTTTGACCTCTGTCATTGCCAACAAAGGATATATTACAAAGTATTGAGATGAAATTTTGTTTGTGACCAAATACTTATTTTCCACCATAATATGCAAATAAAATGTTAAAAAAAACAGACAATGTGATTTTCTGGATTTTTTTTTCTCAGTTTGTCTCCCATAGTTGAGGTCTACCTATGATGTAAATTACAGACGCCTCTCATCTTTTTAAGTGGTGGAACTTGCACTATTGCTGACTGACTAAATACTTTTTTGCCCCACTGTATAATAGCAAGGCCTATTTAATTAAAAAAAACAAAAAACGGAAAAAAATGGTGTGGGCTCTGGCGCAATTTTCTGCGCCAGAGGGGGGTAAGCCGACTGCCGGGGGCCAATATTTGTAGCCTGGGAAGGGGTTAATACTCATGGCCCCTCGCGTAGCCTTCATTGGCTATTAAAATAGGGGACCCCCCAAAAAAATGACATGGGGTCCCCCTATATTAAATAGCCAGAAAGGCTACGCAGACAGCTGCGGGCTGATATTCATAGCCTAGAGAGGGGCCATGGATATTTGTTCCCCCCGGCTACAAATGCCACCCCAGAAATGGCGCAAGATGTAAGATGCGCCAATTCCGGCACTTAGCCCCTCTCTTCCCACTCCCGAGTAGCGGTGGGATATGAGGTAATAAGGGGTTAATGTCACCTTGCTAATGTAAGGTGACATTAAGCCCGGTTAATAATCGAGAGGTGTCAATAAGACGCCTATCCATTATTAATCCAATAGTAGTGAAAGAGTTAAAAAAAAATAAAGACACAGCCAGAAAAAAGTTTTAATTCTTAATTTAACCATACTTATCATACTCGATCGCCTGCAAAAAATTAATAAACCGTATACTCCCTGTCCGACACAGTCCAATTAATAACGAGTGTCCCACGACGATCTCCCCTATAGAACAGTGACATCAGGTGATGTCACTGCTCTATAGACCTTCAATGACACACTGACAGGAGACAATGGCTCCTGCTGTGTATCACTGAGGTTACCTTAGTTCAGAGTCTCACTTTATGGCAATGCTGCTTGGGAAATTTCTCACACATCAGTGCCACAAGTGAGACTAGGGACTATTTTTTACAGTGGCGGAGGAATACAGTGCGGAAGGATACCAACCGTCATTATATTCCTGGAGCCACTGGAGAGCGGTCGCATCAGCTGATGCTGCAGCTCTCCACAGGAGATCGTCGTGGGGCACTCGTTTTAATTAGATTTCTGCGGATCAGGGAGTACATTGTTTGTTTATTATCTTAATATTTTTTACAGGTGACAATAGCTTCGGGGATCAAGGTGACAAGGTTATGGTATGTACTCTATGTTGTATGTACTGTATATCTATATGTATGTAATGTATGAATGTACTGTATGTATGTTTTGTATGTTATATGTTGTATGTTGTATGTACTGTTATATGTTGTATGTACAGTCATATGATGTATGTTGCATGTACTGTTGTATGTTGTATATGTTGTACTGTATGTTATATGTTGTATGTACTGTTATATGTTGTATGTTCTGTTGTATGTTATATGTTATATTGTTATATGTTATGTTATATGTTTGTGTTTTGTTTTTTTTCTACATTCAACACATTAGCCGAATGATGGCACTACTACTGTCCCATCATTGGCTAATGTGTCAATCACTGTCACTGCAGCAGGCATAGCTCGATGGGACTTGTAGTCCCATCGCACGATGCCTGCACACACACACACACCCACACAGCCCCAACAGCCCCGCACAGACCCCCGGCAACCCGCACAGACCCCCGAGAGCCCCGCACAGACCCCCGGCAGCCCGCACTCGTTTTAATTGGATTTCTGCAGATCAGGGAGTATATTGTTTGTTTATTATTTTAATATTTTTTACAGGTGACAATAGCTTCGGGGATCAAGGTGACAAGGTGATGGTGAATATGTACTCTATGTTGTATGTACTGTATGTCTATATGTATGTAATGTATGAATGTATTGTATGTTATATGTTTATGTACTGTTATATGTTGTATGTTCGGTTATATGTTGTATGTTGCATGTACTGTTGTATGTTGTATGTTATACGTTGTATGTACTATTATATGTTGTATGTACTGTTGTATGTTCTGTTATATGTTGTATGTTCTGTTATATGTTGTATGTTCTGTTATATGTTGTATTTTATATGTTGTATGTTCTGTTGTATGTTATATGTTTGTGTTTTGCTTTTTGTTTGTTTTTTTTCCATTCAACACATTAGCCGGATGATGGGACTACTACTGTTCCATCATTGGCTAATGTATCAATCACTGTCACTGCAACAGGCATAGCCCGATGGGACTTGTAGTCCCATCGGACGATGCCTGCCCACACACACACCCGCACAGACCTCCCGAGAGCCCCTCACAGACCCCCCCGGCAGCCCACACAGACCACCGGCAGCCCACACGGGCCCCCTGGCAGCCCGCACAGACCCCCGAGAGCCCTGCACAGACCCCCGAGAGCCCTGCACAGACCCCCGAGAGCCCCACACAGACCCCTGGCAGCCCGCACAGACCCCCCCCAGCAGCCCGCACAGACCCCCGGCAGCCCACACAGACCCCCGAGAGCCCCGCACAGACCCCGCCCGCACACGTACACGCACAGTCTCCGCCCACACTCTTCCCCCCTCCCGATCTGCAGCGTTTCACCCGCAGCTAAACTGCAGATCTTTTTTACATCTGCGGTTTTGCTGCTGATGTGTCCGACTCAATGCAAGTCAGTGGGTGCAGAAAATCTGCAGATCCGTACAAAGAATAGACATGCTGCGGAAAAAACAACGCTGCGTTTCCGATAGTTTTTTTTCTGCAGCATGTGCACAGCGGATTTGGTTTTCCATAAGTTTACATGGTACTGTAAACCGCATGGGAAACTGCTGCAGATCCGCAGCGTTAAAAACGCTGTGGATCCGCGGTAAAAACCGCAACGTGTGAATATGGCCTAAAAGATGAGAAAAAGAGGTTAGATTATACTCACCCAGGGGCGGTCCCGGTACGATGGGCGTCGCGGTCCGGTCCGGGGCCTCCCATCTTCTTACGATGATGTCCTCTTCTTGTCTTCATGCTGCGGCTCCGGCGCAGGCGTACTTTGTCTGCCCTGTTGAGGGGAGAGCAAAGTACTGCAGTGCGTAGGTGCCGGGAAAGGTCAGAGAGGCCCTCAACAGGGCAGACAAAGTACGCCGGAGCCGCAGCGTGAAGACAAGAAGAGGACATCATCTGATGAAGATGGGAGGCCCCGGACCGGACCACCCCTGGGTGAGTATAATCTAACCTCTTTTTCCATCTTTTAGGATACATCGGGGGCTTATCTACAGCATTCCAGAATGCTGTAGATAAGCCCCTGATGCTGGTGGGCTTACCTCATGTTCGATTTTGGGGGTGACAGGTTCCCTTTAAATAAGGGCCATCTGATATGATACACAAATGTTTCTTCACAATATGATTGACCTCACTAATTGAACTCCGCACTGCTATTATTTGAACACGCCCCCTTTTACTTAATTCTAACATGCAGATCATGAATACTGACTGGTTAGCAATCTGGTTAGTCATATTTGGATACTAATATATATCATGTGCTCTACATTGAGCACTTTCATCAGGGTTTCCATCTAAAACTATAAAATATGTGATTTGGATGAAACCCACAAGGGATACATTCACTAATGAGGCAGCAGAGATACTTTGGACTGTCTGGCTTCTGTTTGGTGGCATCAAACTTCTCAGAGGTGAACAAAACTGTGGCCAGCCGCACTTTTATTCATGCCTAAAAAGATTAACACCAACGGATCATAGGTCAGGTGGCATCCACAGTGCCTCCAACTGTCTGTAAAGGGAATCTCTCGTCGGGGGTTCAGTCTGAATCACTTATTTAAGAGATTTACATGGAGACCCAAAAGTAAGTGCTTGCACAGGACAAGTGTTCATGACAAATGTGAGCTGAGCCTTACAGCGATCTTTTGGGGGGATGGATTGAACAAATCCACAGCAGGTGAAGAATTGCTTTTATTTATTTTTTACACCGTTCCTCTTGCTGTATAAGTGATTGGAAAACTTTATTTTGCAGGTCGGTGCAATTACTTTGATACCAGATTTACATAGTTTTTTTTTATATTTGGCTGCTATCACATAGTAAGACTTTTTTTTTTTTTTTGCAAAATAAGGCTATTCTCACACATTGCGTTTTTGCAGTGTTTTTTTAATGCAAATTTTAAGCTGCTTACAAATAGCAGTTTTTGCTGTGTTTTTGGTGCTTTCTTTACTGCATTTTTGTCAGCGTACATTTCTCTTGTGCATGCTTATAAAGTATAGTGTATAAAAAGAAAATCTGATACCTGCATTTTTTTTTTGTGTTTTTGCAGTCTTTTTTTTAACTACCCATTGCCTTCAATGGGTGAAAAACGATAAAAAACGCAGAAAGAAGTGACATACTGCATTTTGAAAAAACGCAGCTCTTTCACTAGTCAAGAAAATAAACAAGGTGTGTATTTGTGCCACGAGTTGACATTTTTATTGGTGCCATTTTCGGTCACATTATATTTCTTGATAGCTTTCTATTCCGATCTCTGGGAAGCAGAATGAACAAAAACCAGCAATTCAGGAATTGTCTTTTGAGTGTTTTTTTTATGATGCTCACCATGTGGTAAAAGTGATAAGGCAGCTTTATTCTTTGGGTCAATACGATTACAGTGATACCACATTTATATAATTTTTTATATGTTTTGCTTCTACACAATACATTTTTTTTTAAGAAAAAATATTGTTTTTGCATCACTGTATTCTGAGAGCTACAGTTTTTTTTATTTCTCTGCTGACGAAGCTGTATAGCAGCTTGTTTTTTGTGTGGGACAAGATGCCTTTTTAAGCAATATAATTGTTATTTACATTCATCTTTTTAATCGCTTTTTTTTCTACTGCTTTTCCAGCATTATGATAAAAAAGCATATTCTTTGACACTTTTTTTAATTTTTTTTTTATCTTCCTGGCGCTCGCTGTATGGGTTAACTAGTGTGACAGTTTTATAGATCAGGTCATTCTGGACTCGACGATACTAAATGTGTATTTTTTAGTTTTTGTTTTTACATAAATTTTTATATTTCTTGGTGTCATATTTTTTGTTCTTTATCTCTTTCAATCTTTTTTTAACTTTTTTATTTATTCCCTATATGGGACATTAACTTTTTCTAGTCTGATCACTGGTCACATGCATTGCAATGCACCAACACTGCAATGCATGAGACCTGTGATATTACATTGGCTGATTGCCTGGTAGACCCTGCCTATAGCTGGGTGTAACAGGCCACCGTACATAGCAAATGCCATGACAACCATTGTCTTCCCATCATTTTGTCATGGGGATTCTGATGGGGATGAGAGAGGGAGTCCCCTCCATTTCATGACATTCCAAATGTCACGATTGTTCTCGCACGGCATCTGGAGGGTTAATCAGACAGATTGACTGACCGATCACTGAGCTCTGAATGTAGGGACTGCTGTCAAGGACAGCTGTAGGCATGGAACTGTCACTGTGTGTTTATGCACAGAGTCTGTATTAATCCATGACGTACAGAGCATGTCACCAGCTCATGACGTGCTATGTACGTCTTTGGTTGTTAAGGGGTTAAGCTGCCAGAGTCTTTGACTTATAAAGTGACACATCAGATTTGACGATTGGCCTCTGTCATTAAGGTCATTATTGGACAGGCTCCTAAGGGGTTCATAGGGTCATTCATTTGCAAGTCATAGTGTCCATCTGTCATGGCGCCTCCAACTGTTGTTAATGTTTGTCGTTATGAATTCGTCAATACTGTCCATTTAATTGTTCCACTCTTATGTCTGAGAACAATAGCATTGTGGAACACAGATGTTAATGAAGCCATGCCAACTCTCATGTATTTTATGGTAGATGACTAGTGTACATTTTATATCTTATTTTACTTCTTAGTTTTTTGAATTGTGATGCATGCCCTCCATTGTGAATTGAGATTACTTAAAGGGGTGGTCAAAAGGCCAAATACATTTTCATCTAAATTGCTATCTGTTTAGTGCCGTAATCTAATTTGTAACTTGCTTGTATTAAAAATTTCCTACGTTTCCCAAACTACAGTATCTAACCATTATTGTATTTTTCCCCATACTTCATGTGGGATGATGTTTCATTTGGGAGTCCCAGTGTATGCTGAGCTACTCAAGCGAAGTGTCATCAATGGGCTGAGGCTGCGGTCACTGCTGAAGCACCTGTCCCCTCCCTGAAACAAAGCGTCATCCGTGATAATCGTTCCAGTTTTGGAGCTAGTCCCTGCACTGTTGCAGCGCGCCATACATTGTGCACATTGACAGCGTGTGATCTGTGCTTCTGACTCATATCAGCAGTAACAGAGGAGAATACCCGGCGGCGTGCAAACAGCGCCGCCCCCGCAAGTGAAGTCAGACAGTGCAGGAACTATCCTCGCCCTGAAGCGAGTGCCGCTGATGAAGCTTTGCTGCAGAGAGGATTCAGGGGCTTTGGCATCGCATGCACTGGGATTCTCAAACAAAGCGTCATCACACAGGAAGGAGGGGAAAAATTACAATAGCAGACAGTGTAGTTAGGGATCGGTAGGGAATGTTTAATGCAAGTATATTAGAAATTAGTTTAGATAGCGGCACTAAATAGATTTAGATGAAAATGAATTTGGCCTTCAGACCACCCCTGTAGAACTTATCCAGGCGCGTAGCTCTTTATCGGCTCCCTTTCTGTTGATTTCATTTTCACAGTATCCTACCATCATTATGTGGCTAATGAATCATTTCTCTTCGTTTTGGAATTAGGATTGTTTGGTGAAAAGCAGAGAAATATATGTAGTAATAAGTCTTTGATATAACCAAGATTTAGTTCTAAGGAGCCCTCTAATTGTGGGTGGTCTGTCTTGTACAGTACTTTGTTGAACAGAAGGGAGGTCTTTGGAGAGGTTTATATATTGGACCCTGGAAATGTAATCACATACCTTACCTTAAGTAGGTATATAAAGGTAGTGATTTAATTTTCCTGCTTACATATGCATTTTTATTATAAAGACACTAATCAGTATTTAATATCTTCTATGTTTCAGCATCTCATATTTATATTATGCACATACTGAAAATCACATTATTGTTTTGTCCAATCAGTTGTCACTAAGGGCCTGCCGGTCATTGTTTGTGCCTAGGACCTTTTTGATTTTAGTGTGACCTTGCTGTCAGGGGTCATGAGCTACTTTTGTATTGAGCTACTAACCCCTTGGATTGCCTGTGTCACCAGGGTAATTGGCATGGAAAATCAGTGTATTTACAAACACACGCACAAATACTGCTATCTATCTATCTATCTATCTATAGATCTTTTTATTATCCATCTATCTAATATATATCTATCTATAGATCTATCTATTATCTATTTATCTATCTATCTGTCCCCATATCTATCGATCTATTATCTATTTATCTATCTCATATCTATCTATCTGTCCCATATCTATCTATCGATCTCTCTCCACATGTGTGTGTATAAATATATGTATTTTTTTTATTCAATCTATTTCAGTTTAGATTTATAATAACAGAAATATAAATAGCATAGAGAATGTGTGTGGCTTGATGTTTCACAAGATACTGACCAGCAGGTAAGAGGTGTAAAGGGATCTACATCTTTAAGAAGCTGAGATTCTCTCCAGCCTGGAAACATCCTCACAATTGCAACATTCCCACTGCTTCTTTTGTTTGCTTGTGTGTGACAGCCAGAAATCAATGGGAGCCTTTTCTCATGGTGATTAGAAACAGCCTAACATAAGATGATCTTTCTTTTCTTCCACTCCTTCCTTCTATCTTTTTTTTTTCTCTCTTCCTTCCGTAAACCCTTAAAATAAATATTAAGCAAGTTGGAAGGGGGTGAGATGCTCAGCGCCCACACACATTTAAACAAAAGAGGTAAAGGAAGACTCCTGACCAGAAAAAGAAAAAGATTGTCTGTGAGCCAGACCCCCTTCAGTGTGAAGTGGCTGCTCTGGATGATGCTGATAGTAGAAACCGCTCTTGGATTTCCAATAAGCGGCTGCAATTAGCGGCTCATCTTTGTGTGATTGTACAGGGGGCTCGGATCTGCTTCCACCACGGATTAATGCGAGTCCGGCAGGATCATGGCTCTTTGAAGATGGGGAGCTTTGTGGTACAGGAACATAATTGACTGGTGCTGGGGAGAGATTTCACAACACTGTTTTTTTTTCCCCTTTTCTTCTCATCAGTGGATCATTGTACAGTACAAAGTAGGTAAGGGAACTTTAAGTGTTAATTAAGCCAGTGACAATTGCTTCTATATTGGGTTGCGCTGAATCACTACGCTTCTGTGCCATATGTCTGTTTTTTGGGATCTAATCATCTAAAATATTTGCATTTAATATCTCTAGCTATTACATGTTTGTTTTCTAAAGTTAATATGATACAGTAAATAACACAATGTGTTGTCTTATCTCTAATAATATTCGTTTAGGAGGTGAAGACTGAATTCTTGAAAGCCGGGAATGGTGACATATCTGGGAGCGTTGTGTGATGCAACCTCAAGGGAGGTAGATTTCCTTGTTGCCATGGACAGGGTCGGCTCCGAGATCAGAATGTCACATGTAGACAGAGCCTGAGCTCATTTGCTGGGAATATATCGCACAGTGAGAATTGTAAATATATAAGGTTTATGGGCTTCCAATATTTACCCGGAGGTTAAGGGGTTGCCTGGAGAAAGTAGCCGCGATGAATTGTGGCAGTGAAATCTGTTATAAAAGTAAAGCTTCTTGGTTTGCTTATTGTATCTTTGTAGTCGGCGTGTTATGTGTGAAGTAGGCTTTACAGATGATAGGGTTTTGTTTCTAGACTTTTACTGAAAGTTGCCTTCGTTTTCATGTTTTAAAAGTATAATTTAAAGAGCTATTTTATAATTTAGGAATTACTCTAATGGTAAGATAGTTCAAGTTTGGTTTAGTTTCTGATGAACTTTTCTAACCACTTTAGTTAGACCCTAGATATGAACATATTGTGGCCCATTTCTCCAACTCTTACTGATCTGAGCAAAATGATTCAACGTACGTGTAGGAGATCTACTGTAAAGTGGCTTTGTAAATGGCTTCTGACATCTGTAATAGCAATCCAGGGATCCGGCAGGTGGATACATTAGCCAATGTTCCCATTTCCTGCGAGATCACTGTCATAAGCTGTTCATACATTGTCGCATGGCCATTCACTGTGTACATGTGTTATCTGCTTTATTGGTATTTAACGTTTATAGGTTGGCATTTATAGTGCTCATCATGTCTTATGAAACGACAAGTCTCGGCATGCCATCACAATCTGAAACTCTCATGAGATAATTGGACGTGTCATCATGAGTTAAAGACGATTTATATAAATGTATATCTTGTATTCCTCTTCCATAATGCATTGACACCATTGAGAAAATGAGTGCACCAGAACTTCTGTAGTGCTTAGATTTGTCATAAAGAGATGTTCAAAGATTCATGCTGACTGATCCACAGGAAAATACATACTGGCCCCCTTTTTCCAAAAAAATTGTTTTATTCTGTAATGCTAAAGCATTCTTTGAAGAATGGGTTCGGCGGTAGGAGAAGAGTTTGCTACACATCCCTCTGGCTTCTCCATGTCCTTAGAGGGAATTTTTCAGCAATTTTTATGCTATGCTATCTGAGGGTAGCATGAGATAAGGACTCAGACACAGATTTCAGGAATGTATTACTTATTAGGTTGTGTACTGTTGTTTCAATACAATGACTGTTTTATCACCAAGAGATTATCACTGCTAGGCTACAGTTCCTGTGAGCCATGGATCGACCACTCGCCCTCGTCTGATAAGCATATTACTGTTAATAGACAATGTACACACAAAGCTGTGTTGTGGGCGGGGTTTGTTTTCTGAGCTCTGCTACATGCTACGTCTAAAAACTCTGATTTGTGTACAGACAACAAATTCCCAATGACTGGCCAATGATAATGGCGCATAGCACCTAGTAAAGCATTAATACCTACAAAAAACCCTGCTATGTATACTGAGTGTAGAGCAGAAATAAATATGTATTTTATTAAAAAAATAAAAACATTAAAAATATACTGTATATACTCAAGTATAAGCTGACCCGAGTATAAGCCGAGACCCCAAATTTTGCCACAAAAAAATGGGAAAACTTAATGACTCGAGTATAAGCCTAGGGTGGAAAATGCAGCAGCTACTAGTAAATTTCAAAAATAAAGATAGATACCAATAAAAGTAAAATTAATTGACATCAGTAGGTTAACTGTTTTTGAATATCCATATTGAATCAGGAGCCCCATATAATGCTCCATACAGTTCATGATGGATCCCATAAGATGCTCCATACAAAATACGCCCCATGCAATACTGCACAAATACTGATTATGGCCCCATAAGATGCTTCATACAGACATTTGCCCCATATAATGCTCCACAAATGCTGATTATGGCCCCATAAGATGCTCCATAGACACATTTGCCCCGTATAATGCTCCACAAATGCTGATTATGGCCCCATAAGATGCTCCATAGAGATATTTGCCCCATATAATGCTGCACATGGCCCCATACAGATAATTGCCCCATATAATGCTGCATATGGCCCCATAAGATGCTCCATACAGATATTTGCCCCATATAATGCTGCACATGGCCGCATACAGATATTTGCCCCATATAATGCTGCACATGGCCACATAAGATGTTCCATACAGACATTTGCCCCACATGCTGTTGCTGCGATAAAAAAATAAAAAAAATCACATACTCACCTCTTAGGCCGCCGTCACTTGCTATATTCAATTGCTCCCTGTTCCACCAATGGGCGCCGCTGTGTCTTCCCCATCCTCTGCACTGACTGTTCAGAGGGCGGCACGCACTAATCACATCATCGCGCCCTCTGACCTGAGCGTCACTGCAGAGGACGCGGAAGACACAGCAGCGGTGGAACGGGGAACAGGTGAATGTCGTGCACTGCATTATACTCACCTGCTCCTGGTGCGGTCCCTGCACGTCTGTTCCCCAGCACCGGCAGCATCTTCCTGTAGTGAGCGGTCACATGGTACCACTCATTACAGTAATGAATATGCGGCTCCACCCCTATGGGAGTGGAGTCGGGTCCATATTCATTACTGTAATGAGTGGTACCATGTGACCTCTCACTACAGAAAGAAGCTGCCAATGCCCGGGAACCAGGGATGTGCAGGGATCGCGCTGGGAGCAGGTGAGTATTATTACACAGCTCTGCTCCCCCTCCCCTGCCGACCCCTGGGAATGACTTGATAGCCGAAAGGGGCAATTTTAGCCTAAAAAAATGGGCTGAAATTCGCAGCTTATACTCGAGTATATACAGTATTTGAACAATAACCACTTGAAGACAAGGCCATATACCCCTCTTCCTAACCATGCACATTTTATAAATTTTTCTGTTCACACTGTCAAATTTCTGTGTGTTCAGGTAATGTTCCATGTTCCATGCCAAGAATGTCTGTAAAGTGCTGTGTAATTAATGACGCTATATAAGTGAGTAAAATAAATGAATAAATTAAAAACATTTTTTGCTGATTTCTTTTGTGATAGATGAGGTCTAATTTTTATATTTTCATATTCTGTTTTTTCATTATTATTGTTCGATATGGGGTGATAAAAGTGGGAAAATAAAGGAAATACATGTCTGTTTTCACATTTGTGTTATAGCCACAAAGAACCACTGAAACATATTTTAAAATTTGTTCCCCTTTCTTTAACAATTATTTACGTACACTGCTCAAAAAAATAAAGGGAACATGAAAATACCACATCCTAGGTATCACTGAATTAAATATTTCAGTTGCAATCTTTACAAATGCCTCCTCTGTAATAATACAAAAACAACCTCTGTACAAATCCCTGATTAGACCGTGCATGGAGTACTGTGTACAGTTTTGGGCACCGGTGCTCAGCAAGGATATAATGGAACTAGAACGAGTACAAAACAAAATTAATAAAGGGGACGGGGGAACTACAATACCCAGAGAGATTAGCAAAATTAGGATTATTTAGTCAAGAAAAAAGACGACTGAGGGGCATAACCATGTATAAGTATATAAGGGGACAATACAAATATCTCTCCAAGGATCTGTTTATACCAAGGAAGGTGATGGTCACAAGGGGGCATTCTCTGTGTCTGGAGGAGAGAAGGTTTTCCACCAACATAGAAGAGGATTCTTTACTGTTAGGGCAGTGAGAATCTGCAACTCCCTGCCTGAGAAGGTGGTGATAGCAAACTCAGTCTAGGGGTTCAAGAGAGGCCTGGATGTGTTCCTGGAGCATAGCATTATTGTATCTTACAGTTATTAGGTTCTTTGGAAGGACGTAGATCTGGGGATTTATTCTGACGGAATATAGGCTGAACTGGATATACAAATGTCTTTTTTCGGCCTTGCTAACTATGTTATTGTGTTATTATTCATTACATAGTGGAATGTGTTAAGAACAATAAAACAATGATAAATGTAAATCAAAACTAATATCCCATGAAGGTCTGGATTTGGAATAATACTCAAAATCAACGTGAAAATTAAATTACAGGCTGATCCAACTTCAGTGGATATACCTCAAGACAAGGAAATGATTCTCAGTAGTGTTTCTGGCCTCCACGTGTCTGTATGACCTCCCTAAAATGCCTGGACATGGTCCTTTTGAGGCGAATGTTCTCCCAAGGGATCTCCTCCCAGACGAACGAGACATGATGTCACAGATGTGCTCAATTTAATTCATGTCTGAGAAATGAGCAGGCCAGTCCATAGCATCCATGCTTTCTTCATGCATTAACTGCTGACAAACTTCAGTCACATGAGGCCTAGCCTTGTCATGCATCAGAAGGAACCCAGAGCCCAGTACTCCTGCACATGGTCTCACAATGGGTAGGAGGATCTCATCCCGGTACCTAATGGCAGTCAGGGTGCCTCTGGTTAGCACATTGAGGGCTGTGTGGCCCTTTAAAGACCTGCTTTCACACATCATTACTGACCCACTGCCAAAATGGTCATGCTGAAGGATGTTGCAGACAGCAGAATGTTCACGCCTCAAGAGTCTGTCACATGTGCTCAGTGTGAACCTGTTCTCGCCCGTGAAGAGCACAAGGTGCCAATATCGAATCTGCCAATCTTGGTGTTCTCTGGCAAATGCCAATATCCCTGCACGGTGCGACATTTGTAGACATTGGACCCTCATGGAGTCTGCTTTTGACAGTTTGAGCAGACACATGGATGTTAGTGGCCTACTGGAGGTCTTCTGTTCCTCCTTGCACAAAGGAGAAGGTAGCGGTCCTGTTCTTAGGTTGCTGCCCTCTTACAGCGCCCTCCCTGTCTTCTGGTGTGCTGCCCTGAATCCTGGTATCCGCTCCATGCTCTGGACACTGTGCTGACAGACATAGCTGCCCTTCTTGCCACAGCTCACATTGATGTGCCATCCTGGATGAGCTGCACTACCTGAGCAACTTCTATGGGTTATAGAAACCGCCTCATGCTATTGTACAGTACCTCTAGGGGTGAGAGCAATGACAAAATGCAAAAGTGACCAAACCAACAGCCAAAAAGGATGAAAATAGAGAAATGTTCTGAGGTCACCACCTGCAGGAGTAGTTATAGGGGTGGTCTTGCTAATTAGTAATTACCTATCATTTCTACCTGTTGTCTGTTCCATTTGCACAACAGCAGAAGAAATTCATTCAGAATCGGCATTGATTCATAACTGGACAGGTTGATTTCACAGAAGTGTGTGTGACTTGGAGTTACATTGTATTGCTTAAGTATTCCCTTTATTTTTTTAAGCCATGAATATTGAACACATTTTTAGGGAAGAGAAACTAGTGACAGCAACTTGGATTGGATTTTCTCTGTAACTGGGACTAGTATTCTAGTCCCAGTTAAAGGGGAAATTTGGCTTCCCGCCTGCATAGCAGAACTCCAAGATATAGAAAACTGGTCTGCACTCAACAATGGGAGGTTCTGGGGGAGTGGGCCGTTAACCCATTTTTTTAAGTGCATTCACAAAGGAGTATGAAAATTGATCTTAGGAATGGAAGAGTGACACATTAAATATTTACTTGCAAGTTACCTACATAGAGTGCGGTGGAATTTTTTTTCTTCTTGCATAGCAGAGCTGACTGGGTTTTGTAGGATGCAGCAGCTACGGCTTCCTCCGTGCACCCAAGTGATCACATGACTGCTGGGTTCAGAGGATGAAGCTCCTTTAGCACTTCCTATTCTGCATACATAGCACTTGCTCAGTGCTGTGTGTCCACCGATTGGAATGGCCGAGACAGTCACAAAGAATCTTTGCCTTCTCTCCAGGAGTCCTGCGTTGTTTGACAGCTGTTTCCCTGCTCTTGCAGCTGCATGAACGTCTTGGTAGGATGTAATGCAGACCATGGATATTTATTGTCTGTGGTCAATCTTGAACTTAAAACACAAATGCAAAGACACAAATGGTCTGTAAAATAGAAAAAATAAAAATAGTACATAGCAATCACATGCAAATATCTACTCCAAATTACAGTCATGGTGGAAAGTGTGGGCACCCTTGAAATTGTCTCAGAAAATGTAGTATTTCTCTCATAAAATTATTGCAATGATACATTTTTTTACACAGTTTATTTTATTTGTGTATTGGAACAACGCAAAAAATACAGAGAAAAAAGGGCAAATTGGACATAATTTTACACAAAACCCCCAACAATAGGAGAAAACTGTTAGTACCCTCAACTTAGTATTAGGTTGCACACTTTTTGGAGTAAATAACTATAATCAATCGCTTCCTATAACCAACAACAAGCTTCTTCCACCTCTCAAATGCAATTTTGATCCACTTTTTCTTTTGCAAACTGCTCCAGGTCTCATATTTGAACGGCACTCCAACAGCAATTTTAAGATCTCTCCACAGGTGTTTAAAGGAATTTAGATCTGGATTAATTTCTGGTCACTTCAGAACACTCCAGTGCTTTGTTTCTATTCATTATGGGTGCTTCTTGAAGTATGTTTCGTAGGGAAGTATACCTTTTCGTTACTTTGCATTGGGGGTCACTATATAAAAACTGGTGATATTCTATGATGGGGTATTTGTATGGATAATGATGTGCCATCTCCCCAGTCTTTACACCAGATAAAAACGGTCATTAATTCGCTATAGGGTGAAACTGTTCACTTTTTTTTCCTTTCACACACCATTTTGAGCGGTCATTGCTAATAATAGATGCATATATAAAGAGCATATGTGGTCTGATCTGCCAAATGACCAGGTGATGTGAAATTTGATGTTTTTTCGCACTGCCAGCTGATATCGGACCTTTATGTTCCCATGATAGATTTATTCATAGGGATTTTGGGATATTGAGGTCTGAGGCAGTTCGATTTATTTGTGATATTGGCATTTCTTCTTTTGAAATGTGACGTACTGTGAGTTCTTTATGTGTTTTGATTATTTGGGTCTACCATTTTTTAACGAGTTTATTAAAAGTTAATTTTTAATCTAGAATCACACCCTGCTTTTTATACTATATTATTGATTGGTGGTCACAGCTTTTTCAGAGATTTTTTGAAAGGTGCCCACAATTTTGTCTGGTCAATTTTTGAGGTTTAGTGTAAAATTGTCCAGTTTACTTTATTTTTCTCTGTTTTTTTGTGTTGTTCCAATACAAACAAAGGAAATAAACATGTGTATAACAAGACATGTGCAATTGCAATAATTTTCTGGGAGAAATACTTCATTTTCTGGAACAATTTCAAGGGTGCCAACAGTTTTGGCCATGACTGTATATATTACATGTTCTATCGTGTTTACTTATTACTAATTGTCATAGTCAACAGTGACAATAAGTATCATGTAGAAAGAGACAGACTTGGGGGACGCTAGAGAAAAATGTCTGAAAGTGAGAAATCAATAGAATTCTACTCATCCAGTTGTCTCTTCACCCACCAAGCAGCCCTGGCATGCAAATCTCTAATGGCTTAATCCTTGGTCCAGACTTTGAAGTCTACTGGATACACCATACATTCTGTAATTTAGAGCAGATATTTGCATGTGATTGCTATGTAGTAGATATGGTACAAATTCTTACCTTTATTTTTACTTCAGTTTACCCACCATTTTATATACACAAAAAAAGTATTCAGAAGAATAAAAATATATATAAAAATAAATTTTATTTTATTGACAATCCAATCATGATTATACACAAAACCATAACATGATAAGCTTAAAAAAACCGCACAATGCACAACAATTTTCTATTAAAAATAATTAAAACCATTAATGTCCAATGATCACATTTTTAATAATTAAAAATTATAATAAATAAAACCATACATTTCAAAGATAATATAAAATATGGGAAAAACCCACCATTTTATCTGTATCTCTGCATTTTTTTAATGTTCAAAATATTTTTCATGTTTTTCAACACAAGACATATATTGACATCTTAAACTTGGCATGCGTATTAGTTTTTTTTAAGGTATTTTTTGTATAGATAAAGTCCTTTCAATAAAGTAGATCTAGGCAGAAAGACTGGCTAAAAGTGAAGACACAGAAAAGAGTGGGTTTGTTGTTGGCATTACTGTTTCCTGCTATTTATTTTTCATATGGAAAATGAAAAGATCTGTCATTATATAAATTACATTTGTTCCTATGGGATCCTGTTAACAGATAAACTTTTGCTGTCCCGAACTGCATCTCAATTTCTCCGGTATTTGTGCTTTGCAGAAAACATATAGGTGAATAGAATGGTGGAGCAGGGAGCTGCCCTCTCCCTCTTCCATCATTCAGCCTGAACAACAGAGTCTCAGTGCAGCAGGTGCATTAATGGCACAAGTTCAAACTTGAGTAGCACTTCAAAGGAATGTGGTTATATAAGTAATTCTATTTTTTAACTTAATGGTCAGTAGTTGGGGAAAAGTTTTGGGACCACAAAACTGTGTGGGGTCTATAGGAACATCATACAGTGTGAGGTTGACTGTGGGGATCATCATACTGTATGGGGAGTTGTGAGGGCCTTTATACTATGTATTGGGAGCAATGAGGCATCAAAATTTGTGGGGTATTATGTTATCTATAATACTGTGAAGGAGTTGAGGGATGCTTCATACTGTGTGGAAGTCTTTGTGGTTCATCATACGTTGTTGAGATCGAGGAGACTGTGGAGACCATCCTACTGTGTATGGGAGCAATGCCGGCCATTATACTGTGTGAGTGACTGGCATTTATCATACTGTGTGTGGGGTGAGGACCATATGGGCATCATACTATGAGTGGAGAGTTGTATCATAATGTCTGCACGGGTGGTGAGGGCTATAAATCTGTGTGTGTGAAGCTGTGGGGCATCATACTGTTTGTTGGAAGCTGTGTGGGGCATCATACTTTGTTTTGGGGACTTTGGAGGCATGATAATGTGTGCGGGGGCATCATTCTGTGGCTAGTGATGGGGTAACATACTGTGAGTGGCTGTCGTGGCCATGATACTGCACGTGTAAGGCTGTTGGGGACATCATACTGTGTATGGGGATATGTGGAAGAATTATACTGTCTGATGTGCTGTGGGGGCTGTTATGAAAGGCAATTCAGAACCACAATGGACATGGAGGTCAGAGCACATACAGTGAACTGACAACAACCCAAAATAATAGAACGAGCTCTGAGACGTGGGAACTCTGCAGACCGCAATCCCTAAGCCTATCAAACCACACTAAAGGTAGCCGTGGAGCGCTCCTGACCAGAACCTAGGCGCCTCGTCACAGCCTGAGAAACTAGCTAATCCTGAAGGTAGAAAAATAAGCCTACCTTGCCTCAGAGAAATTCCCCAAAGGAAAAGGCAGCCCCCCACATATAATGACTGTGAGTAAGATGAAAACACAAACATAGAGATGAAACAGATTTAGCAAAGTGAGGCCCGACTAGCTGAACAGAACGAGGATAGGGAAGATAACTTTGCGGTCAGCACAAAAACCTATAAAAAACCACCCAGAGGGGACCAAAAAGACCCTCCGCACCGACTAACGGTACGGAGGTGGTCCCTCTGCGTCTCAGAGCTTCCAGCAGGCGAGAAAAACCAATAAAGCAAGCTGGACAGAAAAATAGCAACAAAATAACATAAGCAAAACTTAGCTTTGCAGAGCAGCAGGCCACAGGAATGATCCAGGGAAAAAACAAGTCCCACACTGAAACATTGACAGGAAGCATAGATCAAAGCATCAGGTGGAGTTAAGTAGAGAAGAAGCTAATGAGCTCACCAGATCACCTGAGGGAGGAAACTCAGAAGCTGCAGTACCACTTTCCTCCACAAACGGAAGATCCCAGAGAGAATCAGCCGAAGTACCACTTGTGACCACAGGAGTGAACTCTGCAACAGAATTCACAACAGTACCCCCCCCCCTTGAGGAGGGGTCACCGAACCCTCACCAGAGCCCCCAGGCCGACCAGGATGAGCCACATGAAAGGCACGAACAAGATCGGGAGCATGGACATCAGAGGCA
Source organism: Ranitomeya imitator (assembly GCF_032444005.1). Classification (NCBI taxonomy): domain Eukaryota; kingdom Metazoa; phylum Chordata; class Amphibia; order Anura; family Dendrobatidae; genus Ranitomeya; species Ranitomeya imitator. The sequence continues at coordinate 560,633,951 of NC_091284.1, read as the reverse complement.
AAAACCCAGCAATTATCCTCCTGAGCATAACCCTTCCATTTAACCAGATACTGGAGTTTCCGTCTTGAAACACGAGAATCCAAAATCTTCTCCACAATATACTCCAATTCCCCCTCCACCAAAACCGGGGCAGGAGGCTCAACAGATGGAACCATAGGTGCCACGTATCTCCGCAACAATGACCTATGGAATACGTTATGTATGGAAAAAGAATCTGGAAGGGTCAGACGAAAAGACACAGGATTAAGAACCTCAGAAATCCTATACGGACCAATAAAACGAGGTTTAAACTTAGGAGAGGAAACCTTCATAGGAATATGACGAGAAGATAACCAAACCAGATCCCCAACACGAAGTCGGGGACCCACACGGCGTCTGCGATTAGCGAAAAGTTCAGCCTTCTCCTGGGACAAGGTCAAATTGTCCACTACCTGAGTCCAAATCTGCTGCAACCTGTCCACCACAGTATCCACACCAGGACAGTCCGAAGACTCAACCTGTCCAGAAGAGAAACGAGGATGGAACCCAGAATTGCAGAAAAACGGTGAAACCAAGGTAGCCGAGCTGGCCCGATTATTAAGGGCGAACTCAGCCAAAGGCAAAAAGGACACCCAGTCATCCTGATCAGCAGAAACAAAGCACCTCAGATATGTTTCCAAGGTCTGATTGGTTCGCTCGGTCTGGCCATTAGTCTGAGGATGGAAAGCCGAGGAAAAAGACAAGTCAATGCCCATCCTACCACAAAAGGCTCGCCAAAACCTCGAAACAAACTGGGAACCTCTGTCAGAAACAATATTCTCTGGAATGCCATGCAAACGAACCACATGCTGGAAGAACAAAGGCACCAAATCAGAGGAGGAAGGCAATTTAGACAAGGGTACCAGATGGACCATCTTAGAAAAGCGATCACAGACCACCCAAATGACTGACATCTTTTGAGAAACGGGAAGGTCAGAAATAAAATCCATAGAGATATGTGTCCAAGGCCTCTTCGGGACCGGCAAGGGCAAAAGCAACCCACTGGCACGAGAACAGCAGGGCTTAGCCCGAGCACAAATCCCACAGGACTGCACAAAAGTACGCACATCCCGTGACAGAGAGGGCCACCAAAAGGATCTAGCCACTAACTCTCTGGTACCAAAGATTCCAGGATGACCAGCCAACACCGAACAATGAAGTTCAGAGATAACTCTATTCGTCCACCTATCAGGGACAAACAGTTTCTCCGCTGGGCAACGATCAGGTTTATTAGCCTGAAATTTTTGCAGCACCCGCCACAAATCAGGGGAGATGGCAGACACAATTACTCCTTCCTTGAGGATACCCGCCGGCTCAGATAAACCCGGAGAGTCGGGTACAAAACTCCTAGACAGAGCATCCGCCTTCACATTTTTAGAGCCCGGAAGGTACGAAATCACAAAGTCAAAACGGGCAAAAAACAACGACCAACGAGCTTGTCTAGGATTCAAGCGCTTGGCAGACTCGAGATAAGTCAAGTTCTTATGATCAGTCAATACCACCACGCGATGCTTAGCTCCTTCAAGCCAATGACGCCACTCCTCGAATGCCCACTTCATGGCCAGCAACTCTCGGTTGCCCACATCATAATTACGCTCAGCAGGCGAAAACTTCCTGGAAAAGAAAGCGCATGGTTTCATCACTGAGCAACCAGAACCTCTCTGCGACAAAACAGCCCCTGCTCCAATCTCAGAAGCATCAACCTCGACCTGGAACGGAAGAGAAACATCTGGTTGACACAACACAGGGGCAGAAGAAAAACGACGCTTCAACTCTTGAAAAGCTTCCACAGCAGCAGAAGACCAATTGACCACATCAGCACCCTTCTTGGTCAAATCGGTCAATGGTTTAGCAATACTAGAAAAATTGCAGATGAAGCGACGATAAAAATTAGCAAAGCCCAGGAACTTTTGCAGACTTTTCAGAGATGTCGGCTGAGTCCAATCATGGATGGCTTGGACCTTAACAGGATCCATCTCGATAGTAGAAGGGGAAAAGATGAACCCCAAAAATGAAACCTTCTGCACACCAAAGATACACTTTGATCCCTTCACAAACAAAGAATTAGCACGCAGGACCTGAAAAACCGTTCTGACCTGCTTCACATGAGACTCCCAATCATCCGAGAAGATCAAAATGTCATCCAAGTACACAATCAGGAATTTATCCAGGTACTCTCGGAAGATGTCATGCATAAAGGACTGAAACACTGATGGAGCATTGGCAAGTCCGAACGGCATCACGAGATACTCAAAATGACCCTCGGGCGTATTAAATGCAGTTTTCCATTCATCACCTTGCTTAATTCGCACCAGATTATACGCACCACGAAGATCTATCTTTGTGAACCAACTAGCCCCCTTAATCCGAGCAAACAGATCAGATAACAATGGCAAGGGGTACTGAAATTTAACCGTGATCTTATTAAGAAGGCGGTAATCTATACAAGGTCTCAGCGAACCATCCTTCTTGGCTACAAAAAAGAACCCTGCTCCTAATGGCGACGATGACGGGCGAATATGCCCCTTCTCCAGGGATTCCTTCACATAACTGCGCATAGCGGTGTGCTCAGGCACAGACAAATTAAACAATCGACCTTTTGGGAATTTACTACCAGGAATCAAATTGATAGCACAATCACAATCCCTATGCGGAGGTAGGGTATTGGACTTGGGCTCATCAAATACATCCCGGTAATCAGACAAGAACTCTGGGACCTCAGAAGGAGTGGATGACGAAATTGACAGAAATGGAACATCACCATGTACCCCCTGACAACCCCAGCTGGACACCGACATGGATTTCCAATCTAATACTGGATTATGGGCTTGTAGCCATGGCAACCCCAACACGACCACATCATGCAGATTATGCAACACCAGAAAGCGAATAACCTCCTGATGTGCAGGAGCCATGCACATGGTCAGCTGGGTCCAGTATTGAGGCTTTTTCTTGGCCAAAGGCGTAGCATCAATTCCTCTCAATGGAATAGGACACTGCAAGGGCTCCAAGAAAAACCCACAACGCTTAGCATATTCCAAGTCCATCAAATTCAGGGCAGCGCCTGAATCCACAAATGCCATGACAGAATATGATGACAAAGAGCAGATCAAGGTAACGGACAGAAGAAATTTTGACTGTACAGTACCAATGGTGGCAGACCTAGCGAACCGCCTAGTGCGCTTAGGACAATCAGAGATAGCATGAGTGGAATCACCACAGTAGAAACACAGACCATTCAGACGTCTATGTTCTTGCCAACGTCTATGTTCTTGTCTATGTTCTGGTCAAGGTCCTATTACACTGCATAGGCTCAGGTTTAAGCTCAGGTAATACCGCCAAATGGTGCACAGGTTTACGCTCACGCAAGCGTCGACCGATCTGAATGACCAAAGACATAGACTCATTCAAACCAGCAGGCATAGGAAATCCCACCATGACATCCTTAAGGGCTTCAGAGAGACCCTTTCTGAATATTGCTGCCAGCGCAGATTCATTCCATTGAGTGAGAACGGACCACTTTCTAAATTTCTGACAATATACCTCTATCTCATCCTGAGCCTGACAAAGAGCCAGCAAATTTTTTTCTGCCTGATCCACTGAATTAGGCTCATCGTACAGCAACCCAAGCGCCAGGAAAAATGCATCGATATTACTCAATGCAGGATCTCCTGACGCAAGAGAAAACGCCCAGTCCTGAGGGTCGCCGCGCAAAAAAGAAATGACGATCTTAACCTGTTGAATTGGGTCACCAGAAGAGCGAGGTTTCAAAGCCAGAAATAGTTTACAATTATTTTTGAAACTCAGAAATTTAGTTCTATCTCCAAAAAACAAATCTGGAATAGGAATTCTCGGTTCAAGCAAAGAATTCTGGACCACAAAATCTTGAATATTTTGAACTCTTGCCGTGAGCTGATCCACACATGAAGACAGTCCTTTAATGTCCATTGCTACACCTGTGTCCTGAACCACCCAAATGTCTAGGGGAAAAAAAAGACAAAACACAGTGCAAAGAAAAAAAAATGGTCTCAGAACTTCTTTTTTCCCTCTATTGAGAATCATTAGCACTTTTGGCTTCCTGTACTGTTATGAAAGGCAATTCAGAACCACAATGGACATGGAGGTCAGAGCACATACAGTGAACTGACAACAACCCAAAATAATAGAACGAGCTCTGAGACGTGGGAACTCTGCAGACCGCAATCCCTAAGCCTATCAAACCACACTAAAGGTAGCCGTGGAGCGCTCCTGACCAGAACCTAGGCGCCTCGTCACAGCCTGAGAAACTAGCTAATCCTGAAGATAGAAAAATAAGCCTACCTTGCCTCAGAGAAATTCCCCAAAGGAAAAGGCAGCCCCCCACATATAATGACTGTGAGTAAGATGAAAACACAAACATAGAGATGAAACAGATTTAGCAAAGTGAGGCCCGACTAGCTGAACAGAACAAGGATAGGGAAGATAACTTTGCGGTCAGCACAAAAACCTATAAAAAACCACGCAGAGGGGACCAAAAAGACCCTCCGCACCGACTAACGGTACGGAGGTGGTCCCTCTGCGTCTCAGAGCTTCCAGCAGGCGAGAAAAACCAATAAAGCAAGCTGGACAGAAAAATAGCAACAAAATAACATAAGCAAAACTTAGCTTTGCAGAGCAGCAGGCCACAGGAATGATACAGGGAAAAAACAAGTCCCACACTGAAACATTGACAGGAAGCATAGATCAAAGCATCAGGTGGAGTTAAGTAGAGAAGAAGCTAATGAGCTCACCAGATCACCTGAGGGAGGAAACTCAGAAGCTGCAGTACCACTTTCCTCCACAAACGGAATATCCCAGAGAGAATCAGCCGAAGTACCACTTGTGACCACAGGAGTGAACTCTGCCACAGAATTCACAACAGGGGGCATAATATTGTGTGTGCCAGTGATTGTGATGGCATCATGTGTGGCAGCATCATTCTTTGTTGGTAGACTGATGGCATACTGTGTGAGTGCATCATGCTGTCAGGGAGGGAGCTGTTAATCAAGGGCTGAATAAAAGTATCAGAATGATTTAAAAGAAGCAGAAAATTATATGGTTTTAATTAGCTGCTACAGGCATGTTACAATTATGCCTATTGTAACATGTAATAGCAGTAGCAGCCAGATAAACGTACTTGATTCTGCTCAATATTAAATGATAAAAATGTATATAAATAATATTAAACAGAATTAATTTCTGCCTTTTGCATTGGCACTTCCCAACAGTCACGGTTTCTCTTTTGTTCCTCTGGGAAAATTAGTTGTTCACACTGGCTTTATTTATTTCAAAATCACATGATTGTTTTTTTAAATAATAAGTGCAGTAATCCATTATAAAATTAACAAACAATTGTAAGAGAAGAAGGAGGTAGAGTTAAGGAAAGGAGTGGATTATGGTAATGGTTGAACTTTATTAATAGGTGAAGATGAGGGGGAAGAATGAGGTAAAGGGGAAGGGTTAGGGGGAGAGAATCAACATTAACGGGACTTTTTTCCTTTCTTTAAAAGTTTTAAAATTGTATTATATTACACTGTTGTAATGCATTCTCTAAGTAACAGACACATCTAGGCTTGTTTTCTACTGATATTGTTTGACTTGTGATGAGCCTTTTAATTAGTTTGTTAGAGGTTTTATCCTAGTGGCAATTTTTTTTGTACCAACAGGACCAATCATTCAAATATTTTTGGAATATATTATTCCTAATGGAGTACCGTATTTGTATTCAAATACTGTATATTATGTAGATAGACTTTTCTATAATTTCTGTCATAAGAAATTGTTTCCATTTGGATGTGATAAGAATTTTTGCAGCTAATAAGATATGTATGGTAATGGGTCTAATTTTTTGGCGTAGTTCAAAAAAGTCCAAAGATAGTAGAACAAGTTGGGGGAGAGTGTAAATTTATATTCTTTTATTTTCTGAATTAGTTCATGTACTTCTTTCCATAATTTTATTATTTTTGGATAATTCCGGAAAATGTGTATTTTATCACTTGTTTGGTCACAATTCCTCCAACACTTTTTTAGAATAGTTAGATGATATTTTGTTTTACTAGAGTGAAGTAGAATCAGACAATATTTTACAGGGGGTTTCTTAGAGGGAAGGACATTTTGTTGATTCAGGTCTCTTTACCATTTAAAGGGAACCTGTCAGCAGGATTGTGCACAGTAACCTACAGACAGTGTCAGGTCGGCGCCTTTACTGATTACAATGATGCATTGGTTGATGAAATCCATCTTGTGGTTGTTTTTTAATCTTTATTTTCAGTTTTATGTTAATGATATGCCTGTACTCCGGGGCAGCCTGTGGGGGGTCTTCATGTGCTGCTCTGATTAGGTATTCATAATGCAGACTGCTGACAGGTCACTGATCCCTCACTTTTCAAAAAACTTACTGTCACATCCAAACATAGACTAGGTGTGAACAGGTGCTTTCCTAGAGTCACCAACTCATGTACAATCAAATAAATAAGGCAGCACTCTGTAGCGCCATAGATTGCAAACATGAAATATGAAAATTGAATTGCATTACAGCACTAGAAATATGAAAATTTGAGAAAGCTTAGCCCATAAATAGGCCAATTCATGTGTACCTGGAAGCCAGGTTAAGGCGTTTCTCTTTTCCAGGTCCTAATACTGCCAATCCTCTCAGAATAAAGTCTTCATCTGTATGGGAACTTGTGATTCCTCTCGTAGACTAAATTGAGAGAGGAGATATATATATATATATATATATATATTGAATAATTTAGCTCTGGCAAAAGTTAAGAGGCCATTGCAAAATGTTAATTTCGGCTAATTTTTCTCTTTATAGGTATATTTTGGAGTAAAATGTAATTTTTTTCTGACAAAGAAAAATGGTCAAAATAAAAAAAAAAACTAGTGTTTTCAGACCTCAAATAATGCAAAGAAAACAAGTTCATAATCATTTAGAAACAACAATAGTAATGTTTTAACTTAACTCAGGAAGAGTTCAAAAATCAATTCTTTGTGGAATAACCATGATTTTTAATCACAGCTTTCATGCGTCTTGGCATGCTTTCTACCAGTCTTTCACACTGCTTCTGGGGCAAAAATTTAAGCAGTTCTTCTTTGTTTGATGGCTTGTGACTATCCAACATCCTCTTGATTACATTCCAGAGGTTTTCAATGGGGCTCATGTCTGCAGATTGGGCTGCCCATGACAGCGTTTTGATGTGGTGGTCTCTTAATTTTTGCCAGAGCTGTATATTCTGTGTAACTTTTCCTTGATCATTGTGTGACATAGGTTTGTGATCTGTATACCCAAGTATGGAATGTTGTATTTTTCACATCTAAAGTTCTATTTATTTATTACGGTAATTCTTTTTCTTGTTTCTTAATCAAGAAAAATCTTAGTATTTTAGATTTCTCTGAGTTTATTTTGTATAATGTTGTTTTTGTGAATGTTTGTATGGTTTCTGAGACAACATCTAGTGAATTTATTATGTCTGTTTTAGAGATTAATATGTTGTCAGCATATAAACTAATTTTATTCTGTCTTATGTTAGCAGATATAACTTTGATGTCATTATTTGATCCGCAAAAGGCTTCACTATCACTGCAAATAAAAGGGGCGAGTGAGGGCAACGCTGTCTTGTTCAATTGGAGGTAGGGGAGTTTGATAATAAGTAGTTGTTAGCTAGCTCATTATCGGAGGGCTGTGTACTGTGTATAAGGCCATCTGCTTTTTAATTGTCCATTAACTCCAAATTTTTCTAAAGTTGACCACAAAAATCACCAGTGTACTCTGTTGAATGCCTTCTCTGCATCCAGAGATAAGAGCAGAGAAGGCGTTTGGTGTTTTTATATAAGGGAGACCAGGTTAATAATTTTTCTAGTGGAGTCAGAAGCTTGTCTTTCGCTGACAAAACCAATATGGTCTGAGTGAACCACACTGGGCTGGACTCCTTCCCTTTTTTAGTGCCCTGACAATGGAGCGGACCTCCTCTTCTGTAAATGGTCTGTTTAAGTTGGTTAGTTGTTCTTCCTATATTGGGGGAGGTTGATTTTTTTTTTTAAGGACATTTTTATTTGTTATGGGAAATATGTGGGAAAGCTTTGTTTTCAAATTTGGGAGGTTTATTGCTTTATAGTTTAGTTTCATGGAATCCAACTATGGTGCAGGCAAATGTTGTTGCCTCTTTCCAGACATGAAACCTCTTTTGTGGACTATTTAGTCCTCTAACATTTAGTGAGAGGATATTTAGACTCATCTTTAAGCATTAGAGGGAAGGAGCAATCACACCAGTCAATATACTTAAATGTAGAATAATTACACAAATAAATCACTACATGTATATATTTTTCTGAAATAACAGTTTTGTATTTCAACTTCTGTGAGGAAAAAAGGAAGAAATAACAAAGCAAACAACATTTTGAACTTCTTTTTGAAAAGTACATCACTCTAGCTTTAGAGCCATGTTAATAACTGAAATAAATCAATCTCCAGCGCTGAAGTGCCCAGAACAATCATTACCCCCATTTCTTGGTTTACTGGAAAATTGGTACCACCACTTGCCAGACATTTGTAGCATTTCCACAGGATACATGTGTAAAGTAAGATAATTGTTTAAAGGCAGGTTTTTAATTAAGTTACTCAAATTTAATTTTCAAGTCAATACATCTTTGGCCATGTTATGCCATGGAAATAGTTATTATTCATATATATTTGCAAAGAATGGAAAATGATGAACAATCATAATGAATGTGTTATAAACATAAATAATATATGAATTATTCTACAGTGAATGTAATTGAACTTCACAAGCTATGAACCATGCTAAATGTGCCAATATATTGTGTATAATATTTCTAAAAATATTAGTTGTTGTTGGAAGGTTTTGCTTCTGTTAATTTAAGTACAATTTATTGCCTATAAATTCCTGAAATGAATCCACAGACATCTATTCATGCCAGTTCATAAAACACTAAGACCAACATTTATTAAAAGTATCTTAAATTTACACCATTTCTAATATAGACTACAGAATTAACATATGTTCCGATAAATATATAACGGCATGTTCCCTTCTTTGACATATTTGTCACAACATACATCACTTACAATGCCCAACATTTATCATTTTAGTCCAAAATAGTACACAATAAGTGTAGAAAGAAGTCAAGGACTGCAATTAAAAATATTACACATTGAGCTAAATTTTCAAAGCTCAACATAAAACTCTTAGGTAACATTTTGATCAAGATGAATAAGGCATCTTCATGTCCCAATGAACCTCTTGGCGGGTCCCTAATCTGTTTTGTGTAGCTCTGTGTGGCGAACACTGGCGCTGCGACACTGCACTAGCAAGACAACGCCATGCTTCGTGGTAAATCCCCCGTGGCTCTAGGCCACACCACAAACACAGAAACAATGGCTGCCACACGACACCAACACCAACTGAACTGATATAAAAAACTCACCTTCTATGTGGTATCAGGCTAAATAATTAGCTGGAGACCGCATTAATGTCCTGCCTATTTTCTTCTTAGCTACTTGTCTGTGACCACATAGAAGGTGAGTTTTTTAGCTTGGTTGACCTGTTGTTGGTTCTGTGTGGTGTTCAGTGTTGCTGTGTTCATGGAGTGGTATAGCCCAGAGCCATCAAGGCTTTTCCTGGCAGCATGGGGACTGTGGATCACCTGGGTGGTTCCCTCTGCAGGCTCTGTATCAAGGCAGAAGCGTATATAGAGCAGCATTGTACCTAATAGTTTGGAGACCCACTGAAAGGTTCCCCATTATGTGCCATTGGGCTTATACCGTATATACTCGAGTATAAGCCGAGATTTTCAGCCCAAATTTTTGGGCTGAAAGTGCCCCTCTCGGCTTATACTTGAGTCACGGTAGCGGTGGGGTCGGCGGGTGAGGGGGAGAGGGTGCTGAGGCATACTTACCTAGTCCCAGCGATCCTGGCGCTCCCCCTGCCCTCCCACGGTCTTCTGTGCTGCAGCTTCTTCCCCTCTTCAGCGGTCACGTGGGACCGCTCATTAGAGAAATGAATTCACCTGTCCGCGTTCCAGCCGCCGGGCGTCGCTCCATCTTCCCGGCGTCTATCTGCGCTCTGACTGTGAAGGTCAGAGGGCGCGATGACGTATATAGTGTGCGCGGCGCCCTCTGCCTGATCAGTCAGAGCGGGGAGACGCCGGGACCGGACGCTGAGAGCTGCAATCAAGAAAGGTGAGTATGGCTTTTTTTTTATTGCAGCAGCGGCGGCACAGATTTATACCGAGCTTCTATGGGGCAGTATGAACGGTGCAGAGCACTATATGGGGCAGATATGGAGCAATATGAACAGTGCAGAGCACTATATGGGGCAGATATGGGGCAATATGAACAGTGCAGAGCACTATATGGGGCAGATATGGGGCAATATGAACAGTGCAGAGCACTATATGGGGCAATATGAACGGTGCAGAGCACTATATGGGGCAGATATGGGGCAATATGAACGGTGCAGAGCACTATATGGGGCAGATATGGGGCAATATGAACAGTGCAGAGCACTATATGGGGCAGATATGGGGCAATATGAACAGTGCAGAGCACTATATGGGGCAGATATGGGGCAATATGAACGGTGCAGAGCACTATATGGGGCAGATATGGGGCAATATGAACAGTGCAGAGCACTATATGGGGCAGATATGGGGCAATATGAACGGTGCAGAGCACTATATGGGGCAGATATGGGGCAATATGAACGGTGCAGAGCACTATATGGGGCAGTTATGGGGCAATATGAACGGTGCAGAGCACTATGGGGCAGATATGGGGCAATATGAACTGTGCAGAGCACTATATGGGGCAGATATGGGGCAATATGAACGGTGCAGAGCACTATATGGCAGAGCTATGGGGAAATATGAACGGTGCAGAGCACTATATGGCAGAGCTATGGGGAAATATGTACGGTGCAGAGCACTATATGGCACAGCTATGGGGCAATAATGATCTATTTTTATTTTTGAAATTCACCGGTAAATGCTGCATTTCCACCCTAGGCTTATACTCGAGTCAATAAGTTTTCCCAGTTTTTTGGGGCAAAATTAGGGGGGGTCGGCTTATACTCGAGTATATACGGTACTTTCTGATCAAAATGTTAAGAAGTGAACCTCATCACAGCAGATCAGAGTATAATATTTTGATATGCAGTCCTTGTCTTTTTTTCCTATAATTATGGGGTTTACTTCAAAATAGTGTCTAATTTGCCGTGAGACCTACCATATTTGTTATTCGTTTGCTCCAGCATTTACAGCCATTCGCAATATGCATATCTGGTTATGTTTGAAAAGAGATGTGGCTATCTGCTTGGTCAGCATTTAAGGTACTTATATTTCAGCTGATAATTGGTTGAACATGTGTTTGTATGAACATTCATTCCTGATCATTGACCTATATATATATAGCAATGATTAGCCACCAAACAAGTAAAAGCCTTGTGACTCGGCTAATTGCATTTTTTATATGGCCTTAAAGATCATCTCCCATTATAAATGGGTGATGGACTGGTACAATATGAAAGTTGTATAGTAATTGTTCATCACAATACATACAGATTGCATTGGCCTGTGCAAAAGAGCCTTAAACCTTCAACCAGCTTATATTTGTTGTGTGTTCACCATAGAAAAGCTGCCCTTCCTCCCTTCAAAATAACCTTTGCTCACACTCATTATATGATACAGTATAAAATATAGGATCTGAGTCAATATATTGCTGCTTATGAGTATGGTTATGGCAGTATAAGTCTAAAATAACTTCAGTGGTCAATGAGAAAATTTCAAAATGTCTTATTTTTTTTATACAGATCAGGATATGAAAAAAAAACATTACCAAAACCTTTTAAACAATACATTTAACATAAAAACTGATTTAAACAGTTGGTCATCTTCTGATGCCACAGTTCCTTTAAAAGAAAGAAGGCCACCACTGGAGGGATCCTCCGTGTTTACTGCACGACAGCACTAGAAGCACTATAAAAATATTTGAACAAATTAATTAACAGAATTTTGAACCTATTTAATCATAATCAAAAATTGGTGTTCAATTTTAATTGCTCATAACGTATGGTCTCATAATACAAAGAACAAAAATCGTTCCAATAGAGGTGATTTTCAAAAGATTGATTTACACTATAGGTTTTTCATATTGGATAGTTGGCATAAAATCAATTTCTGCTACTACAATCAAAACAAATTGCTAATTAGAAACATAACAATTGCTGCCAAAATTCCAAAGTAATTTATAAGTCACAGTGTAAAATACCTACATAGCAACATTAAACATTCAAGGCATAGATGTAATGATCTAGAGAGAGGAACTTATTGTATGTCAATTGTAGGTTGTAAAGGTTAAGCACAAATGCCATGTCCAACCTGCTGTGATGCAGATGCTCAAAAGAACTTTTGACCTTAAAAGAAATGTGAGAGCCACCTGTGCATGAAATACATAACAAGCCTATATGAAAAGCGCAAAAATAGCATTTCAAATAAACCATATGCTTTCTCAGTTTTGTGATAAATAGACACTAACTAAAAAAAATTAGAGTATTATAAAATTGTTATCCAGATTTTCAGCTTAGGGCCTAGTAGACTCATTAAGTGCAGTTAATGTAACACTACGAAGTATATATACAGTCATGGCTGAAAGTGTTGGCACCCTTGACATTGTTCCAGAAAATGAAGTATTTCTCCCAGAAAATTATTTCAATTACACATGTTTAGCTATACACTAGTGATGAGCGAACGTGCTCGCCACTATTCGTTACTCTCCCGAGTATCGGGGTAATCGTCGAGCAGCGAGCATTTCTGGGATTATTCGGCGGTAACTGCTGTCTCCACCCCGCGTTTTTGGCGTAGTTTAGAGACCCAATCACGGTGCAGGGATTGTCTGCCAGGCCATGAAACGCAGCAGCCATCTTTGTTATGGTCGTGCAGTGATTGGCTGGGCTGTACAGCATCATCCCGAGTATAAAAGACCTGGCACCGCCCTGCTCGCCGTATTCTGTTCCTGTTTCAGCGAGAGTAGGGAGAGCTGCTGCCGAGATAGGGAGAGAATCGTGGTTTTAGAGTGTAGGTCTGCAACTCTTACATCCACAACTCCTGAGAAACCAACAGTCCTTTTTAGGGCTAATTCATGGGTCCCGATATTGCAGTGCTAGGCAGGCAGGGCACAGCATATCCACATCAGTGCAAGGCCTGCAGGCACTGTATGTGCATCCATTGGTCCCACTGCATCCTTCCCAAAGCTCCATAACTGCATGCTGCTGCAGCTTATTTACTGTCTATATACCTTTTTTTTTTTATTCAACAAATTCCCCTCCTCCCCCCCCAAAAAAAAAAAAAAAGTCTGTTCTGTCAGACTGAGGCATGTTGAAAAGTGATAGTTTGTCAGGCATACGTAGCATAGTTGTGTGTGCTACCCTTGTGCCCTTTTTTTGGGGGTGTTTTAAATTCACCGAAAAAGGCCTCCTATATATGCGTGCTCCAAGTTGGTCATTGGAGGCCAGTGTACTTATTTTGTGACTGTGTGATACTCAAATTCTAAACAGCGCTATTTAGCACCCAAAAAATTGAAAGGCCACAGATTTGACAGTGTGGTATTTCTGTTACAGCCGTCATATATCTCTGTGCTCCAAGTTTGGGCGTTGGAGGCCGGTGTACTTATTTTTTGGCTGTGTGATACTCAAATTCTTTACAGCTCTATTTCGCATAAATTAACTTTAAAAAAAAATTGAATATAGTCTGTTAGGTCAGGCTGAGGCCTGCCTGGTGTTTGGGTTTGAAAAATCGTAGATTTGCATGCATACTGATCACATATTATTTCGCTACTAATAAAGACATTTGTGTTTGAGCATTTGAAATTGTGCAGTAGTCCATTTAAAATGGTTAAGGCAAGGGACAGGGATGTGGGCGTGATGCTGATGGTGCATCCAGAGGATGAGGCCGTGGTCAAGGTGAAAGTGGGCAACAACAAAGACCCACATCTTCTCGCTCGACCTTCCTGTCCCAGTTTCTAGGGGACCGCAGCACACCACTATTGAAGCCAGAGCAGTGTGAAATGGTTGTTGGTTGAATAGCAGATAATGCTTCCAGTCACTTAGCCACCACCACCACCTTGTCTTCCACACGGTCAAGTCTGAGTAGTCGTGAGTGTCGCCAGGATATTCCTCACCCTGATCCTCCTTCCTCCCACCATGCCGAGTGCTGAGACAACTGATCCCACACTTGGACACTCTGAAGAGCTGTTCAGTTTTCCATTTCAAGATTCAGAAATCTCTTCCGGTCAACTTGAAGTGGGGAAAGATGGGGAAACACAAGAAAAAATGGGGAAGGAGGCATATCCCCCCAACAGGCAGGAAGAAGCAGTGTTGTGGCCACAGACAGAATGCGTGCATCCTTTCCCCGTAACACCAACATGAGTGATGTTGACATTCCACCTGTGAGATCTTCCCGAGTCTGGCTATTTTTTTAAAGACTCTGCCGATAACCCTAAACAGGCCATTTGCAGCACCTGCCATGCCCGCATCAGCAGGGGTAGCAAAACAACCAGCCTGACCACCACCAGCATGATCAGGCACATGCAAGCAAAGCACCTGACTTTGTGGGCTGAAACCTAGGCTCCAGGACCACTGCCTTCTGGTCACATAACTGCTTCTTCCACTGTTTTGTGTAGAAGCCAATCCTCAGTTCACCGTGCATGTGAAGATGCCTCTAGCCCTGCACCTGTTGTAGCCCACAGCGCGTCCACATCCTTGTCCCAGCACAGCGTTCAGTTGTCTATACTATAACCCAGTCTTTGGAACGTAAGCGGAATTACCCAGCCAACGCCCCACAGGTCACAGTTCTCAATTCTAATATTTCTCTTCTGCTTGTGCTAGAAATTCTGCCTTTTAGGCTTGTTGAGACGGAAGCTTTCCGCAACCTGATGGCGGTGACCGTCCCAAGGTACTCCATCCCCAGT
Organism: Ranitomeya imitator; assembly: GCF_032444005.1. Lineage (NCBI taxonomy): Eukaryota > Metazoa > Chordata > Amphibia > Anura > Dendrobatidae > Ranitomeya > Ranitomeya imitator. The sequence continues at coordinate 560,618,932 of NC_091284.1, read as the reverse complement.
CGACACAATTTCTCCCAGTGTGCCGTACCGACATTACACCAGCATGTGTCCCACAACATTACCTGTACCCTCAACAATGCTGTTACCGGGAAAAGTCCACCTAACCACAGACATGTAGACAAGTGATTATGGGCAGGGATGGTACATCTCAATGACGGCACGCTGGCTTAACATAGTGGAAGCTGGGACCCAGTCGGACCTTGGGATGGAACATATCCTCCCCATGCCGAGGATTGCTGGCCCTATGTCAATCAGGGTTGCCCCCACAGTCTACAGCTCCTGCACCTCCTCCTCTTCATCCTCCATGTCTGAAATCAACACATCAGTCAGAAGCTGGAAGCACACCAGCACTGCCTCAGCCAAGTGGCAACAGGCTGTGCTGAAGCTAGTCTGCATAGGTGATAAACTGCACAATGCAGAAGAATTGTGCACAGTGCTGAAAGAGCAGTCAGATGTTTGGATGACACTGCTGAACCTACAGCCAGGCATGGTCGTGTGTGACAATGGCCGTAACCTAGTGGCGGCTCTGAGGCAAGGTGAGCTCACACACGTACCTTGCTTGGCCCATGTGCTTAACCTTGTGGTTCAACGTTTTCTGAAAAGCTACCCGGATCTGCTAGTGAAAGTACGCCGTCTGTCTGCCCAATTTGGAAAGTCTGCTACAGCTTCAGCCACCCTTGCCATGCTACAGCAGCGTTTTCAGCTTCCAGCTCACCGACTGTTGTGTGATGTCCCCACGCAATCGAACTCTATGCTGCATATGTTGGAAAGGATTTGTGAGCAGAAGAGGGCTGTTGTTGACTACCAAGATCAACAAGGCGAATTTCAGGTAAGACCTCAGGAGTGGACATGGATGTCAGACATATGTAACATCCTCCAAACTTTGAGGACTGCACCAAGATGGTGAGCGTCGATGACGCTATAATAAGCATCACCATCCTGCTTCTAAGCATTCTGAAAAACACTGCTCACAATCAAAGAGGATGCATTGCAGATGAAGCAAGGAAACATACAGAGGGATTACACTCAGCCCAGCCTCATGTCTTCTCAACTTTAATTGATAGGCAATGAAGAGGAGGAGGAGGAAGAACAGGAGCTACTTTCATGTGCTATAGACGGTACTACAAACACATCTGTATTAGCTTCTATTCAGCGGGGATGGCCTGAGGACAGGGAGGAGGAGGAGGAGAACTGCATGGTCAGTCGTCCTGTTGGTGAGGACACGGAAGTCTTGCCTGTTAGCAGTCTGGCACGCATAGCTGACTTTATATTGCACTGCATTTCACGCGACCCTCAGATTATCAAAATTTTGGGTGACAGTCATTACTGGTTGGTGACACTTCTAGACCCACGCTACAAGGAGAACTTTCAATCTCTTCTACCAGAGGTGTACTAAAATGTTGCAGTACCACAGGGCCCTTGTAGCGGAATTACTTAGAAAATTCCCATGTGAGAACGCTGGCAGCAGACGTCAGTTTGTTGTACAACCAAAGAGTCCAAGCGAGAGAGACAGAAGTACAATCCAGCTCAGGCAGGGGAACAATGGCAAAGTTCGGGGACTGTTTTCTCAGACCCTCCCATCGTGGCGGCACAGAGGCAAGGGGTGCTGTCACAAGAAGTGCAATGTTTGAGAAGATGGTGAGGGAGTACCTTGCAGATCGTACAAACATCCTCCGTGATTCCTCTGTGCCTTTTAATTATTGGGTATCCAAGCTGGACACGTAGCATGAACTTGCTCTCTATGTTTTGGAGGTCTTGGCCTGCCCTGCTGCTTGTGTTCTGTTAGAGAGGGTATTTAGTGCCGCTGGTGGAATTATAACAGATAAACGCATCCGCCTGTCAATTGAAAATGCTGACAGGCTGACTCTTATAAAAATGAACAAGGCCTGGATTGGGAAAGACTTCTGTACACCATCAAGTGAAAACAATGAAAGATAACCTCAAATACATTCTCTCTTTTGGGGAGGTGTATTCTCATTCACTTCTTCACAACCACACATGGGTATTTGCTTCCAGATTTGGTCTGTTTGTTTTTATCCTCCTCCTTATCCTCATCCTCCTCATCTAGAACCACTATATCACCAGGGTGAACGTGGTCTGTGCGGTGCATTTTGCCCAAGGGTGCTGTGATGGCACTCTTTCATTTTTTAAAAAAAAGGACAACACATTGGGGAATTGGGCATGAAATTACATTGGGCTTACTTCTTAACTCTCTCTCCTGCAATCTGTCCTGTACCTGCCATTAGATCACCAGGGTCAACGTGGTCTGTACGGTGCATTTTGGGCAAGGGGGCTGTGATGGCACTCTTTTATTTTTTAAAAACAGGACCCCACATTGGGGAATTGGGCATTACATAACATTGGGCCTACTTCTTAAGTCTGTGTCCTGCAATGTGTTCTTTAACTGCCACTAGATGAACAGGGTGCACGTGCTCAGTGCTGTTATAGGCAGGTGATTTTTGGGAAAGTGGGCTGTGATGGCACTATATTTTTAAGTCCAAAAAGGACAACACATTGGGGAATTGGGCATGACATTTCTTTGGGCCTAATTCTTAACTCGGTCTCCTGCAGTCTGTCCTGTACCTGCCACTAGATCACCAGGGTCAACGTGCTTTGTACGGTGCATTTTGGCCAAGGGGGCTGTCATGCCACTCTTTTTTATTTAAAAAAAAAAACGATTTTACATTGGGGAATTGGGCATGATATTACTTTGGGACTACTTCTTAACTCGGTCTCCTGCAATCTGTCCAATTCCTGCCAGTAGATCACTATGGTGAACGTGGTCTGAATGGGGCATTTAGGTCTAGGGGGCTGTGATGGCACTATTTTAATCAGTCCAAAAAGGACCCCTCATTGGGGAATTGGGCATGGCATTCCATTGGACCTACTTCTTAACTTTGTCTCCTGCAATGTCTCTTGTTTAACTGCCACTAGATCACCAGGGTGAACGTGCTTTGTACTGTTATAGGCTGGTGAAGTTTGGTCAAGGGGGGCTGTGATGGCACTAGTCTATTTTTACAAAAGGTACCCCCCATTGTTGAAACCACATCCTTGTTGGCAAACACTTCATAACATTTGTGTACCTTAAAGAGCTCACATGAAAAGCTCCTTTTTGTGTTGCCTGGTTGCCAACATGCCAACATTGGACGCAATACACTTCATGTAAATTTGATAAAGCAATGCTGTTACTTTGCCTCAGTAGTTTATTAACCCCTTAAGCCCCAAGGGTGGTTTGCACGTTAATGACCGGGCCAATTTTTACAATTCTGACCACTGTCCCTTTATGAGGTTATAACTCTGGAAAGCTTCAACGGATCTTGGCGATTCTGACAGTGTTTTCTCGGGACATATTGTACTTCATGATAGTGGTAAAATTTCTTCAATATATCTTGCGTTTATTTGTGAAAAAAACGGAAATTTGGCAAAAATTTTTAAAATTTTGCAATTTTCCAAATTTGAATTTTTATGCCCTTAAATCACAGAGATATGTCATGTAAAATACTTAATAAGTAACATTTCCCACATGTCTACTTTACATCAGCACAATTTTGGAACCAAAAATCTTTTTTGTTCGGGAGTTATAAGGGTTAAAAGTCGACCAGCAATTTCTCATTTTTACAACACCAATATTTTTAGGGACCACATCACATTTGAAGTCATTTTGAGGGGTCTCTATGATAGAAAATACCCAAGTGTGACACCATTCTAAAAACTGCACATCCACATTCAAGAAGTTTATTAACCCTTCAGGTGTTTTACAGGAATTTTTGGAATGTTTTAAAAAAATTAACATTTAACTTTTTTCACAAAAAAATTAATTCAACTCCAATTTGTTTTATTTTCCCAAGGGTAAGAGAAGAAATTGGACCCCAAAAGTTGTTGTGCCATTTGTTCTGAGTACGCCGATACCCCACAGGTGGGGGTAAACCACTGTTTGGGCGCATGGCAGAGCTCGGAAGGGATGGAGCGCCGTTTGACTTTTCAATGCAAAATTGACTGGAATTGAGATGGGACGCCATGTTGCACTTGGAGAGCCCCTGATGTGCCTAAACATTGAAACTCCCCACAAGTGACACCATTTTGGAAAGTAGACCCCTTAAGGAACTTATCTAGATGTGTGGTGAGCACTTTAACCCACCAAGTGCTTCACAGAAGTTTATAATGCAGAGCCGTAAAAATAAAAAATCATATTTTTTCACAAATATGATCTTTTCGCCCCCAATTTTTTATTTTCCCAAGGGAAAGAAGAAAGTGGACCCCAAAAGTTGTTGTGCCATTTGTTCTGAGTATGCCGATACCCAACATGTGGGGGTAGACCACTGTTTGGGCGCATGGCAGAGCTCAGAAGGGAAGGAGCGCCGTTTGACTTTTCAATGCAAAGTTGACTGAAATTGAGATGGGACGCCATGTTGCGTTTGGAGAGCCCCCGATGTGCCTAAACATTGAAACCCCCCACAAGTGACACCATTTTGGAAACTACACCCCCAAGGAACTCATATAGATGTGTTTTGACAGCTTTGAGCCAACAAGTGTTTCACTACAGTTTATAACGCACAACGTCGTGAAAATAAAAAATCATTTTTTTTCCTACAAAAATGTTTTTTAGCCCCCCAAATTTTTATTTTCCCAAGGGTAACAAGAGAAATTGGACCCCAAAAGTTGTTCTACAATTTGTCCTGAGTACGCTGATACCCCATATGTGGGGAAGAACCATCGTTTGGGCGCATGGCAGAGCTCGGAAGGGAAGGAGCGCCATTTGGAATGCAGACTTTGATGGATTGGTCTGCAGGCGTCTTGTTGCATTTGCAGAGCCCCTGATGCACCTAAACAGTAGAAACCCCCCACAAGTGACACCATTTTGGAAACTAGACCCCCTAAGGAACTTATCTAGATGTTTTTTGACAGCTTTGAACCCCCAAGTGTTTCACTACAGTTTATAACGCAGTCGTGAAAATAAAAATTAATTTTTTTCCCACAAAAATTTTTTTTAGCCCCCAAAATTTTTATTTTCCCAAGGGTAACAAGAGAAATTGGACCCCAATAGTTGTTGTCCAATTTGTCCTGAGTACGCTGAAACCCCATATGTTGGGGTAAACCCATGTTTGGGCGCACGGGAGAGCTCGGAAGGGAAGGACCACTGTTTTACTTTTTCAACGCAGAATTGGCTGGAATTGAGATCAAACGCCATGTTGCGTTTGGAGAGCCCTGATGTGCCTAAACAATGAAAACCCCCAATTCTAACTGAAACCCTAACCCCAACACACCCCTAACCCTAATCCCAACCATAACCCTAAAAACACCCCTAACCCTGACACACCCCTAAGCCTAATTATTTTATTATTTATTTATATAGCACCATTGATTCCATGGTGCTTTACATGAGAAGGGGTTACGTACAAGTTACAGATATCACTTACAGTAAACAAACTAACAATGACAGACTGATACAGAGTGGCGAGGACCCTGCCCTTGCGGGCTTACATTCTACAGGATTATGGGGAAGGAGACAGTAGGTTAAGGGTTGCAGGAGCTCCGGTGTTGGTGAGGCAGTAGCTTCGGTAGTGATGAGGCGGCAGCAGGGTCAGTGCAGGCTGTAGGCTTTCCTGAAGAGATGTGTTATGATCTGGTGATTAAGGAGCGACATGCGTCTAGCTCTGAGCAGGTGGCAACTATACTGACCGCAGTCCCTAAGCTCAACACAACACTAGAAGCAGCCGTGGAATGCTCCTAACTCAGCCTAGGCATCTCGTCACAGCCTAAGAGCTAACTACCCCTAAAGATAGAAGCAGGAAAACTATCTTGCCTCAGAGAAAATCCCCAAAGGATAGATTAGCCCACCACAAACAATGACTGTGAGAGGAGAAGGAAATGACATACGTAGTATGAAACAAGATTTAGCACAGGAGGCCACTTCTAGCTAGATAGAAAATAGTACAGGACAGAACGCTGTGCGATCAGTAATAAAAACTAGAAAAAGTCCACCGCAAAGAAATGCAAAAATCTCCACACCTGACTAAAGGTGTGGAGGGCAAACTCTGCTGCCCAGAGCTTCCAGCTTAGCTGAATAGATCCATACTGAAAAGCTGGACAAATGAACAAAAACAAAGAAAGTGCTGAACAACAAGTCCACAACAAGAGAACCGCAAAAGGACAAGCAAGGACTTAGCTTTGATGAACTGGTCAGAGTGTCAGGAAAGTCCTAAGAGCAATGACTCCAGGCAGGAACAATTGACAACTGGCATTGAATGAGGGATAAGGCCAGACTAATATAGTCGAGCCAGAAAGACGATCAGTGAAAACAGCTGTTGAAGCTAAATCCAAGAAGCAGCCATACCACTAAAAACCACAAGAGGGAGCCAAAGAGCAGAACTCACAAAAATGCTACTTACAGCCACCGGAGGGAGCCCAAGAGCGGAATTCACAACAGAGATGGGTTTTCAGGTTCCGTCTGAAGGATCCGAATGTGGCTGATAGTCGGACGTGTTGGGGCAAAGAATTCCAGAGGATGGGGGATATTCGGGAGAAGTCTTGGAGGCGGTTGGATGAGGAGCGAATAAGTGTGGAGGATGTAATCCTAACCCTAACTTTAGCCCCAACCCTAACCCTAACTTTAGCCCCAACCCTAACTTTAGCCCCAACCCTAAAGAGAGGAGACGCTCGGTACAAGGTGAGCACATCGCCTTGTACTGATCGTCTCAGGGAAGCCCGCAGGGAGCCCCCTCCCTGCACGATGCTTTCCTATGCCCCCGGAACACTACGAGCATGTTTGATCGCGGTGTGCCAGGGGTTAATGTGCCGGGAGCGGTCCGTGACCACTCCTGGCACATAGTGCCGGATGTCAGCGGCGATAGTCAGCTGACGCCTGGCCGCGATTGGCCGCGCTCCTCCCGTGAGCATGGCCGATCGCATATGACGTACTATCCCGTCAGTGGGAATTAAGTCCCAGGTCACCTTGACGGGATAGTACGTCATATGGGATTAAGGGGTTAAAATATAGCTTTGTCCACTATATTAGTTTCTCTCCTTGCGAGCCTTAACTTTGTCTGCCTCAAATGTACAAATGAAGAATATACAAATGGCGATTTGTAAACAAGATTTAAATACTGTATACCGAATGCATTCAGACAATCGCATAGCTGCATTTCTTGTAAAACATTTAGAGATGTGACAGACAATGCTCATAGTGACACAATATTGATAAATGTTTGTTTATTCACTTCACAAACCGTTCTAAGTCTCTGTTTGTCATTGTAAAACATTAAGGTTTACTGAAACTATGGCGGTGGTGGTTTGGTCTAAATCCTTATGGCTTTCATTTTCTAGGGGTTTATGGCCCCTCGTCTGATGACTCAATGATATCTCAGTTTCATCCAACCTTGAAAAGTGGCCACATGAAGGTCTGGGTGAAACTAGAGTTACTACATAGTGTTATTCACTTTATTCACTATATAAGACCAGAGAAACATGACTAAGACAGATGCCAAAACTGGGGTACGTGTACATGTACAGTGTGCTGATAACTTCATAATTAGTGACACCCATGCAGTGTAGATATTCTCCCAGGGGTTCTCTGTCTTGTTGTTACTTCTCTGATATTCCAGACGGATGATGTTTAAAAGCCTCTTGGTGATGAATGATCTAACTATACTGTATGTAGTTAATCTTCATATATACGTAATCACTATATTTATTTAATCCTTATATGTACTTATTAACATGTGTATGCAGTGGCGTAACTACCGCGGTCGCAGCGGTCGCCAGTGCGACCGGGCCCGGCAGGTCAGGGGCCCGGGCCCGGCAGGCAGGCTCGGACTGGCAGTGCCTCCCCCCGCTCCAGGGCCTCCCCCCCCTTCCCCGCCGCCGCCGCCGCCGCCTTGAATACTCACCCTGCTCCAGCGATGGTCTCGGCGTCTGCACTGCAGCTCGTTCCTGCTTGAGCGGTCACGTGACACCGCTCATTAAGATCATGAATATGCGCATATTCATGATCTTAATGAACGGTGTCACATGACCGCTCAAGCAGGAAGAAGGTGCTGCGCCGGCGCCGCCGTCTGGAGTCGGGACAGAGCGCGAGGGATGTCGGCACGGCCGTGCAGTGGGAAGACAGGTGAGTATGAGGGACGAGGGACGGGGGGACGGGGGAACGGGGGGATGAAGGAGGACATAAGCCGGCGCGCCGAGCAGGAGCGGAGAGCTAAGCCTGCATACAGGGGGGAATATGAGCCATGCAGGGGGGAATATGAGCCATGCAGGGGGGGATATGAGCCATGCAGGGGGGGAATATGAGCCATGCAGGGGGGAATATGAGCCATGCAGGGGGGAATATGAGCCATGCAGGGGGGAATATGAGCCATGCATACAGGAGGGGTAATATGAGCTATGTATATGGGATAGGAGGGAGATGAGCCATGCATACAGGAGGGGGGTCATTATACAGTATTGAGCATCATGTGTGGCCGTTATACAGTATGCAGCATCATGTGTGGCCATTATACAGTATGGAGCATCATGTGTGGTGGCCGTTATACAGTATTGAGCATCATGTGTGGCCATTATTCTATGGGGGTTACATTGAGTTGTATGGCAGGGCTGCAGGGGGGGGGGGGGCCATTTGGAAGTTCGCACCGGGGCCCCTAACTTTGTAGTTACGCCACTGTGTGTATGTTAACACATACAAAAGTGTACGCACTCACACTATTCAATCAAACTATTCCTTTAATTTTGTAGTTTGCAATAAAATTGCCTTATTTTGCAAGTATTATCATATTTTAAAGCCGTATCTGAACCTTAGTGTTAACAACATGTCAAATAAAATTTCAAAATTCTACTGTAAATAATTGTTCATTAAAAAATGAGTGAATTTTCCTGGGCCCATCCAGTATGTGGGTTCCAAGGCCTAATGGGGTGCATATGACTGACTATGCAGCAGGGCTCATCTTGCTTCCAAGGTGTAAATCAAAGGAGTATGGAGCACAAAATGCATATTGTGAAGTGGATTTTCCTGGGCCCATCCAGTATATGCGTTCCAAGGCCTAATAGGGTGCATATAACTATGCAGCAGGGCTGGCTTTGCTGCCAATGTGTAAAACAAGGGAGTATGGGAGTACAAAATTCACATTGTGAAGTGGATTTTCATGGGCCCATCCAGTATTTGGGTTCCAAGGCCTAATGGGGTGCATATGACTATGCAGCAGGGCTTGCCTTCCTGCCAATGTATAAAACAAAGGAGTATGGAGCACACAATGCATATTGTGAAGTGAATTTTCATGGGCGCATCCACTATGTGGGTTCCAAGGCCTAATGGGGTGCATATGACAGACTATGCAGCAGGGCTGGCCTTGCTGCCAATGTGTAAAACCAAGGAGTACAGAGTACAAAATGCATATTGTGAAGTGGATTTTCATGGGCCCATCCACTATGTGGGTTCAAAGGCTTGTTGGGGTGCATATGAATTGGTAGCAGGGCAGGCCTTGAATTCAATGCAACACTTTTTCAGGAGTCCCCCCTGGACATCTTATGACAGGGGTATTGTGGTGCGTCATAATTCTTGGCAGCCCATCCACTCACAGCATAGGCTACAACAGCTTAGGAGACCCACTGTTTCATAATGGCCCTTTAAGAAGATTAATGCTGCCTGATGCACCAGTAAAAATAGGCTCTGTGACTTTGAGTCCTTCCTTTGTAAATGAAACAATATGGGTCTGCTTATGTGTCACACACCACATGGCCAGCTAGGGTTGTTAAATGTTACAATGACATTTCCCAGTGAATGCATTTGTTAAGGTTAAAAAACGCAGCATCTGAACTAAGCCTAAGTGGGAGAGGAAATTTTCGGTCTGGGGTTAAATATTTGGCCTTACAGGCAAGTCATTAACCTGCAAAGGGTGTACATTGACATATTTCCAAGCAAAACCCATTTTGGTTTAGTTTTCATGTGCTTTTTGTGGCACCTGGAAAAATGGCATGAATCTCGGAAAAAAATGATTAAGGCTGTGAACTAGGAGTCAGGAATGCTTCCAGGGGCGATCCCCATGATGTCCCTGTGTCATTTGAGCAGTGTTTCCATCATTTTCAGATCCCCCCGGGGTCCTTGAAAAGGACCCCGGGGGGATCATGATAAAAATACTCGGGTCTCCCATAGACTTACATTGGGCTCGTTGTTCTGGCCGAGTACCCGAGTATTCCAATTTGCTCGACCCGAGCAATGAGCACCTGAGCATTATAGTGCTCGGCCATCACTACTATACACATGTTTATTTCCTTTGTGTGTATTGGAACAACACAAAAAAACTGAGAAAAAAGGCAAAATCAACATAATTTCACACAAAACCCCCAAAATGGGCCAGTCAAATTTGGGGGCATCTTTACAAGCTTGTGGGTAAACAATTTTTTTTCAAGCATTTGATGCTTATTTATTGCCTGTGGCAAGTAACAGATGTGTGTAATATGAAAATCACAACTGAAAGCAGAAAAGAAACGGAGAAATTGACTCCATCTTTGCATTGTGTAGTTGTGTGTGCCATATTAAGTATGCAGAACAAAAGAACAAAAAGAGAAGAGAACTGTCTGAGGACTTGAGAACCATTATTGTTGAAAAAGATCAACAATCTCAAGGTGACAAGTCTAGCTCAAGAGATGTTGATGTTTGTTTGTCCATGGTGCGCAACATAACCAAGAAGTTTAAAATCCATGGTACTGTGACTAATCTGTTTGGAAGTTGAAGGCAGAGAAAATGTAATAAAAGATTGCAACGCAGGATAGTGCGGATGGTGGATGAGCAGCCCCAATTAAGTTCTGAAGAAATGTAAGCTGTGATGCAGGATCAGGAAGCATTAATGTCAGGGCGATCTATCCATCAACATTTGAATGAAATAAAATGCTATGGCAGGAGACTCAGGAAGACCCCACTGCTGACACAGAAACATAAAAAAACTAGACTGCTGTTTGCCAAAATGTATGTGAGTAAGCCAAAATCCTCTAGCACTGGATGCCTTGAGTGTGTGCAGTGCATCATGAAATCTGAAGATTACCAAAGGATTTTGGGCTGCAATGTAGTGACCAGTGTCAAAAAGCTGGGTTTGCGTCCCAGGTCTTGGGTCTTACAGCAGGACAATGACCAAAAAAAATTCAAGGAGCACCCAGAAATGGATGGAAGGGAAGCCTGGACACCTCTGAAGTGGCCAGCAATGATCTGAATCTCATTAATCACCTGTGGAGAGATCTTAAAATTACTGATGGGTAAAGGTACCCTTCAAATATGAGAGGCCTGTGGTAAAGGTGCCCTTCAAATATGAGAGACCTGGAGCAGTTTGCAAACTAAGAAGGGTCCAAAATCCCAGTTAAGAGCTGTAAGAAGCTTGTTAATTTTTATAGAAAGTGATTGATTGAAGTTATTTATTCCAAAGGGCGTGCAACCAAATATTAAGTTGAGGGTGCCAACAATTTTGTCCTGCTCATTTTGGGTGTTTTGTGTGAAATGTCCAATTTGCCATTTTTTCTCCGTATTTTGTGTTGTTCCAATACGCACAAAGGAATTTATACATGTGGGTAACAAAACATGCATAATTGCAATAAATTTCTGGGACAAATACTTCATTTTCTGGAATAATTTCAAGGGTGGCAACACTTTAGGCTATGACTTTATATACAGGTGCTTCTCACAAAATTAGAATATCATCAAAAAGTTAATTTATTTCAGTTCTTCGATACAAAAAGTCAATCTCGTATATTATATAGAGTCATTACAAACAGAGTGATCTATTTCACGTGTTTATTTCTGTTAATGTTAATGATTATGGCTTATAGCCAATGAAAACCCAAAAGTCGTTATCTCAGTAAATTAGAATAATTCTAAAAAAAAACACCTGCAAATGCTTCCTAAAGGGTTTAAAAAGACCCCTAGTCTGTTTCATTAGGCTCCACCATCATAGGGAAGTCTCCTAACTTGAAAGATGTATAGAAGGCAGTCATTGTCACACTCCACAAGGAGGGTAAGCCACAAAAAGGTCATTGCTAAAGAAGCTGGCTGTTCAAAGTGCTGTATCAAAGAATATTAATGGAAAGTTGAGTGGAAGGAAAAAGAGTGGTAGAAAAAGGTGCACAAGCAACCGGGATAATCGCAGCCTTGAAAGGATTGTTAAGAAAAGGTCATTCAAAAATTTGGGGGAGATTCACAAGGAGTGGACTGCTGCTGGAGTCATTGCTTCAAGAGCCACTACACACAGACGTATTAATATTATTATTATTTTATTATTATTTATATAGCACCATTAATTCCATGGTGCTGTACAAGAGAAAGGGGTTACATACAGAGTTATAGATATCGTTTACAGTAAACAAGTTTACAGTGACAGACTGGTACAGAGGGAAGAGGACCCTGTCCTTGCGGACTTACATTCTATGAGATAGTGGGGCAGAGGCAGAAGGTAGGGGTGAGGCGGCGGCTCTGGCGGTGGCTCTGGCAATAGCGAGGCGGCAGAATGGTTATTGCAGGCTGTAGGCTTTTCTACATATCTACGTATCCAGGATATGGGCTACAAGTGTCGCATTCTTTGTGTCAAGCCCAGAGGCGTAGCTAGGTTTTGGTTCAGGGGGGACAAAGCTTCTGGGTGGGCCCCTAACCAGGTAACCTTGATTACAACTCGTTGACGCACCCTAATAGTGGAGGAGAACCTCAGCAGATGACCGTGATGTTACTGAAGATAATCTTTATATAAAGACCAACATAGATATTACCGCCATATGGTCAGTAGTAGATACCAGCCCTACAGAACATATAAGAGATCACTGCACAGTTACAGATAATGTCTTACCTCTGACGTTCTCTGATGGAATCGTTCACTTTTTCCGTCTTTTCCAACTGGCCCAGACCGACACGACAACTTCTTCCAGCCAGGGCTTGTCTGCAGAGAATACAACAAAGACACATTTCACTTCTCACATTCTAGCCCCATTACCATCTATTCCCAACCTCCACAAACTCCTCATCCAGCTGATACCCCAATACTGAGCCGCTGCTGCCATATGTGTCCCTATTACGGTACCTGATTCCCCAATACTGAGCCGCTGCTCCCATATGTGTCCCTATTACTGCACCTGATACCCCAATATTGAGCTGCTGCTGCCGTATATGACCCTATTACTGCACCTGATACCCCAATACTGAGCTGCTGCTGCCATATATGACCCTATTACTGCCCCTATTACCCCATCAATGTTGAAGTTTAGGAGCACTGTTTATGCTCGAAACGCATCCAGCAGCTACATGGTAGCTTTCATCCCAATGGTGTAACTGATCACCTGTAATAAGTTTTCCGAATTTTAACATGTCGAAATAAAGAATTTTTGATGCTTTTATTCCTGGAGCTGAATCCTTTGTTTTCTCCTGCATACAAGCTTCAACGTCAGACAGAGACATTTTTCCGTGCTCAGATCTTTTGTGGATTACAACAAATGCTTTTATGGGTGAGCTGAAATATTTTTTCTTTTTTTCTACCCTATTACTGCACCTGATACCCCAACACTGAGCAGCCGCTGCCGTATGTGACCCTATTACTGCACCTGACACCCCAATACTGAGCCTCTGCTGCCGTATGTGACCCTATTACTGCACCTGCTGTGTGGTTCTCTGTGCCCTCTAAATTCTAAAGTAACCCTCTATAATATAGTAATGCCTGGTGCAAGTGCCCTAGAAAACAGCGCCCATATTTAACCCCATAGAAAGTAATATTGCCCTGTGTGTGTGCCCCTTTGATAGTCACAGTCACCTGAGTTCCCCTATAACAATAAGTGCCCACTTTACATTTAATAATATCCAGAGTCTTTCTCTGTACAGCTCCCCTATACACAGTATGATGCTCTCTTATACACAGTATAATACCCCCTCACTGTATAGTACCACCCACTCAGTATACCCTTAGTAGCCTCCAAACTGTTTGATGGCTCCAACACTAATCACACTGTATGATGGCCCCCATAGATAACCTCCATATAGTATAATGTGCCAGATAGTCCTTAATATAATACAAGGCAGCACCCCCATAGGCAGACCCTGTGGTATAAGTCAGCACCCCACCCCATAGGCAGATCCTGTAGTATAAGGAGCACCCCCATATGCAGATCTTGTAGTATAAGGCAGCACCCCCCTTAGGCATATCCTGTATATAAGGCAGCACCCCCCGTAGGCAGATCCTGTATATAAGGCAGCATCCCCCCAAGGCAGATCCTATATATAAGGCAGCACCCCTCATAGGCAGATCCTATATATAAGGCAGCACCCCACAAAGGCAGATCCTATATATAAAGCAGTACCCCCCATAGGCAGATCCTATATATAAGGCAGCACCGCCCCTAAGGCAGATCGTATATATAAGGCAGCACCCCCCCATAGGCAGATCCTATATATAAGGCAGCACCCGCCATAAGCAGATCCTGTATATAAGGCAGCACTCCCCCAAGGCAGATCCTATATATAAGGCAGCACCCCCATAGGCAGATCCTGTATATAAGGCAGCACTCCCCCAAGAAGATCCTATATATAAGGCAGCACCCCCATATGCAGATCCTGTATATAAGGCAGCACCCCCCAAAGGCAGATACTATATATAAGACAGCACCCCCTCATAGGCAGATCCTATACATAAGGCAGCACCTCCTCCCATAGGCAGATCCTGTACATAAGGCAGCACCCCCATAGGCAGTTCCAGCATATAAGGCAGCACCCCCCCATAGGCAGATCCTGTGTATAAGGCAGCACCCCCAAGGCAGATCCTATATATAAGGCAGCACCCCCTCCCATAGCCAGATCCAGTATGTAAGGCAGCACCCCCTCCATAGGCAGATCCAGTATATAAGACAGCACCCCCATAAAAAACACAATAAATACTCACCTCTCTTCCTCTTTGTTCCTGCGGCGCTCCTTGCTCCCGCTCATCTCCTGACAGCAGGCGCCGGGCGGTGACGTCATTGCACCCGCTGTCAGTCAAACGATGTGGGGGATAATGGGAGAAGGAGGGCACCACTAGATGCAGATACAGCTGACCATGCAATGACGGCGGTGGGCCCACTGCTGGCATTGGGCCCCCCCACCTGCTCAGGGGCCCCATAGCGGCAGAGCAGGGAGAATCTAACTATCGGCGCGCTGGATGCGCCGATGCAGTTACAGTAGCGTAGCTCCGGGTGGGCCCCCTCAGAGCGTGGGGCTCGGGGTGACCGCCCCCTCTGCCCCCCGGTAGCTACGCTACTCGTCAAGTGAGAGTGGAGAGGCACACAATCAAGCTGCTTGAGGCCTAGTGTGAAGTTTACATAATGAGTGATGGTTTAGGGAGCCATATCATCTGCAGAAATAATACTTGAAATAGATCACTCTGTTTGTAATGACTCTATATAATATAATAGTTTCACGTTTTCTATTGAACAACTGAAATAAAGTAGCTTTTTGATGATATTCTAATTTTATAAGAAGCACCTGTATATATTAAAGGTATATTTCGCCCAACGTGCCTACTAATTAACAACAGCCACCATTATATTATTGAAATCATGTCTGTAATGTACAGAGTGACACACTTAGCCATATTTTCATCTTGCTGTTGCATTTTTGCTATTTCAGCAAGAGTTTACAGGTTCTAGAATGTGTTCTTTGGTTTTGCTCCGTGCTTGCGTATGCATCAAATGTTGATCAATAAAATGTACAAAATTTAGTCTTCGCTGTCACATTGATAATTGTTGACAGTTGTCTGGGTGCTGACATCTGCACCTTACCACTGTGTTTGACTGCTACATAACTTTATCCTGGACTACTCTAGATAGCTGTCTGATCCTCTTAATACATGTTCTGTTTGCTGATTTAAAGGGACAATGTTCAGGAAATATTAATAGAAAGGTCAGTGGCCTTCTATATATGCGAAGTACACCACACTAAAGCCTGAACAATATGGTGTGTTCACTTGCTCATGTTAATTTGTTGATGGCAAACGCCAACCTTTCTGCTTTGCTTACTTTGGACTTTCTGCTTGACTCTTTTGCACGCACTCCAGTACTACAGGACTGTTGTCCTGCCTTCTGGTGCTGTTCCAGGTTTATTTCTCAGTCTTGACTTACAAATATGTCACAGATGTCTAGTACTTAGGAATTTTACTACATTAAAAATACATAAATGCTTGCGGGGTATCAGGGTGATTACCAGGGAACTGCTATAATTGCCATATCTTGAGTTACTTAGCTTTCATTTGCCTGAGGGGCAAATAGATTATTTTTTTGAATTAATGTTATTTTTTATGTCCTCTAGGGTTCGTGAAGCATTTTTGGCTCAAGTGCAATCTGATGAAACATTGGATCGCACCCAGACCAATGTTGTGCCTGTGTTCAGATAAAGAGATAAATAAAAATGGTAAAATGAATACACTATTCTAATATATAGATAGGATTAATACCTAGTAGCACCCCCCTTTTGAAAGTATCACAGCTTTTTGTAGCCAGCCAAGAGTCTTTCAATTGTTTGGGGGATTTTCATCCATTCTTCCTATAAAAATTCTTCCAGTTCTGTGAGATTACTGTGTCATTTTGCATGCACTGCTACTTTGAGGTCTAGTCACAGATTATCAATGATGTTCAGATCAGGAGACTGTGAGGGCCATTGTAAAACCTTCAGCTTGTGCCCTTTAAGGTAGTCTATTGTGGATTTTGGCGTTGGTTTGGGATCATTATTCATTTGTACAAACCATCTTTTCAATTTCAGCTTTTTTACAGATAATGTTATGTTTGCATCAAGGATTTGTTAACATTTCATTGTATGCATTCTTCCCTCTACCTGTGAAATGTTCCTCGTGCCATTGGCTGCAATAGAACCCCAAAGCAAGATTGATCCACTCCAATGCGTAATGGTTGGCGAGATGTTCTTTTCTTGATATTCTATGCCCTTTTTTCTCTATGCATACCTTTGATCATTGTGGCTAAAGAGTTTTATTTTAACCTCATCGGTCCACAGTTTTGAAAAATGCATCAGCTTCTTTACATGTTCTTTTGCGTACTTCTGGCTCTGAATTCTATGGTGAGGATGCAGACAAGGTTTTCTTCTGATGACTTTTCCATGAAGACCATATTTGTGCAGGCGTCTCTGAACGGTAGAACAAGGTACGACTACTCTAGAATCTGCTAAATCTTTGTGACGGTCTCTTCCAGTCAAGTGGGGTTCTGATTTGCCTCTCTAGCAATCCTACGAGACATAATCTTGACCTCTACTGTTCCTGTTAACTATCATTTCTTTATTTGGAACTGAGGAAAGGTCAACTTGAAAACTTTTCTATCTTTGTATAGCCTTCTCCTTCTTTATGGGCCTCTACAATTTTCATTTTCAGAGTGCTAGGCAGCTGCTTAGAAGAACCAGTGACTGCTTTTTTTTGGCACAAGGTTAGAGGAGGCTCGGTTTTTATAAAGCTGGGAAATTTGTATCACCTGGCCTGTCCTAACGGTGATAGTGATCAAGCCATAATCCTAACAGGCTAATTAAGGTCTGAAATCTCAGTCAAAGTTATCTGAGTGCACAAATTTCCAAATGTGCTTAAACTTTTGCATCGGCCCATTTTCATTTTTGTAATTTCTAAAATGTAAAAAATTACAATATTTTTTTTGCCTACAATACAAAGGAAATGTGTCATCTTTAGCTTCAGGCATTTTAGAGATCATTTCATCTTCAACTTGCTTAATTGTTCACACTAACAGTGATTTGGCCAGGCGTGCCCAAAACTTTTACATGCCACTTTATGTTGAATGAAAAAATTGCTGCATGCCAGGGTTGGATCCAGTGTGGAGGGGGCGATGTGGAGGGATGTTTTAGAGATGGGCAGTGTGAGGGATATTTTTAAGGGGGTAGTGTGGGGGGATATTTTGGAGAGGCATGAGGTGATGGGATATTCTGGAGAGTGACTTCAATCAGAGAGGATGTCACCTTTAAGGTACCTTGGTGTAAATATTTATTTGTGATACTGCATGCATCTCATCAGTGATGTGGATCCTGTATGGTCTACAGTCTGATGACGACTGGTAAAGACAACACCCAGTATCTCTTTACCATTGTTAAAGACATACTTTGAGTTGTAGGTTCATGCAATACAATTGTATATGGCTAATGTGCATTGCAATTGATTGATGTTGTAAGTTTGGTGACTGATTCATGTGCGGATTGTGACTTTGTCAATAAATTTATGTGCTAACGGTGATGTCTGGGACTGCATTCATGTACTGATGGTGGTTCTGGCACTGCATTCATGTGCTGACAGTGGTTCTAGTTCTGCATTCATGTACTGACAATGGTTCTGATCTTGTACACATTTTACAATCCAAAATGTACTTTATGACTATGTTAAAACTTAAAAATCTTCAAACCTTAAAGTTTTGAGATTATGAGGAGGATTTGCCAAGCTTCTGGTCCAAAAATTCAGTGTAAGTTAGAGTATGTTCACACTTATTTGTTGGAGCAGAAATTGAGCAGAATCTCTCCAAATCCTCCTCAAAAACTCAAAACTTGTTTCTGGTGATGTATGAATGTACTTATTTTGATTATGGTGATTCATTTACGTATCCATTAAAAATTTTTGTGGCCCTTGGGATTGGTTCAAAATGGCAATGTTGCCCTTGGACCAAAAAATGTTGATCTATGATCTATAAGGTTTGCATTGATCAGCTTTTTAACAGCATTCATCATGAACATAATGTTGATTGGTGCTAGGCACTTTCAATAGCTGTAGAAGTAGGAGACTAATCTAATATTTTTGCAATTATTTTGCCTATTGTCTACAGTCACATACATTTGGCTACCAGTTAATATTCTATCTTTTGGTGTACCATAGTAATTTCCTTTCACTAGATGTTTTTCTTTGATCTGTGCTTTCAGAGCCATACAACACTTACTCATGCACTTGGCATATTTATAATTATTTATTGGATCGGTATGCTCATATCCAGAAATCATTTTAATGATGACATCTTTATCAGTTTCTTCATTTGTATATTCAATGTGGAAGCTGAGCTATATAATGTACTAATCATTGTTTTAATTTATACATTATGGCCATTCTTCACCTTTTTTCTGGCATTTTGATGAGATCTCCATTTTTTTGTTAATTTTAATTTTGATCTCCTAATTAATAAAGATAATTGCTATTCCTTTTAATTGTCCTTGATTGTGGTCACCATTATAGATTTATACGTTCTTTACAATAGACAGAAGCCATGACATTTTTACTCAGCAAGGACTTGCTTCCCCAATTTCTATGTGCCAGTCATGATTTGAGATGAATTTTCTGAAATGGATGTGATTTGAGTATAAGGAGAAACTGTAGGTACAATTCCCCATTTCTAATAGTGATCTAATGCTAGTTATACTGTCTGTTGAGGCTATGTCTCTAATAGTATTGATTTAAAGTTTAGTCTACCTTGTTCCCCTAAGGTAATTGCATATGAAAACATCCTGCACATGCAAAAAAAATGTAACACACATGTAAAAAAAATAAAAATAAAAAATAATATATTTATAATTAATGTTTGCACAGTAATAATATCTAATATATAAAGCTGAATGTGTGAGTGTATGTGTGTGTGTGTGTGTGTGTGTGTGTGTGTGTGTGTGTGTGTGTGTGTGTGTGTATGTATGTCCGGGATTGGCATCTGCACCGTCGCAGCTACAGCCACAAAACTTTGCACAGTCACACGTCTGGACCCCGAGAGCGTCATAGGCTATGTTGTGAGGTGAAATTTTAACCCCGCGCTTTCCAATTCACCAAACAATTTTGCCCCTATCTACATAATGGGAAAAAATGAAAGGAAAAGTGTAGGAGGCAAATTGACAGCTGCCAGATGTGAACAAGGGGGACTTAAAGAATGAGAGCGATGGCGCCAAAGAGTATATACCATACAGTTGCTAAGGTGGGGCCCCGACATGGGATACTCACCACACACGGGGATATGAACACACACACAAAATGCGCCACACACTACCACGTGCTTGAACACATATTACCCTCAGCACACATTTCACCACAAATACACCAACCTCACCACATAAAAGTCGAAACACAAAAGTCGCCGCTCAAAACTCGCCATGCGCAGAACTCGCCACATGCAAAAACTAGGCTCTTGCAAAACTCGCCACAAGTGCAAAACTCACCTCATGGAAAACTCGCCACACGCAAAACTTGCACATGCGGAAAAATTGCCACATGCACAAAAGTTGCAACACATGCAAAAGTTGCCTCACACAAAACTTGCATATACTCAAAAGGCACCACACATAAAACTCGCCACGCGCAAAACTCGCCATGCGCAAAACTTGCTGCACACAACTTGCTACACTAACCTGTCACATGCAACTCGACACACAAAAAGTTGCTACACGCATGTTGCCACACAAAACTCATCTCAAAAAAGTCGCTACATGCATGTCGCCACACGCAACTCAACACACACAACTTGACAAACTAAACTCGCCCTAAAACACACACAAGTCTGGTATTATCCTTCAAAAATAAAAATCTGATTAATAAGCAGACAAACTACAACAAATGTACCATATAGGAAATACGGCAGCTGTCAGTCACATGACCTGTCTATTATGTGTATGTGTGAGCTAATATATACTGCCAGGGGGAGGGCTTCCTGTTGGCTGGGGATTTATCAGGCTGCCAATTTAGCTTACAAATACTGAGGTAAAAATACTGAGCAAATAACGTGTGAACGAGGTCTAATACAGGAGGAGATGACACACAGGTATATGCTATATACAGGGGAGATGACACCCAGATATATACTATATACAGGAGAGATGACACACAGGTATATACTATATAGAGGAGGAGATGACATACAGGTACATATATATACAGGAGGAGATGACATACAGGTATATACTATATACAGGAGGAGATGACACACAGGTATATACTATATACAGGAGCAGATGACCTACAGGTATATACTATATACAGGAGGAGATGACATACAGGTATATGCTATATATAGAAGATGACATGCAGGTATATACTATATACAGGAGGAGATGACACACAGATATATACTATATACAGGGGAGATGACACACAGGTATATACTATATACAGGAGGAGATGACATACAGGTATATACTATAAATAGAAGGAGATGACATTCAGATATATACTATATATAGGGGAGATGACACACAGCAGGTATATACTATATACAGGGGAGATGACATACAGGTATATACTATATACAGGAGATGACATACAGATGTATACTATATATAAGGGAGATGACAAACATGTATATACTGAGGTGATGAGGTGAAAATGAGAGGTGTGAGTTGAAAATGAAAAGGTGTGAGTGCAAAATGAGGAGTGAGGAAAAATAGTGGAGTGATCAGAAAATGACAGATGTGAGGTTGAAATGACAAGTGTTAGGGGGGAATGAGAGGAGTGAGGGAGAAAATGAGAGGTGTGAGGGGGAAAATGAAAGATGTGATTGGGAAAATGAGAGGCGTGATGGGAAAATAAGAGAAGTGAGGTGCTATAACTAACCACAGATATTTACTATGCCCAGGCAACGCCGGGCTCTTCAGCTAGTATATATATATTGTGGAAGATCGGCTCGCTTAGCTGCTCCTTGATGTAGACACAGGCACACGTGTGGTTAAAGTCTCTGGGTGGTTTATTGTATCATAAACCAAAACTCCCAAAATGGTAACAGAAAAACAGCCTTTCCGGCTCTAAAGAAAATAAACAGTTCATATACAGTCCTGCCCAGTACTTCTGGGACAATGCATATGGCAGCTCTCCCAGGATCTAACCACCTGGAGTCTTCCTTCGTCCACACACTGACCAAGAAAAAAAAACGGTTTGACATTTATTTCCCCAGCCACACCCTTGACGTGGGGATATGGTGAGTAGGCGTCCCATCCATCTCTTTACCTACTTACCTGAAAACCCGCCCCTAAAATGGCCGCTTAACTCCTTCAGCACTTAGCATGCTGAATAGAAACTTATGGGTTTCTAGATCACAGAGGAAAGCAATCTCAGTGACACATATCTCCCCTCACATACAGTGCCAGTTGTTGTGAATTCTGTGGCTGAATTCACTCCTGTGGTCACAAGTGGTACTGCAGCTTCTGAGCTTCCTCCCTCAGGTGTTCTGGTGAGCTCGTTAACTGCTTCATTACTTAACTCCGCCTGATGCTGCTATCCTTGCTCCTTGTCAATGTTTCAGTGTTGGATCTGAGCTTCTCCTGATTTTTCCTGTGACCTGCTGCTCTGTATAGCTAAGTGCTTTTTGCTTTTTTTGTTGCTTTTTTTCTGTCCAGCTTGTCTTTTGTTTTGCTGGAAGCTCTGAGACGCAAAGGGTGTACCGCCGTGCCGTTAGTTCGGCACGGTGGGTTTTTTTTGCCCCCTTTGCGTGGTTTTGCTTCAGGGTTTTTTGTAGACTGCAAAGTTCGCTTTACTGTCCTCGCTCTGTCCTAGAATATCGGGCCCCACTTTGCTGAATCTATTTCATCCCTACGTTTTGTCTTTTCATCTTACTCACAGTCATTATATGTGGGGGGCTGCCTTTTCCTTTGGGGAATTTCTCTGGGGCAAGTCAGGCCTATTTTTCTATCTTCAGGCTAGCTAGTTTCTTAGGCTGTGCCGAGTTGCCTAGGTAGTTGTTAGGCGCAATCCACAGCCGCTTTTAGTTGTGTTTAGGATAGGATCAGGTGTGCAGTCTACAGAGTTTCCACGTCTCAGAGCTCGTTCTTGTATTTTTGGGTATTTGTCAGATCACTGTGTGCGCTCTGATCGCTAAGCACACTGTGTTTCTGGATTGCCTTCATAAC
The DNA here is from genome assembly GCF_032444005.1 of Ranitomeya imitator. NCBI lineage: Eukaryota > Metazoa > Chordata > Amphibia > Anura > Dendrobatidae > Ranitomeya > Ranitomeya imitator. Next base: position 560,596,092 of record NC_091284.1, on the reverse strand, counting down.
ACCTGTCATTAGCAAACATAACAGCCAGTGACCCTGTCACAATATTCATACATACTGTATATATGTATATTATTACCATGCAATAAAATGTTTGCACAGTAATAATATACAGTATATATATGTATATTATTACTGGGCAAACATTTTAGACAGGTTTTGCTACAAGATAGAAATCTGATCTAAATCAATATTTGATGTGACGACCCTTTGCCATCAAAATAGCATCAATTCTTCTAGGTACACTTACACAGTTTTTGAAGGAACTCAGTAAAGTTGTTCCAAAAATGCAGCAGAACTAACCACAGCTCTTCTGTGGATGTAGGCTTGAAGAAACACTTCGTTTTTGTCATGTAATCTTAGATAGACTTGATGATGTTGAGCTTAGGACCTTATATGGGTTATATCATCACTTCCAGGACTCCTGGTCTTTGTTAACATTGAATAAAGCTTCTAATGACATTGGCTCTATGTTTGGGGCTGCTATAGTGCTGCAACATTTATTTGGAGCCAATCAGACACCTCCTTGTTGGTACTGCAAAATGGATAAGAATCTGCCTGTATTCCTCAGCATTGTGGTTACCAATAATCCTAATCTAATCCCCAACTCTCAGAGGCGTAGCTAGGGTTTCAATTTGGGGGGGGGGGGGCGAAACATCTGAGTGAGGTCCTAGCCAGCTAACCCTGATTACAGCTATGGTTGCGCACTCTAATTGTGAATATAGTGGAACCTCAGAATATGACCGGACTGTTATTGAAAATAAATCTATATACAAAAACGAACATTGATTTTACCGCCATATTGTGACGATATGCAACTTTGATGGTCGCAATACTCTGAGTGCCCCTATAACAATACACAAAAAAACCCTGTTTGGGAGAGAAGAACAGACAAATCGCGGCGCCCTAAGTGCGTAAACACAATATTATAGTCTTTAAAGGGTGCACAATTTTATGCACTCACCTGATAAAAGACTAAAATGGCTTTAGATCGTGTATCCTCCAAATTCCCTCTGAGATATTTTTCAATATACAGGGCTTGCAGCTTGCCTCGGGTGGATCCAAGTGAGAGAGCCAGAGTAAGGCTCACACAGGATGAGTAGTTCAAGAAAAGCACATCCAGCCCATGAATGGCAGCGCTTCCCAGGACTCACATTCAAAGATTCAAATCCCCTGTACTGTGTTTTTATGATACCTGAAGAAGGATATATACTGTATCCGAAACGTGTTGTATCTCTTCTATTTTAAGTTATGAAATAAAAAAATATGAAATATCATCTTTGAATGTGAGTCCTGGGAAGTGCTGCCATTCATGGGCTGGATGTGCTTTTCTTGACCTATAACAATACAGTAATGCTTAAGTGACCACTTTACATTTAATAATGTCCCCTAAGTTCCCTCATGTACTGCTCCATTATACACAGTATGGTGAGCTCAAAGCTTCCATATACACAGTATAAGGCCCCCTGTTATGATCAGGTGGCCTTGGAGCAGCATGAAATGACCTTCGCTGGAGCAGTGGTAACTTTACTGACCGCAAACCCTGATCCTATCACCGCAACTAGAAGTAGCCGTGGGGTGTGCCTAACCAGACCTAGACACCTTGACACAGCCTAAGGACTAAATATCCCTAAAGATGGAAATAGGAAAACTCTCTTGCCTCAGAGTAGACCCCCAAAGGATAGGTAGCCCCCCACAAATAATGACTGTGAGTAGGAGAGGAAAAGACACACACAGACAGAAAACAGGGATAAGCAAAGGAGGCCACTTCTACCTAGATAGGAAAGGATAGTACAGGATACTATGCGGTCAGCATAAAACACTACATAATATCCACAGCAGAAAAATACAAAAACTCCACCACCTAACTAAAGATGTGGAGAGTATATCTGCGACTTCAGCGAGTCCAACTAGACTGAGAAAAACATCAGGCACAGTCTAGCAGGAACAAAATAGAAACAAGATAAGCACAGAAAATAAACACACAGCAGTGTGTCTAAAAAAATGAAGCAAACACTTATCTTAGCTGAATTGGCAGCAAGCAGGAGAGGCCAGGCAGAGGACCAACACTTCCAAAGGAACATTGACTACTGGCAAGGACTAATGAGTCCTGCACAGCTAAATACCCCAGCCAGAATTGCAATTAGCAGAAACACCTGTCCAAGACTGCTGCTCAGGAATAACTGCATTACCATCAACAACCACCGGAGGGAGCCCAAGAGCAGAATTCACAACAGCCCCCGCAGCTCCCCTATACACAGTATGATGATTTTATAACTCCCCGATACACCGTATGATGTTCTCACTGCTCCCCTTTATGCAGAATAATGCTGACAGAGCTCCACTATAGAAAGTATAATGCCCCCCAGAACTCCCCTATATACAGTTTAATGGGCCAACAGCTCCCATATGCACAAAATGCAGTCACAATTCCCTATACACAGTATGGTGGGTCCACAGCTCCCTTATACACAGTATTATGGGTCCGCAGCTTCTGTCAAACAGTATGATGTCCCTCACAGTTCTCCTGTACACAGTATGATGTGGCCACAGCTTCCTTATACACAGTATGATGGGGCCGCAGCTCCCTTATACACAGTATGATGGGGCCACAGCTTCCTTATACACAGTATGATGGGTCCACAGCTCCCTTATACACAGTATTATGGGCCCGCAGCTCCCTTATACACAGTATGATGGGCCCGCAGCTCCCTTATACACAGTATGATGGGCCCGCAGCTCCCTTATACACAGTATGATGGGCCCACAGCTCCCTTATACACAGTATGATGGGCCCACAGCTCCCTGTCATGATTTGGCAGTCTGCAGTCACATAAAGTGACTGCAGACATTTATTCCAAGCCTTTATCAACTTTATAGTAATACATTGCTTATTATTAAATTATTAAAGCACCACTTTAGCAGTTTTTTTTTCCACCACTGGAGTGGTGTTTTAAGGGCAAGTCCCCATCCCCGGTCATTTACTCATCCTCCGGCGTATTCACTATTTTGCAGCACTGCTGCAGTCCCACGGCTCAAACTTGTGAGCACAGCTTCTGACTGGCCAGAAGTTAGAAGCTATGTCACAAGCGCTCAATGTAAGACTATGATGCTATGTGCACACGTTACAGATTTTTCCGCACCATTTTTGCAATATCCACAGGCGCTGCGTTTTACCTGTGGATTTACCCCAGATTTCCTGCATTTTTTGTGAGGATTTTGCAGAATCCGCACAAAGAATTGACATGCTGCGGAAAATACAACGCAGCATTTCCGCGCGATATTTTCTGCACCATGTTGCACTGCGGATTTGGTTTTCCATAGGTTTACATGGTACTGTACACCGCATGGAAAACTGCTGTGAATCTTCAGCGGCCAAATCCGCAATGTGTGCACATACCCTGAGAGTGCGAAAGAGGCCAGAACGAGGCTCCCATAGACTCACATTGATTAGTGACCTAAGTGCTGCTCCATGAAACACTGGAGCAGTGGACAGGTCACAAACTGCAGGCAACGGAGCCGAGCAGAGACAAAAACAGATGAAATTGCCAAAAGATGAGTATCAGACTGGGGGCAGCGGGCTTAAAAAAACATTTAAAAAAAAAAATAAAAAAATAAAATAAAATTTAAATTAAAAAAAAAATGCTGGAGTGGTGCTGTAAATGTGATGCAGCTCTTGGTTACTATATGGGGGCTTTGTATACTAATACTCATAAAAGACCCAGGTGGTACGTATCAAAAGCCCCCCCGATCTCCAGCCTCCCCAGACAGCAAATATTACGTGATGGACCACATATAATATCATAACAAAACATAATATTCAGCCCCTGGTGACCTGTCCCCCTCCCCCACTTCAGCCCTAATGCCCCATCAACTCACATCCACCCCCTCAGTGCCCTGCCCCACCTCACCCACCTTCAGCCCCCACAACACCCCCATGGTCTCACATTTACCCCCCAGTGCCCTGTCCCCCATCACCCACTTCAGTACCCAATACCCCCATCATCTCACATCCACCCCCTCAGTACCCTGTTCCCCCTCTCACACTTACAGCACCCACAATACCCCAATGGTCTCACATTCACCTCACAGTGACATACCTGAATTTAATAAACCTAAAAAGTTCCATCGCCACTTACTGATAGTTTGCAGGCAGGACCAGGAAGTGTCTAGGTGAAATGTAAGATGTGGGCACTAGGACCCAGCGTGCCTGAGCCAATCCCAGCATGCACAGAGTGAAGAAAACTGCAGTCGGGGAAAAGCTTCATGATCAGGTCAGACAGGCGAAACCATTCACTGCAAGAGGGAGACTGCAGCCGGCCACTGTGCTAATCGCCAGCGTGCAGAGTCTCCGTCAGATAGGAGCAGACATTATACTGCTCTGCTCCTATGTTGTGTTCTGCCTCCTCACAGAAGTGGCCCTGCCTCCCGGTGGGCCCCTTCATGTGACAGGGCCCGGGGTGTTGGCCTCCTCTGCCCACCCAGTAGCTACGCTACTGCCAACTCTATTTGCCACCCCAAACTTGGACAGAACCTCAACCATGCTTTACTGTTACTGACAGGTACTCATTATTTTGCCACTGTGTAGTCCTTTGACAAACAAACTTCTTTGCTTATAGACAAATATTTCACATTTTGATTCATCAGAGCACCTGTAACCATTTTTATGCACCCAAATTCCCATTTTTTTATTCACAGTTGAGTTGCTTGGCCTTGTTTCCATGTCAAAAGTGTGTTGTTGTTTTCTTACCACAATTGCTCTCCAAAGACCACATCTGGCCAGGTGTAACTGGGTTCAATTGGTTGCTGTGAATTCTGAGATGATGGTACTTCTGGACATCTTCCAATTTTGAATGGAAGCAAACATGTTTCTTTTCCTCTGCTGCATCTGTTTCCTTGGCTGACCACTGTGGTGTCCATTTCTTTGTGCATCTTCAAAAGAGCTTGGACAAAGCATCTTGAATCCACAGTCTGCTTTAACATCTTTGCTTGGGAGTGGTTTGGCTTATGCAGTGCAACTACCTTTCGTCTTGTTGCTGTGCTTGGTCTTGCCAAGCATGTGCTCAGTTTTGTAAAGTATATGACATGCTATATGTTTTCCATTGCCTCACCTTTGTAGCAGAGCTTGTCTGTTCCTCACCAAGAATTAAGCCCTCTCTACAGTTATTTCTTCTTCAGTTGCTTATTTTCCCTATGGGGCTAAGAACTTCCTGAGAGGAAGTGCAGGACGTGCAGGAAGTTGCCAACTACCTGCCTGTTCTTCCCAGTGCTGATCTCTGATGGGTCAGATAGGTCATTTAACTGCTTCTTTTGATCTCATATCAACATAGCAGCTTTTCCTATTCTGGTCTGCTTTGCCAACGGGACTTCACTGCTGACTTCATACTGATTGACAGCCAACTGCCCACAGTTAGGCAGCAGGAAGTCAGGTGTCAGTCAATATGACATCATCAGTGTTGCCCATTGACAGAGTAGAGTGGAAGAGAAGAAGCTGCTATGTCTACATGATGTCACTGGAAGCCACAGAATCACTGGAAAAAATAAGCAAAGTCCTGGATTACTTCTTCAATGATTGTGTTCCAAACAGCAGAAGAAAAAAAGCAGGATGCACTCACCAATCTTCAAAATAGCAAATCTTATTGAGTCTTCACAAATAAAACTTCATGGCCGGGAGAGGAGGAAAGGAGCTCATGCGAGCAGGGGAGACGACGGCCGTTTCGCGCGATCCTTGCGCTTCAACGGGTCTGCCCCGGGCTTGGAACACATATGCTATTTTATGGTTTTGCACCCGATATCTTTTTTGTGTGACTATTGCTGACTAGATATAGCTTTTTCATACCGGTCTTCCTGAAGATTATGGATTTGTTTGGGGCAGTGCCGCCCATACGCCATTTTTTCTCTTCTAGTCGTTCTTCAATGATTGTGTTTCAGTCTACATCTCTCTTAAAAAAAGGATAATAATTGTTGACAACTCTTTGATGTAATTGTTTACTCATATACCTGACTATAATCCTACAAGCTCCCTGACTGTGTGCATGTGCTCCTCGAAGAATTGATGCTGTTTTGAATGGCAAAGGGAGGTCACACCAAATATTGATTTGATTTAGATTTCTCCTTAGTTCATTCCCTTTTCATTTTGTTAATTGGTAAAAATAAACTATTAACACTTCTATTTTAGAAATATTTCTTACTTCACAGCATTATTTCTACACGTGCCTAAAACTTTTGCACAATATTATATATACTGTATTTTCTGGCGTATAAGACTACTTTTTAACCCCTGAAAATCTTCTCAAAAGTCGGGTATCGTCTTATACGCCAGGTGTCGTCTTATAGGGTAGGTGCGGAGTAATCTGCGGTCGCCGCATATTGTGGGGGGGAGCGGTCCCAATGACGAGGTGAGGGGGCACCTCACCGGGAAGGTGTAAGTGAAGCAGAGGCAGAGAAGGAGATAATAGGATACAAGGGTGAGCCAGATGAGTGAAAGAGGAGTGGTTTTCTAGGCACAGCACCGCTCTCTCTCTTTTTTGCATAACCCTGGCATCCCAGATGCTGACAGTTTGCTTCACTTACACCTTCCTGGTGAGGCGCTCCCTCACCTCGTCATCGGGACCACTCCCCCCCACTATATACGTCGACCGCAAATTGCTCCGCACCCACCCTATAAGGCGACACCCGGCATATAAGACAACCCCCGACTTTTGAGAAGATTTTATATTTTAACTGGAAAACTTGGGGGTCGTCTTATACGCCCAATCGTCTAATACACCGGAAAATACGGTACATAAGTAACAGTAATAATAATAATTGGAAATGAGACAATGATATTTACCTAGGTAAAACACATTTGCAGCAGAGGCCTCACCATTTCTTAGATTAAAATATTTTTTTCTTTAGCAGATGAGAAATGAAGCCATCCTATTTTAAGATTCAGTGTCAGTATTTAATTAAGAAGACAACCTTCAAAGATTCAGATTCACTGCTAATTAATTTGTCTCTCTTTATCTGGAAAATCGATAGCGTTTAGCTTTTGATAGCAGCTTCCGAACTGATCAATGTTTATTTACATGTTTGCAATTTTGCAATAAGGCAGGTTTAAATATTTTACTGTAGTATACTTGAATTAATTGTATAGATTTGTATTGTGACTGGAATGATGGGAAATATTACTCAATCTTTTAAATAAAATGTACAAAATGATCTGTATTTACTTTTTTTATGATGTTCCATCACAGTAGGTTTGTCTTTATTTCCAAATAGCCAGCATGTGACTGCTGCAAGATTCAGTGGCCTTAATGGTCATACACTAAAATATTGACATCACTGCTCAGCAAAGCGAGCCATGATGCCAGTAGTACACCATTCTACTGGAGAGTCCCCTGATTAGCTGTATAAGTCATGTGCAATGGGAAAAATGGGCCCAAGATATGACTTTTCTATTGAGTCCATTAGAAACCAGAGATTGTCCTTTAGGTGGTTATTTGGAAGAAGGTATGGCAGCACAAGTAAGGTTCAATTACATGTGGGCGCATCTCCAGAAGTACCAGAGTGATCAAAGGATCTGGATGGGGCATCATCATTTTTACGTAGAAAATGCTTGCACCAGCCACAGATAACATTGTTTTGCATGATGCCCCCTTTCAGGTTCTCATTAATATAGACAGATATGGCCTCAGTCTCTGGAAAAGACAGAGGATAAACGCTCTCTCTGGGCTCCTCCGCACCTAGAAGAAGGGGAATGGCACAGTTATAGAGCCGATAAGAGGTAGCATCTTGGCACTCTGATTAGAGAAGATAATTGGAAAGTCCTCATAGAAGGCAGGCAAATTGGATACAGAATAGTTTCAAGGAACAGTTTATGCAAAATATAAACAGAGTCAAGTAAGGCAACAAGATTTTTCAGTCAGAGATAATCTCTTCCAACTGATTTCCATGGGCTACAGTATAGCCATTTTGCATGGAGATTTTGAAGACGCCCTGGGATGTGGGACACAGGAATCTAGGGTTTTTTGCCTAAACTCTTTTCTACAAGTTACAGTAAAGTGCAAAAGGGTAACAATGTTTTGAACTTTTGACTGTCAGGCTCCATATCTCACCATGCACTACTGCTGAGATTGTGAGACTACCATCATTTTATAGACAATAACCTTGGCTTTCTCATAAATAAATTTGACTTGCAAATATTTAGCATATGAATAGTTATGCAGAATTCTCTGACAGTGGCATTTAACATGTGCGCCGGAAGCGCGTCACTAAACCCGCCTATCGATCCCCGTGTCACATAACTGCCGGTCACTAATGAGTTGATATGACAACCAGAGGTCTGCAGCAGACCCCTGCCATTGTCATTGCCGGATAGCAATGAGCGACGCCCAGTTATGAGCGCCGACTCATAGCAAATGAGCATTTTAGATACATAGAGCAGGGCTGAAGCCCTGCTCTGTGTAGGACAAGCGATCAGAATATTGCAGCTTCTAGTCTCCCATGGAGACTATTGAAGCAAGTAAAAAGTGTAAAAAAAAATTGTTGTAAAATTTTTAAAAATATAACAGTTCAAATCACCCCCCATTCACCCCATTCAAAATAAAACAATAGAGAAATAAAATCGTAATTCTGACGTTTTGACTTTTTTTCTCATTTACCGATCAGATTAATTACTTTTATACATTGTTACATTGGGTGATTCTGAATGCGGCGATACCAAATATGTGTATTTTATTCTTTGTTTTATTTTGAATGGAGCAATGGGGGGTGATTTGAGCTTTTATATTTTTAACATTTTTCCCAAAATTTTTGCTTTTTACTTGCTTCAATAGTCTCCAGTCTCCATAGGAGATTAGAATCTGCGATCTTTCGATTGCTTGTGCTACAAAGAGCAAGGCTTCAACCCTGCTCTATGTAGCTAAAATGCTAATTTGCTATGAGCGACGACTGCTGGGCGGCGCTTATAGCTATCCGGCAATGACAATGACAGAGGTCTGCTGCAGACCTCTGGTTGTTATGCCAACCCATCACCGATCGACAGTTATGTGACACGGGGACCGATGGGCGGGTTTAGTGACGTGCTTCCGGCGCACATGTTAAATGCCGCTGTCAGAGAATTCTGCATAACTATTCATATGCTACATATTTGCGAGTCAAATTTATTTATGAGATGGCCAAGGTGATTGTCTACAAAATGATGGTAGTCTCACAATCTCAGCAGTAGTGCATGATGAGATATGGAGCCTGAATGTCAAAAGTGCAAAACATTGTTACACTTTTGCTCGTCACTGTCAGTCAACATGGGTGGCAAGGGAAATCATATTATTAAGGGACGAAGGCAAATTTCTTCCAGCAATTGTGTCTTGGATTCAACTAGATAAGCCTTCATAGAAAATAGAGAGAAGAGTTAAATTGTTTCAGGCCAATTCAGCAAAAGGTACAGAACAGAGTTAAGGTACCTTCACACTGAGCAACTTTAGAACGATAACGATAGCGATCCGTGACGTTGCAGCATCCTGGATAGCGATATCGTTGTGTTTGACACGCAGCAGCGATCAGGATCCTGCTGTGAGATGGCTGGTCGGAGCTAGAAGGCCAGAACTTTATTTTGTCGCTGGATCTCCCGCAGACATCGCTGAATCGGCGTGTGTGACGCCGATCTAGCAATGTCTTCACTTGTAACCAGGGTAAACATCGGGTTACTAAGCGCAGGGCCGCGCTTAGTAACCCGATATTTACCCTGGTTACCATTGTAAATGTAAAAATAAAAAAACACTACATACTTACATTCCGGTGTCTGTCGCGTCCCCCGGCGTCAGCTTCCCTGCACCGTGTCAGCGCTGGCCGGACATAAATCAGAGAACAACGGTGACGTCACCGCTCTGCTTTACGGCCGGCGCTTACACAGTGCAGGGAACCTGACGCCGGGGGACGCGACAGACACCGGAATGTAAGTATGTAGTGTTTTTTTTTTTACATTTACAATGGTAACCAGGGTAAACATCGGGTTACTAAGCGCGGCCCTGCGGTAATATTATTACTTAACTACAGGGTATATGCTCAATTAGTTTTTTTTAGAGTTAAGCCAAAGTATGGAATCAGAAACTGAGTGGACACAACCTGGCTGGTCAACACTCTATTTAAGGCATTGTCATGCTCCCATATTTGTGCAGCTCATGCCAAAGCATCTCCAGATAACAAAGAAAAAATGATGGCCCATTTTAACCAGTTAGAAATAAATTGCTGAAGACATAAGTTGATATATAGAATGAATCGATTCACAGAGCCCAGGCAGGCCATAGGATCTGCATGAAAATGGACAAGAGTAAACAAATTTGCAAAGCAGAATGTCGCAGAAAATTAGAGTGACAGTTGTTGGGAAGCAAGCGATGAAACCGCAGGAGTGTGAAACAGTGTGTCCAAATCATAGATTGTAAGCTTGCGAGCAGGGTCCTCACTCCTCTTTGTATCGGAGTTATGGGTTACTCTATAATGTCTTTATTGTTTATACTTGTCCCATCTGAATTGTGAAGTGCTGTGGAATATGTTGGAGCTATAGAAATAAAATTATTTATCTATTTTTAAACATGCTAAGGCTAGGGTCACATTGCGTTAGTGCAATCCGTTTAGCGCTAGTGCTAGCGGATTGCGCTAACGCAATGTTTTTTATGGGGCCGCGTTCGGGGTCGCGGTAACGTCCCCGCTCTCACAGATCCCCGATCTGCAGGAGCGGGGAACGGACCGCGGGCGCGCCTCGGACGCTGCAAGCGGCGTCCGCGGCGCGCCAGGAATCTCCGGCGCGTCGCTAGCGCGTGCCGAACATGGCACGCGCTAGTGTAGCGCGTTCCCATTAGCGTGAATGGGCGCGTTAACGGACGCGTTGCACGGCGTTAATTTCGCCGTGCAACGCTGTCCATTTAACGCGGTCCCATAACGCAATGGGAACCCAGCCTAAGAGATCTTCACAGCTTGAACAAGCTCTGTTGGCTCACAGCAAGTTGCAAAACCAGTCCAGTCAAATCATCTGTATCCGACGGCAATGGTGGTGTAGCTACTGCATGTTTGGAATCCATGGTCTTCGTATTCTGTTAAGCTCCCTTGGTGAGGTGGATCATAGAGCTGCAGGTTAGGGTGGACACACTCACCCAGAGTGTTGGCACAGCAGGCTGAGAGGCTCATTTAACTGCAAGGACTTGGAAATACTGGAAGTCACTGAATAAGTGGACAGAAAAAAAGGTAAACTGCAAGTCCAAAGGCAGAAGAGTTTTTCGAGATTGAATGAAAGGTATGAACATAGTCCAATAATAGTTCATAATACCTACTGATACCTATTGGTTAACCAGGAGGAAGCAAGCATAGGGTTAAATAGCAGGTCTGTGGGTATACAGGGATCACAGGAGTTTTGTAAAGATGAATACACAATGTGAATGTATGGTGGAGCACGCTAAACAACAACTAAACCCACAAGTCTCAATACTAATACTTACATGTGTGTCAAACTGGGCCAAAAGAGAACTAAGGAGATGATGTCATAAAGTCATGCCAGGCAGTGATGGAGTTAGGGGCAGGCAGACTAGGCATTAGCCTAGGGCCCCCGCTACCCTAGGGGCCCCCTGCCAGTGGTGTGCCAATAACAGCAGCGCACCACTCTAACGATATGGGCCCATGAGTCAGGGGGGCCCCGTACCAGAACTAATCCCCTCGCATCCCGCATTCAACTTTGATGCTCCCTATCCCATCACTCCCCCTTGCCTCTGACACATGCCACGCTGAGACGCGCTGTAGAAGCTAGAGCAAGGGAACGAGAAGGAGAGGTATTGTATTTTTTTTATACTGCAGGACTGTGGGGCTGCATTATAATGTGTGTGCGTGTGTGTGTGTGTGTGTGGACATGTGGACTCTATGTGAATGTGGGGACTCTTTTAGAGATGAGCAAACTTGATCGGAAAACATTCGCCAATCTCAAATTCAGCACAAAATGTAGCACATTCTAATTCATGTTCAGTTTCCCAATCATTTTTACTCAAAGTCAGCAAAATTTGGTCACAGTTTGGTAAATCATTGCGTTTCCACTAATGCTTTTGTTATGACTTTGGCTAGGATACTGGTGCTGTATGATCAGCAAGGGTGATGGGAGGAATGTGCTTGATGAGGGAAGCGGTGTGTCTAGATCAGAGGAGCTGCAAAGTATTTTTTTTTTATTTTTTAATAACTTATTATTAATTAATAATCATTAACTTAACGTGTATACATTCCGGCAGCCAATCAGGGCACAGAAACCATCCAAAAATTCATGACACAAGGTCTTCTGTGACTGGCTGCTGAAGTCACATGTCCCTGTCCATATAAAATGAGGACATCTTGTTTTGCTGGTGCCATTTTCTCAGTGTCACAGTGCAGAGAAGCCACTCCTACTAGTGCTGCAAGTGAATTTGTCAGTTAGCTAGGTTTGATCCTGTCCAGCATCTAACTAGATTGTGCTAAATCTGTGTTGTAGCCTAAGCAGGCCCCATGTGCTATTCCAAATAGTTTTTGATAAAACTATGTTGCAGTGAGAAATCAGAAGGCCACATTTCCACTTAAAAATCATTAGGCTTAATATTGTGGTTAAGACAGGAGGCCCAATGTGCTAATATACATCGTTTGTGATAAAACTGTGTTGCAGTGAGAAATCAGAAGGCCAGATGTCCTCTCAGGCACAATATCTAAGAAAATAGTGATTGTTAATTTAGTGATAGGTGACTGACAGTTGTGGGTCTAATGTTTAGTTCTTAATTTCTCACTCCTGCAAGAGGTAGCACCAAAAAGTGGATGCCACAGTTTGTTACCCACTTTCTTATGAGCGCGGACATGTAGTCAAAAAGTTCTGTTTAGACAAATGCCAGGGCTCAGAACGAAATGGGCACAATTTGAATTTTGGAACACAAATTTGGCTCTATTTGGAATAAATTGCAGATCCTGTGCAGTTCCACGGCAACAGAAATCCCCCATAAATTTATTTTTTCTAAATTATACCCTTTGATGTATTTACTACAGAGGTAGTGAGTAGTTTGATGCCACCATTTTTTATGCAGTTGATGCAACACAAGTTTAAAAATTTACAATTTGCATTTTTTCACTGTCACTTTTAAGGATTTTTTTTGAACGTTCTGAGGAACACACCTCGAATGTTTTGCAAAAAAGAAAAAAAAAAAAAGAGCATGAACCGCACATCCCAAAATCATACGTTGATCTAAAGCCGCTAGGCAAAAATTAATATAACTGAATATGAGGTTTTCAGTTTAACATTCTGATCAGACTGTATGAAGCCCACTGCCACTTCACGGCTTACCTCGTAGTGGGTCCTATCGCCCTAACGGAGCGGAGCCGTGCGGCGCCCACCGCCACAGCGGCCATGCACCAGCAGGGCGGACGGCCTGTTGCCCCACAGCACCCATGCTGCGAGACTGAGCCCCCATGACTCCAGACCGCGCCGCCCCACCAGCACAAAGCCACAGCAACAATGACCGCCACACAGCACCAACACCAAAATGAAAGGAGCACTTAAACTCACCTTCCTCCAGCTCTTCAGTGAGAGCCAAAATGGGCTAGACCCCTAACTCGAATGTTATTGCACTAGTTTTTCAGTGTTCAGAAATACATCCAATTTGGCCCCCATGTGAGTACTGGAAACACTGCTGTGTCTATAATGATAGATGGTGCACCATTCGGTCTTTAGGGTAAAATTGATGGAATTCTAGGACCCATTCAAAGCTTGCAGAGCCATTGCGCTACCAAACAAGAAAATCCTTCTAGGAATTATTGCACACAGAGGGAGGCATGTCTCTAAAGCACATTTTCTGATTATAAATCTCGGTCTTGCTAAAAAAAAAAAAAAAAGAAGTGTCTTTCAATTGCATACTGTATATTGTAGCAGGAAGAATAAACTGTACTGAAACGAAGGGCAAAACGTGGAGTAAAATTCAGCCAACTATGTGGCAAACCTGAGTTTATCCCAAAGATACAAGAACAACAGCAGAACTAGAATGACAGGTTTATCATTCAAAGAGACTGGTTGCACAATGTCAGTTTAGCTCCATCAATCCTTATATGAGGGACAAATGTGCCAATAGACATGATACACCATAGCAGGCTCCCATCCGCCAAGGTAGGATCAGCTGCTGTATGTGCACAAAACAACCACAAGAACCATGCAGTAAAGCCCATTGTGTATAAGTACAGGACAGCCTCATTATTAGAGATCATCCAATAAAATGATCCTGCCCGTATCAACAATATAAATAATATATAAGTAATATAAATGAAAACCACATTTTTGTGTAGCAAGACATAGTTGTAAAAACAGTCAAACTAAGGTGAATGGTCATGTGGATGAAAATTTGTCTGAATAATAGTTTGCTATGTGTTAATATGATTTTTTGGAATTAATTGTGAAATTGGGTAAAATGTGATTTACTGATGAAAATATACTCTTCATTACTTGTTCCCTAAAATTTACTCTACTGGGGCCCAGTAAGCAGAAAATATAAATATGCATTATTTGCAAAAACAAAAGACCCCTAATAATTGTAAGGTGCTTGGTTGGTCTCAAACAGGGTGTGATAAAAAGGCTTGGTTGTGATGGGCACATGGGGTAGTAATACCAAGAATATTTCCTTCTACTGTGCTTCCTATATTCCTTTGGGAATACCTTTGGGTGGGAGTTGAAGGGATGGGACAAATAAAATGGCGCTCTTAAGTCTCCAGACATGCTCGGACTCGAAGGCTTCCTCTTATGCCATCGACTCAAATATAAGACACTCAACAATTTTATGCTGGAACTGTAAGAAAGTGAGTGCTCCTTGAGATTTTTTGTACAGGACGGAACCTCTATATGTAGCAATTTGGATTAGGTGGATTGTTACCTTTTATACCAGGCCCTGGTTTTCCTCTTCACCTGGTATGGTTGAAGCACCTGGTCTGACAGGTCAATGCCACCCATAAATTTATCATAATCTGTGAAGGTTTCTGTTTAACCTTCACAGTGGTGTCTACATGCAGTGTGATCAGCATGTACACGCCCTTCCTGTCATTCCACTTCAAGGCATTAGGTTGGTCACTTGCAAGTGAGAATGATGCCCCCTTCTCCACACATCTGGACACCAACTGTGACAGAAAACCTACTAGTTTCTTCCTGACTGTCCCACAGGCACCTGTATTTGCAGCATAGAATGATTTGTATAGGGAGATACAAGTATAATAATTAACTGTGTATATGTGGTAACCTTGGTGAAGAAAGGGTTATTAGTTCCCAGATAATTTTACCCAGTATGCCAATTGTCTGGGGGCAGTTTGGTCAATTAATTTGGTGGTTCCTACCTTTTGTAAATTAGAAAGGTGCACGTGTACCATGTTGTGCTCTCTCACATTTTGTACAATTTGATGCCATGTTGAAATAACAGACGGCCGTTGAAACTCATGATGGACTCGTCAACTGCAAAATTTTGTTCTGTATGAATTTAGAAATGAATCTTACTGGAGGGAAATTAGAGGTTTCAATTTGTTTAGGTGATCGTAGTTGAGGTCATTTCTTGGGGGCGTAGGAATTAAGACTAAAATGAAGAAATTTCATTAGGGCTTCACGGCTGGCTGGGGACATGACAGCTGCAAATACAGGGGTACTGTGGACAGATTTTCTTGCCCAGTAAGAGTGGAGAGGTTTTTCTTTTTACTAAACTCTTGTTAAGGGTAAGGTCTAAAAATGTTTTATTTCAGGGACATTTACAGGGATTGATGAACGGGAATATTAATAATAATAATCTTTATTTTTTATATAGCGCTAACATATTCCGCAGCGCTTTACAGGTTGCACACATTATCATCACTGTCCCCGATGGGGCTCACAATCTAAATTCCCTATCAGTATGTCTTTGGAACACGGAGAGAACAAACAAACTCTTTGCAGATGTTGTCCTTGATGGGGTTTGAACCCAGGACTCCCGTGCTGCAAGGCTGCTGTGCTATCCACTGCGCCACTGTGCTGCCCCATGGAATGAAAGGTTGTGGGATTTTGGGACATATATTGTCAGGCACATAAATTGGTTTGGTGGGCAATCAATTGTAGGACTTCAGGGGTAAAAAAATTTTTTGAAACATTCAAAGGGGGTAAAATTGGTGACATCATACGACCATGCAACTGTTGTTTGTATTCCGCTTGTATGACATCCTGTACTGTGAACACAGTTCCCTATAGTTCTAGATGTAATTAGACAAATCACATGTCTACTTTCCCCATTGTTTATTGGCTACTCTCTCTCTCTCGTTGTCTCTATAGGTATTGTGTTTCACATCCTCAACAGCTGATAATGCAGAAGCAGTAAAAAAAGAAGAGTAGATATAAAGTAATTACACTAATATCTTATGGAGCGCCCCCAAGGGCAAGGGGTACTCGGTACCGGTCCTTCGGTTCTCAAGGGGGATGTCATGGTGACTGACCTGGTCTGTGGCCCTCGGGACGTCCATGTAAAAGGGGAAAGGTCTTTAAAGGGGAAATGTTCGTGATGCCACCTGTGGTATTCGGTCAGGGTGACCGACGCTGCTTTAAGGGGTCCGCTGGGGTGATGTTATGGCAGATAGATGGTACACCTTCCCACAGGTGAAGTATATCCCCAGGGCTTCCCAGTGTGTAGATGGTGGATGGTGAGAGGCGCAGTGAAGAACGAGGACACAAGGTTGCAGTCTCTTTACCTTTACTGAAGGCTTCAGCATCCACAATCCAGGGTACCAGACCCACAGGTAAGGCAGGGTCCGGCCGGTTTGGAGGAAAATCCAGAGTCCCCTTATCCAGGAAGAAATACGTAGCCTTCCTCTAGCGCCGTGGTGTTGTAGTACCTTACTGCTAAGCTTCTCATAAGGTCCTCACAACTGTTGAAGATGTTACAGATGTTATGTCTCTCTCTGTCCCCCAGATGGATAGGACAAACCCGTATGACCAGTGGCTTGAGGCTTTTTACAGGGACTCTACCATGCACCAGCCTCTAAGTGGTGCCACCTTGCCTCCTGGGTATAGGGCGGACAGGTAATGTGAAATTAGCTATCCTGCTGGTCTCTGGAGCAAGGCATAAAGGACTGTTGCTCCCTTGGTGTTCCGGCTACCGGGATCTTGTGCCTCAGAAGGAGGCAGCCTGTGCAGGGCAGAACTCCTCTGATATCCACTCCTTTGCTATGACTTCTTCACCCTCTCTACAATACAGTTCTCTTTCCATGTCTCTTTCTGGAAGCTTCCGCACTCAGGGCAGGCACAGCTCCTTATCCTTCTGTCTCGGCCTCTGACAGGATCCCACCCCTGTCAGGGACCAACTAACTGAGCGAAGCTCAGCCAGCAACTGCCTAACTTCCTCCCCAGGCAACTAGTTTTACCTAAGTGTCAAGAGTGCCCTAATAAATAGGAGCATAGCTCCCTCTGGTGGCCTCGAGTGCGAAATGTGTTGTATGTTTGTGTTACCTTTTATTTATAATAAAAAAAAAAAAAAAAAAAAAAAGGTTCCTCGCATCATGTTCTCATACACTTTATGCAGTATTAGCCCTCTGTGTCTGTACTGCTACATACTTAGGCAGGTAACTGGTTCATGCAGCTTTACATGAACACCTGAGCCTTACACTATAGCTGGCCCGAATAACTAAAGCAATTGTTACCATCCACCTCTCGTGTCTCCCCTTTTCCCCATAGTTTGTAAGCTTGCGAGCAGGGCCCTCACTCCTCCTGGTATCTGTTTTGAACTGTATTTCTGTTATGCTGTAATGTTTATTGTCTGTACAAGTCCCCTCTATAATTTGTAAAGCGCTGCGGATTATGTTGGCGCTATATAAATAAAATTATTATTATTATTATTATTATTATTATTACCTGGATTCGGTTGTCCTTCTTTGCCTCCAAACGTAACATCACTCCCCCTAGAGGAGAACGATATTACTGGAACGACCAGCACCCTGGGGCGCTGCACTTACAAATTGTAATAGAGGTGAATCTAGACACCTATAAATAAAGATAAATGTCTGTGGAAGGACAGATAACTGTTGGCAACTGTAGTCTTTTACATTGGTGATCCAATACATATAAGCCCTAGCACCATTAAAACTAAGGTCCATCACTGAGCTGGAAACTCCTTTGTTATTATCTCATTATCAAGGGAATGGGCCATGAAACAGATGAACAAATTAAACTGCAGGAGTTACTTTAGGTGTCATAGTGCTACCACAGGCGAAAAGGCTGCTGATCAGGATAACAAAGAGCAGGACTATCAAATATAGTTTCATCCCTGTTTGTTTTCAGTAATTTTAAAAATTCTTGGCCATGTTTGGAAGCAAAAATTTGTTCTGGCTTAATGCAGCTTAAACAGATGTAATTTGTAAAATGTATCTGCATACACGAAAACTATAAACTAGAGCCCTTGGAAAGAGAAATTTGTGCTGCAGTTTGGTTTAGCTCATGGAGGATTTGCTATACCTTTATCGAAATACCAAAATATTTCAAGGGATGTCACACTGTAGAGGGATCAGCTTTATTCTCATTTGCACAAGGAAAGACTAGAAGCAATGGGACGAAACTAAATGGGAGGAGACACAGATTAAATATTAAAAAAATTTTTTTGACAATGAGAGTGATCGATGAATGGAACAGGCTGCCAGGAGAGGTGGTGAGTAGTGATGAGCGAGCACACTCGTGTCCTAATTGAGTATTTTTGGCATCCTTGAAAAAAGTGCCAGGAAATCACTGCGTTTGTTGTGGCTGTTGAATAGCCACGAAACATGCAGCCACGGCGACTCAAGCAGTTTTTTCGAGCGCAACGAAAATACTCGATTAGGATACGAGCGTGCTCAGATAACACCTTAACCTAGCACGCTTGCTCATTACTAGTGAGTTATCTTTCAATGGAAGTCTTGAAACAGAGGCTGGACAGACATCTGTCTAGGATGATTTTGTGAATCCTGCATTGAGCAAGGGGTTGAACCAGATGACCCAGGAGGTCCCTTCCAACTCTACCATTATATCATTCTATGAAATCAAACCCAACCACTCTGCGAGCAAAAAGAAGACAGCAAATGGAGGACAGTTTTCTTATTGTTTGTTTCTATCTACTAAAACGCATGGTGTTAGTGAAAGGCAGATATACAGTGGGGCAAAAAAGTATTTAGTCAGTCAGCAATAGTGCAAGTTCCACCACTTAAAAAGATGAGAGGCGTCTGTAATTTACATCATAGGTAGACCTCAACTATGGGAGACAAACTGAGAAAAAAAAATCCAGAAAATCACATTGTCTGTTTTTTTAACAATTTATTTGCATATTATGGTGGAAAATAAGTATTTGGTCAGAAACAAACAATCAAGATTTCTGGCTCTCACAGACCTGTAACTTTTTCTTTAAGAGTCTCCTCTTTCCTCCACTCATTACCTGTAGTAATGGCACCTGTTTAAACTTGTTATCAGTATAAAAAGACACCTGTGCACACCCTCAAACAGTCTGACTCCAAACTCCACTATGGTGAAGACCAAAGAGCTGTCAAAGGACACCAGAAACAAAATTGTAGCCCTGCACCAGGCTGGGAAGACTGAATCTGCAATAGCCAACCAGCTTGGAGTGAAGAAATCAACAGTGGGAGCAATAATTAGAAAATGGAAGACATACAAGACCACTGATAATCTCCCTCGATCTGGGGCTCCATGCAAAATCCCACCCCGTGGGGTCAGAGTGATCACAAGAACGGTGAGCAAAAATCCCAGAACCACGCAGGGGGACCTAGTGAATGAACTGCAGAGAGCTGGGACCAATGTAACAAGGCCTACCATAAGTAACACACTACGCCACCATGGACTCAGATCCTGCAGTGCCAGACGTGTCCCACTGCTTAAGCCAGTACATGTCCGGGCCCGTCTGAAGTTTGCTAGAGAGCATTTGGATGATCCAGAGGAGTTTTGGGAAAATGTCCTATGGTCTGATGAAACCAAACTGGAATTGTTTGGTAGAAACACAACTTGTCGTGTTTGGAGGAAAAAGAATACTGAGTTGCATCCATCAAACACCATACCTACTGTAAAGCATGGTGGTGGAAACATCATGCTTTGGGGCTGTTTCTCTGCAAAGGGGCCAGGACGACTGATCCGGGTACATGAAAGAATGAATGGGGCCATGTATCGTGAAATTTTGAGTGCAAACCTCCTTCCATCAGCAAGGGCATTGAATTTGAAACGTGGCTGGGTCTTTCAACATGACAATGATCCAAAGCACACCGCCAGGGCAACGAAGGAGTGGCTTCGTAAGAAGCATTTCAAGGTCCTGGAGTGGCCTAGCCAGTCTCCAGATCTCAACCCTATAGAAAACCTTTGGAGGGAGTTGAAAGTCCGTGTTGCCAAGCGAAAAGCCAAAAACATCACTGCTCTAGAGGAGATCTGCATGGAGGAATGGGCCAACATACCAACAACAGTGTGTGGCAACCTTGTGAAGACTTACAGAAAACGTTTGACCTCTGTCATTGCCAACAAAGGATATATTACAAAGTATTGAGATTAAATTTTGTTTCTGACCAAATACTTATTTTCCACCATAATATGCAAATAAAATGTTAAAAAACAGACAATGTGATTTTCTGGATTTTTTTTTCTCAGTTTGTCTCCCATAGTTGAGGTCTACCTATGATGTAAATTACAGACGCCTCTCATCTTTTTAAGTGGTGGAACTTGCACTATTGCTGACTGACTAAATACTTTTTTGCCCCACTGTATGTAGAATAAATGTATTGGTAATTTAGATAGAATTTTAAAATGACGGAACGGTATTTTTACATCACTGTGCCATGAATATAAATTACCGTAACTGGAAAATGTATTTAGCGGAAATTGAATGCCATGTCATGTGGAAAATTCACCTTGATCAGTGCTCACTGTCACAGGGCCATGAGTATTGAATTCTACTCCTGCATTTAATTGCAATTTTCTTTAATATTTTTTAATCCAAGGCAGCTTTGAATCAAACATTATACGGTATGTACAATTATTACATTTTCAACTGTGGTAGATTTGTTGCAGTATTTTCTACAGCAAAAATAAAATCTTGTTTTTCCTTTGGCGAGAATAATACATGAAATACAGTTTCTAACAACCATTTTATCATAAGTAGTGCTGGGCAGTATTGTATATGGCAAGTGTCAAGTGTAGATTACAGGATCCACAACTGTCTATAGCAAGGGACCCAAACATGGCCACCTAAATGGGGCACATAGAAAAAAATTGGAAGGGCGGCATTCCTTTTTGTTGTTTTCAGTGTCACCTTTTTTCAATTCTACAATATGATTACTTTTTATTCCATTTTGTATGTGTCAGTGTAATGAAAAATACACTTTTTTTTTTTTTTTTTACTATGTTCATTGCATAGATTAAGACACAGTTTTATAGCTTGGGTGGTTCCGGGTGTGGCAATATCAAACAAGTACTTTTTTTAAATTTATATTCATTTTAATATAAAACAGAAATGTTTGTGGCAAAATATTTTTCCTTACAACGGTTTGTGGAAGTCATCTCCTAGTGTGATTGATGGGAACGGGTTAAAAAAAATCCTCTTCTCCGTATCCAACTACCACTCGGGATCCAACAGTGGGGAAGAGACTCTTCTGCTTTGACACACTACGCTCCGGTGTGACGCTGGCATGCTCCTCCTTCAGCTTGCGTTTACTGTCCTAAGGATGTTATGGGACATCTGATGACCTATGGACCACAGGTGAAAGACTCAAGGATTGTGTGTTTGAGACCCCCTAGACTGGTTTTTTTTTTATCTGTCTGATTATACTGTCTACCCTAAAATAAGTACTGGGAATTTTTTAAGAGAATTAGTGGATTGTAGTACCAAGACACATTATCCATTTGCATGGCAAATTTCATCCCAATAAGTACTGATTGACAATGTAACAAGTCAATCAGTGCTCAGGGCAATATAAACTGTACAGAGGAATTCTTAATACTATTATTCTGCCCCCATAGAGCATGCATATTGTTGACATCGCCCCCATGAGAGATGTGCTGTCAACAACAATGATAAATGGACCCGAAAAAATGATCCAGACAGCCAACGAATGATCAATGTCGTGTTCTCATGTTTCAGTGATTAGGAACAAGCATCCCTATTAACGCTTATTTTGGTAATTATTCTCCTGCGCGAAAGGGCCTTTATTCATTGTGGAAAACGGATGACCAAGGGGGTGATAATTGCAATGTTCAAATACATGAATGGACGGTACAGTCTTTTCACAGTTGCAGCCATGATAAGTGGGCAGCCTTTACACCTAAAGCAAGGAAGGTGTCATCATCATCACAGATGGCAACTCATTACTGTACTAGCAGTGAGAGAGGGTTAATACATTGAACAAGCTCAAGAGCGGTCTAGAACTCTCACTTGCAAAAAATATTTTTGACTTTCTATGGATTAATAAAAGTTGGACTTGATGA
Organism: Ranitomeya imitator; assembly: GCF_032444005.1. Taxonomy (NCBI): domain Eukaryota; kingdom Metazoa; phylum Chordata; class Amphibia; order Anura; family Dendrobatidae; genus Ranitomeya; species Ranitomeya imitator. The sequence continues at coordinate 560,573,636 of NC_091284.1, read as the reverse complement.
AGGTGAAAAGAAAAACCCTGGTCCATCAAGCATGTAACTATGTAAGTGATGCCAGACATTACTCATGTTTCATGACTCTAAAATGACTTGTACCGTTGAACTGAATGTTTTTATGAATGCAGGTCGTACCCTCCCAAAGTATCCTGGGCATTTTCGTCACCTTCTTTTTTACTCCATCAAAATGTAGTATGGCTCTCATGAACATTACTTACAATATGGCACTATCTATATAATCGTCTAAGGGGTACTTCTGTCTGTTTGTCTGTCTGTCTTTCTGTCTGTTTGTCTGTAACGGAAATCCCACGTCACTGATTGGTCGCGAGCCGGCAGGCCACGTCCAATCAGTGACAGGCTTAGTCCGGCCGCGATTTGGCCCCTCCCTACTCTCCTCAAGTCAGTGCCCCCTCCCTACTCCACTCCAGTCAGTACCAGTGTGTCGCACCATCCCGGACCAACTTTTTACTATTGATGCTGCCTATGCAGCATAATGTTAAAAATAATAAATAAATAAAAAATTGTGCTATTCTCACCTTCCGACGTCCACCGATGCACGCGATGCTGCCGCCAGCTTCCGTTCCCAGTGATGCATTGCAAAATTACCCAGATGACTTAGCGGTCTCGTGACCGCTAAGTCATCTGGGTAATTTCACAATGCATCACTGGGAATGGAAGCTGGACGCAGCATCGCGCGTATCAGGACAGCTTCGTTGGACGCCGGAGGGTGAGTATATAACATTTTTTTATTTTAATTTTTTTTTTTACAGGGATATGGTGCCCACACTGCTATATACTACGTTGGCTGTGTTATGTACTACATGGGCTGTGCTATATATTACGCGGGCTGTGTTATATACTGCCTGGCTGCTATATACTACGGGGCTGCTATATACTACGTGGCTGCTATATACTACGGGGCAGCTATATACTACGGGGCTGCTATATACTACGTGGCTGTGTTATAAACTACGTGGCTGTGCTATATACTACGTGGCCACCATCTAGTATAATATATTCTTCTAGGGAACCAGCTAGATTTTGAAACAAAGTTCTAGCTATTTATATCTAACCTGTCACAGCAGTATTATAGATGATAACACCGTTATTGTATGTTGCCATTCATTCTCATATAGTGCTCTATACAGTCCAATTTTTTTCCATACCAAAATTAATATAATTTCATAGAAAATTTTGCTAATAATTTGAAAACTACTTGAAATATAGCTTTAAACTATAATTGCTATCCCACTGAATGTCACACTTCTCGTTGTGGAGAGTGACATACCAGCCCTGCCATGCCAAGGTAAGGAGAATTGTTTGCCATGCAATGCTCCTCTGGGAAATTTAATATGCAAATTGCCTCTTTAGAGAGGAAGAGGATTTAAACTCCATAGAGGCAATTGGAATATTAAATTTTCCAGGAGCATTGCACGGCAAATAAGCCTCCTTACATGGGCATGCCAGAACTAGTATGTCACTTTCCACAAGCAGAAATGTTATCCCTTAGACCTCAGTCCAGAGCCTCTCACCTACACATATCAGTTTTCATACTTTGCACTGGCAATACCCGAAACACCATGTCTGCAAATTGAGTTTCTTATTTGGCTTTTGTTCTAAGTCACATTTCAAGGCTCGTTAAAGGGTCAATAGTGACCTACAGGATTGCTGCTTCCAACAGGTGGCGCTACAGAGTTCAAGTCCTCTTCCTCTGTGAAGGAGCAAATTGTATATTAAATTTCCCAGAGGAGCATTGCACGGCGAATAAGCCTCCTTACCTTGGCATGCCAGAGCCAGTAATAGTGATGGGCAGTCCGGCTATTTTTGGTGATCCCCGACTCTCTTGGCTGCACTCACCAAGAAGATGCGGCTCTTTTGGATTCTAAATGGATCCCTATTAAATATGTGTTCACAATATGTGAGCACATATTAAAAAAAGTGATTGTGGCCGAAACGTTGGCCACCCATGGCCCAAACCCCACCCACTTACAGGCAGCCAATTACATTAATGAATGGGAGGAGTTTGGGTCAGGAGGGCGTAGTTACGTCCGCAGAACACCGGAATTTTATGGTCAGAGCCATTTAGAGAATTCAGTGGCCCTCACTGGGGTGCCGGCTCCCATCGTTTACAGCAGGGAGCAGGTTCTTTGTACCGGATCGTTCACAAATGACCCATCACTAGTATGTCACTCTTCACAAGGAGAAATGTTACCCCCTAGACTTCATATTGTGGCACGAATTCCCCTGAGTATGTTTCATCTATGACAAAAGTTTCACTGCTATCAAGCTCAATAATGGGCACATTTACACGCTATGCCTCTCCTGCATTCAATGGTCCCTCTGGCTGAACTGCTGTTCATACATGATTTTGTTTCACAATAGTAACATATCAGTTTGATAAAATGATTTTTGAAAAGGCTTTTTCTATAAGGTCTTTAAAGTTGTTGACTAATAAAGAAAACTTATTTTCATATACCCCAGAAAGGAATTATGACCAGAATTGAGGGCAAATTCAAAAAGCCTCTCTCACTCTGGATGACTTGTCCTGTCCTGCTTAATTTAGACATCCCACTGATTTAAACAGAATCTGTTAGCAGCTTTTTGCTACCTCATCTGACAGCAGCTTTATATAGGAAAAGAGACCCTGAATCCAATGATGTATCTCTTAGTTTATTGGGATGCAGCAGTTGTGATTTAGCATGAAGTAGAGAAGACAGTTAACCTCGCCCCCCAACAGGTTGTCAATATACGGTACATGTCTATTGAAAGCGAGCTGCTTATTAGAGGAAGTTGCATGGTTGGACCAGTGCTCACGTACCAGCTAGTCACAGCAATGAAAATGTCCTGGTGATAAAACCTTCACTGTAAGTACACAACAGCACACAGCTTGCTAAGTGACACATCGCTGAATTCTATGTTTAATCCCTATCTTATGCTGTCCTAAGTAGCAAAACCCCACCAACAGATTGCCTTTTTTCAGGTCCTGGAATTAAGTTTTACTCTTATTTCATGGGAAAATCTGATCTGGAAAATCTGATTTTAGTGATGACAGATTTTCCCATTACTGGGATAGGGGATGACAGTTTGTGCTTTTAAAGTTCCATGGAGAGGGGAGCGGAGGAGGATGGGAGAAGCTAGAGGTACACACATATTCTACTGCAAAGTTCTCCTTAAATCACAGTTGCAGGTCTCCATAGAACGTTATGAGCTCCACACTATCATCTCCTTTCTCAGCAATGAGAAAATCTTCTGTCACTGAAGACAGATTTTACCTGTGAAGGTAGAATTTTGAGAATTAATGATCTGTCCAGGAGGAGAAAGAAGCAGATTTCTCTGATAATATATTACAAAGTTGATTATATTTATATGTATATCTAAAAATAGACCTGACGGCGCTGCTTAATTGCTTCAGGTGAATAAGCAGCAAATATATGGACGAAACCACTCCCAATCGTCCCAAAGGTAGTTAATTAAAGAAAGCTGTATAGGATATTTGCGCTAAAAAAAACCTATATGAAGCCGTAAATAGTTAAAATTCTAGGTGGTCATATCAACAAGATACCACATACAGGACTGTAAATTAACAAAATGTGATTACCTTAATATCAAGAAAGAGGGGATCTGCGTCCAGTGGTAGCATGCGGAAAGGTCCTTCACTTATATGCTATGAACCTTGTGTCTGGAGACTTCTCTTGATCTCTGTTCCGGTAATGTCCAATGTCATAAAGAGCTAATAGATTGCGGATGGTAGTGCAGGAAACGCTGTCCCGGCCGGTGACTAGCGTACCCCTTGAGGGCTCAGAAACTGCCATGCACAGGCAGTAGCGGCCGCGTATGAGAAGCTGAAGCCAGCAAGGTACAGGACCTTGCATGACGTCACGCAAGGTCCTGTGCACGGCAGTTTCTGGTGTTAATGTGCCAGGAGCAATCCGTGACCACTCCTGGCACATAGTGCCGGATGTCAGCTGCGATAGTCAGCTGACACTCGGCCGCGCTCCCCGCGTGAGCACGCCGATTGCATATAACGTACTATCCCGTCACTGGGAATTAAGTCCCAGGTCACCTCGACGGGATAGTACGTCATATGGGATTAAGGGGTTCAAATAGTCACAAAAATGTTACATTTCCTCCATGAAGATGGTGTTGAAGGGAGATTGAACACTTACTGATTGGTTTTTCCCCAGATATCCACTGATCTCTGGTGATCTCTGGTGATACTTATTGTCTAGGGCAGTGTTCCACAACTCCAGTTCTCAAGGCCCACCAACAGGTCATGTTTTCAGGATTTCCTTAGTATTGCACAGGTGATGGAATTATTGCCTGTGCAGGTGATGCAGTTATAGCCTGTGCAATACTGAGGAAATCCTGAAAACATGACCTGTTGACAGGGCCGGACTGGGACTAAAATTCAGCCCTGGCATTTGAAGTCACACAGGCCCACTTGTCACATGGTGAATATATATTTGCGCACCTGTATGTCACAAGATGTGAGGTCCGTATAACAAGACTATACAACATACAGTCCCAGATGGCCCAGTATTACAGCTCAGTCTTATTTATTGCTCCAAGGCCTGGGTCACACTAGCGTATAACATGGCTGAGTGCTATGTAATAAAACATCGTATAGCACTCGGCCCAGTGTTATCCTTTGGTGCAGCTCAGATCTGCGATTATTTTCTCATGTCGATTCGGCATGAGAGAACAATCACAGCATGCTCTGATAGGCAGCGACCCTCGGCTCACTCACACCCACACAAGTCTATGGATGCATGTGAAACAACGGACTGCACTCAGATGTCATTCCAGTGCAGTCCGAGGCAGGTAATGGAGGAGATGGAGAAATTACTTTCTCCGTCTCCTCTGCAGCTGTGCTCTGATTTTCCCATGTGAGAGCACCGGAGCACAGAGTAGGACACTCACATCAGAGCTGGAGCCGAGGGTCATTGGCATATCACATCCAATGCTCTCACATCTGATGTTATACGCTTGTGTGATTCCAGCCTTAGTTATAGTACCAAGAAAAGTTGCTACTTTACACACACAGCAGGGTCTCGTAGACAATGAAGATGAAGCTGTGCTCTCCATAGTGCTATGGTCTGGTCCAAAGTGAGAACATTAGCTATATTTTGCTTCTATGGGAAAAATGTGCACAGAAAATTTTGCATATCTGCAAGAAAAATGGACATGTTGGGAATTTGAAGCACGCACCGCAGGTCAGTTTACACTGCATAAAAAAGGCCAGTAGGCAGGAGATTTTTTATACTGTAAATCCCAAAAATATATAGCGGCAAAAACACATCAAAATCTGAGAAGCCAGCAGCGTTTTGGAAACAGCGGACATGTGCTGCGTCCAATGTGCTGCCTAAGGCTATGTGCACACGTTGCGGATTTCTGTGCAGATTTTCTGCTCAGTTTTTGAAAAATCCACAGGTAAAACGCACGTTGATTACCCACGGATTTCTAGAGTTTTTTTGTGCAGATTTCACCTGCGGTTTTACACCTGAGGATTCCTGTAAAGGAACAGATGTAAAATGCTGCGGAATCCACACAACGAATTGACATGCTGTGGAAAATTCAACGCGGTATTTTCCGCACTATGTGCACTGCAGATTTGGTTTTCCATAGTTTTACATGGTACTGTAAACCGGATGGAAAACTGCTGCGAATCTGCAGCATCCAATTCACTGCAGATCTGCAGGCAAATCCGCAACGTGTGCACATAGCCTAATACTGAACGTCTACACCTACCCTTAAAGTGAACCTGACCGCTGATACGCAGTGTAACGTAGTCCGTTAATGCCGCCATTGAAAGCAATGTCGGACGCATCGTTAGCGGATGCCCACAATGAGCGTGCACTAGGGATGTGCCGTCATTCAGAGAAGGACCCTGAGACCTGAGACGCGGGCTGCAGCGTTTCTGCGTCCGTCACTGCTAGCGCAGATAGAGCTAGCAGATGCTCTATCTGCGCTAGCGCGATGCAAACGTCGGTACTTGCGTTACAGCAGCCCGTTAGCGTATGTGCTGAACAGGCTGCTGCTAACGCAGTGTGAACCTAGCCTAAGCCAGGTTTGTTTGTCTCTGAAACGCTGCGGCATCACAGAGAAAAACATGTCTGACTCCCCTCCGGCTGGCAATGACTGGTGTGTCTCTGTACTCGCACGCAGGAAGAAACTTGTCCCTCAGTGGGAGTGGATGGGGAGAAGCCACCAGGGACCTGCCTGTCTGACTAGTCACCCGTGTGGCCTTGGTCCTCGGCGGCTTTTAAATGCAGCAGCATTTCAGAGACAACCATACCTTTCTGGAATCATACAGCCAATGTCTGACACATGCGACCTGTGGAATGAGCAGCATGTATCAGCCATCAGATTCCCTTTAAGTCACATGGTTGACTATTATCCTTATCCCTTTAAGGAGAACTATAACTCCCAGCATGTACAGAAGCTCCTATGGCATGCTGGGAGTTCTAGTTCACCACAGGAGTGGTGATTTTCTTTTGAGTTAGGGTATGTTCCCACGGTCAGTAAATGCTATGGATTGGACACTGCGTACAGCCGCAGCATCCAATCCGCAGCGTCCAGATGGTACAGCATAGTGGAGGGGATTTTATGAAATCCCATCTCCACTATGCATGCAGGGACACCTCCGGCTTCCCTGCGTAACCGGACATGCGGTGCGTCTTTCTAGACCACAGCATGTCTATTTTTCTGGCAGAGACGCTCCGTCTCTGCCAGATAAATATCACAGTCCAATGTTTAGGATGTGGTGATTCCGCACGGTTCAATGAACACATGCGGAATCACCGCGCGTACAAAAAGCCGGCAGCGCTTGCAACGGAGCGGGTATGTGCTGTGTCCAAAGCGCTGCCAGTACGACAGTTGAAATATAGCCTTAGTGGCATTGGAGCAGAGTGGACACAGCTTTTTTTTCTTCTTAATTCTATTAATGCTTGCCTTTTAGGGGCTTTCTGTGATTCTGCTCAGGATGTTAAGAGTATGTGCAAACGATGCGGATTTTGCTGCGGATCCACAGCGTTTCCACAGCTGCAGATCCGCAGCAGTTTCCCATGAGTTTACAGTACAATGTAAACTTATGGGAAACCAAAAACGCTGTGCACATGCTGCGGAAAAAAACGCGCGGAAACGCAGCGGTTTACATTCCGCAGCATGTCACTTCTTTCTGCGTTTTCCGCAGCGGTTTTACAACTGCCCTTATGGAAAACCGCAGTTATAAAACTGCAGTGAAAACTGCAGAAAAATTGCTGTAAATCCGCGATAAATCCACAGCGGTTTTCCACTGCGGATTTATCAAATCCGCTGCAGAAAAATACTCAGTGGACCCAAATACGTGTGCACATAGCCTAAGGTTATCAGCAGCTCCTAAATCTTTTCTGTCCCTGCCGCCTCGCTGGACAGGAGGACGTGGGCGGTCTGATGTCCTGATCACCAGCTGCAGTAAGGGGCAGGGTCGGAGCAGTACAGCAGAGCTTAGTGCGCCTCTCCCCCTGCCTGTCATGTTACCTCACTGCAGCTGGTGATCAGGACATCAGACGGCAGCCGCAAACTTCATCCCGTGCAGCGGCAGTGATTTTAACAGAGCAGGGAGATCGCTGTTGGCTGCAGAAGCTGACAGCATGAAGGGGGCAACAGATCGAGCGGCCCACCACAGGGACCGGCTGTTCTGGCATTTGCCAGAAATGCCCAATGGCCAGTCCGGCCCTGCCTGTTGGTGGCTCGTGAGGACTGGAATTGGGGAACTCTGTGATTGTAGGATCTCCCATAGCAGAGAGCCCCTTTAATTCATTCTATTCTACGGTTTGAAAACCACAAGAAATTGAAATAGCAGTTCTGTTTCCTTCCTCTGTGCGTCGGACGCTTGTGGGGATTTTCCATAACACATTTAAACTATGTAATATAACATTTGCGTTTAGAATAATTTTTCTGAGAGTACTGATGTCTTCTTCCAAGTCTACATTTCTTGAGATGAGTCCAAATTAAATGTATTCACACAAAGGGAAACATTGCCTTTGATGTGGTGTGAAAAAACCCGACATCTGTTCACCATACATTAGGATGTAAGCAGCATTGCGCCACGTTACCTCAGTTGCCATAGTGATAACAAAACCAATGAAGGAACCACATAAGGAATGAGTGAGGTGAGTAAGTGTGAAATTGATTCAGTTGTACACAGGAATATGGGGAAGTGATTATTTTTGCAGGATGCAATTTCTGGTAGGGAACATCATTTCTATTTATTAATGTTATCACCACTCTGCATATTTCCCCATGATCACAAAAATCCATTTTACTTCTGTGTAAATGTGCTTTTTATTTACTATGATGTTCGACTTTTCTCGTTCATATGATTTTATTATCTATAATGCATGCTCCTGCGACATAGGCTTTAGATGTTAACCCCATTTCTCCATACTCACGGTTGTCGAACATTCATCGCTGGATATGATTTATCCACCGCACTATCTATCTGTTACCTAACAGTCGGATTGATACTATTCTACAGTTTATCGGTATTTCCATATAATGTAATAGTTTTGATAATAGTTTTGTTTTCAGCATTTGAAATTTCATTATATAATGGATATAACCAATAGGTCAGGAGTCAGGACTAATTTGTGATCTTAAGTAAAAACCTGTGGCTACAATAACTAGAATAACTGCACGACGTTCGGAGAGGTGACCCTTAAAGGGAATCTCTCATCAGATTTTTGCTACCTAATCTGAAAGCAGCATAATGTAAGGAAAGAGACCCTGATTCCAGCGATGTGCCACTTACTTTTCTGGGTGCAGCAGTTGTGCAGTAATAAGAGTTTTCTCTGCCCACATGTTGACTCTGCCCACATTACTGATTAGTAGCTTTATGCGTATATTGTATATTGACAGTAAGCAGTTAATCAGTGGTCAGAGTGTAGCTGGACCAGGAGGCACATGGCAGCTAGTCTCGCTGTAATAATCTCCTGCAGATAAAACATCGATAGTATTGAAACTACAGCACACAGCCTAGTAAGTGACACATCCCTGAATTCAGTGTTTCGGCACCCTACCTCATGATGATCTCTGATTACATGGCAAAAACCTGCTGACAGGCTCCTTTTAAGACTGTATTCGCACAATCTGGTTGTATTATGTTTTCTTCCTGCAATGAGTGAATGCAAACTAGGAATGGGAATCATATGATTTAAATGAATTAATTTTTTTCACATTGTTAAAGGGGTTGTCTAGTCCAAAATAATAAGTCTCTGCAGTCACTCTCCCCGCTGTAATCACTCTTGTCAGTCTCTAGCGCTGAGATCCTTAGTGAGAAAGTTCACCAGCTCATTTTGCCTAAGATATACAGTATGTACATTTTTTGAAACTACAGCAAGACAAAGTCTAAAAAATTACAATATTTCTACTTTTTACTTTTTATACTGACTAAAAAAATGTATTTAACACAAAAACATGATTTAAATAATACAATAAGTCATTTTTTGATGATAACTTCATTTTAAGGACATGTCATCGATATTGTGAGCTCGGAACAACCTCTTTAATATGTCAATCATACTTCTTGGTGACTTTTTTTGTTACCCATCATTTACAGCAGGGGGTACATTGTGTCACACATGATGTCATATGTATTTTTGCTGTTTTTCTTTCATGCATTTCGGCACAAAAGTCAGGATTCCGCCTTCATTTTCCCAGTTCAGTTTAGTAAATAAAGACTGAACTTTGGATGGTTGTTATTTCCAATAATGCCACTTTGTCTGTGAAACCATTTTAATCTATGAGGAATAATGAAACATATTGACTAATACTTGCACCAGCAAGTGGAGCGTGGGCAGATAAACCATGTGTCCATTAGCAAGAACAAAAAATGTGGCACTCACCGTTCCATTTAAAAGGTAATTTTATTGGTCCATGTTAAAACATGCAAACAGGAAGGTATTCATGTGGTACATGCAGGACGATTCGCACCTCAATGGCTCCTATGTGTAATCATTTTTTAAGACCAACATTTTTGCATTTATTTTTTGTTTACATCTGTGTAAGGGCTTATTTTTAATTTATTTTTGCTACCACTTTTTAATGAGATGCTATGATCGCTTTTATTCAATTTATTTCATAAAACAGCAATTGTTAGCATGTTTCTTTTTGTTGCTTTTTAATGGTATTTATTGGACACAATAACTTACTCATTTGGTCATTATGGGCACCATGATACCAAATACCGTATATATTGTTTATTTCTACTTAAAGGGTTATTTCAACAATTGTACCATTTTTTCACTGAGCACAATAATTTCGTATTTATTGTTAATATACTGCTGCTGTTGCCTGCTGCTGACAGATCAGTGGTGAAAAAATGCAAATGCTCCTCTGTTCATGCATACATCAGATGATTATCTTTTGCCATAAGCATAAACTGAGTGTTTGCAGTTTCACATCACTGATCTGTTAGCAACAGGCAACAAACACAGCTCAACTCTATACTGCCTAGTACTTACAAATTCCAGGTGAAGAAGTGCAGGTAAAAAGGTTCATCTTTGATATGACACAGCTGTTGTTCTCCAATCCAGGGTATCTCAAGCTCCATTTCCTTCCCTCAAGGCCACTGCCTTTTGTTTTCCACACTGGCTTGTGCAAGTTGATGGTCTGGTTCTATGACATCATCTACCTTGGCCTACTAAGGCCTACTAAAAAACACACCTGTATTTTAGTATTAAGACTCTAAAATCCTGTCTTTGATGTGGTCCACCACCTGTTCTTATTGTGTTTTGACTGGCAGAATCCTCAGTAATCCTGCATGCCTTCAGATTAGCCAGTTAACCGTAACTCTGCCTTATTTTGGTTTAACCCATCGGTTGCAGTAAACATACAAACTACTACTGGACTCTGTTAATGTTGCATTTATCTTTGCTGTGTTCCACTTCATCTGCATTACTGTCCCTTTGATTCCTGATTGCCAAAATACTCACACCTTTATGTACCCAACATCCAGCTGCACCAACACCCATGGTCCGTGTGCCCACCCAGACCTGAGGCTTTGTAGATCCACCTCTGTAATGGAGTCTACCATCTACCACCAGCTATCAATTAAGCGATACCACACAAGCAGTTAATCAGTTGTAGATGAAAGAAGATAACATCAGCCAGACCGCATACAGTGTACAGGAGCATAGATTGTACAGCCTGCCCTATAACGAGTTAGCTTATGGTCACACTATCAGTATTTGGTCCGTATTTCTCATCAGTATTTGGAAGCTAGAGGAAAGTATAATAGAAACACGTCATCACCACTTCTGTATTTTCCAACCATTCCTGGTTTTGGCTTAAATACTGATGTGAAATACTGACCAAAAACTGAACATGTTACCATAGCCGAAGTGAGATTCAAACATACGCAGCTCTCAATTTAACCCCTGATATCATTGGTTGAGCCTCAACTACGGTAACAATTCTGGTCTCATTTTGTAGCCTGAAAATCTCAGCTTGGTAAGCCATTGGGATGTTACAACAGTATTTCTGCCAGAAAAGGCCTGTGACATCACAAATGAGTTTGGATCTGTTAAGCTACTGTAATTTCATAACTATGTTTCTGTCATTTGAGCTGCTATGAAATAACAAGTGGGTTGTATTAAAGTATGCTGCTGTATAATTGCAACAATAAGTACAGTTGAAACCAGAAGTTTACATACACTATATAAAGAGACACATATGCATGTTTTTCTCAATATCTGACAAGAAATCAGAATAAACCTTTCCCGTTTTAGGTCAACTCAGGTTTGCAGGTCACCTTGCTCGCACCTGCGTTTTCAGCTTTGCCCATAAATATTCAATAGGACTGAGATCACGCCTTTGTGATGGCCACTCCAAAACATTGACTTTGTTATCCTTAAGCAGGCACTTTGTTACCCTTTTGGCAGTATGCTTCGGGTCATTGTCCATTTGGAAGACCTATTTCTGCTGATGTCTTGAGATGTTGCTTCAGTATTGCCACATAATCTTCTTTTCTCATGATGCCATCAATATTGTGAAATGCACCAGTCCCTTCTACAGCAAAAGAACCCCACAAAATGATGCTGCCACCCCCATGCTTCACAGTTGGGATGGTGTTATTAGGCTTCCAAGTTTCTCCCTTTTTCCTCCAAACGAAACGATGGCCATTATGTCCAAAAAGTTTAATTTTAGTTTCATCAGACCACAGAACATGTCTCCAAACATTAAGGCATTTGTTCTTTTGTGCATTTGCAAACATTAATCTGGCTTTTTTATGTTTCCTTGGAGTAATGGCTTCTTCCTGGCAGAGTGGCCTTTCAGCCAATGTTGATACAGTACTTGTTTCACTGTGGATATTGTCACAATTTTAATAGCTTCTGCCATCATCTTCACAAGGTATTTTGCTTTTGTCCTTGGGTTGATATGCACATGTTGGACCAAAGCACGTTCATGTCTTTCCTGAGCGGTGTGATGGCTGGACCTTCCCATTTTGTTTGTACTTGTTAGTACAGATGAACGAGCCCATCCCCTGCAGACTGTGAGCCCTCACGGGCAGGGTCCTCCCTCCTTATGTACCCGTGTGCCTGTTATCTGCTCATGTTTAATGTATTTGTCTATATTTGCCTCGTATTCACATGTAAAGCGCCATGGAATAAATGGCGCTATAAAAATGTATAATAATAATAATAATAATAACGAGGCACATTCAGGTATCTTGAAATTTTATCCAAGGATGAGCCACACTTGTGCAAGTCTACATTTCTCTTTCTGATATCTTGGCTGATTTCTTGAGACTTTCCCATGATGCTACACATAGAAGCAGTGATTTTCAGGTGTGTCTCTAATTAACTCAGATGTTGCCAAAAAAACTTTCAGAAGCTTCCAAACACATGACAACATCATATGGGCAGCCAAAATTGTTTAAATGCATAGTCATTTTAGTGTATGTAAACTTTAGACTTTGCAGTAAGTAATAAAAATGCCTTAAAACATTCTCTCCCTCATTATTCTGGCATTTGGCAAATATTAATAATTATGGCAATCCTAATTGACCTAAAATGGAAAAGGTTTATTCTGATTTCATGTCAGATTTTGAGAAAAACATGCATATGTGTCTTTTTATATAGTGTATGTAAACTTCTGGTTTCAATTGTATACAGTGGGTACAGAAAGTATTCAGACCCCTTTAAATTTTTCACTCTTTGTTTCATTGCAGCCATTTGGTAAATTCAAAAAAGTTCTTTTTTCACATTAATGCACACTCTGCACCGCATCTTTACTGAAAAAAAAACAGAAATGTAGACATTTTTGCAAATTTAATAAAAAATTAAAACTGAAATACCACATGGTCATAAGTATTCAGACCCTTTGCTCAGACACTCATATTTAAGTCACATGCTGTCCATTTCCATGTGATCCTCCTTGAGATGGTTCTACTCCTTGAGATGGTTCTACTCCTTCATTGGAGTCCAGCTGTGTTTAATTAAACTAATAGGACTTTATTTGGAAAGGCACACACCTGTCTATATAAGACCTCAGGTCACAGCGCATGTCAAACGAAATGAGAATCATGAGGTCAAAGGAACTGGCCAAGGAGCTCAGAGACAGAATTGTGGCAAGGCACAGATCTGGCCAAGGTAACAACAGAATTTCTGCAGTACTCAAAGTTCCTAAGAGCACAGTGGCCTCCAAAATCCTTTAATGGAAGAAGTTTATGACCACCAGAATTCATCCAAGACCTGGCTGTCCAGCAAAACAGAGCAATCATGATAGAAGAGCCTTGGTGAGAGAGGTAAAGAAGAATCCCAAGATCACTGTGGCTGAGCTCCAGAGATGCAGTAGGGAGATGAAAGAAAGTTCCACAAAGTCAACTATCGCTGCAGCCCTCCACCAGTTGGGCCTCTATGGCAGAGTGGCCTGACGGAAGCCTCTCCTCAGTGCAAGACATATGAAAGCCTCCAAAGAGTTTGCTAAAAAACACATGAAGGACTCCCAGACTATGAGAAATAAGATTCTTTGGTCTGAAGAGACCAATATAGACCTTTCTGGTGATAATTCTAAGCGGTATGTGTGGAAAAAAACAGGCACTTCTCATCACCTGCCCAATACAATCCCAACAGTGAAACATGGTGGTGGCAGCATCATGCTTTGGTGGTGTTTTTCAGCTGCAGGGACAGGACGACTGGTTGCCCTGCAGCTGACGACTGGTTGCCCTTCCAAGAAGACAATGACCCTAAGCAAACCGCTAAAATAACAAAGGAGTGGCTTCAGAACAACTCTGTGACCATACTTCAATGGACCAGCCAGAGCTGACCTAAACTCAATTGAGCATCTCTGGACAGACCTGAAAATGGCTGTCCACTAACGTTCACCATCCAACCTGACGGAACTGGAGATGATCTTCAAAGAAGAATGGCAGAGGATCCCCAAATACAGGTGGGAATAACTTGTTGCATCATTCCCAAGAAGACTCATGGTTGCACTAGCTCAATAGGGTGCTTCTATTCAATACTGAATACTTTTGACCATGTGATATTTCAGTTTTTCTTTTTTAATAAATTTGCAAAAATTAATAAATTTCTGTTTTAGTTCAGTCAAGATGGGGTGCAGAGTGTACATTAATGAGAAAAAATTAAATTTTTTAAATTTACCAAATGGCTGCAATGAAACAAAATGTAAAATTTAAGGGGATCTGAATACTTTCCGTACCCACTGTATATCACTATTGCTTCAACAGTTCAACTTAATTGCTTCAAAACTTCTATATCTACATAGATACACATTAAGAATTTTGCATACCGCCAATCTAGAGCTTCCTTTTTTTATTTAATAAAATAGCTGGTCGCCTCGGAATGGTGATTTTGCTTAATATAATTAAAATTGTGTCAAAAGCGTTCCTGAATGTCCGTTATTCCCCTTGAAAGAGCCCTACTTTCTAACAAAGTCAGATCCCAGCATAAAGAGCGGCCCTTCTCACATTGAAAGATTGAGATCTAGCTAGATCTTACTCTTTCCACTAACCTGGTGATACCGCATACTTTATTATGCTGTTACAACATTACATCAGATACCATTCGAGTACAGCTTAGTAAAGTATGTGGAAGCACTGGGTTAGTAGAAAGAACAAAAACTTGCCGTTTTCACTGTGAGAGGCGCCATAGAGGGTTGTGGGATCGCACTCTGTATGCTAATATGAGACTACAATAGAACCTCAGGTAATAGAGAAAAGAGGGCCAGGGAGCACTACTAACGGGCATAAGGTCAACGAGTGACATATAGAGGTGCAGCTTATTGCATAAGGGGGAACAACGCATCAAGAAAAGAAAAAAAGGAACCATGCATATAAAGCACACACCCAAATCATAGAAAAATTGTGTAGAACCTCAGGCTGATTCAGGGGGCATTAAGGTCACCTTTGAGCACTTTTAACACTATGTTTTCTTTAGTAAAATCAATAGACTGGGTTGCCAACTCTTTTAATATTGGTGATAGGTGTTCTGGAATTGAATGTCTGGATCCAGCCCTGTTTTTGCATTTAGAGGTTGGCCATTTTTTCGTGGTAGTGCAGCTTTCCGCAAAAATTGACCAGCACTTCCATTTATGCCAAAAAATGGCTGCTGAAATAGTAAAACACCTCACATAGGAAAGTAACTTTTTTATTGGAGGAGGCTGAGGGTCTTGTCTGGTCACATACTCCTCCACCGGTAGTCTTTGTGTAGATAGTAGAGATGTGCAGTCTCTTAAGAAACATTTCTGCCATCTTGTCACTGCGCCCGTCCCTGCCATCTTTGTCCTTCTGTGAGCCAGAGGGGATAATAATTGGCAATACTGCAATACTTATACTGCAAGTATAAGCGATCAAACGATCGTAGGTTCAAGTACCCTAAACGGATTGAAAATGTAAAAAAAAAGTTTTGCAATTTTTTTAATGAGTTTAAGCAAAATAAAAATTCTATCACCCTTTTCCCACAAATAAAAATAAATACCGTATTTTCTGGTGTACAAGACGACTGGGCGTATAAGAAGACCCCCAACTTTTCCACATAAAATATGGAATTTGGGATATGCCCGCCGTATAAGACGGGGGTCATTTTATACACCCAGTCATCTTATATGGCGTGTGGTTCCCAGGGTCTGGAGGAGAGGAGACTCTCCTTCAGGCCCTGGAATCCATATTCATGTAAAAAATAAAGAATAAAAATAAAAAACATGGATATACTCACCCTCGGACGGCCCCTGGCTCACAGCGCTGCTAGCGTCTGCCTTCGTTCCTTAGGAATGTACCTGACCGCAACGTCATCGAAGGTCCTTCACTCACTGCATTCTCAGGAATGGAGGCAGACGCTAGCAGCACTGTGAGCCAGTGGCCGTCCGAGGGTGAGTATATCCATGTTTTTTATTTTTATTCTTTATTTTTTACATGAATATGGATTCCAGGGCCTGAAGGAGAGTCTCCTCTCCTCCAGACCCTGGGAACCACACGCCGACATCCAGGATCGCTCCCTGCACACGCCGTACCCGGCGTATAAGACGACCCCCGACTTTTGGGACAATTTTTAGGGGTCAAAAAGTCGTCTTATACGCCGGAAAATACGGTACATTTTAATTATTAAAAAAGAAACATATTTTTTGTTCCTGTATTTTGAAAAGTCTAGTCCGCAAAACATTGAATTACCGTAATTAACCTTTACAGTAAATGCCATAAAGAGTAAAAAAGATCAAAAGGCCAGAGTTGTGTTTGTTTGTTCAGCACACTTCCCTAAAAAGTGAAATATAAATAATCAAAACAATATATACTCCAAATTGCTATAAAAAATAACGTTAGATCAGGGTGCAGAAAGAAACCAGCTCCGTTTAAGGAAAAGGAAAACATTTCGGGTTTCAGAAAATGACAACACAATCCCCAATCTTTTTTACAAACTTCTGATTTCTTCTTACCTCTTAAATAGAAAAAAATATGTGGAAGTTTAGTATTGCCATAATTGTACTAACTTGGAGAACCTTGCTTCTAAGTTATTTTTACGAAATAATAAATGCTGTAAACTCCCCCAAAAAGAATGTTGGAATTGCATTTTTTTCAGCATTTCATCCCCCTTTGATTGTTTCCCCTATTTTCAGTAAATTGCATGGTAAAATAACTACTGTTATTCAAAACTATGACTCGTCCTGAAAAAAAGAAGCACTCATATGGCCATTTCCTTAGAAAAATCAAAAAGTTATGAGTCTTGGATAAAGGGGAGAAAAAAATGCAAACATAAAAATGAAAATGGCTGTCGAGGCAAGGACTTAGTAATTACTTTTTAGGTTAAACAGGGTTCCATTGAAAATAAAAACAGGTGTTGTCAGGTCATCTGATGCAGTAATTCGAGGTGTCTCAAAGGCAGTGGCATTTAACCCCTCACCCCTGGGATTTGACTGCTATTTCACCCAGCTGTCAAGCTGACTGCCAATTCAGAGAAGGTATAAAATAATGGCTCCCCAGCATTCAATTGCTCTTGCATCTTTCAGGTGCGAGTACAATTGAAACCCTGACTGCCGCAAAATCCTTGTTAGGGCGACGTCACCAGTGAGATCATGTCGGATTATCAGCTTATCAGGTCAGCTCCTGCGCTGCACAGGAGGAGAAGATGAGTATAAGGCAGATATGATAACTGACCGTATGGACAGAGGGGAAATATGTCAAGAGGTGGGGGGAATATGTGAAGAAACATTATGGGAAGGTGGGAATGTGTCAAGAAACAGTATGAACAAAGGTGAGGAAAAGTTTTAAGAGAGGAAATGGGTGAGGAGACAGTATAGGGAGGGAATGGGAGGAATATATGAGAGGATAGTATTGGGAGATAGGTAATGGGTGAAGAAATAGTATGTGCAGGGGGAGGAAGTGTGTGATGAGACCGTGTGGGCAGAGGGAGGGAGGAACTTGTGTAGAGAAAGTATGGGCAGCAGGGAGAATTGTGTGAGGAGTCAGCATGAGCAGCAGTGGAAGATATGTGTGAGGAGACAGTATAGGTGGGGTTGTGTGAGGAGGCAATATGGGTAGGGGATAATATGTGAGGAGAAAGTATGTGCAGGGGAGGAGGAAATGTGTGAAGATTAAGTATGGGCAGGTGGTAGGAAATGTGTAAGGAGACAGTGGGTGCAGAGGGAATGGTGAATGTGTGAAAAAACAATATGAGCAGCTTGGGAGAACGCGTGAGTTGACAATATGGGCAGGGGGAGACAGAATGAAAAGGAGGAAGTGTGTGAAAATACAGTAATTGCGAATGTGGGGACAGTATTGGGGAGAAATATGTGAGGGGACAGTATGGTGGAGAAAAGTGTACTGAAGCACAATATCGAGATTGGGTAATGTGGGAGTAGTATAGAGAGGGGACAGCATGAGGAGGTGTAAAGGCACAGTATGGAAGGAACAGTATGCAGAGGAGGGATTGTAAGGAGAGGACACAGTATAGAGACTGGGATGTATATGGGACATAATATGAGGGACAGTGTGAAGAATTGATCCACTATGGAATCTATGTATCATAAAAGGTATAATGCAGGGGCAATAGTTTGTGAAGGGATTACAGCGTAGGGCAGATATTTTTATACAGGAGCATTATAATGACAAGGAAAAAAAGACGAGTTAGCTCACCCAAAGGATGATCCATCGCACGGTACGCTTGCAGTGCCATAAAAATAGGGAAAACAAATGTTATCCAGCATTATGTTCTTTTGTTAAAAGCCATTCATTTAGTCATACAAAAAAAATGAAAAAAGTCACAACTCAAACTCCATAAAAAGTTAAAAGTAGATGCAAACTCGTTTCAGACTTGAGTCTTTACTCATTGCATAACATGAAGAAAAGAAATAGAACGTCTTGAATCAGAGATGATAACACATTTAAGGTACCTGGATGTAAATGTTTAATTGTCATACTGACTAAATCTCATCAGTGCTGTGGTTTCTGTTTGGTGCGCAGTATGATGATGGCTGTTAACATCAACTCCCAACAACTCAGAGTACCTCCTTTCTAATCTTAAGGACCTACTGGGAGTTGTAAGTTCATGTGATATAGTTGTATACAGGGCTAACCTGACTTTGTTATTGATTACTTTACTAAGTTTGGTACTGATGGTGATTTGGTGATGTATTCATGGGCCGATGGTGATTCTAGTGATGTATTTCTGTACTGATGGTGGTACTGCCGATGTATCCCTGTACTAATGATGATTCTGGTGATGTATTCCTGCACTGATGGTGGTTGTGATGCTGTATTTCGGTACTGTTGGTTGTTCTGGTGATGTATTCTTATACTCATGGTGTTCTAGTTATGTATTTCTGTACCGATGGGGGTTATGGCAATGTATTTGTGTACTGTTCTTGGTTCTGGTCATTCATTTCTGTACTGTTAGTGGTTCTAGTGCCTTATATTTCTATTATTGATGGTTCTGGTACTGTTTATACTGATAGTGGTTTTGGTGATATAGTTCTGTACCGATGCTGGTTTTGATCCTGCACACATGCAATAATCCATAACTTGTCATATAACATGTTACAAGGTTATGCTAATAAAGCATTGTGTAGTTAAACAAGTTAAGGGTTACTACGTCTGTTTTTATGTTGGGAGCATTAATTATAAAATTAAGCACTGTAGCACGCCAAATCCTAACAGCCTGAAATATACTGACTGCCAAGATTCAGTTTACTGGTAGTTTTTCACTGAACATTGAGAAAATTAGGAAGAGCAGATTGTCAGCACGTGACTGTAAGTAAAAAAAAACACATATGGGAAGTCACATGATGACTATTCAAACCAATTAAGCTGTGTACAGGAGGTGGTGCCAAACTGAATCTTTTCCCCTGATGCAGGAAAACCTAGATTCACCTCTACTACTAAGCTGCAACAGTTCCCTGTACTGTTACAAAGCTTTTCCTATTGCACTTTGGTCCAACTTTTCTGAGTAGAAAAATGTTGATTAAATCACATTATATGTAACTATGAAATCACCTCCTTCCTGAGACTTCCTAAGTGTTGGTAAAAACAGTTTGTGGTTTAATATATAGGGCTGTGTCTGTCAAACTGCTGTGATTAAACAGTTCAATATGTCCCAAGAACAAGCTCTCTAATTTTGCTCCAAAGCTTCAGTTGGTGTGCTACAAATAAGCAGGTCTCCTATACGAATGAAACATCCTACTAGGCTGACTTTTCATAGGAGACTACTAATTTGGATGGCACTGAAATATAGGCATTTGGCTTAGGTTATGGCTTGACATGAGTAATGACAATAGACTAATTCTCAGTTCTGCCAGACACATACAAATGAGATTCGATATTTAATTTACTGTCAGCACACATACATCTTTGTGTAAAGTGATATTGCAAAACATCTGTGTCCTAGTGAACTAACAATGGAGATCAATGGAGAGTTTGCAGAATCAAATTATTATACTCATTCCTAAAATCCCTGTGGTTTTCCTTCCATACATATTCTCTTATAGTTTTTTTTTCTATCCTTATTAGTGGTGACGTGATATTGTGTTTATTTGGACAAATATTACCGTTAGGCTTCCACACATTATAATTTGAGTTGACATAGCCTGATGGGAGTGAAAAATATATCCTTTTAATATTCAGTGCTATGTATTACATTAGTCTACAACAATTACATGGTGCTGCTTGAAGTTTGGCTGCACTGGAATGAATAAAGTATTCTAATCTTAAAATGCCATTGTATGTTGGAACAAAATACCATGACTTCTTGTTTCAGAGGTTGGACCCCACACTGCGTCCCATATTTTTTTTTACCTGCAGAGGTGCATTGGCCATCCATTATGCAGGGGAATACAAATGAGTGAGTTGATCAGTGGAGGATTGCTTTCGAGTTAAATTTCTTGACGTGTTGTTTGATCCAAATGCAAACATTTTGAGGTTTGCTTCATGATTTGAAAGGAAAAAAAATACTTTGCCTGACACTATTTACATCACTGCTGATGCATCATAGAACAGGATATCGTCATTTTTCATTCCAGGCAGGCCTCTCTCTAATGCCCTGCAACTATGACATCTTAGGGTATGTGAACACGTTCAGTATTAGCAGCACTTTGGATGCAGCATACAGTACAGACCAAAAGTTTGGACACACCTTCTCATTTAAATATTTTTCTGTATTTTCATGACTATGAAAATTGTACATTCACACTGAAAGCATCAAAACTGTGAATTAACACATGTGGAATTATATACTTAACAAAAAAGTGTGAAACAACTGAAATTATGTTTTATATTCTAGGTTCTTCAAAGTAGCCACCTTTTGCTTTGATGACTGCTTTGCCCACTCTTGGCATTCTCTTGATGAGCTTCAAGAGGTAATCACCGGGGAATGGTCTTCCAACAATCTTGAAGGAGTTCCCAGAGATGCTTAGCACTTGTTGGCCCTTTTGCCTTCACTCTGTGGTCCAGCTCACCCAAACCCATCTCAATTGGGCTCAGGTCTGGTGACTGTGGAAGCCAGGTCATCTGGCGTAGCACCCCATCACTCTCCTTCTTTGTCAAATAGCCCTAACACAGCCTGGAGGTGTGTTTGGGGTCATTGTCCTGTTGAAAAATAAATGATGGTCCAACTAAATGCAAACCGGAAGGAATAGCATGCCGCTGCAAGATGCTGTGGTATACATGCTGGTTCAGTATGCCTTCAATTTTGAATAAATCCCCAACAGTGTCACAAGCAAAGCACTCCCACACCATCACACTCCCTCCTCCATGCTTCACGGTGGGAACCAGGCATGTATAGTCCATCGTTCACCTTTTCTGCGTCACACAAAGACACGGTGGTTGGAACCAAAGATCTCAAATTTGGACTCATCAGACCAAAGCACAGATTTCCACTGGTCTAATGTCTTTTCCTTGTGTTCTTTAGCCCAAACAAGTCTCTTCTGCTTGTTGCCTGTCCTTAGCAGTGGTTTCTTAGCAGCTATTTTACCACGAAGGCCTGCTGCACCAAGTCTCCTCTTCAATAGTTGTTGTAGAGATGTGTCTGCTGCTTGAACACTGTGTGGCATTGACCTGGTCTCTAATCTAAGCTGCTGTTAACCTGCGATTGCTGAGGCTGGTGACTCGGATAAACTTATCCTCAGAAGCAGAGGTGACTCTTGGTCTACCTTTTCTGGGGCAGTCCTCATGTAAGCCAGTTTCTTTGTAGCGCTTGATGGTTTTTGCAACTGAACTTGGGGACACTTTCAAAGTTTTCCCAATTTTTCGGACTGACTGACCTTCATTTTTCTTTAGTTAGCTGCTTTTTTCTTGCCATAATAAAAATTCTAACAGTCTATTCAGTAGGACTATCAGCTGTGTATCCACCAGACTTCTGCACAACACAACTGATGGTCCAAACCCCATTTATAAGGCAAGAAATCTCACTTATTAAACCTGACAGGGCACACCTGTGAAGTGAAAACCATTCCCGGTGACTACCTCTTGAAGCTCATCAAGAGAATGCCAAGAGTGTGCAAAGCAGTCATCAAAGCAAAAGGTGGCTATTTTGAAGAACCTAGAATATGACATAATTTCAGTTGTTTCACACTTTTTTGTTAAGTATATAATTCCACATGTGTTAATTCATAGTTTTGATGCCTTCAGTGTGAATGTACAACTTTCATAGTCATGAAAATACAGAAAAATCTTTGTGAGAAGGTGTGTCCAAACTTTTGGTCTGTACTGTATGTCCACTGCATCCAAAGCGCTGCCAACTTTTGAACGCAGGTGATTGTTATGGCTGGCAATCAGGCAACACAGCGTGCAGTAATCAGCGCACATACAGAGATCTGGCAATAACCAAAAACAATAGGACGAGCTCTGAGACGTGGAATCTCTGTAGACTGCAGTACCTGATCTATCCTCACACAACTATAAGCAGCAGTGGATTGCGCCTAACAACTACCTATGCAACTCGGCACTGCCTGAGGAGCTGACTAGCCTGAAGATAGAAATACAAGCCTGACTTACCTCAGAGAAATACCCCAAAGGAATAGGCAGCCCCCCACATATAATGACTGTTAGCAAGATGAAAAGACAAATGTAGGAATGAAATAGATTCAGCAAAGTGAGGCCCGATATTCTAGACAGAGCGAGGATAGCAAAGAGAACTATGCAGTCTACAAAAAACCCTAAAACGAAAACCACGCAAAGGGGCAAAAAGACCCACCGTGCCGAACTAACAGCACGGCGGTGCACCCCTCTGCTTCTCAGAACTTCCAGCAAAAGACAATAGCAAGCTGGACAGAAAAAAACAGAAAACAAACTAGAAGCACTTATCTAGCAGAGCAGCAGGCCCAAGGAAAGATGCAGTAGCTCAGATCCAACACTGGAACATTGACAAGGAGCAAGGAAGACAGACTCAGGTGGAGCTAAATAGCAAGGCAGCCAACGAGCTCACCAAAACACCTGAGGGAGGAAGCCCAGAGACTGCAATACCACTTGTGACCACAGAAGTGAACTCAGCCACAGAATTCACAACAGTACCCCCCCTTGAGGAGGGGTCACCGAACCCTCACCAGAACCCCCAGGCCGACCAGGATGAGCCACATGAAAGGCACGAACAAGATCTGGGGCATGGACATCAGAGGCAAAAACCCAGGAATTATCTTCCTGAGCATAACCCTTCCATTTGACCAGATACTGGAGTTTCCGTCTAGAGACACGAGAATCCAAAATCTTCTCCACAATATACTCCAATTCCCCCTCCACCAAAACAGGGGCAGGAGGCTCCACAGATGGAACCATAGGTGCCACGTATCTCCTCAACAACGACCTATGGAATACATTATGTATGGAAAAGGAGTCTGGGAGGGTCAGACGAAAAGACACCGGATTGAGAATCTCAGAAATCCTATACGGACCAATAAAACGAGGTTTAAATTTAGGAGAGGAAACCTTCATAGGAATATGACGAGAAGATAACCAAACCAAATCCCCAACACGAAGTCGGGGTCCCACACGGCGTCTGCGATTAGCGAAAAGCTGAGCCTTCTCCTGGGACAAGGTCAAATTGTCCACTACCTGAGTCCAGATCTGCTGCAACCTGTCCACCACAGAATCCACACCAGGACAGTCCGAAGACTCAACCTGTCCTGAAGAGAAACGAGGATGGAACCCAGAATTGCAGAAAAATGGAGAGACCAAGGTAGCCGAGCTGGCCCGATTATTAAGGGAGAACTCAGCCAACGGCAAAAATGACACCCAATCATCCTGGTCAGCGGAAACAAAACATCTCAGATATGTTTCCAAGGTCTGATTGGTTCGTTCGGTCTGGCCATTAGTCTGAGGATGGAAGGCCGAGGAGAAAGATAGGTCAATGCCCATCCTACCACAAAAGGCTCGCCAGAACCTCGAGACAAACTGGGAACCTCTGTCAGAAACAATATTCTCAGGAATGCCATGTAAACGAACCACATGCTGGAAGAACAAAGGCACCAAATCAGAGGAGGAAGGCAATTTAACCAAGGGCACCAGATGGACCATTTTAGAAAAGCGATCACAGACCACCCAAATGACCGACATTTTTTGAGAAACGGGAAGGTCAGAAATGAAATCCATCGAAATATGTGTCCAAGGCCTCTTCGGGACCGGCAAGGGCAAAAGCAACCCACTGGCACGTGAACAGCAGGGCTTAGCCCTAGCACAAATTCCACAGGACTGCACAAAAGCACGCACATCCCGTGACAGAGATGGCCACCAGAAGGATCTAGCAACCAACTCCCTGGTACCAAAGATTCCTGGATGACCGGCCAGCACCGAACAATGAAGTTCAGAGATAACTTTACTAGTCCACCTATCAGGGACGAACAGTTTCTCGGCCGGACAACGATCAGGTTTATTAGCCTGAAATTTCTGCAACACTCTCCGCAAATCAGGGGAGATGGCAGACACAATGACTCCTTCCTTGAGGATACTCGCCGGCTCAGATAACCCCGGAGAGTCGGGCACAAAACTCCTAGACAGAGCATCCGCCTTCACATTTTTAGAGCCCGGAAGGTATGAAATCACAAAATCAAAACGAGCAAAAAATAACGACCAACGGGCCTGTCTAGGATTCAAGCGCTTGGCAGACTCGAGATAAGTCAAGTTCTTATGATCAGTCAATACCACCACGCGATGCTTAGCACCCTCAAGCCAATGACGCCACTCCTCGAATGCCCACTTCATGGCCAGCAACTCTCGGTTGCCCACATCATAATTACGCTCAGCAGCAGAAAATTTCCTGGAAAAGAAAGCACATGGTTTGAACACTGAGCAACCAGAACCTCTCTGTGACAAAACCGCCCCTGCACCAATCTCAGAAGCATCAACCTCGACCTGGAACGGAAGAGAAACATCAGGTTGACACAACACAGGGGCACAGCAAAAACGACGCTTCAACTCCTGAAAAGCTTCCACGGCAGCAGAAGACCAATTAACCAAATCAGCACCCTTCTTGGTCAAATCGGTCAATGGTCTGGCAATGCTAGAAAAATTACAGATGAAGCGACGATAAAAATTAGCAAAGCCCAGGAATTTCTGCAGACTTTTTAGAGATGTCGGCTGAGTCCAATCCTGGATGGCCTGAACCTTAACCGGATCCATCTCGATAGTAGAAGGGGAAAAGATGAACCCCAAAAATGAAACTTTCTGCACACCGAAGAGACACTTTGATCCCTTCACGAACAAGGAATTAGCACGCAGTACCTGGAAAACCATTCTGACTTGCTTCACATGAGACTCCCAATCATCTGAGAAGATCAAAATGTCATCCAAGTAAACAATCAAGAATTTATCCAGATACTCACGGAAAATGTCATGCATAAAAGACTGAAAAACAGATGGAGCATTGGCAAGTCCGAACGGCATCACCAGATACTCAAAATGACCCTCGGGCGTATTAAATGCCGTTTTCCATTCATCTCCCTGCCTGATTCTCACCAGATTATACGCACCACGAAGATCAATCTTAGTAAACCAACTAGCCCCCTTAATCCGAGCAAACAAGTCAGAAATCAATGGCAAGGGATACTGAAACTTAACAGTGATCTTATTAAGAAGGCGGTAATCAATACACGGTCTTAGCGAACCATCCTTCTTGGCTACAAAAAAGAACCCTGCTCCCAATGGTGACGACGATGGGCGAATATGTCCCTTCTCCAGGGACTCCTTCACATAACTGCGCATAGCGGTGTGTTCAGGTACGGACAAATTAAATAAACGACCCTTAGGGAATTTACTACCAGGAATCAAATCGATAGCACAATCACAATTCCTATGCGGAGGTAGGGCATCAGACTTGGACTCTTCAAATACATCCTGAAAGTCCGACAAGAACTCTGGGATGTCAGAAGGAATGGATGACGAAATAGACAAAAATGGAACATCACCATGTACTCCCTGACAACCCCAGCTGGTTACCGACATAGAGTTCCAATCCAATACTGGATTATGGGTTTGTAGCCATGGCAACCCCAACACGACCACATCATGCAAATTATGCAGTACCAGAAAGCGAATAACTTCCTGATGTGCAGGAGCCATGCACATGGTCAGCTGGGCCCAGTACTGAGGCTTATTCTTGGCCAAAGGTGTAGCATCAATTCCTCTCAACGGAATAGGACACCGCAAAGGCTCCAAGAAAAATCCACAACGTTTAGCATAATCCAAATCCATCAGATTCAGGGCAGCGCCTGAATCCACAAACGCCATGACAGAATACGATGACAAAGAGCACATTAAGGTAATGGACAAAAGGAATTTGGACTGTACAGTACCAATAACGGCAGAGCTATCGAACCGCCTAGTGCGTTTAGGACAATTAGAAATAGCATGAGTAGAATCACCACAATAGAAACACAGTCTGTTCAGACGTCTGCGTTCTTGCCGTTCTACTTTAGTCATAGTCCTGTCGCACTGCATAGGCTCAGGTTTACTCTCAGGCAGTACCGCCAGATGGTGCACAGATTTACGCTCGCGCAAGCGACGACCGATCTGAATGGCCAAGGACATAGACTCATTCAAACCAGCAGGCATAGGAAATCCCACCATTACATCCTTAAGAGCTTCAGAGAGACCCTTTCTGAACAAAGCCGCTAGTGCAGATTCATTCCACAGAGTGAGTACTGACCATTTCCTAAATTTCTGACAATATACTTCTACATCATCCTGACCCTGGCATAAAGCCAGCAGATTTTGCTCAGCCTGATCCACTGAATTAGGCTCATCGTAAAGCAATCCCAGCGCCTGGAAAAATGCATCAACATTACTCAATGCAGAATCTCCTGGTGCAAGAGAAAACGCCCAGTCCTGTGGGTCGCCGCGCAAAAAAGAAATAATAATCAAAACCTGTTGAATAGGATTACCAGAAGAATGAGGTTTCAAGGCCAAAAATAGCTTACAATTATTTCTGAAGCTCAGGAACTTAGTTCTGTCACCAAAAAACAAATCAGGAATCGGAATTCTTGGTTCTAGCATCGATTTCTGATCAATAGTATCTTGAATCTTTTGTACATTTACAACGAGATTATCCATTTAGGAGCACAGAGCCTGAATATCCATGTCCACAGCTGTGTCCTGAAGCACTCTAATGTCTAGGGGAAAAAAAAGACTGAAGACAGAGCTAAGAAAAAAAAATGATGTCAGGATTTCTTTTTTCCCTCTATTGGGAATCATTGGTGTGGCTCCTTGTACTGTTATGGCTGGCAATCAGGCAACACAGCGTGCAGTAATCAGCGCACATACAGAGATCTGGCAATAACCAAAAACAATAGGACGAGCTCTGAGACGTGGAATCTCTGTAGACTGCAGTACCTGATCTATCCTCACACAACTATAAGCAGCAGTGGATTGCGCCTAACAACTACCTATGCAACTCGGCACTGCCTGAGGAGCTGACTAGCCTGAAGATAGAAATACAAGCCTGACTTACCTCAGAGAAATACCCCAAAGGAATAGGCAGCCCCCCACATATAATGACTGTTAGCAAGATGAAAAGACAAACGTAGGAATGAAATAGATTCAGCAAAGTGAGGCCCGATATTCTAGACAGAGCGAGGATAGCAAAGAGAACTATGCAGTCTACAAAAAACCCTAAAACGAAAACCACGCAAAGGGGCAAAAAGACCCACCGTGCCGAACTAACAGCACGGCGGTGCACCCCTCTGCTTCTCAGAACTTCCAGCAAAAGACAATAGCAAGCTGGACAGAAAAAAACAGAAAACAAACTAGAAGCACTTATCTAGCAGAGCAGCAGGCCCAAGGAAAGATGCAGTAGCTCAGATCCAACACTGGAACATTGACAAGGAGCAAGGAAGACAGACTCAGGTGGAGCTAAATAGCAAGGCAGCCAACGAGCTCACCAAAACACCTGAGGGAGGAAGCCCAGAGACTGCAATACCACTTGTGACCACAGAAGTGAACTCAGCCACAGAATTCACAACAGGTGATTCTGCATGTCTTCATTGAACCGTGCAGAATTGCTGTGTCCAATACATTGTATGGGTGATATTTATCTTGCGGAGACTGAGCATCTCCGCACGATAAATAGACATGCTGTAGTCTGGAAAGACGTGCCGGGTGTCCGTCTCCACAGGAAAACCGTGGGTACTGGTGCACGCATAGTGGACATGGGATTTCTTGAAATCCCATCCACTATGCTGTAACATCTGGCGGCTGCAGGGTGGATGCTGCAGACGTACGTGGTGTCCAAACCTCAGCAATTACTGACTGTGGGAACAAACCCTTACAGATCGTTATACCTTGTACAGTGGTGGCCATCACAGATCAGTGGTTTCCTGTTCAGCACAGTTTATAGAGCAGAGTCATTTTCCATTTCCAGAGTAACTGGGTAAGTCTCTCTCATGCAGAGCGTTATTGTTAACGGGGTCCTCTCCTACTCTCTCTTGAAGAGTGTAGATTCCTATGGTCTGCAGTATCCTTTTTCTCTACCATATAGTGTAAGCTCTTACGGTCATTGTGGTCCTCTCTCTCTTCTGTAGATTGCAAGCTCTTGGGGCCAATGGAGTCCTCTCTCTTTTCTGCAGAGTGTAATCTCTTATGGTGAACAAGGTCCTCCCTCTCTCTTTCTCGCTTGTAAAGTGGAAGATCTAATGGTCAGCTGAGTTCTCTCTCCTCCCCCACGTGTATTTCACAAGCCATGACAAGCTTTCCAGCAGTAAGATTCACAAAAATTTATTAGCCACTAACCAAATTTTTGAGAAAAATTCTCTGAAGTCGGCAAATTTGAATTTAAAAAGATTCTCTCATTTCTACAGGGAACTGCAGAATGGTAACATTTTAACATAGTAACATAGTTTTTAAAGTTGAAGGAAGACTTTAAGTCCATCTAGTTCAACCCATATCCTAACCTAACATGCCCTAACATGTTGATCCAGAGGAAGGCAAAAAAAACCCATGTGGCAAACAGTAAGCTTCACATTGGGGAAAAAAATTCCTTCCCGACTCCACATACGGCAATCAGACTAGTTCCCTGGATCAATGCCCTATCAAGGAATCTAGTATATATAACCTGTAACATTACACTTTTCAAGAAAGGTATCCAATCCCTTCTTAAATTTTAGTAATCAATCACTCATTACAGCATCATACGGCAGAGAGTTCCATAGTCTCACTGGTCTTACAGTAATTTGTCTGTTATTATGATTAAAACTTCTTTCCTCCAGACGTACAGGATGCCCCCTTGTCCCCGTCTCAGGTCTACGAGTGAAAAGATCTTTAGAAAGGTCTTTGTACTGTCCCCTCATGTATTTATCCATAGTAATAAGATCATCCCTTAGCCTTCATTTTTCCAAATTAAATAACCTCATGTGTAATAACCTGTCTTAGTATTGTAGACACCCCAGTCCTCTAATAACCTTGGTCGCTCTTCTCTGCACCCGCTCTAGTTCAGCTATGTCTTTCTTACCGGAGACCAGAACTATGCACAGTATTCTAAGTGTGGTCGAACTAGTGACTTGTATAGAGGTAAAATTATGTTCTCCTCATGAGCATCTATGCCTCTTTTAATGCATCCCATTATTTTATTTGCCTTTGTAGCAGCTGCCTGACACTGGCCACTAAATGTGAGTTTGTCATCCACCCTCATCCATCCTCAGGTCTTTTTCAGTGACAGTTTTGCCCAGTGTTTTAATTGGCCCAGTGTCTTAATTTAGTGTTTTAGAATTAAGCACATAATTATACATCTTATTTCTTCTGCCCAAGTACATGACCTTACATTTATCCCCATTAAAGCTCATTTAGCATTTATTAGCTCAAGCTTCTAGTTAACATAAATCCTCCTGTAATATAAAATTGTCCTCCTCTGTATTGATTACCATGCAGAGTTTAGTGTCATCTTCAAATATTGAAATTCTGAAATCCACTATTTATGCCCCCTACAAGGTCATTAATAAATATGTTAAAAAGAAGTGGGCCCAACACCGACACCTGCAGTACTCCACTGGAGTGTGCTCCATTAATAACCACCCTTTATTTCCTATCTATGAGCCAGCTCTTAACCCACTTACACATATTTTCCCCTATCCCCATTATTTTCATTTTATGTATCAACCTTTTGTGTGGCACCATATAATAAGTCTATATACACCTCTTCCACTGCATGTCATTGGTCCAGTCCGGAACTTACCTCTTCATAGAAGTTTATCAGATTAGTCTGACATGAACAGTCCCTAGTAAACCAGTGCTGATACTGGGTCATGAGGTTATTCCTCTTCAGATACTCCAGTATAGCATCTCTTAGAAAACCCACCAGGATTTTACCCACAGTAGAGGTTAAGCTTACTGGCCTATAATTTCCGAGTTCAGTTTTTGTCCCCTTTTTGAATATCGGCACTACGTTTGCTATACACCAGTCCTGTGGTACAGACCCTGTTATTATGGAATCTTTAAAGATTAAAAATAATCGTCTATCAACGACTGTACTTAGTTTCTGTAGTACTCTTGTGTATCCCATCCGGGCCGGGGATTTGTCAACTTTAGTGATTTTTAGACGCTGCCGTACTTCCTGCTGGGTTAAGCAGGTGACATTTAATGGAGAATTTTTGTTATCACTGATCATGTTGTCTGTCATGGGATTTTCTTGTGTAAATATTGTTGAAAAAGTCATTTAGCATATTTGCTTTTCCTCAACCACCATTTCACCCAGATTATTTTTAAGGGGGCCAACACTATCAATTTTTAGTTTCTTACTATTTATGTAGTTAAAGAATATTTTGGGATTATTTTTACTTGCTCTGGCAATGAGTCTCTGTGTCTTAGTCTTTGCTGCCTTGATTTGCTTTTTACCGATGTTAGTTAATTTTCTGCATTTTTTTAATGCCTCTTCACTACCTACTTGGTTTAATTCTCTAAATGCTTTCTTTTACCCTTCGCCACGACAGCACCCACTTTGAGAGAGGGACCCGCCCATAGGAACAGGAATCCTACAGAGATAAAAAGGGCGGTCCCCCTCTCCTCCTCAGTTGGTTTCCTGTTCCTATCGGAATCCCCAGGTATACCTACAGCATGGATCCTGGGCTGTGTATCTGCCTGGTTGGTGGCTGCGGGAACACCAGGAATTGCGGCACCAGGAGCAGCATCGGGGGAGCCACTGCATGCAGCCTCCCCCCTCATCTGTGTGATTTCTGGCAGGGCCCGAGCAGCAGGCCCGGCCGAAGGAGGGGGCATGCTCGAGTGCGGGCCAGCGGTGGTACACAGCGAAGGAGCGATGCCGGCAATATGGCCACGGTGAATATTCCGTTGCGCCGACCCGGAAGTTGTGGGAATACTTCCGGTATACGGTGGACGGGGAACACCACAGATTTAAAAAGCACCTGGGCTAAGAGCAGATGTGTTCGCAATGTCGTCCCCGGCGCATGAGGTGCACCCACCAGCGGTGGAGCAGAATAGCGCTGAAGCAGACTTCAGAATGGAGGACAGCAGCGCTAAAAGCACCAAATCCACTAACAAAAGATCTGCCACTCAAATGAAGACAAGGGGATGGACATCTACCCACAGGCCGCACAGCGTCCCCACCTCCTAAACCGGTACCGTCATTTGCTTCACTGGGTGAGTGTTTAAACTCCTCTACCTATAAGCTGACCCCTTCCTTCTTTATGCTCTTCCTCTTAGGCTAAAAGATCCAGTATATCAAAGCATATGGAATGTACCCTGTGTTTACAGCCCCTTCCTGATGCCTATCCAAAAAGGTTGTGTCCCAGCTGCATTAATCAGACCTTACAGGAAGAGTCTGCAGTGACAACTACCAATATCAGAGCCTTAATTAGGCAGGTGATCCAATCTCTGGGGTCCAAAAGCTTAAAGAAAAAGAAGCCCTTCCCCCGTTTCCAGCTCAGAATCAGAAGAGGGCTTAATCCGATTCTCTGATACCGCAGCGTCATCATCTAGCTCCTCTGATGATGAGGGCCGAGCATGCTTTCCAATGGATAGCATAGATAACCTGGTAAAGTCTGTCAGGAATACTATGAGTTGCCCAGACACTAAGGAGACCAGGTCAGCACAAGATATTATGTTTGCTGGTCTGGGCCAGAAAAACCGTAGAGCTTTCCCAGTTGTTTCAGCTATTAAAGATCTGGTCAAAAAAGAATGGGATAAACAAGGTAAAGGCTTTCTCCCATCCTCTTCCAAAAGACGTTACCCTTTCAGTGATGAGGAGCTGGAGGTATGGTCTAAGATCCCCAAAGTGGATGCGGCGGTGGCATCCACCTCTAAACAAACGTCTCTTCCTGTAGAAGATGCAGGAGTGTTGTTAGACCCACTAGACCGTAAAACTGAAGCTTTACTTAAAAGGTCGTGGGAAACTAATATGGGAGCCTTTAAGCCTGCCATGTCAGGCACTTGCGCAGCGAGATCCCTTTTAGTGTGAATAGATCAGCTGGAGCAGCAAGTTAAAGGCGAAGTAACGAGGGAAAAAATCCTTCAAGCAGTTCCGTTAATTAGAAGTGCTGAAGCATTCTTGGCTGATGCATCTGCGGATTCTCTCCGTTTAGCAGCCAGATCAGCCCACCTAGTGAATGCGGCTTGTCGGGCCCTCTGGCTTAAAGGATGAAAAGGGGATGCACAGTCCAAATCTAGACTTTGTACAATCCCGTGCCAGGGTGAGTTCCTGTTTGGTAAAGTTCTGGATGACCTACTCAACAAAGCAGGAGAAAGAAGGAAGGATTTTCCTAAACAATTTCTTCCTTCTTATAGGAGAGCGTTTAGAAGACAGCCTTTTAACAGAAGGAAGCCGTTTGAGTCACAAAAGGATCGCTGGGATACAAAAGAAACAAAGCAAAAAGGTGCCTTGTTTAGTGGCTCCGAATCAAACAAATGTAATAGATACCGTCAGTAACGATATTCCAGTAGGTGGAAGATTAAAATTTTGTCACCATAAGTGGGAGCATGTAACATCAAGTCAGTGGATCCTCCGCCTAATTAAAACAGGAATAAGATTCGAATTTTTTCGACTCCCACAAGATACTTTTATTGTAACATCCCTGAGAGCACCGGAACAACAAAAGGCACTCGAGTTAGAAATATTCAGTGTATTGGCCAAAAATGTTCTCATAGAAGTACCAAAAAATCAGGATAGAAGGGGATTTTATTCCCCTTTATTTCTGATTCCAAAACCTGATAGTTCTTTCCGTACTATAATAAATCTTAAAAAATTAAATTCTTTTTTGTATGATCACACCTTTAAGATGGAATCAATCAGGTCTACTATAAAACTCTTATTCCCTAGATGTTTCATGGCGGGATTAGCCTTGAAGGATGCGTACTATCATCTACCTATCCATCCGAAACATCAACAATACCTCCGTGTAGCAGTCGACTGGGGAGACCGTATCCGTCACTTCCAGTTTACAGCAATGCCATTCAGCCTTTCAATGGCTGGATGTTTTCATGAAGGTTATGCTCGAGGTGATGGCCTATCTATGGCAACAAGATACATTAATTGTGCCCTACCTGGATGATTTCTTAATAATTGGAAACTCTGCCTCACAAAGTAAGGAGCGCTTGGCTAATACCATTTAATCTTTACAGGCAGGGCCGCCATCAGGGCATTACAGCCATGACTGGCGTATGTGGGCAGAGGGGGCCGCATCGGGCCCTGTCTCATCTGCTCACCAGGCCTCCCCTGCAGGCGCTGCGGTACACTATTGACGTGCGGACCCGTGCCCGCACATCAATAGTTAACAGCCGCCGCCAGCCAGTCGGAGGCTGGCAGCTGACTTGAGCGGCCGCAGTGCGCAGTCGCACTTCGCCGGTGTCTGACATCATTGTCAGCCGCCGGCGAGTGCATACTTTACCTGCGTGGAGGAAGTGAGCTTCGCCCGACGCAGGAGCACGGCCAGGTAAGAACTTTTTTTTTTGAGAGCTCGTGGGGGGCCCGGGGCAGAAAGCTGGACACAGGGGCATTATGCTGGACACAGAGGCATTATGCTGGACACAGGGGCATTATGCTGGACACAGGGGCATTATGCTGGACACAGGGGCAGAATGCTGGACACAGGGGCAGAATTCTGGACACAGGGGCATTATGCTGGACACAGGGGCAGAATGCGGGACATGGGCAGAATGCTGGACACAGGGGCAGAATGCTGGACACGGGCAGAATGCTGGATATGGGCAAAATGGAGATACGGGGTATGATTGGAGACACGGGGCAGGATGAAAGACATGGGGCGTGACTGGAGACAGATGGGGCAGAATGGAGACACAGGAGGCATGATTGGAGACAAGTGGCAGGATTGCAGACATGGGGGCATGATTGGAGACACTGGGGCAGAATTGGAGACACTGGGGGCAGAATTGGAGACAGATCATGCAGGATCATGGGGCAGGATGGATATGATGGAGACAGATGGGTCAGGATGGGGAGATCATATGGGGCAGAATGGATACTCATGAGGGCAGGATGGGAGAACATATGGCTGACGCCAGGATTGAGACACACGGTGGCCAGGATGAGGAATATTATTACCATAGGGACTAATTTAGGGATATTATTACTGCAGTGACGTATTTATTTTATTTTTTGAGGATACTGTTTTAAATGAGGAAGCGGTCCTGTTACTGTGCAGAGTGATACTCTTTTTCTTCATGTGGTGTAATGTAGAAGTTGGGAAAAATTAAGTAATGTGTTCTACAACCGGAGCTCGAGATAACTGTGTTATTTCCTGCAGAGACGAGTCCTGGCTGGATGAAGTGATGGCGGTCTGTGCTGGATGAAAGATGAAGGACTTCACCTAGAGACGTCACTGGTGAGTCAATGTTACCTATACACTGACACTATACACTGTATACTATATACAGAGCTCCTGTATATAATGTCACCAGTGATCACTGTATTATCTGTACAAAGACACTGCATACTAAGTACAGATCTCCTGTGAATACTGGCACTTATGGTGATAGTATGGTGCTTTTTTTTATTACTGATCAGAATTGTAGTATTCAGTCACTATGTGTTGGTAATATGTGGTCTGGTCATGGTGCGGTGGTAATATGTGGTCTGGTCATGGTGCGGTGGTATTTGTTCCTTGTATGTGATATTATTCGGTCACTGGTGGTAATATGTGGTCTGGACATGGTGTTGCTGTATTTGTTCCTTGTATGTGATATTATTGGTCATTTTAAAAATTGAAAAATAAATAAATCTTTATTTTTATATAGCGCTAACATATTCCGCAGCACTTTACAGTTTTGCACACATCATCATAAATAAAAATATACCTAAATTGTATTGCATATTTTAACATATTTAATAGGTTACAGTAGAGTAGGGCCCGGCCAAAAGTGTCTACCTTGTTATGGTGGCGCAAAAAAAGGGGAGAAGCCAGCGCAGCCTAAGGTTAAGACGCAATACATAAAGTGCAAATGCACATATTAATTTCTAACTGTATTTTCAAAATGAGACATTTAGCAAACAATTGATCAATTCTTTGAGCCACCCCGCCTCTTCACGGCAATCTCATATTGGGGCAGTCCTACACTACGTTTTTTATATTCGCTGTGCCATAAAGGCCTCCTAAATGAACTAAATGCAAGATCACATTAAAAACATGCTGTACCTGGAGCATATACCGAGTCACCCCCATGGCGCCAGAGTAGGCAAGCGAGGATAAAGGTTGACCAGGTCCAGACAGACATTTCGGATCCAACCTCCACACTGCCCATCTAGAGCCACAGATGAAGAGTGAAACAGGCTGAGGCACAGGTGCATAATTAAACAAAGCCTGAGGCAAGGCAGGGCTGCTGTGTGTGAACAGCAGCCTATCAATCACTGAGACACAGAAAGAATGGCGCACATAACCAGGCGGGGGGGCTCAAAGAATTAATCAATTGTTTGCTAAATGTCTCATTTTGAAAATACAGTTAGAAATTAATATGTGCATTTGCACTTTATGTATTGCGTCTTAACCTTAGGCTGCGCTGGCTTCTCCCCTTTTTTGCTTTGTTATGGTGGCGGCTTAAAAAATCTTTTGGCCAAAACAAAAGCTGTCAGCTATATGTGTGATCTGGTGATGGGAACTGTTAATGTGTGATAGGTGAGAAGTGGAGTTTTTCCAAGAGAGAGCGGTGGGACTGTGGACAGTTTGAGGGGTGGAGCGTGGAGGCAGGGCTGGGGTGGAGCCTGGGCGGAGTCTCAAAGGGCCCTGAAAATTTTGCCCCTATGGGGCCCCGAAATTTCTAGTGGCAGCCCTGTTTACAGGTATTAGGATGGATTGTAAACTTCAAGAAATCCAGACTTCATCCAGAAACCCTCCAATCCTTCCAGGGGCTACACTTGGACTCTGTAAGTCAGAGATGTCTCTTACCAGAATCCAAGAAATTAACTATAATCTCGAAAGTTCGTATGGCGAGGTCTAACCCTCAAATGTGACTAAGAGACGCCATGTCTCTCTTAGGCTCACTCACCTCCTGCATCTCTGCGGTACAATGGGCCCAATATCACACTAGGACCTTACAGCATGAGATCCTATTTGCACAATACCATTGTCAGGGACATTTAAATACCAAAATTATCCTTTCTAAAGAGGTACTTGATTCTTTGTCTTGGTGGTTAGATAAAAACCATTTATCTAGAGGGGTACCATGGACGATAAAACCTTCCAAAATAATTACCACGGATGCAAGCGCAGATGGGTGGGGGGCCCATTTAGGTCAGGATATAGCTCAAGGCTGCTGGAACTTGGTAGAGTTGCAGCAGTCCTCCAATTGGAAGGAACTGAACGTAGTTAATTGTGCTTTGAATTTTTTCCTTCCCAGCTCCAAGGATCTCATGTAAGAATCCTATCGGACAATATCACAGTCATCGCATATTTAAATCGTCAAGGCGGAATGCGATCACGAACTCTGATGTCTTCAGCAACAAATATTTCAATCTAGCGGAGGTCTCTTATCACTCACGGCTCTTCATATCAGAGGGGTAGAAAACTCAAAAGCCGACTTTCTCAGTCGCCACAGGCTTCACCAAGGAGAATGGACTCTCAGTTTTCATATATTCAAGAAGATAATCGAGTAATGGGGACTTCCACAAATAGATTTATTTGCGACCAGTATCCCTGGAAATTCAACCTAGCCTATGCCTTCCCACCAATGATGTTAATTCCATTAGTAATAAAAAAGATAAGGGAAGAAAAAGCAATGGTGATTCTAATAGCACCCTTCTGGCCAAGAAGGCTGTAATTTTCATGCCTCAGAGCAATGTCGGTTTGCGATCTCTGGATACTGCCAACAATCCCAGACCTACTGTCTCAAGGTCCATTCCATCACCCACAGGTGAAGGGACTCCACTTGACGGCGTGGAACTTGAGAGGCAAATATTAACTTCACGAGGCTTTTCTCAAGATTTGATTGATACGCTACTACTAAGTAGGAAAAAATCTACAACTTTAATATATAGTAGAGTATGGAGGAAGTTTTTGAGCTTTTATGCAAAACCCCTCTCTGATGCAGCTCCAATCAAATCTATTCTAGAGTTCTTGCATAGAGGTCATAAACTGGGACTCTCGGTGAATACATTAAGAGTTCAAGTTTCTGCTTTGGGAGCCCTTTATAGTACTAATATAGCAGGCAACAGGTGGATAGCGAGATTCATTAAAGCATGTGAAAGGAGTACCCCAGTACATATTCCACGTCTACCACCCTGGGACTTGAATCTAGTCCTGGATACTTTAACTGAACCCCCCTTTGAGCCTTTTCAGTCTATTCCTCTAAAGATTATCTCATACAAGGTAGCCTTATTAATAGCCTTAACATCTGCCAGAAGAGTCGGAGACATCCAGGCACTTTCTGTAGATCCTCTCTTCCTATTAACATACCAGAACAGGGTAGTTCTTAATCCAGATCCATCATACCTTCCAAAGGTAGCAACAAATTATCATAGGTCTCAAGAAATTTTCCTTCCTTCCTTTCATGACAATCCATCAAATCCAGAGGAAAAAAGCTACATATGTTGGATGTGAAAATAGCAGTCTTGACCTATGTAGAGACCTGGAGACAGAGTAGGGCTCTGTTTATATCTTTTCAGGGTCACAGAAAAGGTCTCAGAGTCACAAAGGCTACCTTGTCCTGATGGATTAGAGAAGCCATGTCTAGCCTACTCGGCAAAAGGCAAGACTCCTCCAGAAGGCGTGAAGGCCCATTCGGCTCGCACTGTATC
Organism: Ranitomeya imitator; assembly: GCF_032444005.1. Taxonomy (NCBI): domain Eukaryota; kingdom Metazoa; phylum Chordata; class Amphibia; order Anura; family Dendrobatidae; genus Ranitomeya; species Ranitomeya imitator. The sequence continues at coordinate 560,534,985 of NC_091284.1, read as the reverse complement.
GTTCTCTTGGGCGGAGAAAGCGGACATTGCCATTGAGCTCATATGTAAGGCTGCAACTTGGTCGTCACCTTCAACCTTTTATAAACATTATAGGCTTGACCTATGTTCTTCGTCTAACTTAACTTTTGGGAGAGATGTCTTCAGCACGGTGATCCCACCCAGGTGAAGCTTCTCTGTAAATCTCTCAAAGTGGGGGCTGTTGTTGCGAAGGGTAAAAAGCCGGATTACTTACCGGTAATGCTCTTTTAATGAGTCCATGACAGCACCCTCTCACTTCCCACCCTAGTTAGTTATGTATAGTTATTCACACAATACTAATTTTTTCATGGGTGAATATAAAGAAGTAGAACGTGTAAAATGTTATGCGCATTTATTAATTTGACAACGGCGGTTCCTCTCGTACTCTGAAAAACAACTGAGGAGGAGAGGAGGACCACCATTTTTATCTCTGTAGGTTTCCTGTTCCTATGGGCGGGTCCCTCTCTCAAAGTGGGTGCTGTTGTGGATTCATTAAAAGAGCATTACCGGTAAGTAATCCGGCTTTTTAGTCACTTAGTGTGCCCCTTACATCTCTATTTAGCCATATTGGTTTCCTCCTATTTCTAGTATGTTTATTCCCATAGGGTATATACTGTGCACAGGTCCTATTTAGAATTCTAATAAACATCTCCCATTTTCTTTCTGTACTTTTATGTCTCAGGACATCATCCCAGTTGATTGCACCAGGATCATCTCTCAAACATTGGAAATTTGCCCTCGTGAAGTTTTGTGTCCTTGTAACCCCTCTATTACACATCTTATTAAAGGATACATGAAAACTTATTTTTTTGTGATCACTATTACCCAAGTGACCCCCAACCTTTATATTTGATATGCGGTCTGGCCTGTTCGTTAATATTAGGTCTAACAGTGCCCCCCTTCTTGTTGGGTCCTGATCCAGTTGTGAAAGGTAATTGTCTCACATAGTTGTCAAAAACCGATTGCCTTTGCTGGAACTGCAGACTTCTGTTCCCCAATGTATTTCATGGTAGGTTGAAGTCCCTCATAATAATGACTTCTCCTTTAGTCACTGCTTCATCTATTTGCTTTACAAGGGTATTCTCTGCTGCTTCCATTATTTTTGGAGACTTATAACAAACCCCTATCAGTAAATTATAATTTGTTATGCCCTCCCCTTATCTCCACCCACAGGGACTCCACATTTGCATTAGATGCACCTATATTATCACATAGGATGGGTTTTAAGGATGATTATACATATAAACACACACACACCCCTCACTTATTTATATGGTCATTTCTGAACAGACTATAGCCCTGTAAATGAACAACCCAGTCATGGCTCTCGTTCAGCCATGTCTCAGATATCCCCACCATGTCATAATTATGCTCCAACAAAATTAATTCTGATTCCTCCATTTTTTGGTGAGGCTCCTGGCATTAATATACATGCTTTTTATGTATCTCTCTGTACCTCTATTCTTTCTTAAATTAGCATAGAACCTGTAGCCAACTGAGAAGTCGGCCCAGTTCTCCAGGAACCCAAACCCTTCCTTCCTACACCAATTCCTGAGCCACTTATTTATCTCCCTAATCTCCTGTTGCCTCTGTGGCATGGCACTTGGTGCAGGCAGTATTTCAGAGAATACCACGTTGGAGGTCCTTGCTTTCAGCTTGCAGCCTAATTCCATGAAATCGTTTTTAAGGACCTTCCGAAACCGGCTAAATAAGATTAAAATAGATAAATCTCCGGGTCCGGATGGCATACACCCACGAGTACTAAGAGAACTAAGTAATGTAATAGATAAACCATTATTTCTTATTTTTAGGGACTCTATAGCAACAGGGTCTGTTCCGCAGGACTGGCGCATAGCAAATGTGGTGCCAATATTCAAAAAGGGCTCTAAAAGTGAACCTGGAAATTATAGGCCAGTAAGTCTAACCTCTATTGTTGGTAAAATATTTGAAGGGTTTCTGAGGGATGTTGTTCTGGATTATCTAAATGAGAATAACTGTTTAACTCCATATCAGCATGGGTTTATGAGAAATCGCTCCTGTCAAACCAATCTAATCAGTTTTTATGAAGAGGTAAGCTATAGGCTAGACCACGGTGAGTCATTGGACGTGGTATATCTCGATTTTTCCAAAGCGTTTGATACCGTGCCGCACAAGAGTTTGGTACACAAAATGAGAATGCTTGGTCTGGGGGAAAATGTGTGTAAATGGGTTAGTAACTGGCTTAGTGATAGAAAGCAGAGGGTGGTTATAAATGGTATAGTCTCTAACTGGGTCGCTGTGACCAGTGGGGTACCGCAGGGGTCGGTATTGGGACCTGTTCTCTTCAACATATTTATTAATGATCTGGTAGAAGGTTTACACAGTAAAATATCGATATTTGCAGATGATACAAAACTATGTAAAGCAGTTAATACAAGAGAAGATAGTATTCTGCTACAGATGGATCTGGATGAGTTGGAAACTTGGGCTGAAAGGTGGCAGATGAGGTTTAACAATGATAAATGTAAGGTTATACACATGGGAAGAAGGAATCAATATCACCATTACACACTGAATGGGAAACCACTGGGTAAATCTGACAGGGAGAAGGACTTGGGGATCCTAGTTAATGATAAACTTACCTGGAGCAGCCAGTGCCAGGCAGCAGCTGCCAAGGCAAACAGGATCATGGGGTGCATTAAAAGAGGTCTGGATACACATGATGAGAGCATTATACTGCCTCTGTACAAATCCCTAGTTAGACCGCACATGGAGTACTGTGTCCAGTTTTGGGCACCGGTGCTCAGGAAGGATATAATGGAACTAGAGAGAGTACAAAGGAGGGCAACAAAATTAATAAAGGGGATGGGAGAACTACAATACCCAGATAGATTAGCGAAATTAGGATTATTTAGTCTAGAAAAAAGACGACTGAGGGGCGATCTAATAACCATGTATAAGTATATAAGGGGACAATACAAATATCTCGCTGAGGATCTGTTTATAACAAGGAAGGTGACTGGCACAAGGGGGCATTCTTTGCGTCTGGAGGAGAGAAGGTTTTTCCACCAACATAGAAGATGATTCTTTACTGTTAGGGCAGTGAGAATCTGGAATTGCTTGCCTGAGGAGGTGGTGATGGCGAACTCAGTCGAGGGGTTCAAGAGAGGCCTGGATGTCTTCCTGGAGCAGAACAATATTGTATCATACAATTATTAGGTTCTGTAGAAGGACGTAGGTCTGGGGATTTATTATGATGGAATATAGGCTGAACTGGATGGACAAATGTCTTTTTTCGGCCTTACTAACTATGTTACTATGTTACTATGCTCCACTTACTTCTAACTTTGTCATTTGTGCCAATGTGCACCATGACCGCTGTTTCCTCACCAGCCCCTCCCAGTAATCTGTCAACCCGATCAGCGATGTATAGGACTCAAGCGCCAGGTAAGCAGCACACTGTTCGACGATCCCTGTCTTTGTGACAAATTGGCCTATCTGTTCCCCTAATAATTGAGTCCCCCACTACCAGCACCTGTCTGGCCTGCCCTGCTCTCCTATTTCCCCTCTTACAGGAGCAGACACTCCTCTGGCTTTCAAAGGACATGTCTTGCTGCAGCAGTGCTACCCCTGTACTGGCACTCCCCTCATCTGCCAACTTAGCAAACTTATTGGGGTGAGCCAGATCAGGACTAGCCTCCCTGGCACTTTTCCCTCTACCCCACCTTTTAACTGTCACCCAGCTAGCTGCCTCACTTTCCTGCAGCTCCATACTATCATCTTCCCCCACATCTATCCCATTGAGCATCTGCTCAGAGAGCAGCAGACTCCTTTCCATATTGTCTATGGATCTCAGTGTTGCCAGCACATTTAGATCGAGAACCTGAGCTTCCAAATGCAAACGTGCTCAAATCTAGCACAGCAGTATGCACCCTCGACCGGCTGTTCAAGGATTGCATACATGTGGCAAGATGTACACTGGATGGCATTGTCAATTATGGAGCTCATTTCCTAGTGGCAATTGCATCAGAAAGAAAATTTAAGTAAAAAGAAATCTAAAGTATTAATAAAATGCAAACAGCAATTCAGTGATTCCTCCCTTGCAAACTCCCTGACTCCAAAGTCACTGAATCACAAGTCACCCACTTACTTCCGTTCGCACTTATGCTCCGGACACACTCAGCTCGTTCACACTCACTAAGAATGAAGATTTAAAGAGATTTTTTTTCCCTTAGCACAAACCCAACCAACTGCTCAATGCACTTCCAAAAAAGCAAATAATTCTGTACTACAGTTTCCTGCACAGCCAGGAGTGCTTCTGTTTGGAGAAAACTTAGAAGGTGACACCATCACCACTGCCCCTTCATTGTCAAATTTGCTGGCGGTCCCATCATAATATAATGGCATGTTCTTGCGATGCCATCACAATATAATCTAGGAGTACCCCTTTGAGATGAATATGAAAGCTTTTAGTGTTAAGGGTTAGTGATGAGCGAGTATACTCGTTACCTGAGATTTCCCGAGCATGCTCGGGTGTCCTCCTAGTATTTTTTAGTGCTTGGCAATTTAGTTTTCATTGCTACAGCTGAATGATTTACATCTATTAGCCAGCTTGATTACATGTGGGGATTCCCTAGCAACCAGGTAACCCCCACATGTATTTATGCTGACTAACAGATGTAAATCATGCAGCTGCGTCAACAAAAACGAAATCTCTGAGCACTTACAAATACTCGAAGACCCCCCCGAACAACGAGTATATTCGCTCATCACTATAAAGGGTATGTTTTGAGGTGATTGAAAAATATAATAGTTAACATTTCATTTTTTTAAATCTAATGTATAAAGCTGAATGTGTGTGTGTGTGTGTGTGTGTGTGTGTATGTCCGGGATTGGCACAGTCACACGTCTGGACCCTGAGAGCGTCATAGGCTATGTTGTGAGGTGAAATTTTAACCCCGCGCTTTCCAATTCACTAAACAATTTTGCCCCTATCTACATAATGGGGAAAAAGTGAAAGGAAAAGTGTTGGAGGCAAATTGACAGCTGCCAGATGTGAACAAGGGGGACTTAAAGAATGAGAGCGATGGCGCGAAAGAGTATATACCGTACAGTTGCTAAGGTGGGGCCCCGACATGGGATACTCTCCACACACGGGAATATGAACACACACACAAAATGCGCCACACACTACCACGTACTTGAACACATATACCACCCTCAGCACACATTTCACCACACATACACCAACCTCGCCACATAAAAGTCGAAACACAAAAATCGCCACTCAAAACTCGCCACGCGCAAAATTCACCACATGCAAAACTAGGCTCAAGCGAAACTAGCCACGGGTGCAAAACTGACCTCATGGAAAACTCACCACACGCAAAACTTGCACACGTGGAAAAATTGCCACATGCACAAAAGTTGCAACACATGCAAAGGTTGCCTCTCACAAAACTTGCACATACTCAAAACGCATCACACATAAAACTCGCCACGCGCAAAACTCACCATGCGCAAAACTTGCTGCACACAACTTGCTACACTAACCTGTCACATGCAACTCGACACACAAAAAGTTGCTACACGCATGTTGCCACACAAAACTCATCTCACAAAAGTCGCTACATGCTTGTCAACACATGCAACTCAACACACACAACTTGACACATGAAACTCGCCCTAAAACACACACAAGTCTGGTATCATCCTTCAAAAATAAAAATCTGATTAATAAGCAGACAAACTACAAGAGCAACAAATATACCATATTGGAAATATGGCAGCTGTCAGTCACATGACCTGTCTATTATGTGTATGTGTGAGCTAATATATACTGCCAGGGGGAGGGCTTCCTGTTGGCTGGGGATATATCAGGCTGCCAATTTAGCTTACAAATACTGAGGTAAAAATACTGACCAAATAACGAGGTCTAATACAGGAGGAGATGACATACAGGTACATACTATATACAGGGGAGATGACACACAGGTATATACTATAAACAGGAGGAGATGACATACAGGTATAGAGAAGGACAAAAAAAGGCGCACTCTTATCAATAAACGAATGGTGCTCAGAGGAAAAATTTAAGCACAAAAGTATATACAACCTCTGGCACTCAAAAAATCATAATTTTCTTTGCTTTGAAATAATGGATTTATTCACTACCGGTCATATTCATGAAATTACAGACATAATCTCCAACGTTTCGGCATATCCTGCCTTTTTCAAGGAAGTCTGTAGTAAACAATAAATAGTCATATGCCATTAAATCAATGTACAACATAACATACAATATGATATATCCAATTTGTGTTCTTCATATCTTGTGAAATACAACATGGTAGTGTAAACCCCTAGAATAAGATATCACCAAAGAGAGTGAAAAAGAACATTAACAACAAATAAAAAGTCCGGATTCACAGATCCCAGTGCTATAGATAGCAGACCTACTATTGCTAGTTTGGATTACCTGATCACTGACTTAGGCTATTGCTTTTATTCCAGCATCACTTTGGTAGATACCATTATTGCATCTTATGGCTTTGTCAGGATTCAGGTATATTATTTTTATATTATTTGATCGGATGATTTTTTTCCGTTTTTGAGCACTGAACATATTCTTATAGTATACTCAAAATGAGTCCTTATGGGCTATATCTAATCTTGCTTTTTTTCCTTGGTCTTTTGGGGCCTCTGCTTGATCTATATGATGTTATCTATAGCACTGGGATCTGTGAATCCGGACTTTTTATTTGTTGTTAATGTTCTTTTTCTTATTCTAGGGGTTTACACTACCATGTTGTATTTCACAAGATATGAAGAACACAAATTGGATATATCATATTGTATGTAATGTTGTACATTGATTTAATGGCATATGATTGTTTATTGTTTACTATAGACTTCCTTGAAAAAGGCAGGATATGCCAAAACATTAGAGATTATGTCTGTTATTTCATGAATATGACCGGTAGTGAATAAATCCATTATTTCAAAGCCAAGAAAATTGTGACATACAGGTATATACTATGTACAGGAGGAGATGACACGCGTATATACTATATACAGGAGGAGATGACATACAGGTATGTACTATATAAAAGAGGAGATGACACATAGGTATATAGAGGAGGAGATGACATACAGCAGGTATATACTATATACAGGGGAGATGACATACAGGTATATACTATATACAGGAGATGACATCCCATAGAATGTAAGTCCTCTCCCCTCTGTACCAGTCTGTCACTTTAAATTTGTTTACTGTAAACGATATCTATAACTCTGTATGTAACCCCTTTCTCATGTACAGCACCATGGAATTAATGGTGCTATATAAATAATAATAATAATAATGACATACAGGTATATACTATATATAGGAGGAGATGACATACAGGTATATACTATATACAGAAGAGATGACATACAGGTATATACTGTATACAGGAGGAGATGACACATAGGTATATACAATATACAGAAGGAGATGACATACAGCAGGTATATACTATTTACAGGGGAGATGACATACAGGTATATACAGGGTAGATAACATACAGGTATATACTATATACAGGAGATGACATACAGGTGTATACGACATATAAGGGAGATGACAAACATGTATATACTAAGGGGAAAATGAGAGGTGTGAGGTGAAAATGAGAGAGGTGTGACGTGAAAATGAGAGGTGTGAGGTGAAAATGAAAAGGTGTGAGTGCAAAATGAGAGGAGTGAGGGAAAATAGTGGAGTGATCGGAAAATGACAGATGTGAGGTCGAAATAACAAGAGTGAGGGGGGAATGAGAGGAGTGAGGGGGGAAAATGAAAGATGTGAGGGGGAAAATGAGAAGCGTGATGGGAAAATCAGAGAAGTGAGGTGCTTTAACTAACCACAGATATTTACTATGCCCAGGCAACGCTGGGCTCTTCATCTAGTTTCTAAGATAATGTGACTTGTAAGATAAAGCATCCCTCTACACTGACAGTGAAATATGAATATACAGTGGGTACGGAAAGTAATCAGACCCCTTTAAACTTTTTACTGTTAGTTATATAGTTCATTTTGTTCACATTAATGTACACTCCGCGCCCCATCTTGACTGAATAAAGCAGTCAATTGCAAAAATTACTACATTTCTGTTTTTTTTTCAGTCAAGATGGGGTGCAGAGTGTACATTAATGAGAAAAAAATGAACTTTTTTGAATTTATCAAATGGCTGCAATGAAACAAGGAGTGAAAAATGTAAAGGGGTCTGAATACTTTCTGTACCCACTGTATGCTTTACATGTATATTATAGTCACCCTACCTGATGCCTTCCATTTGCCTCCCTCCCCTATAAGCATTTCCTTTTTACTACTGCCAAGATGGCTGCTGAGTAGTTGTATGAGTAGTGTATTTGTATATTTAAGTCAAGTCTCCACTGCCTTTCCTGTGCTGTGGTTTATCGCTGACCTCCCCATGCCATTGAAGTAACTATCTTGGAAGCAGAAGAATCAGAAAGCCAATCTGATCAAAAGAGAAATCAGGAAGCAAAGGGCTGCAGGTATAGTGAGTATACATGAAAAATGTATAGTCACTTTTTAGTCCAAGTGTGGAAGGACACTTTAAACAAATTAACTCTTTGTAGAAAGTTTTCACCCTGTAAAGTCTTGTTTGCTATTTAACCCCTTTACCCCCAAGGGTGGTTTGCACGTTATGGACCGGGCCAATTTTTACAATTCTGACCACTGTCCCTTTATGAGGTTATAACTCTGGAACGCTTCAATGGATCCTGGTGATTCTGACACTGTTTTCTTGTGACATATTGTACTTCATGATAGTGGTAAAATTTCCTTTTCATTACTTGACTTTATTTGTGAAAAAATGGAAATTTGGCGAAAATTTTGAAAACTTTGCTATTTTCCAACTTTGAATTTTCATGCCCTTAAATCACAGAGATATGTCACACTGTTAGGACTGGCGGAACGCACCAAGAAAGGTGATATAGATGCGTTCGCAGTCCGGGGTCTACCGTGCAGGTGAAAACCTGCTGCTAGTAAATACAGACTATATGGCGGTACACTAAAGTATATACACGTGGGTTCAACCTCACCCAGCGTGAAGGAAGCAATCCTGCTGCGTCACAGGATCGCGGTACCGCACCTAAAGCGCGAGCGAGTAGTCAGCGTACTTAACCCCAACTGGGATTGAAGTCCGATTAGACCCTCGCTGGCACTACACCACAACTGGGTGTGTAAGGAAACTAAGAATAAATATATAAATGCACAGGAGTGCGAGCTATGCCGCACTGACGGACGCCACCAACCACACTGGCTTGGGTATGGAAAGCGCAAGGCAAGCGCACGGCGCCGTATAGGCGGACACAGCAAGAGGACGCTGCAATGTGTGTTTCGTGCTGTTGGATAAGTCGGGCGCTAGATTAGCAAACATACACCTTCCGCGAACAGACATTCAATAGGGAGGGTATTTAAAGAGCGACTTTCACTCACAACACACACACATATTTACAAGACAATACTAGCGCATGACCGTGCGGTCATGCGCAGTTATATAGTTGCAGCACAGGAAGTGGCTACAGCACTTTTGCCCTTCCAAGACCGGCCAAGAGGACCAATGGAATGTGCTGCAGAGCCTGAGCACATGACCCTCGATCTCCAACGGGAGATCTTACCCTGGGCATGCTCAGTACGTGCAGACAAGGACTTAATCCCAGAGAAGTCCGCTCGCTGCTGACCAGCACTGACTTTAATGGCAGAGACTGGAGAAGCAGCAGCAACTCTTCGCACAGAGTCAGACTGAGCGAGACGCTGGGATCGACGTCCCTGCTGAGCAGACTCCACTGCGGCTGGAGGAGAATGGGAGACCGCAGCGGAGACGGATCGAGATTCCCCCTGTGCAGCAGAGGAAACTCGATTTCTAACACAAAAAATACTTAATAAGTAACATTTCCCACATGTCTACTTTACATAAGCACAATTTTGGAACCAAAATTTTTTTTTGTTAGGGAGTTATAAGGGTTAAAAGTTGACCAGCAATTTCTCATTTTTACAACACCATTTTATTTTAGGGACCACATCTCATTTGAAGTCATTTTGAGGGGTCTATATGATAGAAAATACCCAAGTGTGACACCATTCTAAAAGCTGCACCCCTCAAGGTTCTCAAAACCACATTCAAGAAGTTTATTAACCCTTCAGGTGTTTCACAGGAATTTTTGGAATGTTTAAATAAAAATGAACATTTAACTTTTTTTCACAAAAAATTTACTTCAGCTCCAATTTGTTTTATTTTGCCAAGAGTTACAGGAGAAAATGGACCCCAAACCTTGTTGTACAATTTGTCCTGAGTACGCCGATACCCCATAAGTGGAGGTAAACCACTGGGCGCATGACAGAGCTTGGAAGCGAAGGAGCACCATTTGACTTTTTAATGCAAAATTTACTGGAATTGAGATGGGACGCCATGTTGAGTTTGGAGAGCCACTGATGTGCCTAAACATTGAAACCCCCCACAAGTGACACCATTTTGGAAAGTAGACCCCCTAAGGAACTTATCTAGAGGTGTGGTGAGCACTTTGATCCACCAAGTACTTCACAGAAGTTTATAATGCAGAACCGTAAAAATAAAAAAAAAATTTTTTTTCACAAAAATTATCTTTTCGCCCCCAGTTTTTTATTTTCCCAATGGTAAGAGAAGAAATTGGAACCAAAAAGTTGTTGCACAATTTGTCCTGAGTACTCTGATACCCCATATGTGGGGGTAAACCACTGTTTGGGCGCATGGGAGACCTCGGAAGGGAAGGAGCGCCATTTGACCTTTCAATGCAAAATTGATAGGAATTGAGATGGGACGCCATGTTGCGTTTGAAGAGCCACTGATGTGCCTAAACATTGAAACCCCCCACAAGTGACACCATTTTGGAAAGTAGACCCCCTAAGGAACTTATCTAGAGGTGTGGTGAGCACTTTGACCCACCAAGTGCTTCACAGAAGTTTATAATGCAGAACCGTAAAAATAAAAAATAATGTTTGTGAAAAAAAATGATCTTTTCGCCCCCAATTTTTTATTTTCCCAATAGTAAGAGTAGAAATTGGAACCAAAAAGTTGTTGTACAATTTGTCCTGAGTACGCTGATACCCCATATGTGGGGGTAAACCACTGTTTGGGCGCATGGGAGAGCTCGGAAGGGAAGGAGCGCCGTTTGACTTTTCAATGCAAAATTCACAGGAATTGAGATGAGACGCCATGTTGCGTTTGGAGAGCCACTGATGTGCCTAAATATTGAAACCCCCCACAAGTGACACCATTTTGGAAAGTAGACCCCCTAAGGAACTTATCTAGATGTGTGGTGAGCACTTTGACCCACCAAGAGCTTCACAGAAGTTTATAATGCAGAGCCGTAAAAATAAAACAAATTTTTTTTCCCACAAATATTATATTTTAGCCCCCAGTTTTGTATATTCCCAAGGGTAACAGGAGAAATTGGACCCCAAAATTTTTTGTGCAATTTGTCCTGAGTTCGCTGATACCCCATATGTGGGGGGGAACCACCGTTTGGGCGCATGGGAAGGCTCGGAAGGGAAGGAGCGCCATTTAAAATACAGACTTAGATGGAATGGTCTGCAGGCGTCACATTGCGTTTGCAGAGCCTCTAATGTACCTAAACAGTAGAAACCCCCCACAAGTGACCCCATATTGGAAACTAGACCCCCCCACGAACTTATCTAGATGTGTTGTGAGAACTTTGAGCCCCCAAGTGTTTCACTACAGTTTATAACGCAGAGCCGTGAAAATTAAAAAATCTTTTTTTTCCCACAAAACTTATTTTTTAGCCCCCAGTTTTGTATTTTCCCAAGGGTAACAGGAGAAATTGGACCCCAAAAGTTGTTGTCCAATTTGTCCTGAGTACGCTGATACCCCATATGTTGGGGTACACTCCTGTTTGGGCACACGGGAGAGCTCGGAAGGGAAGGAGCACTGTTTTACTTTTTCAATGCAGAATTGGCTGGAATTGAGATCGGACGCCATGTCGCGTTTGGAGAGCCCCTGATGTGTCTAAACAGTGGAAACCCCCCAATTATAACTGAAATCCTAATCCAAACACACCCCTAACCCTAATTCCAACGGTAACTCTAACCACACCTCTAACCCAGACACACCCCTAACCCTAATCCTAACCCTATTCCCAACCGCAAATGTAATCCAAACCCTAACCCTAACTTTAGCCCCATCCCTAACTGTAGCCTTAACCCTAACTGTAGCCTTAACCCTAACGGTAGCCTTAACCCTAACGGTAGCCTTAACCCTAAATGTAGCCTTAACCCTAACTGTAGCCTTTACCCTAACTGTAGCCTTAACCCTAGCCCTAACCCTAGCCCTAACCCTAAACCTAGCCCTAGCCCTCGCCCTAACCCTAACCCTAGTCCTAACCCTAACCCTAGCCCTAACCCTAGCCCTAACCCTAGCCCTAACCCTAACCCTAGCCCTAACCCTAACCCTAGCCCTAACCCTAGCCCTAACCCTAACCCTAGCCCTAGCCCTAACCCTAATGGGAAAATGGAAATAAATACATTTTTTAATTTTTTTTTATTTTTCCCTAAGGGGGTAATGAAGGGGGGTTTGATTTACTTTTATAGTGGGTTTTTTAGCGGATTTTCATGATTGGCAGCCGTCACTCACTGAAAGACGCTTTTTATTGCAAAAAATATTTTTTGCGTTACCACATTTTGAGAGCTATAATTTTTCCATATTTGAGTCCACAGAGTCATATGAGGTCTTGTTTTTTGCGGGACGAGTTGACGTTTTTATTGGTAACACTTTCGGGCACATGACATTTTTTGATTGCTTTTTATTCCAATTTTTGTGAGGCAGAATTAGCAAAAACCAGCTATTCATGAATTTCTTTTGGGGGAGGCGTTTATACCGTTCCGCGTTTGGTAAAATTGATAAAGCAGTTTTATTCTTCGGGTCAGTATGATTACAGAGATACCTCATTTATATCATTTTTTTATGTTTTGGCGCTTTTATACGATAAAAACTATTTTATAGAAAAAATAATTATTTTTGCATCGCTTTATTCTGAGGACTATAACTTTTTTATTTTTTTGCTGATGTTGCTGTATGGTGGCTCGTTTTTTGCGGGACAAGATGACGCTTTCAGCGGTACCATGGTTATTTATATCTGTCTTTTTGATTGCGTGTTATTCCACTTTTTGTTCGGCGGTATGATAATAAAGCGTTGTTTTTTGCCTCGTTTTTTTTTTTTTTCTTACGGTGTTTACTGAAGGGGTTAACTAGTGGGCCAGTTTTATAGGTCGGGTCGTTACGGACGCGGCGATACTAAATATGTGTACTTTTATAGTTTTTTTTATTTATTTAGATAAAGAAATGTATTTATGGGAATAATATTTTTTTTTTTTTTTTTTTTATCACCGATCTGTCAAACAGCGCTGCAGCGTTACCAAGTGCCTGCTCTGAGCAGGCACTTGGTAAGCCACCTCCCTCCCTGCAGGACCCGGATCCGCGGCCATCTTGGATCCGGGACTTGCTGCAGGGAGGAAGATAGGAGACCCCCGGAGCAACGCGATCACATCGCGCTGCTGCGGGGGTCTCAGGGAAGCCCGCAGGGAGCCCCCTCCCTGCGCGATGCTTCCCTGCACCGCCGGCACATCGCGATCATGTTTGATCGCGGTGTGCCGGGGGTTAATGTGCCAGGGGCGGTCCGTGACCGCTCCTGGCACATAGTGCCGGATGTCAGCTGCGGTAAGCAGCTGACACCCGGCCGCGATCGGCCGCGCTCCCCCCGTGAGCGCGGCCGATCGCCTATGACGTACTATTCCGTCCTTGGGAAGTAAAGCCCACCCCACATGGACGGAATAGTACATCTAATGGCAGAAAGGGGTTAAAGAAAATTCTGTTAGTTGCTCAAAAAGTTAAACACCATGTAAAAAATTTCTGAACACTCCTGACTCTTCTGTTCATTTCTGTTTTGTAGTGCGTTGCTCCGTTGCAGAGAAATTTACATTTGTTGAATTTAGGGGGCAGTATGTGAAAACTATGCATGTAGTTTAACTGGACGCTTCTTAAGACTTCCCCATGGTGTGTATGTTTATCCTTCTCTCCTAGACACTGCCAATCACAGCTCAGCAGATGATCTAGCAGCCTATTAGTCTCAGATGCTGCCATACTGTGATTGGTAGTGACTGGGAGAGGTAAAAGAGCACGCCCCCAGAGAAGACTCTGAAGAAACACCCAATTGAACTACAAGTAGAGATTTCACATGCTGCCCTCCAAAAGCATCAAATGTGAACATTTCTGCAATGGAGTGATGTAGCACAAAACAAAAAAGAGCTGTAAAATTAGAGAGATCATGGTATTTAACTACATTCTTTTGAGCAAGTGACAAGTCTTCTTTAAGGATGGTTTTGCAAGAATGTGATAGTCTTTAATTTTTGGTTCTGTTAGTTTCCGTCATTAAAACCATTTTTAGGCAGTGATTTGCAGATGTATTACAGATGAAACTATTACTATTTTGTGCTTAGGATAATGTGAAATTTGCTATTAAATATAAATTACAGATTTTTTTCTGCATTTTGTAACATTTTCAATCTAGCAACACCTTAGGGTACAAGCCCACAATTAACAGCGTTTTGGATGCAGCTCACCTGCGCTGCATCCATAATGATACTTTCTAGGTTGCAAGCACAGTGGATGGGATTTATAGAAATCCTATGCCCACTGTGCTTTTATTTTGCATAGACTCACCCGCGGTGCGGGTTTACGGGCTGCAGCATGTTAATTATCGGCAGCTGAGACTCTAGTCTCTGCTGCGTCATCTCACCCATAGCCATGCATTAGATCCAGTAAATCCGCATGGTTCAGTGAACACATGCATATTTACCATTATGATTAGAACACAGTGTTTTGGATGCAGGGAAAATGCACTGCTTCCAAAATGCTGCTATATGCTGATCGTGGGCACATAGCCTTATTGGCTGGATCTGGTTTTCAACATACCTAGTGTTTAGAAGCTTACTAAAATTCAAGGGGTTAAGAATACCTTTAACTTAGCATATAAAATAAATAGCATATGGAAAGAGGGGATACAAAATAACAGTGAAGGCAGAGGGCATAATAAACTCAGTGTGCTGAATACAAATGAAGGAATGCCAACTCTCATTAGCTTCATATACATTATAACAAGTGGAAGAGGCAGAGGGAGAACATGAGTCCGTTGCACTATGAACCAGCAGGATACATTTAGAGGATGGCAAGCTGGGCAATTGCCTGGGGACCCGAACTTCCAGAAGGGGCTTAGTACACAGCATGGAATGTAAAATTAACTTATTTACCATACACAAGAATTAACTATTTAATTGTTCAGATCTCTTGAATAACTATCCTTAACCCCTTTACCACCAAGGGTGGTTTACATGTTAATGACCGGGCCAATTTTTACAATTCTGACCACTGTCCCTCTACGAGGTTATAACTCTGGAACGCTTCAATGGATCCTGGTGATTCTGACACTGTTTTCTTGTGACATATTGTACTTCATGATAGTGGTAAAATTTCCTTTTCATTACTTGACTTTATTTGTGAAAAAATGGAAATTTGGCGAAATTTTTGAAAACTTTGCTATTTTCCAACTTTGAATTTTCATGCCCTTAAATCACAGAGATATGTCACACAAAATACTTAATAAGTAACATTTCCCTAATGTCTACTTTACATCAGCACAATTTTGAAACCAACATTTTTTTTTTTAGTGAGTTATAAGGGTTAAAAGTTGACCAGCAATTTCTCATTTTTACAACATTATTTTTTTTAGGGACCAGATCACATTTGAAGTCATTTTGAGGGGTCTACATGATAGAAAATACCCAAGTGTGACAACATTCTAAAAACTGCACCCCTCAAGGTGCTCAAAACCACATTCAAGAAGTTTATTAACCCTTCAGGTGTTTCACAGTAATTTTTGGAATGTTTTTAAAAAAAATGAACATTTTAACTTTTTTTCACAAAAAAAATACTTCTGATCCAATTTGTTTTATTTTACCAAGGGTAACAGGAGAAATTGGACTCCAAAAGTTGTATAATTTGTCCTGAGTATGTCGATACCCCATATGTGGGAGTAAACCACTGTTTGGGCGCATGGCAGAGCTCGGAAGGGAAGGAGCGCCATTTGACTTTTCAATGCAAAATTAGCTGGAATTGAGATAGGACGCCATGTCGCATTTGGAGAGCCCCTGATGTGCCTAAACATTGAAATTCCCCACAAGTGACACCATTTTTGAAAGTAGACCACCTAAGGAACTTATCTAGATCTGTTGTGACCACTTTGAAAACCCAAAGTGCTTCACAGACGTTTATAATGTAGTCATAAAAAAAATCTTATTTTTTTTCAAAAAATTGATTTTTCGCCCCCAATTTTTTACTTTCCCAAGGGTAACAGGAGAAATTGGATGCCAAGTTGTGCAATTTGTCCTGAGTACACTGATACCCCATATGTGGGGGTAAACTACTGCTTGGGCGCATGGCAGAGCTCAAAAGGAAAGGAGCACCATTTGACTTTTCAATGCAAAATTGGCTGGAATTGAGATGGGACGCCATGTCTCATTTGGAGAGCCCCTGATGTGCCTAAACAGTGCAAACCCCCCAAAAGTTATCCCATTTTGGAAAGTAGACCCCCTAAGGAACTTATCTAGATGTGTGGTGACTAGGGTTGAGCAAAACGGGTCGGCCAGATTCAGAAGTCACCGACTTTTGGCAAAGTCGGGTTTCATGAAACCTGACCCGACCCCTGTGTGGGGTCGGCCATGAGGTAGGCGATCTTCTGAATCTGGTATCGGAATTCCGATACCGATTCCCGATATGTTTAAGATATCGGGAATCGGTATCGGAATTAAGATTTAAGTGTAAAATAAAGAATAAAAATAAAAAATATTGCTATACTCACCCTCGGACGCGCCCTGGTTGTAACCGGGAGCCTTCCTTCCTAAGAATGAGCGCCTGAAGGACCTTTCGATGATATTGCGGCTTGTGATTGGTCGCGTGAGCGGTCACATGAGCGTCACATGACCAATCACAAGCCGCGACGTCATCGAAAGGTCCTTCAGGCGCTCATTCTTAGGAAGGAAGGCTCCCGGTTACAACCAGGGCGCGTCCGAGGGTGAGTATAGCAATATTTTTTATTTTTATTCTTTATTTTACACATTAATATGGATCGCAGGGCCTGTAGGAGAGTTTCCTCTCCTTCAGACCCTGGGAACCATTAGAAACCCAATGCACTGCATTGGGTTTCGTGTTTCGGCAGACCCCGACCCCGACTTTTCTATAGGATCGGCCGATTTCACTCGACCCGACTTTTGAAAAAGGAACTTATCTAGATTGTGGTGATCACTTTGAACCCCCAAGTGTTTCACTAAATTTTATAACGCAGAGCCGTGAAAATAAAAAAAATCTTTTTCCCACAAAAATGATTTTTTACCCCTAGTTTTGTATTTTCCCATGGGTAACAGGAGAAATTGGACCCCAAAAGTTATTGTCCCATTTGTCCTGAGTACACTGATATCCCACATGCTGGGGAAACCACTGTTTGGGTGAACGGCAGAGCCTGGAAGGGAAGGAGCACTGTTTTACTTTTTCAATGCAGAATTGCATGTATTGAGATCAGATGTCATGTTGCGTTTGTAGAGCCCCTCGTGTGCCTAAACAGTGAAAACCTCCCAATTCTTACTTCAACCCAAACCCCAACACACTCCTAAGCCTAATCCCAACCCTAACCACACCCCTAACCCCAACACACCCCTAACCCCAACACACCCCTAACCCTTATCCCAACCCCAACACACCCCTAACCCCATCACACCCCTAACCCTAATCCCAACACTAACCATTGCCCTAACCCTGGCACACCCCTAACCCAACCGTAAGCGTAATCCAAACCCTAACCCCAAATCTAGCCCCAAACGTAACTTTAACACCAACCCTAACTTTAGCCCCAACCCTAAACCTAACTTTTGCCACAACCATAACCCTAACTTTAGCCCCAACCCTAAATTTAGCCTCAACCCTAACCCTAACTTTAGCCCCAACCCTAACTTTAGCCCCAACCCTAACCCTAGCTTTAGCCCCAACCCTAACCCTAACCTTAATGGGAAAATGGAAATAAATACATTTTTTATTTTCTTATTTTTCCCTAACTAAAGCGGTGATAATGTGGGGCTTGATTTCCTATTCATAGTGGGTTTTGATAGATAATTTTTATGTTTGGCAGCTGTCACACACTAAAAGACTCTTTTTATTGTAAAAAATAATTTTTCATTACCACATTCTGAGAGCTATAATTTTTCCATATTTTGGTCCACAGAGTCATGTGAGGTCTTGTTTTTAGCGGGACGAGTTGACGTTTTTATTGGTATCATTTTCGGGCACACAACATTTTTTGATCGCTTTTTATTCCGATTTCTGTGAGGCAGAATGACCAAAAACCAGCTATTCATGAATTTCTTTTGGGGGGGCGTTTATACTGTTCCGCATTTGGTAAGATTGATAAAGCAGTTTTATTCTTTGGGTCAGTATGATTACAGTGATACCTCTTTTATTTTTTTATGTTTTGGCGCTTTTATACAATTAAAATTATTTTATAGAAAAAATAATTATTTTTCATCTCTTTATTCTGAGGGCTTTAACTTTTTTATTTTTTTGCTGATGACGCTGTTTGGTGGCTCATTTTTTGAGGGACAAGATGACGTTTTCGGCGGTACATTGTTAATTTATTTCCGTCTTTTTGATCACGTGTTATTCCACTTTTTGTTCGGCGGTATGATGATAAAGAATTGTTTTTTGCCTAGGTTTTTTTTTGTACGGTGTTTACTGAAGAGTTTAACTAGTGGGTCAGTTTTATAGGTCGGGTCATTACGGACGCAGCCATCTTGGATCTGGGTCTGCAGGGAGGAGGATGGAGGAGACCTTTGGAGCAACGCGATCACATCGCGTTGCTCCGAGGGTCTCAGGGAAGTACGCAGGGAGCCCCATCCCTGCAAGATGCTTCCCTATGCCGCCGGAACGCTGCGATCATGCTTGATGTGGCAGGAGTGGTCCGTGATTATGCATTGTCCCATCTAAATATGTTCTCTCTTAAAAGACATCTCCTTTCCAAATGAAGGCACAAGGATCATCTGATCTTGGCAGAGGAAGCCATGGCAGTCAGTAATTTCCTCTACAGTGGCTGCTTCAGAGGGCTTGTAGTATTCCATGATGGACATACAGTTAAATGGCCACTAACATACTATAAGAATGGCTGAAGTTTTCTGAAATGGGGACTTAAAACTAGTGATGAGCATATGTGCTTGTAAAATGTGTTATCCTAGCACGCACATGTGCTAATAGAGTATGTTTGGCGTGCTTGAATACTATGTTTTCGAGTCCCAGGGGTTGCATGTCTTGCGGTTGTTTGACAGCTGTTTGTGGAGGTGCTTAACGTACCTCTTTTCCCTGCAGGAGTTTGAGGACCTGCAGTGATGTCATGATCACTTGACAGTGCATGTGATGTTACCTCACCTGTGGGTGTGGTTTCAGGCTACCTAATGTAGGTGTGTTTGACACATGTGAGTTTTTGGGAGTCTGCCAGTGTGGACAGACTTCCATGTGTCCAGGCTGGACAACACAGAGTGGTCTGTGTCTTGAAAGGGATAAGCCTTTCTGTGTCTGTGGCTCCAGGTAGATCAAAAAATAAACCTTTGCACTCAACTTATAATGCTCAGATGCTAGTTTATTGTAGTACTAGAAACGTTTCGGTCCGCTACAAATGGGACCTTCATCAGTAACTACAAAAGTGAAACCAATATATACATAAATACAGTGCAGTGAAAATAAAATCAAACCAAAATAAAGTATATACATAGATCTACCAATATATAATGATGATACTGAGCCAAAATCACATATGGGTCACTTAGAGAAAATTACTAAATATGTACAAGACATAGTACATGCAGGCAGAGAGATATAATATATAGCTGGCGACAGTGTGCACCTAGAGAAGGACAAACACGAAGAACGGAAAAGCTGCTACATACCGTACTAGTGGAAATAGTTGGGAGCAAGCAATATTTCAAATAGTTTCCGGGGCACAATGCAGGCAGTGCCTGTGCGGGGAAAAGAGGGGGGGGTGGTTTGCATGTGGTGTGTGTCATGTCTATAGAGCCCACAAACCGTGCCCACACCGACAAGGGGATGTACCATACCTGAATGGATAACAGGGAAGCGCGCCAACTAGGCTAAGTGGAGAAAATGCACTTATAAGCTCCAGAAAGATATATAATGGGTCTACTGGGACAAGTACAAATAGAAGCTATAGTTACCTGCGGGATAGGAGTGAAGTGCTCACGGGTCAGACGCGGAATCCCCGCTTGTCTATTGAGTAACCCGCAGGAGCGCGTACTAATAGCCGGGAGGCGGGACCAAAGCGGGGCTTACACCTATAGGAAAGCGCACATCAAGGGCGGAAGTGACGCCGTGGGCAGGAAGTGTAGTGCGTCTCCAGGGTAACGCGGCGTGCAGCGTCAGGAGGCGATCCCCAGAAGCAGTGAAGGGAAAGGAGTCCCCATGTAAGATCCCCCCTCCGGGAACAGAGATGGTATATATGGTACCGGGAACAGTGTGGACCGTACTAAGTCACAAGGCGTTTTTTATACAGATAGCGGCACAGGGGAGACGGACCCCTGTGCAGTGCCCCTAGATATAGGAGGTAAAGCAGAAGGTACAAACAGTACTCAAATAACAGTAGATGGTGAGGTACACAAAACTGCCGTGGAGGACGCAGTGTAGCACTAGTATAGAGGGTGACGTCCGGAAAAACAAAGTCCACGTGGGTCTGTGACAGCAGTGGTGATGATAGAAACAAACTTCAGTATAGACGGTTCTATAATAAGAAGAAAGAAGAGTTAGGACCAGAGAACCATGTACACAAAATAAAGTATACTATAGCATGACTGCCTGTACGGAAGAGAGTAATATGAACGTTAGCACTAAAATAAACACTAACAATGACACGACATTATACCAATAAATACACAGTCATGTGGAAGAATTAATGCCGTGCCCACTGCGTAGGGACATGGCTCACCCCGCCCACCCCACGATATACGGATGAGGTGGCTCCTGCGTAACTAAGAACCAGTAAGTCTGAGTCAAAGGTGAAATGGGAGAGAGAGAGAGCCCGAGCCAAGTCCAAAAATATCTAAATGGGGCTTAGAGCTAAATGAAAGCTAATAGGTCATAATCTCTATTAAGGCCTTTAGGATGTAGTGTGTCTAATGTATGTATCCAAAAGGCCTCTCTTCGTTTCAGATGAAGTATTCTGTTGCCTCCTCGTCTTAGTTGGGGGATCTGCTCAATGACCTGAAACTTAAGTTGTGAGATACTGTGACCTTTGTCTATAAAGTGAGACGGGATGGGCAGCAACAGGTTCTGACAACGTATGGTGGATTTGTGTTTGGAGATTCTGTTACGGATGGCTTGAGTAGTTTCGCCTATATAAAGTAAGCCGCAGGGGCATTTAATTAGATAAATGGCCCATGACGTGTCACAAGTAAAGAAGTCCGTAATAGGGAAAGTCTTACCTGACTGAGGGTGATGGAATACCGAACCCTTTTGTACGTTATTGCACTGTGAGCAATGAAGGCAGGGGAATGTTCCCGTGCGTGGGTTCTGTAAAAAGCGTTGGCGCGAGACTGATTTATTTGTGCCAATATCTGCCTTGACCAGTGTGTCCCTAAGATTAGGGGCCCGCCTGAAGCAAGGAAGAAAGGGTTCACGAAATTCAGTGACCTCCGGGTGGGCACTAGATAGAAGGTGCCAGTGTTTACGGATAGACTTATGCAAAACATATGCATAGGGGTGATAAGAGTGTACAAAAGGTATTCGTTTAGATGATTTATGAGGATTTGGTTGGGAGGGAGCCTGTGCTGCCAGCAAGATAGAGGTTGGATAGCCTCGTTGCGAGAACTTGGTGGACATTTCATGCAGTCTATTGGACCGAAGCTGGGGGTCCGATACAATCCTGGAGACTCGATGAAACTGAGACCGTGGTATGGACCGTTTTGTGAATGGTGGATGAAAGCTAGAGAAATGTAACAAGCTATTGCGGTCGGTGCTTTTAGTGTATAGATCTGTTAAGATAGCTCCTTCAGGTGAACGTACAACCAAGGTGTCCAGGAAATTAATCTTACTCGAGTCATGTGACATCGTAAAGGAAATACCGGGCCAGGCGGTGTTGAGCCACTCATAGAAGGAGGCGAGGGCTTCCAACGAGCCCCATATGCAAAACACGTCATCGATGTAACGTTTCCAAACGATAACATTAGAAATAAAGAGTGAATGAGGATAAATCTTGCTTTCCTCAAAATCCGCCATATAGCAGTTTGCATAGGGGGGTGCTACATTGAAGCCCATCGCGGTGCCGCGTACCTGCAGGTAGTAATCGTCCTGAAACATGAAGTGGTTAGAAGTCAGAATCACCGTTAACAGTTCAATACAGAGGTTAACCTGGTCTCTAGAGATACCGGAGTAGGTAAGTAACTTATGGACTGAGTTAATCCCCTCGATGTGTGGAATCGAGGTGTACAAATCTTTAACATCCATAGTAACAAGTAAAGCCGTTGGTGGAATATTATTGAGTTCCTGAAGGACTTTAAGGAAGGCTCCTGTATCAAGAAGGTAAGACCGGGATTTTTGTATCAGAGGAGTTAGAATTTTTTCAAGGTATACAGCTAATGGGGACAGGATAGACTCAGTGGAGGCTACGATGGGCCTTCCCGGTGGGTTTTCAACGTTCTTATGTATCTTTGGAATAGTATAGAACACCGGAGTAACTGGGTGAGAGTTGGTTAAGAAATCACACGTTTTGGAATCTAAAACCCCTAAAGCAGAGTATTTTGTAAGGATATCCGAAATGCTCTGACGGATAGACGACGTGGGGTCCCCTGGTAGTTTATGGTAGATGGATGTGTCATCTAATTGTCGAAAGATCTCGCGTAAGTAATCAGACTTATTCATGACGACTAAGGCCCCACCCTTGTCGGCTGGTTTGATAACTATATGTTTGTCCTCCTGGAGCCCCCGTAAAGCCTGGCGTTCTATGGGAGTTAGATTTGGTGGATAAACAAGTTTACCTCGATTAATATCATCCCTTAATTGGTAAAAGGCGGTCTGGATAAACCCAATGAAGGTCTCCATAGCGTGTGACCCATGGGGAGGCCTCCAGGTAGAGCCTGAGTGCTGGACATTGCACAGCCTGTGTACCTACAGGCCTGAGTGAGCAGAGCTCTACTATGGACACTGATACTGTGTTGGCCTGATTTAAAGACTGTTTACCTTTTTTGTTGCTGGCTTGATGGTTTATGAAGCAAATAAACCCACATGGAAATTGAAGAGAATGTGCCTCCTGTTTCCTCCTATGCATCTGAGTGAGTACAATCCTTACAATTGGTGGAGAATGCGGGCAACGGTCCAAGAAGCACATGTTGCAGCGCTGGCTGAGCCAGACGAGTGGACAGTCTGACACCCGTGTGTTATGCTGACCGGGATCAGTGAGAACTTTTTGTGGGATACCTCTAAGGAGAAGAGGGATCCAGGAACCTGTGTGGCCGGCAACAACAGGTATCAGACAGGAGTCTGTGTTATGCTGACCGAGGTCAGTGAGAAACTGTGTTTAGGCTGTAAATCCGAGTGTGTAACGGACAGGAGTAAGTGTTATGCTGACCAGGGTCAGTGAGAGACTGTGTTTTTTTCCTTTAAAGCACGTGTGCAGGTGTTTGCTGTGGACTGGCGGGTCCATGAAATTTTTTAATTTTTTTTCTCTGATCAACTTGCTGTGGCTCGGTGGGGCCACGAAGACTGAAGGCGTCTGGCGGTAACTCGGCGGGGTTACAAAGGTTGTCAACATCATCAACATAGTTGTCTGGAGGTCCGCAAAGCCATCTGGAGGTTTGCAGATCCGTGCAGAGCAGTTGCAGCAAGAGGTTCCGCAGCAGCAGGAGCTGCAGTTGCAGCAGCGGATGGTGATCGGCAGCCAGAGGTGCTGGTGGTTTGTGCCAGCAGGAGCTGCTGAGGTATTGTAAGAGGACAGTGTGAGCTAGGTCACACAAACTCTTAAAGAGCAATGGCCCAGAAAAGACCTAAGTGTACTATGGTACTGTTGGGGCCTGAGAATACCATGGGGAAGTCCACAGGGTGTACCCCAGAGTGGGGGGTGTCCCTAAAGAGGGTGGAGTCCCAAAAACAGAGCAGTGACCCAAATAATTATGGTTGGCCAAAAAGTGTCCAGGCATCCCAAAAAGGGCAGCATCCCAAAGGGGGTAGTTGCCCAGGAGGGGGTGGAGTCCCTCAAGGAGGTGGTGGACCTAAAGGAGAAAATAGCCCACAAGGGGGTGGTGACCCAAAAGGGGATGGTGGCCAAAAAGGGGCGGAGTGCCAAAAGGGGGTAGTGGCCCAAAAGGGGTGAAGCTTTAAAAAGGGGTGGCACTGGTTACCTCAGTAGACATGTCTGGGGAACAGCAGTGTTTGTGTTTTGCGTATTCCGAGTGCGTCATAGACTTCCCGTTTGATGACAGGCTGCAGGTGTGTACTGTGATGTTACACCGTGAAGGAGTATCTGGACTGCTGGACTCAAAGAGTCAGGTGACTCTGATGGGAACTCCTCTCTCGTTCTCTGTCTAACCAAGAAAAAGGTCAAGGTTCACTGCATCCATGGGGTCACTGTGGACTATGCTGTGGACAGAGTGATCATTGATATGTGCAAAAGTGTAGAGTGCCAAGATAGTGGTATAACAAACTTGTTCTACCCTTTTGAGAGGGCTGGGACTTGAAGTTGATGAAGTGTGGGGTTGCTCAGAGGAGAGACAGAACGGTCGTATTGAAGCCCCAATACAGCAGCAAGCTGTGTGGATTGCTGTTAATGGGATGCATAAAGAGGAGGAGGTAGCACCACCTAAGATCAATAGTCCGGAGTTACGGGTGACCGGAAGAAAGTGTGGGTCTGACACCTGTTTAATTGGGGACTTGCTGTTCCAGGATGACAGGGTGAGAAGGGGTAACTCCTTTTCAGACTGTGACTTGAACCCAAGAGAAAGAGTGCAGTAAGGGGGAGCCGAGTAAAAATGACACCCCTTCATCTCGACGTGGGGGCCGCGGAAAGGCGGAAAGGATGAGGAAGAGACAGGGTCAGGTGCAGATCATGTTATTGTCCTTGATGAGGAGGTCACTTTATCTCTGACAAACCCTAGCACTGAGGTAGTTGGTGACGGGCTGTGGTTAGAACAGACCTGTAGTAGACCCACATCTGCAATGCCCGGAAAGGGTGAAGTGGCTCAGTATGACGAAGGCTCCAGAGTACCTGATGCTGAAGAGATGGGGATCTCTGAAGTTCACAAGAGTCGAGAGGTACCTAAGAGTGAACAGACAGAGAGCATAGAGGCGGATGCAGGAACAGGTGCAACTCTGAAGAGGCACATTGTAGGTGGGCAAGGGAGCCCATCTGAAAATCTAATTAAAGAAGTGATGGTGCGACATCTGCTGGCCAAAAGGGAGCAGGACCATGAGATAGAGCTGCTTAAAGAAATAGTCGAGCAAGAAAGAGTCCTGAGACAGGTGATTGAGCACAGAGTGGATGAGCTGGAGAAGGAAGTCTCTGAGCTCAGAGGTCACCTGTCAGCATGTCAAACCATGAATAAGACCGTATTGAAAGATATGGAGGTGCTCAGAGAGGCCCAAGAGAAGCATCAGCAGGAGCTTCTCCAGAGAGAGGATGAGCATCACTGCTTGGCAGAGGAGCAAGATAAAGTTCTCCGAGAGCTCAAGATAAAGGAGACTAATCCCCAGCTCCAAAAACCAATGGATGACCGGGAAATTGAATTGTTGTGCTCTCCCGATCTGATCGCAATGGAGAGTGAGCTGGAGAGGCTGACCAAAAAAAGGGCCTCCATGGTGGAAGAAATCCAGCAAGGGAAGTGCCACGCAGATGGCCATACAAGGGACATCGAGGTCTTGGGAAACTGCACTGATGCTAAGAATGAGCATGTCCAACAGTAAGTTCAAGAAGGTGAGACTTTCGTTTTCAAGTGCATGATAGAGGTACCAAAAAACCTGTGAGAAGCGTGTGCCAGTGAGGAGGTGCATGAGACCTTTAAAAAGGCGGTCTAAGCAAGTATCATGTGGCATACGTGAAACAGATAGAGCAGCTAAGACGTGAGAGGGAGCAGATCAATTTAGAGCTGCAGGAATTGGCAAACAGATTGCCACCACCTTCAACTCGCGGTATAGAGAAGAAGAGGTTCTCTAAAGACTGGAAGTCCTCAGGATGTATGGGTGCAAAGAAATTGTGCCTACATACTGACTGCCAGGGATGCGGGTGGTCTGACAAGGGGTCATCTTTATCAAAGGATGTGACAGAAATGGATGACGAATGCCGACGAAAGGGTTCAGTAACAGGCCCTGACTTAGACAGATGGTTTGCCTGTCAGGAACGACTGAGAAGGGTCTCTGGTTGGTTTAGGACAAGTGTTCAACCCCATAGGTTTGAACAGAGGGGAATATGTGGTGTGACTGGTGGTTGCGTGGTTAATGGGAGGTATGTGTCACAGGGATGGATGCTCCCTGCAATGCAACCCAGAGTATTTTGTCTTTAGTGGACATAAGCACTGAAGATGTCATTTAGTGCACCTGGGTAGCTATGAGAGATGGGAGGATCTGGCTACCCATATACCTCACCTCTGAGTTGGAGTGCTTACTGTACTTCTTTTCCCTGCAGGAGTTTGAGGACCTGCAGTGATGTCATGATCACATGACAGTGCATGTGATGTTACCTCACCTGTGGGTGTGGTTTCAGGCTACCTAATGGAGGTGTGTTTGACCTGAGGCCTGAGAGAGCAGAGCTCTACTATGGACACTGATACTGTGTTGGCCTGATTTAAAGACTGTTTACCTTTTTTGTTGCTGGATTGATGGTTTATGAAGCAAATAAACCCGCATGGACATTGAAGAGAATGTGCCTCCTGTTTCCTCCTACTCATCTAAGTGAGTACAATCCTTACAATGTGCACATTCACTCATCAGAATGATGAAAATTGAAATATTTGCAGTTTTTCATTTTGAACACACTGATTGAGATCTACCAAACCAAATTTTCTCACAGATTGTAGAAAAAAGATGAATATTCATTGTGTGCACAATTATTAGGCAAGTGAGTATTTTGGCTATATTGTCATTTTTATGCAGATTCTCCAACTCCAAGATGTATAAACTTGAATGCATATGTGACAAAGCAGATTAGGTGATATGTATTTGTGTAATAAGGGAGGGTCTTCCAGAGTCTGAAAAAGTCCAAAAAATCCAAAATTCCTACAGAGGAATGGAGAACTCTTGAAATTGCTAAGATATTAGGGCGTAATCACAGAGCCATCAAAAGTTTTGTTGCACATAGTCATTAGGGTCGCTAAAAATGTGTTGAGAAAAAAAACGCACACAGTAAATGCCAAACATGTTTCATATTTCAGAAGTGCCTTAAGTTAACCTTCGTCTAGTGGTAGGGTCGTGACTGACCTGTTTTAGGTTTTAAATGCATACAAATTCTACATACATTTGTTTATTGCATCAAGACTTTTTGACTTTTTCAGGAACTTATTGTTAAACAAAATACAATAAAATAAAACTATTTTACTAAATTGTAAAATGCTCTTATTAAAATTATAACATTTGTATTGTTGGGGTTAATTTCGACCCAGGTCTAATATAAGAGTAAAAAAACAATAATAAGTCCCAAAACTGAACTCATAAACACAATATAAACCAACAGGCCACAGCCAGCTCTACCTCCAACAACTTGAGTTAGGGACATGTCCAGGCATGTATGGCCAAATCAGCTTAGAGTTGGTACTTTGCAGAGTATAGTTTATGTTATTCTCTTGAGGTTCATTTGACAATATTTTTATATTGAAAATGAAGGGTATGCTCTCAAATGAAAGGCCCAGGGGGCCACAACAAAAATATTAAAATCAATCCTTCCATGGATGAGAAAACCTAACAAGGTAACTAAGAGGTAAGAAACAATTTGGATCATAAATAACTGTTTTTAGGGTATCCTAGGGGTGATTTAAGACACGGGTCAAAACCGACCCATTAACAAGAAAAGTAACAGAAAGCTAACACTAGAGGAAGGTTAAGCGATAATATCACTCCTTTTTAATGAGTTGGTGCCCGAGTAAAGTTCCAATCCATAATAATAGCTACATGAAGAATTGACACTTGCACATTTTGAGTTGTTTGGTTATTATTTTAACTTTAAAAGATGAAAATAAACTATTTGCATTTTTTATTTACTTGCATAATAATACTGCACACTAACAGTTGCCCAATAATTATGAACATGTAGATATTCTCCAAAAGGATACAGAACAACACTTTAACTTTCTTAAACATTCAGATTTATTAACTTTTTGGATTGACCGACAGAATTGTAGTTGTTCTAAAATAAAATGAATGATCAAAAATACAAATTGCCTAATAATTGTGACACACAGGATAGTACATCAAGAGGACCTAATTTGTATGTCAACTTAGAAAAAAAAACCAAAAAGTAACAGTTTAGAAAAAAGAGATGCGCCTAAGAGCAGTCAAAATACAACAAATTTATTCAAGTTTTTCACTATTTTTGGCACAAAAAAGGAAAGTGCCTAACCCCTTCTCGACATCCATATAGCATGGTAATAAGTGGGCTCAGGAGCTGAGCCTGCTCCATTCCCAGCAAGTACAAACAGTGTTATATTGTTCCCTTTGCCTGTGACAGATCAGATCAAAGATGATTCTGATCATTGCAGTTTAGACGAAAAACATGATTTGCAGTATTTCTGATGGGTCACAGTTCAACATACTATAATACGAGAGTATTATGGCATATTTTACTAACAACTAAACTATAGAATGATCAGATTTCCTAGACGGACTAAAAAGCATGAATCAAACAAAAAAGTGTAATAGTGGAAGCTAAGCATATCATATCATGTGGCACCCTACTAGGGAGCCTACATTCTCTGTAAACCGCTGTAAAGACACCATGCATACAACTCTACAATTTGTACAGGTCATTAAGAATGAAGAATTTCTCTCTACTTTGTCATCTTTTTGTATACTTTTAGCCACCCATCATTAGCTTGTTGATTATATATAGAAAAATGCCAGATCATTATGGTCCAGAAAAAAAGGATTTTTTTTTTAACAGTGATAAACTACATTGAAATGAAAATTGCCTTATGGCTGTTTTAATGTGGGAAGGCAAAAAAATAAAACAATTCTTCCTTTTTCTTTATTAAATGTGTTCTTAGGAGATTAATAAATCAAAATATATTTGGATACCAAATAATCATAACAGTTGAAGGAGGTAGAACATAATGGGTGCTCTCCCTTTTAGTAGTAACATCTCAACAATGCCCCAAAGTTCATGCTTTTAAAACATCAGTGACTTCTCTCCATAAACTCTTCTTGACCTCCTCTAACAACAGCCCTCTTTCACTTAAATTGATTTTCTTTCTGAACTTTGTTGAGTCTCTTGAAACATTTAAGTTTCTAACCACTCTCCTCTAAGCTATACCCAGGTATTATAGTGGGTGAAAATTGATTTCCAGAAAGATTGAGTGAAGCAATTTGGCAAGCTTATCATTGTTTCTTAGGCATCATACCTGTGACGGGGAGCCTAGGTAGGCTAAAGCTAATAACCCAGGCCCCTGCGATATCCCTCAGACTAGGGAAACCCTGTCTGTCCCTCTCCCAGAGATTACACTGATGGTGTGCTTGTCTGGGCCGCCAGGCCTGCCCCTGACTCCTGTTTCAGTACTAATCTGAAACCTCCACCCACCACCCAGTGATAATTCCTCACACCATCCCCTACAGAAAGCACAGACAGGGAAAACCAAAAACGCACCATGCCGCAAACACACTCAGGAAAACACTATAATGTGCACAGGGCAAAACAAAACACAAATAGGAAGGAGAAATATGACAAAGGATCATACACCACCAGATATTTCCACTCCAAGACCACCACTCCGAACCGAGATCACCAGGTACAAGACACAAGCTATAATCGGCGATGCCCAAAGTTCAGAAGAACTATTTAAAGGCCGTGGGCATGACCCAGTCTCCAATCCAAGTACCAGCTAGATTAACCCTGGAACAACCTAGATAAAATTTAGCCGGCGCCACTGAGCGCATAGTGGACGAATGCAGAATTACTGCTGTCTGTCGGACGCCCTAGTGTGAATATTCACACTAGGGCGTCCGACATGACAATACCCTACAGGGGAACCCTAGTTTAACATGACTGCTAATGTTAGGGTCTAGGGTCAGGTATTTGAAAACATGGCCAAAAAGAAAGTTCCCATTGATGACATCAAAGGAAACCTGCCTTCACATTTGTTTAAAGGGAATCTGTCACCTAATTTTGGCCCTATAAGCTGGGTCCACCGCCATCAGGGACTTATCTACAGCATTCTGTTATTCTGTAGATAAGCCCCCGATGTAACCTGAAAGATAAGAAAAACAAGTTAGATTATTCTCACCCAGGGATGGTTCCGGTGCGGTCCGGTCCGATGGGCTTCGGAGGTCCGGGTCTGGCGCCTCCCATCTTCATACGATGTTGCCCATTGGACTGGACCCCACCGGGACCGCCCCTTGGTGAATATAATCTAACTTGTTTTTCTTGTCTTTGAGGATACATCGGGGGCTTATCTACAGCATTATAGAATGCTGTAGATAAGCCCCTGATGGCAGTGGCCACAGTTTATAGGGCCAAAATTAGGTGACAGATTCCCTTTAACTTTTTGTTATTTTTTTAAACATACAATGACCATTCCATGGGAGCACAAGGTCCAACTACAATAATGACCTTACTTAAAGTGAACCCGTCACCAGCAAGTGTTACTAACCTGCCTGACGCCTGCACATAGCCAAATGCTGCGGGGAGAGAAATAACTTTATTTTCCTCGGCAGCACTCAGTTTCAGTCATGGGGGCAGCGTGGGCCGGGTTCAGTCATTGCTCTGAGATGGCTGTAACTTCACCCGCGGCCCTGACTGCCCTAATACAGAACAAGTGACAGGACTAGGGGTGTGGCTACAGCCGCCGCTTTCTGTACTCAGAATGGTGACTGAATCAGCGACGGCGGCATCCCGTGACTGAAATCAGAACGCTGTGGGGGGAATAAAGCTAATTTTCTCTCTGCAGCATTTGGCTACGTGCGGGCGCTAGGCAGGTTAGTAACACAATTAACCTGCAGATTAAGCCCATATCTGCAGGTTAATAGCATTTTTGCTGGTGATAAGTTTCCTTTAAGCATGGGGACTCAATTGTTAGCAGCACTGTTGTTTACCAGCACTGAGGTCCAGGATTCAAATCAGATCAAGGACAACATCTGCAAGGAGTTGTTATGTTCTCGCCATGTTTCTTCTGGGTTTTCTGGTTTCCTCCCACACTCCAAAGACATACTGATAGGGAATTTAGATTGTGAGCCCCAAGTACAGTGAAATACAATGGCGCTATAAAAGCAAAGTGTAATAAATAGTGTTGAGCATTCCGATACCGCAAGTATCGGGTATCGGCCGATACTTGCGGTATCGGAATTCCGATACCGAGATCCGATATTTTTGTGATATCGGGTATCGGTATCGGAAGTGTAAAATAAAGAATTAAAATAAAAAATACTGTTATATTCACCTCTCCGGCGGCCCCTGGACATCAGCGGGAGGATCCGGCGTCCGGCACGGCTTCTTTCTTCAAAATGCGCGCCTTCAGGACCTGTGGAATGACGTCCCGGCTTCTGATTGGTCGCGTGCCGCCCATGTGACCGCCACGCGACCAATCAGAAGCCGCGACGTCATTCCTCAGCTAAAGTCCTAGAATGAGCGCCTTCTAGGACCTGAGGAATGACGTCGCGGCTTCTGATTGGTCGCGTGGCGGTCACATGGGCGGCACGCGACCAATCAGAAGCCGGGACGTCATTCCACAGGTCCCGAAGGCGCGCATTTTGAAGAAAGAAGCCGTGCCGGACGCCGGATCCTCCCGCTGATGTCCAGGGGCCGCCGGAGAGGTGAATATAACAATATTTTTTATTTTAATTCTTTATTTTACACTTTAATATGGATCCCAGGGCCTGAAGGAGAGTTTCCTCTCCTTCAGACCCTGGGATCCATGAGGATACATTCCGATACTTGATGTCCCATTGACTTGTATTGGTATCGGATATCGGTATCGGCGATATCCGATATTTTTCGGGTATCGGCCGATACTATCCGATACCGATACTTTCAAGTATCGGACGGTATCGCTCAACAGTAGTAATAAATAAATACAAATGAATAAAGAAACAAGGAGACAAGACAAAATTAAATAGGCCATGATGCTTATTAAACGTTGAGAAATCATAAAGTATTTGATAATAATTATTAAAAAACAATAATAAATGAATCAATGATAAATAATCAAATCAATAAATTACTGTAATTTTCAATTACTCAAAACAAGGAGAAAATATGCCAAAAAATTACAAAAGTTTATTAATATACATAGATCAATAACATTTCAAAAGTGTTGCATAAAAATGTACATGGGTTTTGTCTGGGTAGAATGTGATTAAATCCATGGGTGTAAAAAGAAGCTGGAGCATAGGTCAGGATCAAATTTTTAGGTGCATTTTTAGACTAATGAAAATGTATATTAAATGTCTATACACAGCTAACATCCCATATATGTTGATAATTAACACGTGAACAGTTATAGAGGCAAACAATACAACGTTCAATATAACATGTCTCCTGGGTCCTTTTGTTATGGCTGTGCACATTAATGTTAGTAATGCAGGGAATAATTACCCATTTCAGCAGTCCATCCCGCTTAGACCTCGGCCAAGTTCCCCACTGCGCGTTTTGCATTAAATGTGTCTTCCTGAGGGGACGACACGCCTATTACGGAGAGTCGCCAATTACATGGGTATATGGTAACACATTATTGGTATTATATGTATACATTTTCGATTACTGTATCAAAAATGTACCAAGTCAACTCAGCATTAGCTGGGTGACTTGTTATGATCTGGTGGTTTAGGAACAACATGAGACAAGCTCTGAAGGAGGTGGTATCTGTACTGACCGCAAACCCTGAACCTAGCAGCGCAAATAAAATAGCCGTGGGGGGTACCTGACGCTCCCTAGACCCCTCGGCACAGCCTAAGATCTAACTTCCCCTAAAGATGGAAACCGGAAACCTATCTTGCCTCAGAGAAAATCCCCAAAGGAAAGATAGCCCCCCACAAATATTGACGGTGAGAGGAGGGGAAAATAACATACGCAGAAATGAAATCAGATTTTAGCATAGGAGGCCAGTCTAGCTTGATAGATAGGACAGGAAAGGATACTGTGCGGTCAGTATAAAAACTACAAAACAATCCACACAGAGTTTACAAAATCTCCACACCTGACTAAAGGTGTGGAGGGTTAATCTGCTTCCCAGAGCTTACAGCTAACAGAAAAAATCCATACTGACAAGTTGGACAAATATAGAATGCACAGAACAATAGGTCCACAACATGTGGACTGAAATGAGCAAAGCCAGAACTTATCTTTGCAGAACTGGTCAGGAAACCAGGAGAATCCAAGCAGAGATGTGAATCCAGCCAGGAACATTGACAAGTGGCACAGGCTGAAGAAAGAGCCAGACTTAAATAGCGGACAATAAGTGGAGGCAGCTGAAGACAGCTAACTCCAAGGAGCAGCCATACCACTAGAAACCACAAGAGGGAGCCCAAGAGCAGAACTCACAAAAGTGCCACTTACAACCACCGGAGGGAGCCCAAGAGCGGAATTCACAACAGTGACTACACCAAAGGTGACAAAGACGAGGGAAGGTGAAGGTGGGTGGGAGTGGCACTGTTCCTCCAGAACTTTAATGTGACAGATTACAGCTGATCTGAAGATTACCTATCATGTGGTAAGTACCATTATGGGGAAATAAGAAAGAAGTGGGGAGTGAGGAACAAAAAAGGGAGAAGTGGAAGTACATTATACCAAAAAAAGGAATGAATTACCGTTCATAAACTAAAACATGCTAAGGGGCCTGTGCAACCATGTACCCAACAAGCTAAACACTTTGAGGGTCCGTGACATTGTAAACATAGTGAATAATCAGATATTCTAATAATAATAATAATAATAATTCTATATAAAGTCCAGTATTTAGTATGGAATGATTGGCAGAGCGGAGAAGTGATGTAATTCCTCTAATAGAGAGAATGAAATGCATGAAAAAGGGTGTTGATTAAACCACAGTAAAGTATCTTCATAGTGTGAGTAAAAAAGCTGTTACATGACACAGCTGGAAGGGAAGGTGTTAAAAGGAAACCTGCCACTCAGACTGGCGCCTTTAGATTAGACAATTTTATATGTCTATTTTTAACTAATGAGAGATAATTGAACTATTGGACTATCTCTTATATTTTAGTTGGAAATGTTTATTCAGCTGACTGGTCAAAGATGTCGGTTAAGAGGACAAGACTACTATATAGTACAGCACTATGGAATCAATGGTGCTATATAAATAAATAGTAATAATAATAATAATAGTGGCTATCTGACTGGCAAGTTTGGCTACAAATAGCATCCAATAGTATAATTTTATATTTTAGCTCATTTGATTGTGTGTTAGCAAGTCATTCCCACAACAAGGCATTTATTCATCATTTTTTTATAGTTTCACTGGTATGGTGAAGACTTAGCTTGGATGCAGCATAACATTCTGATTTACAAGTTACAATTTCCATGCAGCTGATTTGTGAATTTAGCATATTAGGAGGGGTGCATTTTGGCCACTTCTCCAAGATAGCAACTATTGCCAGTAATCTAAAATCACACACTTCTGATTTCAATCTAGGTCACAAATCATAAAAACACTTTAAAAGATCAAAAAAAAGAAAGTATGATGGCACCAGGATGAGTGGTTATTGATGGTAATTGATATAGGCAAACAAGCTGCAAAAAATCAATGTTTCATGCGGCAGGCAGACAAACCGTGGATTAAAATCGCATAGTGGTGCACAACCAAGCAGCAAGTCATATAAGGGCGTCCAGAGAGAAAAAAAAAGAAAAAAGTTGGCACTCACCCAGCGATGAAAGTAGAAAAGTCCTGGACCCGTTGAAGCGCAGTCCGCGCGAAACGGCCGTCGTCCGGTTCCCTCCTCGCACCCTCTCGTTTGTACTGCAGCCCTACAGGCATGTCCGCATCCCATTGTATGGATAAATAAAGGACTTTTCTACTTTCATCGCTGGGTGAGTGCCAACTTTTTTCTTTTTTTTCCTCTCTGGACGATTTTAAAAGATCAACCTACCATATACACAAAACCTTTATTAGAAACATATTAAAAATCGGGGCTTTTAGCAGAAGTTAGTCATAGGTAAAGGTGGGTAAGGATATTGACCCTATTAAAGGTCTCGCGGTTTCCCTACTTTACCGTGGAGGTTGGCACCTTAGGGGGAACAAAGTGGTGCCCCCGACCAATGTCAGTTCACCCTCACTGACCCTTTAATACCCTGCAAAAGAATGGTACCACCGCGAGTAAACAGCAAGCACATAAAAAAGACACATATGAGGATCATAAGAATAAACTTCTTGATAGGTAATGCAAATTCTAACAACTAGAAAAAAAACCCCATTAAAAGATATATACTTTATTAAATAACCAAAAAGTAGAAAACATGGGTATAAAACCCACAAAAAAGTCCCTATCGAATATATACAGTCCTAAGAAAAGAGGACAAAAATCCCCCACAGATAACCTGAACGCACACTGGTAGAATAAAGATAGACTGAATAATGCGATCTGTGATATATCTAAAGCATCTGTAAGGGTGACTGATATAGGTGCAGCATATCCCTTACGGCTACACAGATAAACATAAATACCTATACGCTGATCCTGCCTAGATGCGGAGGTTGGCACCCTAAGAAATATCGAGAAAGGCGCCCCCGCTCGTGCGATGACTCTCCCTGATCTCCTATCAACTCCCTATAAGGGATAGGAATAGAAACAGAAGGCCAGGTGGCTGTAATTAACTTGTATAGATATGTGATCCCCCACATACAACTCCCCCCCTCCAATGTGATGTGAGGTAAAGGGATAGAATCTATACATACATAAAGAACACGTACCATGTAAACCGAACCTACCAGTGCTAGTTACACATAAAACATAGCATATGCTACAATACCGGATATACATACACATATCAGGACTGATGGAAATAATACATATAAACCAAATATATACAAAGGAGCCGCGCTACCACATACATCCAGATATAAACAACACCTAGATATTTTTAAACAGTGTGAACTCCACAATTGATGTATAACACAGCAATGAAACAGATTTTAGATATACTCATCTGCTGCACTCAGAAGTTCACAACTGAGGATTAGTTCCGATGTAGTGGTCAGACAAATGATAACCGCGCAGATGACATCTCCACACCACCTCTCGACGCGTTTCCCCCAAGCCAAATTGGGTTCATCAGGAGAGACCAGATATATGCATGGCAGAGATAAAAAGATAGGGCTGCAGTGGATTACCTGTGGGTCCCGCTTTTAAACAACCGCTCTATCAAGCTGACTTCCTGTTACAAGGTGGAACACGATAGTAACACTTAGGCAGACCAACAGACCCTAAGCGCATGGGGATTACCATAGCACCTCCATAGAAAGGGAGGACACAAAGGCCCCCACACTCCAGAGGACCAACTAACACGCTCTAGCCGCCGTACAAAGCGGAAGCTAAGCCAGGAAAACCATCAGGAGCGGCGCATGCGCCGTGAGTAGACAATGGAACAGCCAAGTACGGAGGCGTCCGGGATAAGGTAAAACACCCCCATCTAGCACTGCGCACGCGCCGACAGCCCATAGATATCGAGGCCAAAACAGAGCTAGTGCGCAAGTGCATACCACACGGTGACACCACCAAGCGGTGGGCAAGCGCGCAGGCGCCGACACAGGCCAGGAAAGTAATAAGCCTAATACGCAGGCGCAATGATTCAATGAACGCTGTAGCGCCACAAGGGGGCCCAAATAGAACCGCACCAATAAAAAGGCACACAAAACAGTATGTCATACATAGATCACCAGGCTGAAATATCAAAATGTAGCTCACATACGACGGCAAATAACTAATACAACCCACACAGAGACCCTACCGGGTACCACATACAAATTAAATGAATATAAACAAAATAGATTACCACAAATAATGATAAATAGTAAATGAAAATATTCATATACATAGACTGGCTAGTGATAATGGATCACTGCATCACAAAAAGCAGCAATAATTCTGCTGCTCATTAAGACCATCCGGTACAAGGGTACGCAATTTGAAAATCCATTGGCACTCCTTTTGAAGGAGCAATTTATCAATACTACCACCACGGGGGTTACGACGCACAACCTCAAGGACACAAAACGAAATTGCCCTATTATCATTAGAATGGGCTAGTCTGATATGTTTAGCTATTGGTGTATCCCGGCCATGCTTGATGTCACCAAGATGCTCTCCAATACGTCTACGCAGCTCTCTCCTGGTTTTCCCGATGTAATTAAGTGGACACAAGCAGGTGGCCATATATACCACTCCCTCAGATTTACAGTTTGCAAAATCCCTCATACAATAAATTCTGGCTGATGTAGTACTTTTAAAGACCTTGTCCTTCCTGACCCATGGGCAGAATTTACAATCTCCACATTTAAAGGTACCGCAAGGCTTACGGTCCAGCCAAGTGCCAGTTGGTTTAGGACGATCGTAAAAACTATGAACCAAGCGATCCTTGATAGATCGACCCTTCTTATACGTAATTTGAGGAGAAGGTGGAACAAAGTCTTTAAGTTCAGGATCCGCTAGGTAATGCAAATATAACAAAACAGATGGACACAAATATAGGTGTCAAAAAGCCACAAAAAGCCAGGAAAGGGTTGCAGGTGTGTATCATAATTATATAGATGCAGACCATAATGAGTACTAGGGATACTGACCCTAATTCTAAGCATAGTGGTTTCCCTACCTGGCTGTTGATGAGTTTAGCACTCGAAGTGTTGACATGGTGCCACCCGCTCGGCATCGGCTCATCCTCAATTACCCTGCTTCACAGAAGTTTATAACGCCCGGGCGTGAAAATAAAAAATCCTATTTTTTCCACAAGCATGATCGTTTAGTCCCCAATTTTTTATTTTTCCAAGGGTAACAGGAGAAATTGGACCACAAAAATTGTTGTCCAATTTGTCCTGAGTACGCTGATACCTCATATGTGGGGGGGGGGGGAAATACTGTTTGGGCGCATGGCAGGGCTCTGAAGGAAAGGAGCGCCGTTTGACATTTTCAAGCTAAAATTGGCTGGAATTTAGATCGGACGCCATGTCGCGTTTGGCGAGCCCCTGATGTGGGGGGTTTCCACTGTTTAGGCACAAGTGACCCCATTTTGGAAACTAGACCCCCTAAGGAACTTATCTAGGTGTGTGGTGAGAATTTTGAACCCCCAAGTGCTTCACTAAAGTTTATGATGCCCGGCGTGAAAATAAAAAATCTATTTTATTCCCACAAAAATTATCTTTCAGTCCCCAATTTTTTATTTTCCCAAGGGTAACATGAGAAATTGGACCCCAAAAATTGTTGTCCAATTTGTCCTGAATACGCTGGTACCCTATATGTGGGAAAAAAAACTGTTTGGGCACTTCAGGACTCAGAAGGGAAGCAGTGACGATTTGGAATGCAGACTTTGATGGACTGGTCTGAGGGCGTCATTTTCAGTTTGCAGAGCCCCTGATGTGGCTAAACAGTAAAAAAAAAACACAGGTGACATCATTTTGGAACCTAGACCTCACAAGGAACTTACTTAGATGTGCCCCCTCTTTGGAACTAATCTGTTCCTGTGAAGTAAATTAGTAGTGCATGGCGGTGTGGTACAATTTGAAGCAATCCTACATACACAAGGCCAGGTTTGTCGGGGCAGGTGTCGCATTGATAGATGGTGTCCTTGCGTATTCCTCTTTTGTACTCGGCACCTTTTTTGTGGCTTACCTTTTCTATCAGTTGGTGGGACCACCCCCAGAAAATGCTGACCTGGTATAATACGAGCACCCTCAGTTCCGGAAGTACTGGGGCCCGCTCCTTCCCTCGTGCCAAAACATCAGGGGCTTAACCACTACCTCCTGGAACTGAAGGTATGACGTATCGGTGTGCCATGCACATCGTGACAGCAGGAAAGCATTGAGCACTGCCATTTGTACGATGTACACGGACAGCTTTCTGTACCACACCTTGGCCTTTCTCAAAGCACTGTACGGTTGGAGGAGTTGATCAGAGAGATCAACGTACCCATGTTTTTGTTGTACCCCAGTACACAGTCCGGTTTACTGACCTGTGTGGAGGTACCCCATACACTGCTGAGGGCACTGCCATCACCGTGCGGACGGCCTCACTAATCTTTTAAAAGTGTAAGGTACAGATAGATATGGCAAAAGAAAGAGTTAAAAAACTGGTCCTGGTCCTTGGTCTCAATGTATCTATTTAAATCACATATATATCTTATGGCAGTGTTCCTTAACCCTCCGTCACATACAACTGATCTGACAGGCGCTTCTCTTTTACTTTCATTTCTCCTTCCTCACCAGATTGTGAGGAAACCCACTCCCTCCAGGTAGTCTCCTGTCTCTTGAAGGTCTGTGAAACCTGATATCACAGTTGGATTTCAGAGCTTCAGGGGAGAGGATATAGCTGCACAGATCTCTCAGGCTCATTGTATGTGAATACGTCACATTCAGTAAGGTTGGTATTTTATGTTTTTATGCATCACAATAGTTTATTTAGCTTGTTTTATGAATGTATAGCACAAAATGTGAGGATATTTCATAGAAATAAGGGAGATTTTATAAAAGAAAGTGTGCTGCTCAGGCATATACAGTAGTTCCCTAACATATTCCTTCTCTTGCTTCAGATTATCTGCTGAAATGGAGAGGAAAATGTACAATTTATCCAATCAACTTGATGTTGAGGAAGTAACAAACATGCTGTTAGATGATAGAGACCTCACACTGAATGAGGATTTAGGAGAGGAAAGTGAGATTGATTCTCATGATGAGGTGGAAGAATGTGTCCTGGATTCTGAAACAGAGCAAGATGGTGACAGTGGTGAGGATGAAGAAGTTGCATCATATTATATTGGAAAAGATAAAAATACTAAATGGAACAAGAAGCCATTCCAGAAAAAACGTAGGGAACCTTTAAACATTATTACTCACCTTCCTGCAGTAATAGGAACTGCACGTAATGCAAAAACTGCAGTTGAATGCTGGAACAGTATATTTACAGATGACATTCTGGACTCTATTGTCACATATACCAACCAATATATAGACATTATAAAGGACAAGTACATCTGCAACAGAACCATCAAGCCCACAGATGAAATAGAACTGCGTGCTTTTTTTGGATTACTGTACCTTGCAGGAGCTTATAGGGCAAATAGACAAATTTTGGAGGAACTTTGGGGTAAAGATGGGGATGGAGTTGAAAAATTTAGCCTTGTTATGTCCATAAACAGATTCAAAATTCTAATTCGTTGCCTTCGGTTTGACGACAGAACTACCCGAACCGAATGCAAAACACATGACCGACTTGCTCCAATTCGTGATATATTTCAAAGATTTGTTGTAAACTGTAAACAAAGTTATTACCCTGGAGAGAATCTCACTATTGACGAAATGCTCCCTGGTTTTCGTGGTAGATGTGCCTTTCGTCAATATATTCCATCAAAGCCAAACAAATATGGAATAAAAATTTATGCCCTTGTTGATGCCAGTAAGACCTACACTTACAACCTGGAAGTTTATGCAGGAAAACACTGTGTGAGCAACAAACCCATTGATGTTGTAAAAAGACTGGCTGAACCCTTATTTGGATCGGGTCGCAATATTACAGCTGACAATTGGTTTACAAGTTGTGATCTGATTGATTATCTGAAAATTCAGAAGCTGTCATATGTGGGAACTGTAAGAAAAAACAAAAGGGAATTGCCGCCACAGTTTGTAAGTGTGAAAGAGAGACAACAGTACAGCAGTATGTTTGAATTCCATAATGGAAAGGCTTTAGTTTCCTATGTACCACATGCCAAAAAAATCGTACTTCTTCTATCAACACTTCATGATGATGCTGCCATCGATCCTGGGACTGGGGCAGAAAAAAAACCGGAGATAATTACATTTTACAATGCCACCAAAGGGGGTGTGGATACAGCAGATCAGATGTGCTCCACTTTCAACGTCAGCAGAAACATCAAACGCTGGCCAATGGTCATATTTTTTGCTATGTTGAATTTGGGTGGTATAAATTCACAAGTAATTTATCTTGAAAACAAGCTTGAACCACTCCGTAGACGATTGTATCTGAAAAAATTGGCCCATTGGCGTGAAAACAATCGGTATCCCCTCTCGCCTTCAAGTTCAGCTCAAAAGGTTCCGCCCAGAAGATGATGGTGAAAAGTCACCATCTGCACCACCTCACAAAAGAAGGAGATGCACCACCTGCCAAACGGAAAGTGGAACCAGAAGGCTTTCAAATTATGAATGTCTCAAATGTCATAAAGCAATTTGCCTGACACATGCAAAAATGGTGTGTAATTCTTGCTATTTGCTCTGCAAGTGTGACTTTTCTGGGGAAACCTCAGCATCTACTTCTGATTGAATATGTTTTTAATAGTACTTAAGGTACCTTAAAATTAAGTTTGTGTTCAAAAATTTTCTTTGTACATTTTTTTGAGAGAGTCGAACTGGGGACTATTTGGCGGGAGTTTTGAAAAGTTTGTATTTCATAGTTATTAGTTTTATGTTAAGTAAATGTTTTTGTTTGCAACTGATTATGTGTAGTCTCTTTTATTACATCCCTATGAAGGTCACTGATCACTTTTAGAGCACTGAAATTGCAAACATTAGATATTATAGGTATTTTTCCAGCAGGCGCCTGACAGGCACATTGTATGTGAACTCGTTAGTCCGAATATTGTATGTGACGGAGGGCTAACTGCGGTCCTCAAGAGCCACCAACAGGTCATGTTTTCAGTATTTCCTTAGTATTGCATGGGTGATAATTGCATCACCTGTGCAATAGTAAGGAAATCCTGAAAACATGACCTGTTGGTGGCTCTTGAGGACCGGAGTTAGGGAACATTGCCTTATGGTATAGAGATAAACCAACAGGTATACAGAAGGTAATTTTAATGACCAAATAAAAAAAAACAGTAAGTGATGTTCCTTATTAACCCTTTTCCGACATCAAGCGTAATAGTACGCCGATGTCAGACTTCCCCTGCCAGAGCCCGCACTTTTCCGGGCACATGTCAACTGATATATACAGCTGACATGTGCCCGCAACAGCCGCGGGTGGAATCATGATCTACCCTCGGCTGTTAACTAGTTAAATGCCGCTGTCAATTTCTGACAGCGGCATTTAACTTGCACTTACCGGAAGCGTGTCACTAATCCCGCCCATTGGTGACCTCGTCAAATGATCGTGGGTCACCGATGGGTTGGCATGACAGCCAAAGGTCTCCATCAGACCTCTATGGTTGTCATAGCAAGTGAGCATTTCTGCTACACACAGG
Source organism: Ranitomeya imitator (assembly GCF_032444005.1). Classification (NCBI taxonomy): domain Eukaryota; kingdom Metazoa; phylum Chordata; class Amphibia; order Anura; family Dendrobatidae; genus Ranitomeya; species Ranitomeya imitator. The sequence continues at coordinate 560,492,232 of NC_091284.1, read as the reverse complement.
CGATCTGATCATCTCCTGTGTATAGCAGAGGCGATTAAAGTAGTGCAGCTTCTAGTCTCCCATAGAGACTATTGAAGCATGCAAAGAGTAAAACAAAAGTTCTTAATAATATTAAGAAAATAAAAGATATATAAAAGTTCAACTTACCCCCCTTTTGCCCCATTAAAAATAAAACAATAAAGAAAAAAATAAACACATATTTGGTATCACCGCGTTCATAATTGCCCGATCTATCAATATATAAAAAGAATTAACCCGATTGCTAAACAGCATAACAAGAAAAAAACTCAAAACATCAGAATTACATTTTTTTGGTTGCCGCTACATTGCAATAAAATGCAACTGGTGATCTTAAGATCGTATCTACACCAAAATGGTATCAATAAAAACGTCAGTGTGGCGCGCAAAAAATAAGCCCTTATCCAGCCCCTGATCACGAAAAATGGAGATGCAACAAGTCTTGGAAAATGGCGCCTATTTTTTTTTTATTTACCAAAATGTGGAATTTTTTTACCACTTAAATTAAAAAGAACCTCGACATGTTTGGTATTTATAAACTTGTAATGACCTGGAGAATCATAATGGCAGGTAGGTTTCAGCATTTAGTGAACATGGTAAAAAAAAACAACAATGTGGAATTGCACTTTTTTTTACAATTTCACTTCACTTGGAATTTTTTCTCATTTTCCAGTATATAACATGTTAAAACCAATGGTGGCATTCAAAAGTGCAACTTGTCCTGTAAAAACCAAGCCATCACATGGCCATTTTGACCAACAAATAAAAAAGTTAGGCTGTGAGAAGAAGGGGAGCAAAAAAACAAAAATGCAAAAACAAAAATACTTCTGGTCGTGAAGGGGTTAATCCCTAAAGAAACAGTTTGGTGTTTCTGGGGATATATATTGCACAATCGCTTTGGCCCTCAGGTATCCCTGAACATTCTCAAAGAAGACCTTGGTCACTGTTCTGCTGGTATTCCATATGTACCTTACTCTTGCACTTACCCAATGGCCTACATGAAGTAGAGGATTTGTACAGAATTGTTTATGGTAATCAAAACACATAACCAGGTAAATAGAATCATAGCATGTTAGAGTTGGAAGGGACCTACTGGGTCATCTGGTCCAACCCCCTGCTCAAAGCAGGATTCACTAAATCGTCCCAGACAGATGTCAGTCCAGCCTCTGTTTGAAGACTTCCTTTGAAGGAGAACTCACCACCTCTCGTGGCAGCCTGTTCCACTCATTGATCACCCTAACTGTCAAAAAGTTTTTTCTAATATTAAAATAATAAAATATTATTGAATCATAGAATATCCACCATGTGAGTCATGCAGAGACACAGGAATATCGTAGGGGTTCATCATGGTAGCCATACAGGTAGGGGATGTTTTCACAGAAGGGCAATTTTTCTTATGGAGATGATGGTATGATGATCCTGTATGGATTCACTGATGAACCCTACCATTACAGGGGGAAAAATGTGTAGGGATTAGATGAGAAAGGAGAATCATAAAAAACCCAAAATTTAAATAATTATAAATTTTTAAAATGCCACCAACCTGTGGCTGCACCAAAAAATCACAACAAAACAAACCATGAAAAACTCAACGAAGGCTTACCCTGGGGTCCCTAATAAGCCCTGATATCGCCAATGGGTCCCTCTACCCACACAATAGATATAGACTAAGGGTACCCCTCACATACTAAGCAGATATCACACCTATGTATAGGGAATCCTAGACCCCAACACCGTGAATATAAAAACAAATGAGACCATGTGGTGGGCTAATGGCGGGCATGAAGCGTGTAGATAAAACACTTATTTACCATATCTAAGACCAGGCGTTTTTTCTCTACTGATAAGTACACTCAAAAAAGGCACCTGTGCAGTGGAACAAAGACAGCAGTATATTCCATGGGCTAATTTATATGTCCCACGATGGGTATCTGCCCGATAGACAGTAGCCTGCAGTCCATAAACAAATGCCACAATCCACTGCCACGATCAATAGATCATATCAACATCTGTACGATTGGTACTTAACGTTCGATGCCGTGCCACGCCGACAGCCCACTATCATGAGTCGCCTCAACGCGTTTCACCCCTCAGGCTCATCAGGAGGCTAGATAAAGCTGTCATGTGTCTCAATGATAAAAGATAGAGGTGAGTTATGATGCCATTTACCTCAGTTTAAATGAGATGCCGCTGGAAAACCATGCGTGTCCGCACTTCCTGGATGCAGCCCGGAAGTCGTCATCCTCATGGTGGGTTGTGGGAGTGAATCCCACTGTGCCTGCGCAAGGTGGCACGCACAGGAAAGATTTCCTGTCCCTATTGCGCGTCACCCATATGCGCTGTGTCTGGGTATCAACTGGGCCTGCGCAGAGTGGCACGCAGATATAAGCCCTCCCACCGCTGACTGTGTGTCAGATATGCTTACTATATCTTAGTCACCATAGTTACGGAGTACGCTACGGCGCTTGCGCAAAGCGCCCTCTCCGCACTACTGCACGTCCAAATCCTGTAATGCCGGCCAGGCGGGATTTATATGTAAAATAACGGCGCATGCGTACAAAAGAACGCTGTGTATTGCGTATTGCTTTAATGCTCCAAAACTAGGAGCTCCCAACTTCATGGTTTCGCTAGATGTCTTGCGTTAGGCACTTTACATAATGCTGCTCCAAGGCATTAATAAGATCTCAAAAAGAATCATTAAGTTCTAGCCTATTCTAAAAGCAACTTTCCACAGTACTTATTACAGGTTTTCATCTACTTTCATAGTTTAAATATAACCTATCCTTTCTGATATATTTGAGTGGAGCATAAAATGATGAAATATTGAGGATGCCCATGTCCAGTACAGCATCAATACCTATTCTCTCTACATGTTGCGCCACCATTAGAGAACCCAATCTATGTATAGACCCCACGTTTTGCCTATGCTTTAAAGCTCGGGACTAACCAACCTATGTATACAGCAGATGTACCGCCCAATAATAGATCCAAGGTTATGGATATACAACATTTAATGCATCCATGCTCATTTCCAACATTCAGTAGGTTGTCACCTATATAACCTTCCTCCATTCGGAGCCTGAAGCTGCAAAACACATCTATGTGGTGGTTTAAAGAGCCTACATCAATGCTCTTTACTCAGCGTACCAATACTTTCCCCAGCGGCTTCTCCAAATTGAGGAAATTTTTATTTTTAAGATTTTGCAACACACAAATCTGTGTATGTTCCCCCTATCAAGGAGGAGATAGACAAAAGCGAAGCATGGAGAGAACCATCTTGTTTTATGGTCACAAATATGTTATATCATACCCTAATTTCTCATATATGTACAATTCACATGGACAAAGTCCTCAGAAGGGCATTAACACTAAAGAAAACATGTGAATGATTGTTGCTCATTTAGGCCTGAGAGATGAGAAACCAGAACATCTTTGAGGATAAGTAGCTTCTGGACATTAATAATTATATATTTATTAAGTTGTGCTTTGGGCTATTAATTATCCCAATGTTCTTGTGTCGCTGCGTGACATGCATCTATCAGGCCTGACTGAGAATTTTACTCTAAACCTGCTTATCTGTGACTATTCCATGTTAAGATTCCTTTTAGCTCTTCTTTTTCCCTCTTTTTTAGTTTGTTCAAAAAAGTTTAAAATGTATCAGATGAAGTGTTTGGTACGTTACTTTCTATAATTAAGATTATTGTACTATTTACGTCTTTAAGCAACGCTGAATAGTCTACAGGCAGTTAAGTAATACCAAATAAAGAGAACGGTATTAAATGGCGGCATCATGTAGGTAAAATACGTACGTGTGCACAAATGTGTGCTGGCCGGACTTATAATACACCTTGTCGTAACTATAACATGCAAGGGGGTTGTGGAAACCACAAGAAAACGACAACAAGAACGGAATATAATAAATAACAGATAAGCCTTTATTAATATAAATCGCATACAAATAAAATACGGACCATAACAAGGAACAAAGTGCCAAGATAGTGGAACACACAGGGACACTGCTACCTGTGCAGAGAACAGGTAGCAGTGTCCCTGTGTGTTCCACTATCTTGGCACTTTGTTCCTTGTTATGGTCCATATTTTATTTGTATGTGATTTATATTAAAAAAGGCTTATCTGTTATTTATTATATTCCGTTCTTGTAGGCAGTTAAGTAATATAGACTTTAATGGTAAAGGAGCTAAAATATTATATTTTAGTAAAATAAAATAGATTATCCAATTCCTTTGTTCTGTGCTAATACATAAAATCATGGCAGAAAGTGTTGGCACCCTTAAAATTGTTCCAGAAAATGCAGTCTAGGTTTCTTATTTCTCTGTGTCAGAATAGGGGTCCTCCTAGGTCTCCTGCCACAGCATTTAATTTCATTCAAATGTCAGAAGATAATTTGCGCTGACAATGATGCACCTGAGTCTGTAGGACAACTTGAATTTCTTTGGAACTTGATTGAGGCTGCTTATCCACCATCCGGGACAATCCTGCATTGCAACCTTTCATCAATTTTCTGCTGTCAGCATCCAGGGAGATTAACTACAGTTTCATGGGTTTATTATGTTGTGCACAATGGACAAAGGAACATCAAGATCTCTGGAGATGGACTTCTAATCTCGTGATTGTTGACATTTGTAAACAATTTTAGTCCTCAAGTCTTCAGACAGTTCTCTTGTTCTCCATAGTTACTGACACACAATGCAAAGATTAAAGGTACCTTCACACATAACGATATTGTTAACGATATCGTTGCTATTTGTGACGTAGCAACGATATCGTTAATGAAATCATTCTGTGTGACAGCGACCAACGATCAGGCCCCTGCTGGGAGATCGTTGGTCACTGAACAAAGTCCAGAACTTTATTTCGTCGCTGGACTCCCTGGAGACATCGCTGGATCGGCGTGTGTGACACAGATCCAGCGATGTCTTCACTGGTAACCAGGGTAAACATCGGGTAACTAAGCGCAGGGCCGCGCTTAGTAACCCGATGTTTACCCTGGTTACCATGCTAAAAGTAAAAAAAAAAAAACACTAGATACTTACCTACAGCCGTCTGTCACCGCTCTGCTTTCCGGCTCACAGACAGTACAGGAGGAGAGCAGAGAAGCAGAGCGCAGCGCTGGAGGACAGACAGCGGTAGGTAAGTATCTAGTGTTTGTTTTTTTTTACTTTTAGCATGGTATCCAGGGTAAACATCGGGTTACTAAGCGCGGCCCTGCGCTTAGTTACCCGATGTTTACCCTGGTTACCGGCATCGTTGGTCGCTGGAGAGCGGTCGGTGTGACCAAACAGCGACGCTGCAGCGATCCGGATCGTTGTCGGTATCGCTGCAGCGTCGCTTAATGTGAAGGGGCCTTAAGTCAACTTCTCTCATTTTTATCTGGTTTCAGGTGTGATATTTATATTGCCCACACCTGTTACTTGCCACAAGTATCCCTTGTTGAAGCAAAGTTGTTGCTTCTGGAAAGATGCCAACAATTTTGTCAGATCCATTTTTGGGATTTTGTGTGAAATTATGTCCAGTAAGTGTGATCTTATGACTTGTCCTATCTGTGAACATATTAGTCATATCTTATCCCACATTCTCCAATTGACTTATGTAGTGTGTATTGTAAAGTCTCACATCGAGAAAACCGATTTCTTTATTTTTTTTTTAATTCATGTGTTTAAAAATAGACAACAATAAGAAGCAAAAATACCACGCTATAAAATGCCACACTACGGAGGCTACCACTATATATGAACACTCTATTGGTGCGTATAGAAATCAGCAGGCTGAGGGTCAAAGATGGAGATCTGATACGCGCCCACAACAAGGAACTAATAGTCCCAGATGGACAGCCCAATACAAATGTAGTGTCTCTCGCACCCTGACGAAGAGGTGCGTCCCACCTCGAAACACGTTGGTTAATTCTGACCCTCCTGTGCTCCTGTAGAACTAGTGACGTCACTGTCAGGACGAGTGGCCGACCAGCATCGGCCATCTTCCTGTTCTCCGCATGCATCCAGGGACGCTACCGGCCGGGGCGCCTCTGGCTCTGCACCGTCTACATCTCCTCCGCCCCACCCGCTCTGACGTTAGAGCGGCACAGGAATCCCGCATACCAGTAACATCCACTCTGCGGCCAAGGGGACACTCCTCCACTCCCAAACAAGGTAGGCGAGAGACACTACATTTGTATTGGGCTGTCCATCTGGGACTATTAGTTCCTTGTTGTGGGCGCGCATCAGATCTCCATCTTTGACCCTCAGCCTGCTGATTTCTATACGCGCCAATAGGGTGTTCATATATAGTGGTAGCCTCCGTAGTGTGGCATTTTATAGCACGATATTTTTTGCTTCTTATTGTTGTTTATTTAATCGGCAGAGGTCGGAACAACCTCTGTCCAAATACCAGCTGCATTCCCTTATTTTCCTTCCTCCTTTTGGACCCATATATGTGCAGCGCCAGTGTGGTTATCGGGTGAGTATATTTCATTGTTTAAAAATAGAATATTTTTAAAGAAAAAACAAGCTGAACACATAACTAATGGTTTTTATCATGCTACACTTCTTGAAATTGAAATTGCAATACCAAGCAGTAAAAGTTATATTTCTTTAAAGTGTAACCACTAGTTTTAATTTGTTTTCAGAAATCAACAGTACAGATCAATATAAGAAACACTAAAATATTTATTTTCATAGAAATCTGTTTCTGTTTCCTCTTGAACTGATCATTCATGCTCAAAATTCTCAATTCACGGGTAAAATCTGCCTTTAGTGAATACAGTTTTTCCAATTATGAGATACAAGATGACAGTTGATGCTCCTAAAGTTCTATGCAAAACTGTAACTGTCATTTCATAAAAACTTGCAGCAGAATGTCTTCCTTCCTCTAGCTCCTCTCACCTCCTTTCTCCATAGAATTTTGAGAGCACTAACTGTCATCTAGAAATGGGAAATCTATCTTCAGTTAATGTAGAGTGTTCAGATTCTACCAATGAATTAAGAGGGAAAGATTAGTCCAAAAGGAAAATAAGAATATTTCTTCAATAATATATACTTCAAAGCTGCTTATTTTCATGTGCACTATTAATTTGTGAAATGAAATAAAAATTGAAACAACAATCACTCTCTAACCCCTTCACCCCCAGCTTGTTTCACCATTCAAACCAGGCCAAATTTTACTATTTTGACCAGTGTCAGTTTATATGGTAATAACTGGAATGCTTCAATGTATCCCAGTGATTCTGAATTTTATTTCTCTTGATACTGCGAAACTATGTACCAGGATCATCTCCCCAGGATACAGCGGGCCATGGACAAAGAACATGACTAGATAACTCATGGAGGAACTATCCTTTACTGCAAACCAAAGCTGAGTTTCTCAAACAACAAAGGAAAACAAAGTAAAGGTTCACATACACCTAGTCAGAATTGGCCAGGACCTCAGTGCTGCACAACCTATAGTCTCCAAATGTTCTATAAAATATGCTATAATTTGCCTGACCCATGCTTCCGCCTAATGCGGTAGCCAATGGGTTAACCACGGACAAAGATGCAATTAGATGGGTGCAAAGGGCCAACTCAGCAGTGGTTCAACACAGCAGTTGACAAACCTATCAATTCTTCAATCCACCCTTTCCTCCCACCCACAGGTGAATCTCCATGGAGATTGTTTTGATAAGAGTATATGTATATAAGCCTCCAAATGCTAAGAGCAATTAGTTCTAGTTCAAAGAGCTCTAATTGCAAACAATGTCTCTGTCTGACAATGCACATTTTGCACCAAGCTCTCTCTAGGTACTTGTGCACGCTCCTACCATGATCACTGTGGTGGGGCCTGAGCTCAAGGTTACCAACAGTAGCCTGGTTTCAGAGGAAAGTGGCTGATCGTCCATTCGGCCATTAGCTGGGAGGCTGAGAAGTGGATGCTGGGCTTGTCACTTGAAGAGTTGTCTTAGCGCAATAGGTTAGCAGGAGGTTCTCCACATTACAGTAGGTGGCTTATGGAAAATCCAACTCTGCATCCTACTGTAGTCATCATCCCAAATTAATTATTTCCCTCTATTAAGCGTCACATGAACAGGTAAACTTTTCTCCAGTACTCTGGTTAGTTTCTGGGGAACAACAATCTCTAAGCTCCTAGAATGGCAGTGAATCTCTTCCTCACTGTCCTCCTGACAGCTCTTTCTTCCAACTGAAAAATACCATGAGGTCTGCAAATCAGTCTATCAAAGAGGCAACAGTGGTCTCTTGTGGATTGAGTCTGATACTGCAAGTTTATTCACAACCATCTCTCATGCCACCTCAGTAGAGGTTGGTGTCCCCAACACACCTTCCTGAATGAAGTCATATTGCAAGTAGTGCTGTAGGGGTATGCCTGTGTTGGCCCAAGTGGTCCTTCACAGAACTGGAGCTGTCTATTACTCTGGTGCATTATCGCTGGGGACAGCCACAAATTGCACTGGGGCAGTTGTCTCTTCCTATATATCATCCACAACCACAGGTTGTGCAACTATCTCTCTGGAGGGCAACATTGAAACAGAGGTGACCTCTGTCTGCAAGAAAGTGGGCACAGCCCACTCATCAATATCTATGGTAGGGTCTGCTCCCCTCGGCTAAGGTTCAGGTGTCGCCTTCACAATCACTGGTTCTATGAACTGGCACTGTTGCAGCATGCTGTGATGGAGATTTCTAGTGGGCCCCCCAATCTCCACAGATTCCATCTCAGACATGAGGAAATTGGGCCATACTCCTTTTCACCACATACGGTACCACCTGCCACCGGTCAGCTAACTGTCACAAGTGTATCACGCCAACCTGTGAAATCTGTAGGTAGAAGGGTAGAAGATAAGTGCATATTATGAATCACAGATCTTCCATTTAGCTTGTGTATTTGGATCCCATATTGAATTAATTTGGTTTCCTTTGGTGCTAAAGAGAGTAACAACCCTTTCTATGCTGGTCAGAAACATTCAGCTCTATTTCATCTGCTTCTGACCTGGCCGTTAACTCTTCCTGTAAAACTTGGCCAGACTTTCTTTGTCCTGCCCGTAAAAGCACTGCTTCCTTGCTGTTAGGAGACGCTATGCAGAATAGGAGTTCATTGTTGCTAGGAAATTCATCTTCCTGTGCTGTGTGCTAAAGCTAAGTAGTTGAAGTTTGGTATTGGAGTTGTGGTGTTCTTGTAGGATGCTGTGGCACATGTGTGTTTATCTCCTTTTCGCTTTTCCCATTTAGCTTATTCTTCCCTATCTCTATCCTCTTCTCTATTGTTGGATAGTGCTTTTGTATGATAGAGGTTTTCTGTTATCCCTGTTTTGTCTTTGTGTCTGGTTTAACTTTCATTTTTGTCCCATGTCTCAAGGTGTGGGAGAGGGGACAGATTAAGGTTTTTACAGGAGCATAGTAAGGTCAGAGTCTCTGGTCTCTCTACCTTTAAGAGTACCCCTGGGATAGGAATAGTTAGGGTCCTAGCTTCAGGGACAGTTTGAAACACCTCTTCCTTACTGAAGACCGTCACAGCAAGACACTAACTTTCCAGACCTGCCTTTTGACTCCAACCATCACTCTTTCACCCTGGGCAAACACTTCCTTCTGCACCAGTCTTGGGTCAAGATGAGTCACCTGTCTCAACCTATCACTCATCACTTTGTGCACCGCTCTCAAGCACCTCTGGTGCTCCTGAGCCCATGCGCTAGTGGTCCGAGTAGGGTCAGCCATGGGATCAAGCATATGCAAGTCTTCAATTTCTCTATGTACCCTCCTGAACATCAGCATGTGGGCCAAGTGTCATACTATGCATCCGATTGTTATAGGTCCACATCAGTTCAGACAGATACTCAGGCCAGCGCACTTTTTGATTATTCTCCAGGGTGCATAGCATTTGAAGTAGGGTGTGGTTGAAATGTTCACACACACTGTTGCATTGAGGACAATAGGGTGTCATCCCAGACTGCTCAATACCATAAAAATGCTAGAGTTCCTTCATTATGGCTTCATGGAAACACACTTTTTGATCATAATAAATCCACTGTGGACACTCAAACACTTGAATGAAATGATGACATATTAACTCAGCGGCTGGTCTCTGGTAGGTGCTGCCACTATGTATTAAGTGAAATGATCAGTTTGCACCAAACAATAACATGAACTGGAGAACCCCATTTGCATAAAGTCTATCATGAGTGTCTCCAAATGAGCGGAAGTCCGGTTGGTCTGAATGGGAACTCACTCTTCCAAACTCTTGCTCAACCCATATGCACAACATTTTTGGCACCTAAAATTACCATCTATTCTAGATCTGGGCCATTCTCTGTAGCCACTTCTAAATCTTATCACTCCCAAAATGAGCCCCACTCTCAGGGGCCTCTCAAGTGGCTAATGGACTCAACATCATAGGAATTACCATTGCTGCAACTTGTGAGTGTAGGTAAATCTTACAACACAAGAGACCCTGGATCACACTCAGCTTATCCCATTGATGCAGCAGTTTTTACCCCACCGAGGGCTGTCCTGCCCGCTCCATTGGTTGGGGCCAATTTTGGCATTGACCTAGTGTTTCACCTGCAGCACATCTCTATTGTTCTTCTATGCCCGAATCCGAGGGGGATTTTTGAGCATTGAGGGCATCCCTGAAGCCACCCCACTTGAATATACCATGCTCTGGAAGATAGGCAGTTAACCAAGGTTGGGGTCTCAGTATCCTCAAGTTAATAATCGATACACCTAGCCAAATTGGACGGTTCTTGTGCTTTCGAGATGTGTCTCTTAGCAGCTCATCCAAGTAACCAAAAAGGCTCTCACCTCTTACAATGTTTTTGACTGAGGTCACGTCTGGATGTCCTGAACCTTGCTGGCCGCTGATTGTACTCCTTTGAGAGTCACCACATTACCCAGGTATTGTATATGGTCTAGGAACAATTGACATTTTTTGGGCTTGATTTTCAGTCCATGGTCTCAAAGTCACTGCAAGATCTGCTGTAGTTTCTGCAAATGATGCTCGAATGACATCCCGAACACCACCCCATCATTAAGGTAGAATCACACTGAATCACAGTTCTGGGTGCATTTGAAAGACCAATAGCATCCTGTTAAACTTGTAGAGTCCCATCAGGGGGATGAACACCGTCTTTGCCTTGTCTTTCTCTGCCACTGAAACTTGCCATTATCTGCTGGCCAAATTGAGGGTGAAGAAGTACTTAGTTCCACCCAGAGCAGATAGCGATTCTTTTATTTGGGATAGAGGATAAGTTTCCCATACTGTGTGAGCATTTAATTTTCTGTTGTCGAGACAGAATAGGAGGAACTTGTCCTTCTTACATTCTAAGACCACTGTGTGCACTGCCCCATAGACTCTGTCCCATTTACCCATGGACTCTGCCCCACTCTATCCATGAACTTTTCTCCACGGTCTATGAGCCTGATACAAGGGCAGCACTGTGCAACTTGAAGGCACCATTTGTCTACAAAAAAGGCAAGGTACGAAATGGATGACCCGATGATCGAACCAGATAAGGACTATGTGGTCTGTGCTCCTGGACTGCTGGAGCTGCGGTTATGTTGGCCAATGGGCCTACAGTTAAAGGAACTTAGACATTGTGTTTAGGTCATGCGGACCCATGAAAAAATAATGGATGACCAGATGTGCCTGCCGGGTTGAAGCTGCAAGGACAGTGCCATTGACTGTTGGGCAGATATTGTTGTGTGAATTTATGGGTCAATGTTATTAATGAACTTGAACTTTATGTTCCATAAACGAGTGGGACCATTATCAGTACTGTATTTTGTGTGTTTTAGGTGTGCATTGTTGTCTTGCAGAGGTCGCTCTGGTCAAGGATGACCATGTTTAAAGAAAATGCAATATAAAGGTGTGACAGAGACTATCATGTTCCTGCCTCTGAAGACAACAATTGTGTACTGTGAATAGTGTCAGGCATTTTATACATGTATTGTGATATGTGAAGTGTGAATTGTGCCATGAATTTTAGAAGCGTAATAATACATAGTTTTATAGGTGCTGATACTACAGTGTGTGTATGTAAAAGTAATGTATAAGTGACTCTGGAACACTCAGCTCAGGTATAGAGAAAGAATATGAATTAGTATATAAGGTAGGAAATAGTTAATATTTGGTACTAGCCCACAATTTGAGGGCGCTAGTGAGACAAAAAGGGAACAACTTCCCAGTTTTAGTCAATTAGAGCCAGATAGTGAAAGTATTCATTGGAAACAAGGTGAAGTTCAAGTAGAAATGGGCTGAAAGCACTGTGGTGACAAATCGTTCTGAGGTATGACGTCATACAAAACTCCCAGCAGAGATTCCTGCAATGTCAAGTTGGGGGATATGGAGAGCATTGACAACCCTTCATACAGTGAAAGATGGACATGCAACCGCGTGAGGGAAATGTAGCGGATCTCGGGAATACTGCCTTTCCGGGAAATCCCAAGGGCGAACAGGACCTGTTAAATTAGGGATAGTCCAAGCTGAAAGTAAGAAAATTATTGAAATGTACTATGTTGGTGGAACAATAACTGGAGGGTGCTGTGCCCGGTAATGCATGTTAAAGATTGATGTACTTGAACTGTCCTGGAAAGCTGAACTTGATAAAATGAGCCATGTGTCCCCTGATGTGTGTGCAACTGATACTGGAACTGAGGACATGGAAACAGCGATGGCCTCCGGCCTACAAGTGAGTACAATTATGGATGAGCGACTGTGCTTGGTGATATTCGGTTATCACTCGAGTATCACGGGCCTCGAATGTACTCGTTACTTTGAAAATAATGGGCTATGATTTATGTAAAACTCAAATCCCTGCTCCGCATTTTTGATGAATGTTACACAGCCACTAAGCATGCGAGGATTATGTGCACGTCACTGTAACGCTGTAGCCATCTTGGTTGTGGCATTAGTGTGATTGGCTTGCCATGTGACATCATCAGTGGTTTACGATAAAAACAGGCACTGCCCGGCTTGGCACACTGACACCATTGCACAGTTCTGTGACACTTTGTTTTGGAGGGAGAGAGTGCTTTTCTAGGCCTGTGTAGGCCTGTGAGTGCACAGTATAAACAATCGGAGGCCTGTAGTGTTGATACTGGTGCTGAAGCTGAGTCATCATACTAACAGCCCTTCTAAGGGCTAATCATTTGCTTTTCTGTTTGTATCACATGCAATCTGCATTTAGCGTAGGGAGGGAGAGTCGCAGGAGCAGGGAGAGTGATAGAATCCAGTTTGTAGTGAGGAATTAGTGCTGTACCGTCAGTTGTGCGGGCAATTATATATCTGCATTTTTTTGCGGGGGGTGAAAAATTGATTATATTTTGATCCATTGAGTATTTGATCCATTGAGTGTTATATAACACTCCAAAAAATAATGAAAACATTTCCCACAGTTAAATTTATTACTGATACACTATTCTGTGTTCTGGATTTGTATATATATATATATATATATATATATATATATATATATATATGAAGCATAATAGCAACGACTACTGCATGTAATATATCGGCCCCATAATGTTCATCCAGAAATGGATCATATGCCGGTAAAAAATACTACACTGTCCCAAGAAGACCCAGGTGCTGACTGGAAATAATCTGCACCAAGCCTACATACTAATCTGATGTTAAAGAATGTGGCAGGTGCAGCAAAAAAATACATAAAAAAAAATAATAAAGTATGCAGCCTCCTAGCAATCTAGATAAGACACAGTGTTATACTACACCTAGCACTGCATGCACCTGTGGGTGTCAATACTCAAGATGAAAAACCTAACGGTACATATTACCTTTAAAAAGCGAAGCTCCCCGCTGACCACCACACGTGGCACGCCGATTCCTGCCGAACCCCAACGCGCGTTTCGCGATAGCTTCCTCTTGGGGGCGTATGTTATATAACACTCCAAAAAATAATGAAAACATTTCCCACAGTTAAATTTATTACTGATACACTATTCTGTGTTCTGGATTTGTATATATATATATATATATATATATATATATATATATATATATATATATATATATAATATAGTATAATACTCTGAAAAAAGGGTTTAACAATCTTGCAGGCTTAAATTTGTTACCCAGACAGTATTACGTAGTCTGGGGTACATTTCCTATGATATATAGAAGTGGAAAAACCGCTAAGTTTTCTAGGCTTAATTTTCTCAGCCATACAGTTTTATGTGTTCTGTCGTACATTTCTGTGGTATCTGGCACTTCAAAAAATAGTTAAAAAATTAGCTGGATTACATTTCTCACTATTTCGTAGTCTGGAGGATTCAGTGATATTATCTAACACTACAAAAAAGCATTGACATTTTTTTCTGAATTACAGTTCTCATCCAAAATATTTAGAATTGAGAGTCCTCAGTGGTTGATACCTTTTAATGGCTAACTGAAAAGATGGTAACAAATTGCAAGCTTTCGAGACTACACAGGTCTCTTCATCAGGCAAAGACTAAAAGAAATTCTGAAGAATCGCATATTTGTGCACAACATAGCACAGAAAAAAACATGGATAAGACAGGTGACATGAAGCAGATTTACCATGAGTGATAAACAGTTATGTCCATAAATATTGGACCAGTTCATAGATAGGGAATGTTTTATTGTCCTCTGATTGGGGTCTGGTTCTGTTGTGATGAACCCTCATAGTCTGAGGGGCAAGTTCCTTAGTTGATGTAAAAAGACATAAATCCATGCGACACATTGATTCCTGCACTAAGACTGTCAAAGGTCGTCATCAGTTTATATTCCCATACTCTTCTGTCTCTCTTAGATTTGAAGCTACCTTTTAACACAAGTAATTTCATGTCCATAATGTTATGATTTGGGAGACAAAAATGTATTGCCACAGGTAGATCCATTCTTTTTTCTCTTATTGTGTGGCGGTGAGAATTCATTCTTGTTCTCAGTTTTTGTCCTGTCTCGCCCAAATAGTAAATATTTTTCTATCTATTGGCAAACACGGTACCAAGATATATATCTTTCCTAGTTCTCATCCAAACACTATTCCGTGGTCTAGGGGATATTTTCTGTGATCTATGAAACTGAAAAAAAGCATTCAAAAATTTTGCAGTCTTACGTCTATTCGCCATACAATAGTACGTGGTCTGGGGTACATTTCTGCAATATATAACACTCCAAAAAGCATTTAAAAATATTGCTGGGTTAAATTTGTCACCCATGTGGTGTTATGTGCTTGGTGGTACATTTATTTGGCATATAACACTCTCAAAAAGTGTTGAAACATTTTTCTGAATTGAATTTGATTGTCATTCATAAACTTTTGCTTTCATTCTGTTACTTTTCAGTGGTATAAAGCTCCCAAAAACCACTTTGACTGCTGCAAGCAACCAATTTTTTTTCTTCTATTAAAAATAAAGTTGGTTTAAAGAGACATATGAATTACAAAATGTGTAAGATGTGTGGCAATGAGCTTGGAAGGTGCTGATGATGGTGCATGCAGATGCCGAGGTCGTGAGGCAGGTGTGACTATGCCTGTTGCAGGAGCATAAGAAACACGCCCCTCCGCAACACATAGGTTCCTGTCCCACTTTGCAAGGAGGCACAGTACACTACTTCTGAAGCCAGAAATGTGTGAACAGGTGGTCGTTGAATAGCATATAGTGATTCCAACAGGTTTGATAGTACTACCCAGTCTTCCACACTGTCCTATCTCACCATCCTACAGTCTGGATCACTTTATCCTCACCCTGTTCCTCCTTCCTCCACCATGTTGAGACCCAGGAAACTAGTGATCCCACACTAGGACACTTCGAGGAGCTCTTTGCAACATTTCTTGATTGTGGCCTGCATTCTCTAAGAGGGACAGGGGGAAGGCTGCTTAGTGATGCACAAAACTTAGAGCAGCCACGGCCACAAGAAGATGATGGAGGGGAATAGCAAATTTTGGCTAAGGAGGAAGATGATGATGAGACACAGTCTTGTTTTTGTTAAGTCCCGAAGTCATGAAAACCAGGGTGTGGGGGTGTAAGACGAGGTGGTGGATGATGAAGTCACCAACCTAACCTGGGGAGTTGGCATGCAGAGCGAGGTCAGCAGCACTGAGGGGAGAGATCTGCAACACCGAAACAAACAGGAAGAGACAGTGGGGTGACCAGATTTAGAAAGCGGGCAACTGTTCCGCAGAGCATTAACATTCCTGAGTTTCTCCATCAAAGTAAGTGTTCCCAGTTATGGACTTTTTTAAAGAGAGGTCTGAAACAAACAAAATGGCCACTTGTAACCTGTGCCAAGCCAAGATCAGCAGGGGTCTGACCACTATGAACCTAACCACCACCAGCATGATCCGGTACATGTCACTTAAGCACACGACTCAGTGGGCTGAATGCCTGGGTCCACAATTGGTGCCATCAGGTGCCAATACTGCCTTTTCCCCTGTGCTAGATGCTCCACAATCCCCTGTCCAAAATACTGGCACAAATGATCCCTGCTCTGCAACTGTCCTTGCACATTCTGACTTACCATCATCAGATAATTTCAAATCCTTGTCCCAGCACAGCGTTCAGCTGTCCTACCCCAGGCCTTGGAATGAAAGAGAAAGTTTACAGCCAATTACCCATATGCCCAAAGGCTAAAAGAACACATTTAAATGGCTGCTTGCAGTGGCAATGTTGCCATTTTGGCTTGTTGACATGGAAGATATGCACCGACTCATGGCGGCAGCCATCCCTTGATACCTGGTCCCCAGCCGTCACTTTTTCTCCCAGTGTCGCATCCTTGCCTTGCACCAGTACGTGTCCAGGAACATCACCCATGCCCTTACCAATGCTGTCACTGGGATTGTCCACTTAGCGACTGACAAATGGACAAGTTTTTATGGCAGAGATGCTACATTTCTCTGATGCACACTGCATGGACATTGTGGAAGCTGGGGCTAGGTCACACCCTGGCATGGCACGTGTTCTCGATGCCAAGGATTGCTGGCGCTACTTTGATCAGGGTTTCTTCCACCTTCTACGGCAGTTCCGGTATCCCTCCTGCTCCTCCTCCATCTCCAATGTGCTATCTCAGAGCACATCATTCACATGAGTCAGAAGTTGGAAGCTCTGGAGCACTACCTCAGCAAAGCGCAGCAGGCTCTGCTGAAGCAAATTTTTCTGGTAGACAAACCGCACACAGCGGCATAGTTCCTTAAAGAATAACAAACCAGACAGATCTGAGGTTCTTGCCTCTGGGCTTCCAACCAGTCGTATGTGATAATGGGTGTAACCTAGTGATGGCTATGAAGCTTGGCAAGCCCAAAAATGTACCATGGTACCATAACTTGGTAGTACAGCGGCTTCTGAAAACTTTCCCAAATTTGGTAGAGCTTCTGGCTATGGTATGCTGCATCAATGCCCACTTCTGCAAGTTGGCTACAGCTGCCACCACCCTGGAGGTGCTGCAGCATCTGCAAGTGCCAGCTCACCGACTGGTGTGAGAAGCCACCATGCACTGCAATGCCAAACTGGGGGGTCATAACAGACAGGCGCCTTCGTCTGTCAACTGAGAGTGCTCACAGACTCACTCTCATGAAAATTAACAAAGCCTGTATTAGCCCACACTTTTCCACACCACCAGATGACAACAGCACATAAAGTGTTTTTAATATTCAATATTTGAATGAGGCCTGCCAGTTGTTGTCTTTAAGGGGGTTTATGGATGACCTTTCTTATAATTTTTGCCTGGATTTGCACTTTTTGCAAAGCCTTTAGAACTGTCTAAGTACATTAACTACACTTTCAAAACATTTACAGTGGGGGAAATACGTATTTGATCCCTTGCTGATTTTGTAAGTTTGTACAATGACAAAGACATGAATAGTATATAATTTTAAGGGCAGGTTCATTTTAACATGGAGAGTTAGAATATCAAAAATAAAATTCAGAAAATCACATTGTCTAAATTATATAAATTTATTTGCATTTTACAGTGAGAAATAAGTATTTGATCCCATACCAACCATTAAGAGTTCTGGCTCCTACAGACCAGTTAGACGCTCCTAATCAACTCGTTATCTTCATTAAAGACAGCTGTCACATAGTAATTTTTTTTATAAAAGGCTCCTGTCCACAGACTCAATCAGTCAGACTCTAACCTCTACAATATGGGCAAGACCAAAGAGCTTTCTAAGGATGTCAGGGACAAGACCATAGACCTGCACATAGCTGGAATGGGCTACAAAGCCGTAAGCAATACACTGGGTGAGAAGGAGACAACTGTTGATGCAATAGTAAGAAAATGGAAAAAATACAGAATGACTGTCAATCGACACCAATCTGGGACACCATGCAAAATGTCACCTCGTGGGGCATCCTTGATCATGAGGAAGGTGAGAGATCAGCCTAAAACTACACGGGGGGAACTTGTTAATGATCTCAAGGCAGTTGGGACCACATTCACCAAGAAAACCATTGGTAACACATTATACCATAAAGGTTTAAAATTCTGCAGTGCCCGCAAGGCCCCCTGTTCAAGAAAGCACATGTGCAGGCCCATCTGAAGTTTGCCAATAAACACCTGGATGATTCTATGAGTGATTGGAAGAAGGTGCTGTGGTCAGATGAGATGAAAATTGAGGTCTTTGGAATTAACTCAACTCACCGAATTTGGAGGAAGAGAAAGCTGCCTATGACCCAAAGAACACCGTCCCCGCTGTCAAGCCTGAAGGTGTAAACATTAAGTTTTGGGGGTGTTTCTCTGCTAAAGGAACAGGACTACTTCACCGAATCAATGGGAGAATCAATGGAGCCATGTACCTTAAAATCCCAAGAGACAACTTCCTTCCATCCACCAGGACATTAAAAATGGGTGGTGGCTGGGTCTTCCTGCAAGACAATGACCCAAAACATACAGCGAAGGCAACAAAGGAGTGGCTCAAAAAGAAGAACATTAAAGTTATGGAGAGGCCTAGCCAGTCTCCAGACCTTAATCCCATAGAAAACTTATGGAGGGAGTTGAAGCTCCGAGTTACCAAACGACAGCCTCAAAATTGTGATGATTAACCCCTTCCCGACCCATGACACCATGTAGGCATCATGAAAGTCGGTGCCAATCTGACCTGTGACGCCTATGTGGCGTCATGGAAAGATCGCGTCCCTGCAGATCGGGTGAAAGGGTTAACTCCAAATTCACCCGATCTGCAGGGACAGGGGGAGTGGTACTTCAGCCCGGGGGGGGGGGGTGAAGCCACCCCCCCGTGGCTACGATCGCTCTGATTGGCTGTTGAAAGTGAAACTGCCAATCAGAGCGATTTGTAATATTTCACCTAAAAAACTGGTGAAATATTACAATCCAGCCATGGCCGATGCTGCAATATCATTGGCCATGGCTGGAAACACTGGCGTGCCCCCCACCACCACCGATCGCCCCCCCAGTCCACCGATCTGTGCTCCGCTCCCCTCCGTCCTGTGCTCCGCTCCCCCGTCCTCCTGTCTGCTCCCCCCATGCTCCTATGCCACCCCCGTGCTCCGACGCCCCCCCGTGCCCCGATCTCCCCCTTATACTTACCGGGCCTCCCGGTGTCCGTCCGTCTTCTCCTTGGGCGCCGCCATCTTCCAAAATGGCGGGCGCATGTGCAGTGCGCCCGCCGAATCTGCCGGCTTGCAGATTCGTTCCAGGTTTATTTTGATCAATGTGATATAACCTATCGCAGTGATCAAAATAAAAAAATAGTAAATGACCCCCCCTTTATCACCCCCCCATAGGTAGGGCCAATAATAAAATAAAGAAAATATTTTTTTTTTCTTTTTCCACTACAGTTAGAACTAGGATTAGGGTTAGGGTTAGGATATTTGCACACGGTGCGGATCCGCAGCGGATTGGCCACGGATCCGCAGCGGATTGGCCGCTGCGAATTCGTAGCAGTTTTCCATCAAGTTTACAGTACCATGTAAACCTATGGAAAACCAAATCCGCTATGCCCATGGTGCGGAAAATACCGTGCGGAAATGCTGTGTTGCATTTTCCGCAGCATGTCAATTTTGTGCGGATTCCGCAGCGTTTTACACCGGTTCCTCAATAGGAATCCGCAGGTGAAATCCGCACAAAAAACACTGGAAATCCGCTGTAAATCCGCAGGTAAAACGCAGTGCCTGGTATCGGCCGATACTTGCGGTATCGGAATTCCGATACCGAGATCCGATACTTTTGTGGTATCGGGTATCGGTATCGGATACATAGAGATGTGTAAAATAAAGAATTAAAATAAAAAATATTGATATACAGTGGGGCAAAAAAGTATTTAGTCAGTCAGCAATAGTGCAAGTTCCACCACTTAAAAAGATGAGAGGCGTCTGTAATTTACATCATAGGTAGACCTCAACTATGGGAAACAAACTGAGAAAAAAAAATCCAGAAAATCACATTGTCTGTTTTTTAACATTTTATTTGCATATTATGGTGGAAAATAAGTATTTGGTCAGAAACAAAATTTCATCTCAATACTTTGTAATATATCCTTTGTTGGCAATGACAGAGGTCAAACGTTTTCTGTAAGTCTTCACAAGGTTGCCACACACTGTTGTTGGTATGTTGGCCCATTCCTCCATGCAGATCTCCTCTAGAGCAGTGATGTTTTTGGCTTTTCGCTTGGCAACACGGACTTTCAACTCCCTCCAAAGGTTTTCTATAGGGTTGAGATCTGGAGACTGGCTAGGCCACTCCAGGACCTTGAAATGCTTCTTACGAAGCCTCTCCTTCGTTGCCCTGGCGGTGTGCTTTGGATCATTGTCATGTTGAAAGACCCAGCCACGTTTCATCTTCAATGCCCTTGCTGATGGAAGGAAGTTTGCACTCAAAATCTCACGATACATGGCCCCATTCATTCTTTCATGTACCCGGATCAGTCGTCCTGGCCCCTTTGCAGAGAAACAGCCCCAAAGCATGATGTTTCCACCACCATGCTTTACAGTAGGTATGGTGTTTGATGGATGCAACTCAGTATTCTTTTTCCTCCAAACACGACAAGTTGTGTTTCTACCAAACAGTTCCAGTTTGGTTTCATCAGACCATAGGACATTCTCCCAAAACTCCTCTGGATCATCCAAATGCTCTCTAGCAAACTTCAGACAGGCCCGGACATGTACTGGCTTAAGCAGTGGGACACGTCTGGCACTGCAGGATCTGAGTCCATGGTGGCGTAGTGTGTTACTTATGGTAGGCCTTGTTACATTGGTCCCAGCTCTCTGCAGTTCATTCACTAGGTCCCCCCGCATGGTTCTGGGATTTTTGCTCACCGTTCTTGTGATCATTCTGACCCCACGGGGTGGGATTTTGCGTGGAGCCCCAGATCGAGGGAGATTATCAGTGGTCTTGTATGTCTTCCATTTTCTAATTATTGCTCCCACTGTTGATTTCTTCACTCCAAGCTGGTTGGCTATTGCAGATTCAGTCTTCAGAGCCTGGTGCAGGGCTACAATTTTGTTTCTGGTGTCCTTTGACAGCTCTTTGGTCTTCACCATAGTGGAGTTTGGAGTCAGACTGTTTGAGGATGTGCACAGGTGTCTTTTTATACTGATAACAAGTTTAAACAGGTGCCATTACTACAGGTAATGAGTGGAGGAAAGAGGAGACTCTTAAAGAAGAAGTTACAGGGCTGTGAGAGCCAGAAATCTTGATTGTTTTTTTCTGACCAAATACTTATTTTCCACCATAATATGCAAATAAAATGTTAAAAAAACAGACAATGTGATTTTCTGGATTTTTTTTTCTCAGTTTGTCTCCCATAGTTGAGGTCTACCTATGATGTAAATTACAGACGCCTCTCATCTTTTTAAGTGGTGGAACTTGCACTATTGCTGACTGACTAAATACTTTTTTGCCCCACTGTATTTACCTCTCCGGCGGCCCCTGGACTCAGCGCGGGAAACCGGCAGGCTTCGTTGTTAAAAATCAGCGCTTTTAGGACCTGAGAATCACGTCCCGGCTTCTGATTGGTCGCGGGCCGCCCATGTGACCGCCACACGACCAATCACAAGCCGCGACGTCATTCGCAGGTCCTTAACGCGCTCATTTTTTAAAAATGAGCACGTTAATGGCTTTCAAAGACGTAGCGGCTTGTGATTGGTCGCGTGGCCGCGACCAATCACAAGCCGCGACGTCACCGCAAGCTATTAACGCGCTCATTTTTAAAAATGAGCGCGTTAATGACTTTCAAAGACGTAGCGGCTTGTGATTGGTCGCGGCCACGCGACCAATCACAAGCCGCGACGTCACCGCAAGCTATTAACGCGCTCATTTTTAAAAATGAGCGCGTTAATGGCTTTCAAAGACGTAGCGGCTTGTGATTGGTCGCGGCCACGCGACCAATCACAAGCCGCGACGTCACCGCAAGCTATTAACGCGCTCATTTTTAAAAATGAGCGCGTTAATGGCTTTCAAAAACGTAGCGCCTTGTGATTGGTCGCGGCCACGTGACCAATCACAAGCCGCGACGTCACCGCAAGCTATTAACGCGCTCATTTTTAAAAATGAGCGCGTTAATAGCTTGCGGTGACGTCGCGGCTTGTGATTGGTCGCGTGGCCGCGACCAATCACAAGCCGCTACGTCTTTGAAAGTCATTACCGCGCTCATTTTTAAAAAATGAGCGCGTTAAGGACCTGCGAATGACGTCACGGCTTGTGATTGGTCGCGTGGCGGTCACATGGGCGGCCCGCGACCAATCAGAAGCCGGGACGTGATTCTCAGGTCCTAAAAGCGCTGATTTTGAACAAAGAAGCCTGCCGGTTACCCGCGCTGAGTTCAGGGGCCGCCGGAGAGGTAAATATATCAATATTTTTTATTTTAATTCTTTATTTTACACATCCCTATGGATCCCAGGGCCTGAAGGAGAGTTTCCTCTCCTTCAGACCCTGGGAACCATGAGAATACCTTCCGATACTTGATGTCCCATTGACTTGTATTGGTATCGGATATCGGTATCGGCGATATCCGATATTTTTCGGGTATCGGCCGATACTATCCGATACCGATACTTTCAAGTATCGGACGGTATCGCTCAACACTACTGGGGAACACCTTGGAGTGTAACACACCATCTCTCTACACCCCATACCCAATTTGTAGGCCTAATGCAGCGTAGTTTCCAACAACTACTAAACGAGAGCCGGAAGATCGAAGCAATGGAGAGGAAACCTGGGGAACACCTTGGAGTGGAACACACCATCTCTCTACACCCCATACCCAATTTGTAGGCCTAATGCAGCGTAGTTTCCAACAACTACTAAACGAGAGCCGGAAGATCGAAGCAATGGAGAGGAAACCTGGGGAACACCTTGGAGTGTAACACACCATCTCTCTACACCCCATACCCAATTTGTAGGCCTAATGCAGCGTAGTTTCCAACAACTACTAAACGAGAGCATGAAGATCGAAGCAATGGAGAGGAAACCTGGGGAACACCTTGGAGTGGAACACACCATCTCTCTACACCCCATACCCAATTTGTAGGCCTAATGCAGCGTAGTTTCCAACAACTACTAAACGAGAGCATGATGATCGAAGCATTGGCGAGGAAACCTGGGGAACACCTTGGAGTGGAGCACACCATCTCTCTACAGTGGAACACACCATCTCTCTACACCCCATACCCAATTTGTAGGCCCAATGCAGCGTAGTTTCCAACAACTACTAAACGAGAGCCGGAAGATCGAAGCTCAGGAAAGGCAACCTGGGGAACACCTTGGAGTGTAACAAACCCTCTCTCTACACCACGGAAGGGCTGATTCTTAGGAAGGAAGGCTGTCGGAAAGAAGCAGGGCGCGTCCGAGGGTGATTATATTCTTATTAGGTATATACCGTATTTTCCGCTTTGTAAGACGCACTTTATTTCCCCCAAATTTGGGGGGGAAATGTGGGTGCGTCTAACAAAGCGGATATACCGCTTACCATTACAGGCTGGGAGGAGGGGGTGTCCGCCGCCGCTACCGCCTGCCGCCGCTGTCGTCCGCCGCCACTGCCGGGGTTGTCCGCTGCTGCCCCGGGTGATGCTGAAGGCTCCGGTGCTGCGGGGGGCTCTGGCGACATATTGTGAAAGACCAGAGCCCCCCGGCAGTTCTTCCATGCGTTCCAGTATGACTAATTCCGGGAAAATGGCCGCCGGAATCTCGGGAGATGAGATTTCAGCGCTGAGATCTCATCTCTCGAGATTCCGGCGGCCATTTTCCCGGAGTTAGTTCCAGTATGACTGACTCCGGGAAAATGGCCGCCGGAATCTCGGGAGATGAGATTTCAGCGCTGAGATCTCATCTCTCGAGATTCCGGCGGCCATTTTCCCGGAATTAGTCATACTGGAACGCATGGAAGAACTGCCGGGGGGCTCTGGTCTTTCACAAAATGTCGCCAGAGCCCCCCGCAGCACCGGAGACAGCCCTACAGCACAGGAGCCCCCTGCAGACCCCTCATCCCAGCCTGCAGCAAAGGAGCCCCCTGCAGACCCCTCATCCCAGCCTGCAGCAAAGGAGCCCCCTGCAGACCCCTCATCCCAGCCTGCAGCACAGGAGCCCCCCTGCAGCACAGGAGCCCCCTGCAGACCCCCTCATCCCAGCCTGCAGCAATGCTCCACTCCTGCCTCCGGCAACGAGCCTGGGACCCTGATCCACCACAACCACAACCCCCGGTAAGTAATAAGACGCATGGATTATAAGACGCCCCACCAATTTATTAAAAAATAGTTTTTTCCTATTTTTCTCCTCAAAATTTGGGGTGCGTCTTATAATCCGGAGCGTCTTACAAAGCGAAAAATACGGTACTCACCCTCGGACGCGCCCTGCTTCTTTATTTGTAATGAATGTTTATTTGCAATGTGGTTTTGACTTACTCTATTTTTTTGGTAAATAATGATTTCATTATTTTCATTGTTTTGCATCTTCTTGGCAATAATATAAAGAAGACGCGACAGGACAACACTCGGTGGATGCCATATCTGTGTTTAAAATTGAAAAACCTTTCAGTTAACTACTTGCAGGAGAAAGTTATTGTAGCTGGTGGCCATTTTTAGTACTGTACCAGATTTTTGTTGTATGTGTTTGTTTTTAATGTTAAAATGTCTGCATTTGATATCTCTCCAGTATTTTCTTTTTTATAAGCAAAATACTTATTTTTATATTTTCTGATGTTGGTTCCAGGGGTACACGGGCAGCAGTGGTGTGGTCAGTGGAGGCCTAGTGGAAGGAGTGACCGCAGACAGGCATCGAAGGCCTAAAATAATAACACATGGCTGTAGGCAATTTTAAATTGGTTCCAGGGGTACACGGGCAGCAGTGGTGTGGTCAGTGGAGGCCTAGTGGAAGGAGTGACCGCAGACAGGCATCGAAGGCCTAAAGTAAAAAAATTGGGCAGGCTGTAGGCAATTTTAAATTGGTTCCAGGGGTACACGGGCAGCAGTGGTGTGGTCAGTGGAGGCCTAGTGGAAGGAGTGACCGCAGACAGGCATCGAAGGCCTAAAATAATAACACATGGCTGTAGGCAATTTTAAATTGGTTCCAGGGGTACACGGGCAGCAGTGGTGTGGTCAGTGGAGGCCTAGTGGAAGGAGTGACCGCAGACAGGCATCGAAGGCCTAAAATAAAAAAATTGGGCAGGCTGTAGGCAATTTTAAATTGGTTCCAGGGGTACACGGGCAGCAGTGGTGTGGTCAGTGGAGGCATATTGTAAGGAGTGACCACAGACAGGCATCGAAGGCCTAAAATAATAACACATGGCTGTAGGCAATTTTAAATTGGTTCCAGGGGTACACGGGCAGCAGTGGTGTGGTCAGTGGAGGCCTAGTGGAAGGAGTGACCGCAGACAGGCATCGAAGGCCTAAAATAAAAAAATTGGGCAGGCTGTAGGCAATTTTAAATTGGTTCCAGGGGTACACGGGCAGCAGTGGTGTGGTCAGTGGAGGCATATTGTAAGGAGTGACCACAGACAGGCATCGAAGGCCTAAAATAATAACACATGGCTGTAGGCAATTTTAAATTGGTTCCAGGGGTCCACGGGCAGCAGTGGTGTGGTCAGTGGAGGCCTAGTGGAAGGAGTGACCGCAGACAGGCATCGAAGGCCTAAAATAATAACACATGGCTGTAGGCAATTTTAAATTGGTTCCAGGGGTACACGGGCAGCAGTGGTGTGGTCAGTGGAGGCCTAGTGGAAGGAGTGACCGCAGACAGGCATCGAAGGCCTAAAATAATAACACATGGCTGTAGGCAATTTTAAATTGGTTCCAGGGGTACACGGGCAGCAGTGGTGTGGTCAGTGGAGGCCTAGTGGAAGGAGTCACCGCAGACAGGCATCGAAGGCCTAAAATAATAACACATGGCTGTAGGCAATTTTAAATTGGTTACAGGGGTACACGGGCAGCAGTGGTGTGGTCAGTGGAGGCCTAGTGGAAGGAGTCACCGCAGACAGGCATCGAAGGCCTAAAATAATAACACATGGCTGTAGGCAATTTTAAATTGGTTACAGGGGTACACGGGCAGCAGTGGTGTGGTCAGTGGAGGCCTAGTGGAAGGAGTGACCGCAGACAGGCATCGAAGGCCTAAAATAATAACACATGGCTGTAGGCAATTTTAAATTGGTTCCAGGGGTCCACGGGCAGCAGTGGTGTGGTCAGTGGAGGCCTAGTGGAAGGAGTGACCGCAGACAGGCATCGAAGGCCTAAAATAATAACACATGGCTGTAGGCAATTTTAAATTGGTTACAGGGGTACACGGGCAGCAGTGGTGTGGTCAGTGGAGGCCTAGTGGAAGGAGTCACCGCAGACAGGCATCGAAGGCCTAAAATAATAACACATGGCTGTAGGCAATTTTAAATTGGTTACAGGGGTACACGGGCAGCAGTGGTGTGGTCAGTGGAGGCCTAGTGGAAGGAGTGACCGCAGACAGGCATCGAAGGCCTAAAATAATAACACATGGCTGTAGGCAATTTTAAATTGGTTCCAGGGGTCCACGGGCAGCAGTGGTGTGGTCAGTGGAGGCCTAGTGGAAGGAGTGACCGCAGACAGGCATCGAAGGCCTAAAATAATAACACATGGCTGTAGGCAATTTTAAATTGGTTCCAGGGGTACACGGGCAGCAGTGGTGTGGTCAGTGGAGGCCTAGTGGAAGGAGTGACCGCAGACAGGCATCGAAGGCCTAAAATAATAACACATGGCTGTAGGCAATTTTAAATTGGTTCCAGGGGTACACGGGCAGCAGTGGTGTGGTCAGTGGAGGCCTAGTGGAAGGAGTCACCGCAGACAGGCATCGAAGGCCTAAAATAATAACACATGGCTGTAGGCAATTTTAAATTGGTTACAGGGGTACACGGGCAGCAGTGGTGTGGTCAGTGGAGGCCTAGTGGAAGGAGTCACCGCAGACAGGCATCGAAGGCCTAAAATAATAACACATGGCTGTAGGCAATTTTAAATTGGTTACAGGGGTACACGGGCAGCAGTGGTGTGGTCAGTGGAGGCCTAGTGGAAGGAGTGACCACAGACAGGCATGGAAGGCCTAACATAACAAAAATGTCAATACAATGGTATTGTCAGTGGCAGGCATTGAAGGATGTCAGCGCATAGACTAAACATTGGTGGAGCTGTGAGATAATTTTGCAAGTGGTAGAGCACTGTTTGAGCTGGGGTGGGGGGAAACTGTCTTGTGGCCGGCGGTACAGGCCCAGGGCCCCTCATATTACAACGGTGTGTCTGACGTTGGGTGCGCACCACCACCGCCAGAGACACTTTATTGTACTAGGAGGGACCCAGTGGCAGTGCCGTCGACCAAAAGCGGGCTCACCCACCTCTTCAGACAAACTGCACTCTCACGGGTGCTGTCGCCAAGTGTCGATACCACGGCCCCGTGTGGGGAGTTTGGCCATTTAGTGAGGTGTAAACATGTCGTATGCTGGACAATCAGGTGCAGAAAATTACGAGATTGGAAAAGGCATTCAGAATAGTCCACAGGCAAGACCTTTTCATAGGAAAGCTAGGTGTCAGCCGGGCAAGGTGGGGCAAAAGATTTCGAAATCCAGTTGTGGTTCATTTTAATGAAGGTTAGATCATCTACATTTTGGGTAGCCAGACGAGTCCTTTTTTCTGTTAGTATTGAACCTGCAGCACTGAATACTCTTTCTGATAGGACACTAGCTGCCGGGCAAGCAAGCTCCTGCAATGCATATTCTGCCAATTCTGGCCAGGTGTCTAATTTTGATGCCCAGTAATCAAATGGGAATGACGGTTGAGGGAGAACATCGATAAGGGATGAAAAATAGTTTGTAACCATATTGGACAAATGTTGTCTCCTGTCACTTTGAATTGATGCTGCAGTACCTGTCCTGTCTGCGGTCATAGCAAAATCACTCCACAACCTGGTCAGAAAACCCCTCTGGCCAACGCCACTTCTGATTTCTGCCCCTCTAACTCCTCTGGTCTGCTGGCCCCTGCAGCTCGTGTGAGAACGATCACGGGCGCTGTGTGCAGGGAATGCCAGAAGCAAACGGTCAACAAGAGTTGATTGTTTGGTTGCTAATATTAGTTCCAAGTTCTCATGTGGCATTATATTTTGCAATTTGCCTTTATAGCGAGAATCAAGGAGGCAGGCCAACCAGTAATCGTCATCATTCATCATTTTAGTTATGCGTGTGTCCCTTTTGAGGATACGTAAGGCATAATCCGCCATGTGGGCCAAAGTTCCAGTTCTCAAATCTGCGGTTGTGCTTGGTTGAGGGGCAGTTTCAGGCACATCCACGTCACTTGTGTCCCTCCAAAAACCAGAACCCGGCCTTGCCGCGCCACCAATTTCCAGTGGCCCCGGAAAAGCTTCCTCATTAAAAATATAATCATCCCCATCATCCTCCTCGTCCTCCTCCTCCTCTTCGCCCGCTACCTCGTCCTGTACACTGCCCTGGCCAGACAATGGCTGACTGTCATCAAGGCTTTCCTCTTCCTCAGCTGCAGACGCCTAATCCTTTATGTGCGTCAAACTTTGCATCAGCAGACGCATTAGGGGGATGCTCATGCTTATTATGGCGTTGTCTGCACTAACCAGCCGTGTGCATTCCTCAAAACACTGAAGGACTTGACACATGTCTTGAATCTTCGACCACTGCACACCTGACAACTCCATGTCTGCCATCCTACTGCCTGCCCGTGTATGTGTATCCTCCCACAAAAACATAACAGCCCGCCTCTGTTCACACAGTCTCTGAAGCATGTGCAGTGTTGAGTTCCACCTTGTTGCAACGTCTATGATTAGGCGATGCTGGGGAAGGTTCAAAGAACGCTGATAGGTCTGCATACGGCTGGAGTGTACGGGCGAACGGCGGATATGTGAGCAAAGTCCACGCACTTTGAGGAGCAGGTCGGATAACCCCGGATAACTTTTCAGGAAGCACTGCACCACCAGGTTTAAGGTGTGAGCCAGGCAAGGAATGTGTTTCAGTTGGGAAAGGGAGATGGCAGCCATGAAATTCCTTCCGTTATCACTCACTACCTTGCCTGCCTCAAGATCTACAGTGCCCAGCCACGACTGCGTTTCTTTCTGCAAGAACTCGGACAGAACTTCCGCGGTGTGTCTGTTGTCGCCCAAACACTTCATAGCCAATACAGCCTGCTGACGTTTGCCAGTAGCTGCCCCATAATGGGAGACCTGGTGTGCAACAGTGGCAGCTGCGGATGGAGTGGTTGTGCGACTGCGGTCTGTGGACGAGCTCTCGCTTCTGCAGGAGGACGAAGAGGAGGAGGAGGGGGTGCGAACGGCTACAGCCAATTGTTTCCTAGACCGTGGGCTAGGCAGAACTGTCCCAAACTTGCTGTCCCCTGTGGACCCTGCATCCACCACATTTACCCAGTGTGCCGTGATGGACACGTAACGTCCCTGGCCATGCCTACTGGTCCATGCATCTGTTGTCAGGTGCACCTTTGTGCTCACAGATTGCCTGAGTGCATGGACGATGCGCTCTTTAACATGCTGGTGGAGGGCTGGGATGGCTTTTCTGGAAAAAAGTGTCGACTGGGTAGCTCGTAGCGTGGTACAGCGTAGTCCATCAGGGCTTTGAAAGCTTCGCTTTCAACTAACCGGTAGGGCATCATCTCTAACGAGATTAGTCTAGCTATGTGTGCGTTCAAACCCTGTGTACGCGGATGCGAGGCTAAGTACTTCCTTTTTCTAACCATAGTCTCATGTAGGGTGAGCTGGACTGGAGAGCTGGAGATCGTGGAACTAGCGGGGGTGCCGGTGGACATGGCAGACTGAGAGACGGTGGGAGATGGTATTGTTGCCACCGGTGCCCTAGATGCAGTGTTTCCTACTACGAAACTGGTGATTCCCTGACCCTGACTGCTTTGGCCTGGCAAAGAAACCTGCACAGATACTGCAGGTGGTGCGGAAAATGGTGGCCCTACACTGCCGGAAGGGATGTTGCGTTGCTGACTAGCTTCATTGGCCGAGGGTGCTACAACCTTAAGGGACGTTTGGTAGTTAGTCCAGGCTTGCAAATGCATGGTGGTTAAATGTCTATGCATGCAACTTGTATTGAGACTTTTCAGATTCTGTCCTCTGCTTAAGGTAGTTGAACATTTTTGACAGATGACTTTGCGCTGATCAATTGGATGTTGTTTAAAAAAATGCCAGACTGCACTCTTTCTAGCATCGGATACCTTTTCAGGCATTGCAGACTGAGCTTTAACCGGATGGCCACGCTGTCCTCCAACAGGTTTTGGCTTTGCCACGCGTTTTGGGCAAGATACGAGCCCGGCAGATGGAACCTGTTGCGATGTTGATGCCTGCTGCGGCCCCTCCTCCTCCGCTTCAGAACTGCTGCCGCCTGCACCCTGTTCCCCCAATGGCTGCCAATCGGGGTCAAGAACTGGGTCATCTATTACCTCTTCTTGTAGCTCGTGTGCAACTTCGTCTGTGTCACCGTGTCGGTCGGTGGTATAGCGTTCGTGATGGGGCAACATAGTCTCATCAGGGTCTGATTCTTGATCAGCACCCTGCGAGGGCAATGTTGTGGTCTGAGTCAAAGGACCAGCATAGTAGTCTGGCTGTGGCTGTGCATCAGTGCACTCCATGTCAGATTCAACTTGTAATGGGCATGGACTGTTAACTGCTTCACTTTCTAAGCCAGGGACGGTATGTGTAAAGAGCTCCATGGAGTAACCCGTTGTGTCGCCTGCTGCATTCTTCTCTGTTGTTGTTTTTGCTGAAGAGGACAAGGAAGCGACTTGTCCCTGACCCTGAACATCCACTAACGACGCGCTGCTTTGACATTTACCAGTTTCACGAGAGGAGGCAAAAGAGCTAGAGGCTGAGTCAGCAAGATAAGCCAAAACTTGCTCTTGCTGCTCCGGCTTTAAAAGCGGTTTTCCTACGCCCAGAAAAGGGAGCGTTCGAGGCCTTGTGTAGCCAGATGACGAACCTGGCTCCACAGCTCCAGACTTAGGTGCAATATTTTTTTTCCCACGACCAGCTGATGCTCCACCACTACCTCATTACCAGCTGACAATGAACGCCCCCGGCCACGACCTCTTCCACCATACTTCCTCATTGTTTTAAAAACGTAAACAAACTAACGGTATTTGTTGCTGTCACACAAATTACACGGTGAGCTATAACTTCAGTATGATTTAGCTACCCCTTTACAGGTGAGTGAGACCACAACGAAAATCAGGCACAATGTTACACACTCTGTTGTTGGTGGCAACAAATGAGAGAGATGCCACACACGCAGGACTGTCACTGAAGCACAAATGTAAATATTAATCTCCCACTGATTTGATTTTTTTTTTTTTTTAAGGGAGACTTTAGGAAAAAAAAATAATAGAATAAAATGATTTTTTCAGGAAGAATTTAGAAACCAAATAAAATAAAATGATTTTTTCAGGGAGAATTTAGAAAACAAATAAAACAAAAAAAGGCTTTCTATGGCCCACTGAGTGAGAGATGACGCACACAGGAGTCAGGAGTGGCACACAAGCCCAGAGGCCAATATTTATCTCCCACTGATTGATGTAGTGATTTTTTCAGGTAGATTTTGGAACCCAAATCAAGCTAAAAAAAATAATAGGCTTTCTATGGCCCACAATTGGAGAGAGAGAGAGAGATGGCACACCCAGGAGTCAAGACTGGCACACAAGCAGAAAGGGCAATATTAATCTCCCACTGATTTGTTTTTTTTTTTTTTTTTCAGGGAGACTTTAGGAAAAAAAAAATAGAATAAAATGATTTTTTCAGGAAGAATTTAGAAACCAAAGAAAATAAAATGATTTTTTCAGGGAGAATTTAGAAAACAAATAAAACAAAAAAAGGATTTCTATGGCCCACTGAGTGAGAGATGACGCACACAGGAGTCAGGAGTGGCACACAAGCCCAGAGGCCAATATTTATCTCCCACTGATTGATGTAGTGATTTTTTCAGGTAGATTTTGGAACCCAAATCAAGCTAAAAAAAATAATAGGCTTTCTATGGCCCACAATTGGAGAGAGAGAGAGAGATGGCACACCCAGGAGTCAAGACTGGCACACAAGCAGAAAGGGCAATATTAATCTCCCACTGATTTGTTTTTGTTTTTTTTTTTTTCAGGGAGACTTTAGGAAAAAAGAAATAGAATAAAATGATTTTTTCAGGAAGAATTTAGAAACCAAATAAAATAAAATGATTTTTTCAGGGAGAATTTAGAAAACAAATAAAACAAAAAAAGGCTTTCTATGGCCCACTGAGTGAGAGATGACGCACACAGGAGTCAGGAGTGGCACACAAGCCCAGAGGCCAATATTTATCTCCCACTGATTGATGTAGTGATTTTTTCAGGTAGATTTTGGAACCCAAATCAAGCTAAAAAAAATAATAGGCTTTCTATGGCCCACAATTGGAGAGAGAGAGAGAGATGGCACACCCAGGAGTCAAGACTGGCACACAAGCAGAAAGGGCAATATTAATCTCCCACTGTTTTTTTTTTTTTTTT
The DNA here is from genome assembly GCF_032444005.1 of Ranitomeya imitator. NCBI lineage: Eukaryota > Metazoa > Chordata > Amphibia > Anura > Dendrobatidae > Ranitomeya > Ranitomeya imitator. The sequence continues at coordinate 560,459,275 of NC_091284.1, read as the reverse complement.
TCAGGGAGACTTTAGGAAAAAAGAAATAGAATAAAATGATTTTTTCAGGAAGAATTTAGAAACCAAATAAAATAAAATGATTTTTTCAGGGAGAATTTAGAAAACAAATAAAACAAAAAAATGCTTTCTATGGCCCACTGAGTGAGAGATGACGCACACAGGAGTCAGGAGTGGCACACAAGCCCAGAGGCCAATATTTATCTCCCACTGATTGATGTAGTGATTTTTTCAGGTAGATTTTGGAACCCAAATCAAGCTAAAAAAATAATAGGCTTTCTATGGCCCACAATTGGAGAGAGAGAGAGAGATGGCACACCCAGGAGTCAAGACTGGCACACAAGCAGAAAGGGCAATATTAATCTCCCACTGATTTGTTTTTTTTTTGTTTTTTTTTCAGGGAGACTTTAGGAAAAAAAAAATAGAATAAAATTATTTTTTCAGGAAGAATTTAGAAACCAAAGAAAATAAAATGATTTTTTCAGGGAGAATTTAGAAAACAAATAAAACAAAAAAAGGCTTTCTATGGCCCACTGAGTGAGAGATGACGCACACAGGAGTCAGGAGTGGCACACAAGCCCAGAGGCCAATATTTATCTCCCACTGATTGATGTAGTGATTTTTTCAGGTAGATTTTGGAACCCAAATCAAGCTAAAAAAAATAATAGGCTTTCTATGGCCCACAATTGGAGAGAGAGAGAGAGATGGCACACCCAGGAGTCAAGACTGGCACACAAGCAGAAAGGGCAATATTAATCTCCCACTGATTTGTTTTTGTTTTTTGTTTTTTTCAGGGAGACTTTAGGAAAAAAAAGTAGAATGAAATGATTTTTTCAGGAAGAATTTAGAAACCAAAGAAAATAAAATGATTTTTTCAGGGAGAATTTAGAAAACAAATAAAACAAAAAAAGGCTTTCTATGGCCCACTGAGTGAGAGATGACGCACACAGGAGTCAGGAGTGGCACACAAGCCCATAGGCCAATATTTATCTCCCACTGATTGATGTAGTGATTTTTTCAGGTAGATTTTGGAACCCAAATCAAGCTAAAAAAAATAATAGGCTTTCTATGGCCCACAATTGGAGAGAGAGAGAGAGATGGCACACCCAGGAGTCAAGACTGGCACACAAGCAGAAAGGGCAATATTAATCTCCCACTGATTTGTTTTTGTTTGTTTTTTTCAGGGAGACTTTAGGAAAAAAAAATAGAATAAAATGATTTTTTCAGGAAGAATTTAGAAACCAAATAAAATAAAATGATTTTTTCAGGGAGAATTTAGAAAACAAATAAAACAAAAAAAGGCTTTCTATGGCCCACTGAGTGAGAGATGACGCACACAGGAGTCAGGAGTGGCACACAAGCCCAGAGGCCAATAATTATCTCCCACTGATTGATGTAGTGATTTTTTCAGGTAGATTTTGGAACCCAAATCAAGCTAAAAAAATAATAGGCTTTCTATGGCCCACAATTGGAGAGAGAGAGAGAGATGGCACACCCAGGAGTCAAGACTGGCACACAAGCAGAAAGGGCAATATTAATCTCCCACTGATTTGTTTTTTTTTTTTTTGTTTTTTCAGGGAGACTTTAGGAAAAAAAAAATAGAATAAAATGATTTTTTCAGGAAGAATTTAGAAACCAAAGAAAATAAAATGATTTTTTCAGGGAGAATTTAGAAAACAAATAAAACAAAAAAAGGCTTTCTATGGCCCACTGAGTGAGAGATGACGCACACAGGAGTCAGGAGTGGCACACAAGCCCAGAGGCCAATATTTATCTCCCACTGATTGATGTAGTGATTTTTTCAGGTAGATTTTGGAACCCAAATCAAGCTAAAAAAATAATAGGCTTTCTATGGCCCACAATTGGAGAGAGAGAGAGAGAGATGGCACACCCAGGAGTCAAGACTGGCACACAAGCAGAAAGGGCAATATTAATCTCCCACTGATTTGTTTTTTTTTTTTTTTTTTTTTTCAGGGAGACTTTAGGAAAAAAAAAATAGAATAAAATGATTTCTTCAGGAAGAATTTAGAAACCAAAGAAAATAAAATGATTTTTTCAGGGAGAATTTAGAAAACAAATAAAACAAAAAAAGGCTTTCTATGGCCCACTGAGTGAGAGATGACGCACACAGGAGTCAGGAGTGGCACACAAGCCCAGAGGCCAATATTTATCTCCCACTTTTTTTTTTTTGTTCCAGGGAAAATTTATAAACCCAATAAAAAAAATAATAAATAGGCTTTCTATGGCCCACTATCTGAGAGACAGAGAGAGATGGCACGCTTAGGACTGGCACACAAGCCCAAAGGCCAATATTAATCTCCCTTTTTTTTTTTAAGGGAGAATTTATAAAACCAAAAAAAAATAAATAAATAGGCTTTCTATGGCCCACTATTTGTGAGAGAGATGGCACGCTCAGGACTGGCACACAAGCCCAGAGGCCAATATTAATCTCCCACTTTTTTTTTTTTTTCCAGGGAAAATTTATAAACCCAATTAAAAAAAAATAAAATAAATAGGCTTTCTATGGCCCACTATCTGAGAGAGAGAGATGGCACGCTTAGGACTGGCACACAAGCCCAAAGGCCAATATTAATCTCCCACTGATTGATTTATTGATTTTTTCAGGTAGAATTTAGAACCCAAATAAAGCAAAAAAAAAAATGGGCTTTCTATGGCCCACTGAGTGAGTGATGATGCACACAGGAGTCAGGAGTGGCACACAAGCCCAGAGGCCAATATTAATCTCCCACTTTTTTTTTTTTTTCCAGGTAAAATTTATAAACCCAATAAAAAAAAAATAAATAAATAGGCTTTCTATGGCCCACTATCTGAGAGAGAGAGATGGCACGCTTAGGACTGGCACACAAGCCCAAAGGCCAATATTAATCTCCCACTGATTGATTTATTGATTTTTTCAGGTAGAATTTAGAACCCAAATAAAGCAAAAAAAAAAATGGGCTTTCTATGGCCCACTGAGTGAGTGATGATGCACACAGGAGTCAAGAGTGGCACACAAGCCCTGAGGCCAATATTTTTCTCCCACTGATTGATGTAGTGATTTTTTCAGGTAGATTTTATAACCCAAATCAAGCAAAAAAATAAATAGGCTTTCTATGGCCCACTGAGTGAGAGATGATACAGACAGGGATGGCACTCTAGCAGAAATGTCAATCTTAATCTCCCACAAAAAAAAAAAAAAAAACCAGGGAGTGTCCTTCAATTACTATCTCCCTGCAGTAATCTCAGCCAGGTATGGCAGGCAGCAATAAGGAGTGGACTGATGCACAAATTAAATAAAAAGTGTGTACAAACCAAAAAGATAGCTGTGCAGAAAGGAAGGAACAAGAGGATTTGTGCTTTGAAAAAAGCAGTTGGTTTGCACAGCGGCGTACACACAGCAATGCAGCTATCAGGGAGCCTTCTAGGGCAGCCCAATGAGCTACAGCGCTGAGGGGAAAAAAAAAAAAAAATGTAGCTTCCACTGTCCCTGCACACCGAAGGTGGTGTTGGGCAGTGGAAATCGCTACAGCACAAGCGGTTTGGTGGTTAATGGACCCTGCCTAACGCTATCCCTGCTTCTGACAAAGCGGCAGCAACCTCTCCCTAAGCTCAGATCAGCAGCAGTAACATGGCGGTCGGCGGGAACGCCCCTTTATAGCCCCTGTGACGCCGCAGACAGCAAGCCAATCACTGCAATGCCCTTCTCTAAGATGGTGGGGACCAGGACCTATGTCATCACGCTGCCCACACTCTGCGTTTACCTTCATTGGCTGAGAAATGGCGCTTTTCGCGTCATTGAAACGCGACTTTGGCGCGAAAGTCGCGTACCGCATGGCCGACCCCGCACAGGGGTCGGATTGGGTTTCATGAAACCCGACTTTGCCAAAAGTCGGCGACTTTTGAAAATGAACGACCCATTTCGCTCAACCCTACCGCAGACCATTCCATCAAAGTCAGCATTTCAAAACGTCACTACTTTCCTTCCGAGCCCTGACGTGCGCCCAAACAGTGGTTTACCCCCACATATGTGGTATCAGCGTACTCACGACAAACTGGGCAACAAATATTGGGGTCCAATTTCTCCTGTTACCCTTGTGAAAATAAAAAATTGCTGGCTAAAAAATAATTTTTGACGAAAGAAAAATGATTTTTTATTTTCACGGCTCTGCGTTATAAACTTCTATGAAGCACTTGGGGGTTTAAAGTGGTCACCGCACATCTAGATTAGTTCCATGGGAGGTCTAGTTTCCAAAATGGGGTCACATGTGGGGGAGCTCCAATGTTTAGGCACACAGGGGCTCTCCAAACGCGACATGGTGTCCGCTAACGATTTGAGCTAATTTTTCATTCAAAAAGTCAAATGGCACTCCTTCCCTTCCGAGCCCTGCTGCGTGCCCAAACAGTGGTTTACCCCCACATGTGAGGTATCAGTATACTCAGGAGAAATTGCCCAATAAATTTTAGGATCCATTTTATCCTGTTGCCCATGGGGAAATGAACAAATTGAGGCTAAATGAAATGTTTTGTGAAAAAAAGTACTTTTTCATTTTTTCAGATCAATTTGTGAAGCACCTGGGGGTTCAAAGTGTTCACTATGCATCTATATAAGTTCCTTGGGGGGTCTAGTTTCGAAAATGGGGTCACATGTGGGGTAGCTCCAATGTTTAGGCACACAGGGGCTCTCCAAACGCGACATAGTGTCCGCTAACGATTGGAGCTAATTTTTCATTCAAAAGTCAAATGGCGCTCCTTCCCTTCCGAGCCTTGCCGTGTGCACAAACAGTGGTTTGTGACCACATATGAGGTATTGGTGTACTCAGGAGAAATTGCCCAACACATTTTAGGATCCATTTTATCCTGTTGCACATGTGAAAATGAAAAAATTGAGGCTAAAATTAATTTTTTGTGAAAAAAAGTACTTTTTCATTTTTACGGATCAATTTGTGAAGCACCTGGGGGTTCAAAGTGCTCACTATGCATCTAGATAAGCTCCATGGGGGTCTAGTTTCCAAAATAGGGTCACTTGTGGGGAAGCTCCAATGTTTAGGCACACAGGGGCTCTCCAAACACGACATGGTGTCCGCTAAAGATTGGAGCCAATTTTTCATTGAAAAAGTCAAATGGTGCTCCTTCCCTTCAGAGCCCTGTCGTGCGCCCAGACAGTGGTTCCCCCCCACATATGAGGTATCAGTGTACTTAGGACAAATTGTACAATAACTTTTGGGGTCCAGTTTCTCCTTTTACCCTTGGGAAAATAAAACAATTGTTGCTAAAACATCATTTTTGTGACTAAAAAGTTAAATGTTCATTTTTTCCTTCCATGTTGCTTCTGCTGCTGTGAAGTACCTGAAGGGTTTATAAACTTCTTGAATGTGGTATTGAGTACCTTGAGGGGTGCAGTTTTTAGAATGGTGTCACTTTTGGGTATTTTCAGCCATACAGACCCCTCAAACTGACTTCAAATGTGAGGTGGTCCCTAAAAAAATGGTTTTGTAAATTTCATTGTAAAAATGAGAAATCGCTGGTCAAATTTTAACCCTTAGAACTTCCTAGCAAAAAAAAAAATGTTTTTTCCAAAATTGATGTAAAGTAGACATGTGTGAAATGTTATTTATTAACTATTTTGTGTCACATAACTCTCTGGTTTAACAGAATAAAAATTGAAAATTTGAAAATTGCGAAATTTTCTAAATTTTAGCCAAATTTCCATTTTTTCCACAAATAAACGCAAAAATTATTGACCTATATTTACCACTAACATGAAGCCCAATATGTCACGAAAAAATGATCTCAGAACCGTTAGGATCCGTTGAAGCGTTCCCGAGTTATTACCTCATAAAGGGACACTGGTCAGAATTGCAGAAAAACGGCCAGGTCATTAAGGTCAAAATAGGCTGGGTCATGAAGGGGTTAAGAGATGATCTGCAAAGAGGAGTGGACCAAATTCGCTCCTGACATATGCGCAAACCTCATCATCAACTACAAAAAAAAAATCTGACTGCTGTGTTTGCCTACAAGGGTTTTGCCACCAAGTATTAAGTCTTGCTTGGCAGAGGGATCAAATACTTATCTCTCACTGCAAAATGGAATAAATTTATATAATTTATACAATGTGATTTTTTGGATATTATTTTTGATATTCTATCTCTCAATGTTAAAATTAACCTACCCTTAAAATTATAGACTGTTCATGTCTTTGTCAGTGGGCAAACTTACAAAATCAGCAAGGGATCAAATACTTATTTCCCCCACTGTATATTCAAATTATTTTTATGGATTCAATAAGTCATATACAGTGGGGCAAAAAAGTATTTAGTCAGTCAGCAATAGTGCAAGTTCCACAACTTAAAAAGATAAGAGGCGTCTGTAATTTACATCATAGGTAGACCTCAACTATGGGAGACAAACTGAGAAAAAAAATCCAGAAAATCACATTGTGTTAGGAGTCGAGTTTCCTCTGCTGCACAGGGGGAATCTCGATCCGTGTCTGCTGCGGTCTCCCATTCTGCTTCGGCCACAGTGGGCTCTGCTCAGCGGAGGCGTCGCTCCCAGCGTCTCGCTGAGACTGATTCTGTGCAGCCTTTTCTGGCTCTCCTGTTGTACCCTGCACTGATCTGCGGCGAGCGGGCTTCCCTGGGACTAAGTCCTTATTTGCACACACTGAGCATGACCAGGACAGGATCTCCTGTTGGAGATCGAGGGTCACATGCTCAGGTGCTGCAGCACATCCCATTGGTCCTCTTGGCAGGTCCTGAAAGTGCAAAACTTCTGTAGCAGCTTCCTGTGCTGCAACTATATAAACTGCGCATGACTGCACGGCCATGCGCTAGTATTGTCTTGATAATATGTGTGTGTGTTGTGAGTGAAAGTCGCTCTTTAAAATACCCTCCCTATTGGATGACTGTTCGCGGAAGGTGTATGTTTGCTATCTAGCGCCCGACTTTTCCAACAGCACGTTACACACATAACAGCATCTAGTTGCTGTGACCGCCTGTACGGCGCCGTGCGCTTCCTCTGCGCTTTCCTTACCCAAGCCTGGGTGGTTGGTTAGTGGCGTCCGTCAGTGCGGCACTGCATGCACTCTCGTGCCTTTATATACTATTTTAATAGTTTCTTTACACACCCAGTTGCGGTGTTGTGCCAGCAAGTGGTCTAATCGGACTTCAATCCTGTGCTGGGGTTGTGTTCGCTGACTTCTTGCTCGTGCTCTATGTGCGGTACCGCGGTCCTGTGACTCAACAGGATCGCTTCCTTCACGCAGGGTGAAGTTAACCCATGCGTGTATACTTATAGTACCGTCATATAGTCCGTCTTACTAGCAGCAGGGTTTTTACCTGCACGATGGACCTCGGACTGCGAACCTAGTTTCATATCATCTATACTTGGTGCGTTCCGCCAGTCCTTAACACATTGTCTGTTTTTTTAACATTTTATTTGCATATTATGGTGGAAAATAAGTATTTGGTCAGAAACAAAATTTCATCTCAATACTTTGTAATATATCCTTTGTTGGCAATGACAGAGGTCAAACGTTTTCTGTAAGTCTTCACAAGGTTGCCACACACTGTTGTTGGTATGTTGGCCCATTCCTCCATGCAGATCTCCTCTAGAGCAGTGATGTTTTTGGCTTTTCGCTTGGCAACACGGACTTTCAACTCCCTCCAAAGGTTTTCTATAGGGTTGAGATCTGGAGACTAGCTAGGCCACTCCAGGACCTTGAAATGCTTCTTACGAAGCCACTCCTTCGTTGCCCTGGCGGTGTGCTGTGGATCATTGTCATGTTGAAAGACCCAGCCACGTTTCATCTTCAATGCCCTTGCTGATGGAAGGAGGTTTGCACTCAAAATCTCACGATACATGGCCCCATTCATTCTTTCATGTACCCGGATCAGTCGTCCTGGCCCCTTTGCAGAGAAACAGCCCCAAAGCATGATGTTTCCACCACCATGCTTTACAGTAGGTATGGTGTTTGATGGATGCAACTCAGTATTCTTTTTCCTCCAAACACGACAAGTTGTGTTTCTACCAAACAGTTCCAGTTTGTTTTTATCAGACCAGAGGATATTCTCCCAAAACTCCTCTGGATCATCCAAATGCTCTCTAGCAAACTTCAGACGGGCCCGGACATGTACTGGCTTAAGCAGTGGGACACGTCTGGCACTGCAGTCCATGGTGGCGTAGTGTGTTACTTATGGTAGGCCTTGTTACATTGGTCCCAGCTCTCTGCAGTTCATTCACTAGGTCCCCCCGCGTGGTTCTGGGATTTTTGCTCACCGTTCTTGTGATCATTCTGACCCCACGGGGTGGGATTTTGCGTGGAGCCCCAGATCGAGGGAGATTATCAGTGGTCTTGTATGTCTTCCATTTTCTAATTATTGCTCCCACTGTTGATTTCTTCACTCCAAGCTGGTTGGCTATTGCAGATTCAGTCTTCCCAGCCTGGTGCAGGGCTACAATTTTGTTTCTGGTGTCCTTTGACAGCTCTTTGGTCTTCACCATAGTGGAGTTTGGAGTCAGACTGTTTGAGGGTGTGCACAGGTGTCTTTTTATACTGATAACAAGTTTAAACAGGTGCCATTACTACAGGTAATGAGTGGAGGAAAGAGGAAACTCTTAAAGAAGAAGTTACAGGTCTGTGAGAGCCTGAAATCTTGATTGTTTGTTTCTGACCAAATACTTATTTTCCACCATAATATGCAAATAAAATGTTAAAAAAACAGACAATGTGATTTTCTGGATTTTTTTTTCTCAGTTTGTCTCCCATAGTTGAGGTCTACCTATGATGTAAATTACAGACGCCTCTCATCTTTTTAAGTGGTGGAACTTGCACTATTGCTGACTGACTAAACTTTTTTGCCCCACTGTATACAGTTTAACACAGTTATTATTGCATTGCAGTGGTATGTAAAACTCACAAAAAGCATTGAATAGTATTTCTGGATTAGAGTACTCATCCATATATTATTATGTACTTTCTGTCACATTTTGGTGATATACTGTATATCAGTACGAAAAAACATTTAAAAATTTGGCTGCTTATATTTCTTACTCATACTCTATTCTGTGGTCTGCAGTACATTTTTATTATTTATAACACTAGAAATAAGCGTTAACATAACTTAACAGATTTTGCTGGGTTAAATTTAGCAGCTGTAGAATATTATGTAGTTTTGAGTACATTTCTATGATATATTATACTCCAAAAAAGTGTTACAAAATTTAGCTGGGTAACACTTATCACCAAAACACTATTCCGTGTTCTGGGGTATATTTTTTTTTATACACTGCTTCAAAAAACAAAGGGAACACTTAAGCAACACAATGTAACTCCAAGTCAATCACACTTCTGCGAAAACGACCTGTCCAGTTACGAAGCAACACTGATTGTGAATCAATTTCTCCTGCTGTTCTGCAAATGGAACAGACAGCTGGTAGAAATTATAGGCAATTTACAAGACAAATCCTATAATGGAGTGGTTTTGCAGACTGTGACCACAGACCATTTCTCTGCTCTCATCCTTTCTGACTGTTGTTTTGGTCACTTTTGCATTTTGTCACTGCTCTCACCCCTAGAGGTACAATAGCAACCCACAGAAGTTGCTCAGGTAGTGCAGATCATCCAGGAAGGTTCATCAATGCGGGCTGTGTCAATAAGGGTAGCTGTTTCTGTCATCACAGTGTCCAGAACATGGGGCAGATGCCAGGAGACAGGCCAGTACACCAGGTGACATGGAGGGTACCGTAGGAGTGCAACAACCCAGCATCAGGACCACTACCTTCTCATTTGTGCAATGAGGAAGAGGAGGAGCAGTACCAGAGCCCTGCAAGATGACCTCCAGCAGACCACTAACATCCATGTGTCTGCTCAAACTGTTAGAAACAGACTCCATGAGGGTGGTATGAGGACCCGATGTCCACAAGTTGGTGTTGTGTTGAATTTGACAGAGATGACAAAGATTGGCAGATTTGCTCTCGGATGAGAGCAGGTTCACACTGAGCACATGAAACCAACAGACATAACTGACTCTGGAGACACTGTGGAAAAGGTTCTGATGCTTGCAACATCCTCCAGCATGACCGGTTTGGCAGTGGGTCAGTAGTGGTATGAGGAGGCATTTGATTGGAAAGCTGCACAGCCCTCCATGTGCTAGCCTGAGGTACCCTAAGTGCCATTAGCTACCTGGACGAGATCCTCAGACCCACTGTGAGACCATATGCAGGAACACTGGGCCCTGTGTTCCTACTGATGCATGACAGTGCTAGGTCATCATGTGTCAACCGTTCTTGCAAGATGAAGGCATTGATGCTATGAACTGGCCTGCATGTATCCGAGAATCCAATTGAGCATCATGTCTCGTTCCATCCACCAATGCCACCTTGCACCACCTCATCAGGACCATGCCCAGGCATAGTAGGGAGGTCATACAGGCACGTGGAAGTCACACAAGCTACTAAGCATCATTTCTTTGTTTTGAGGCATTTTCAGTGAAGATGGATCAGCCTGTAATTTGATTTTCTACCTTGATTTTGAGTATCATTCCAAATTCAGACCTCCATGGGATATTAACTTTGATTAACATGTATCATTTTTATCTTTTCTTGTTCTCAATGCATTCCATTATGTAATGAATAAAGATTTGCAACAGGAATATTTCATTCAGTGACATCTAGGATGTGGTATTTTAGTGTCCCATTTTTTTTGCATACTGTATATAACACTACAAAAAAAGCGTTAAAGTTTTTTGCTGTGTTAATTTTCTCACCCATACACTATTCCGTCTTGTGGGATACATTTAGTTGTTAAATAACCCTCAAACAGTGTGTTTACAAATTTATCGGTATTATATTGCCAATTTATACAATACTAGATTGTGGCCCGATTCTAAGAGAGCCGGGATTTCCAGGACAGACACACAGACAGACAGACAGACGGAAAAACCCTTAGACAATTATATATATACTAGACTGTGGCCCGATTCTAACGCATCGGGTATTCTAGAATATGCATGTCCCCGTAGTATATGGACAATGATGATTCCAGAATTCGCGGCAGACTGTGCCCGTTGCTGATTGGTCGAGGCGACCTTTATGACATCATCGTCGCCATGGCAACCATTATGACATCATCGTCGCTGTGCCTGGCGGCCTCGACCAATCAGAGACGCGGGATGTCTACGTCCTTTATGACATCATCGTCGCTGTGCCCGTTGCTGATTGGTCGAGGCCTGGCGGCCTCGACCAATCAGAGACGCGGGATTTCTACGTCGATGCTGTGCCGGTCTCTGATTGGTCGAGGCCTGGCGGCCTCAACCAATCAGAGAGCAGGGATTTCCAGGACAGACAGACAGACAGACAGACGGAAAAACCCTTAGACAATTATATATATTATGTGTTCTTGGGTACATTTTGTTGGCTGCTAACCCTAAAAACACTTGAAAAAAAATGTATCGGTATTATATTGCTCATCCGTAGGCTTTTATATATTCTTGGGTAAATATCGACGGTATTTAAGCCTCCAATAATGTGTTCAAAGTTTATTGGTTTTATATTGCTCATCCATAGGGTATTATATCTTATTAAGTACATTTCATTGCTATATAATCCTCAAAAAACTTTTTCACAATTTTATTGTTATTATATTGTTCATCCATAGACTATTCCGTGGTCTGGAGTACATTTAGTTAGTAAATAACCCTCAAAAACTTATCTAAAAATGGATCGGTATTACCTTTTATTGCTCATCCACTAACTATTCTGTGGTCTTTAGTACATTTTGTTGGTATGTAGCTCTCAAAAAAGTGATAAAAAATTTATTGGTATTATATTGCTCCCTCATAGACTATTCCGTGGTCTAAACTACATAAACTTTTACATGTAGTTGGGTAGATTTTAGTGATTTATAAGCGTTGCAAAGCTTGTTAAAAAAATGTATCATATTGCTCTCCCATGGACTATTCCATGGTCTGGAGTACATTTCATTGGTTTATAACTCTGAGAAAACTTGCTTAAAAATGTATCAGTATTATTTTGCTCATCTGTAGGGTATTACGTTTTCTTGGGTGTATTTCGGTGGTATCTAACCCTCCAAAAAATTGTTCAAAATGTTTTCAGGATTATATTGCTCATCTATATAGTATTACATGTTATTGGGTACCTTTTGTTGGTATAAAACCCTCAAAAAACTGGGTCAAAGATTTATAGGTATTATATTGCCCATCCACACAGTATAACGTGTTCTTGGGTACATTTCGTTGCTATGTAAGCCTCCAAAAACTTGTCAAAAAATGTACTGGTACTATGTTGCTTATCCATAGGATATTACGTGTTCTTGGGTACATTTTATTAATATTATTTATTTATATAACACCATTAATTCCATGGTCCTGTACATGAGACGGGGTTACATCAAAATATGAATATCACTTAGAGTAAACAAAACTAATGGCAGGCTGGTACAGAGGGAAGAGGACCCTGCCCTTGCAGGCTTACATTCTACAAGATTATGGGAAGGAGACAGTAGATCGGGGGTTGCAGCAACTCTGATGGTGTTGAGGTGGCCGTGTGGTCATTACAGGTTGTAAGCTTTTTTGAAGAGATGGGTCTTCAGGTTCCATTTGAAGGACCAAATGTAGTAGATAACCGGACGTGTTGAGGCACAGAATTCTAGATGATGGGGGATATTCGGACGAAGTCTTGGAGGTGATTGGGTGAGGAGTAGTGATGAGCGAACATGTTCACCACTACTCATTACTCGCCCGAGTATCGCTATGCTCGGCGTACTCGGCGAGCAGCGAGCATTTCCGGTATTATTGCAGTCTCCACCCAGCAGTTTTGGCAGACTTTAGAGACCAAATCACAGTGCAGGGATTGTCTGCCGGGCTATGAAACGCCGCAGCCATCTTTGTTGTGGTCATGCAGTGATTGGCATCATCCCGAGTATAAGAGACCCGGCGCCGCCCTGCTCACCGCATTCTGTTCCTGTTTCAGCGAGAGTAGGGAGAGCTGCTGCCGAGATAGGGTCAGAATCGTGGTTTTAGAGTTAGTGTAGGTCTGCAACTCTTTCTTCCACAACTCCTCAGAAACCAAAAGTCCTTTTTAGGGCTAATTCGTGGGTCCCGATATTGCAGCGCTATATAGGCAGGGCACAGCATATCCACATCAGTGCAAGGCCTGCAGGCACTGTATGTGCATCCATTGCTCCCTCTGCATCCTTCCCAAAGCTCCATAACTGCCTGCTGCAGCTTATTTACTGTCTATGTACCTATTTTTTTTTTCCAAAAATTACCACCCCCCAAAAAAAATATTCAGTCTGTTCTGTCAGACTGAGGCCTATTGAAAAGTTATAATTTGTCAGGCATATGTAGCATAGTTGTGTGTGCTATCCTTGTGCCCCCCCCTTTTTTTTTTGGTGTTTTAAATTTACCGAAAAAGGCCTCATATATCTGCGGGCTCCAAGTTTGGGCATTGGTGGCCAGTGTACTTATTTTTTGGCTGTGTGATACTATAATTCAATACACCGCTATTTAGCTTAAAAAATATTGAAAGTCCACAGATTTGGCAGTGTGGTATTTCCGTTACAGCCATCATATCTGTGCTCCAAGTTTGGGCATTGGAGGCCGGTGTAGTTATTTTTTGGCTGTGTGATACTCAAATTCAATACAGCGCTATTTCACATAAAAAAAATTCCAAAGGCACAGATTTGCCAGTGTGGTATTTCCAATGCAGCTGTCATATACAGTACAGACAAAAAGTTTGGACACATCTTCTCATTTAAAGAGTTTTCTGTAATTTCATGACTATGAAAATTGTAAATTCACACTGAAGGCATCAAAACTATGAATTAACACATGTGGAATTATATACATAACAAAAAAAGTGTGAAACAACTGAAAATATGCCTTATATTCTAGGTTCTTCAAAGTAGCCACCTTTTGCTTTGTTAATTGATTTGCACACTCTTGACATTCTTTTGATGAGCTTCAAGAGTTAGTCACTGGAAATGGTTTTCACTTCACAGGTGTGCCCTGTCAGGTTTAATAAGTGGGATTTCTTGCCTTATAGATGGGGCGGGGACAATCATTTGTGTTGAGCAGAAGTCTGGTGGATACACAGCTGATATTCCTAGTGAATAGACTGTTAGAATTTGTATTATGGCAAGAAAAAAGCAGCTAAGCAAAGAAAAATGAGTGGCCATCATTACTTTAAGAATTGAAGGTCAGTCAGTCTGAAAAATCGGGAAAACTTTGAAAGTGTCCCCAAGTGCAGTTGCAAAAGCCATCAAGCGCTACAAAGAAACTCCCTTACATGAGGACCACCCCAGGAAAGGAAGACCAAGAGTCACCTCTGCTTCTGAGGATAAATTTATCCGAGTCACCAGCCTCAGAAATCGCAGGTTAACAGGAGCTCAGATTAGAGATCAGGTCAATGCCACACAGAGTTCTAGCAGCAGACACATCTCTACAACAACTGTTAAGAGGAGACTTTGTGCAGCAGGCCTTCATGGTAAAATAGCTGCTAGGAAACCACAGCTAAGGACAGGCAACAAGTAGAAGAGACTTGCTTGGGCTAAAGAACACAAGGAATGGACATTAGACCAATGGAAATCTGTGCTTTGGTCTGATGAGTCCAAATTTGAGATCTTTGGTTCCAACCACCGTGTCTTTGTGCGACGCAGAAAATGTGAACGGATGGACTCTACATGCCTGGCTCCCACTGTGAAGTATGGAGGAGGTGTCATGGTGTGGGGGTGCTTTGCTGGTGACACTGTTGGGGATTTCTTCAAAATTGAAGGCATACTGAACCAGCATGGCTACCACAGCATCTTGCAGCGGCATGCTATTCCATCCGGTTTGCGTTTAGTTGGACCATCATTTATTTTTCAAAAGGACAATGACCCCAAACACACCTCCAGGCTGTGTAAGGGCTATTGGACCAAGAAGGAGAGTGATGTGGTGCTACGCCAGATGACCTGGCCTCCAAAGTCACCAGACCTGAACCCAATCGAGAAGGTTTGGGGTGAGCTGGACCGCAGAGTGAAGGCAAAAGGGCCAACAAGTGCTAAGCATCTCTGGGAACTCCTTCAAGATTTTTGGAAGACCATTTCCTCTGACTACCTCTTGAAGCTCATCAAGAGAATGGCAAGAGTGTGCAAAGCAGTCATCAAAGCAAAAGGTGGCTACTCTGAAGAACCTAGAACATAAAACATATTTTCAGTTGATTCACACTTTTTAGTTCAGTTTATAATTCCACATGTGTTAATTCATAGTTTTGATGCCTTCAGTGTGAATTTGGAGGCCGGTGTACTTATTTTTTGGCTGTGTGATACTCAAATTTTATAGAGCGCTATTTAGCATAAAAAAATTGAAAGACCACAGATTTGCCAGTGTGGTATTTCCGTTACAGCCGTCATATATCTCTGTGCTCCAAGTTTGGGCATTGGGGGCCGGTAACTTATTTTTTGGCTGTGTGATACTCAAATTCAATCCAGTGTTATTTTGCATAAAAAAAATTGAAAGGCCACAGATTTGGCAGTGTGGTATTTCCGTTCCAGCTGTCATATATCTCTGTGCTCCAAGTTTTGGCATTGGAGGCCGGTGTACTTATTTTTTGGCTGTGTGATACTCAAATTCAATGCAGCGAAATTTCACATAGAAAAAAATTCCAAGTCCACAGATTTGCCAGTGTGGTATTTCCGTTACAGCCGTCATATATCTCTGTGCTCCAAGTTTGGGTATTGGAGACCACTGTACTTATTTTTTGCCTGTGTGATACTCAAATTCTATACAGCACTATTTAGGATAAAAAAAAATTGAAAGGCCACAGATTTGCCAGTGTGGTGTTTCCGTTACAGCCGTCATATATCTTTGTGCTCCAAGCTTGGGCATTGGAGACCGGTGTACTTATTTTTTGGATGTGTAATACTCAAATTCAATACAGCGCTATTTCACATAAAAAAAATTCCAAGGACACAGATTTCCCCGTGTGTTATGTCTATTACAGCCGTCATATATCTCGGTGTTCCAAGTTTGGGCATTGGAGGCTGGTGTACTTATTTTTTGGCTGCTTGATACTCAAATTTAATACAGCGCTATTTAGCATAAAAAAAATTGAAAGGCCACAGATTTGGCAGTGTGATATTTCCGTTACAGCTGTCATATTTCTCTGTGCTCCAAGTTTGGACATTGGAGGCCGGTGTACTTATTTTTTGGCTGTGTGATACTCAAATTCAATACAGCACTATTTCGCATAAAAAAAAAAAATTCCAAGGGCACAGATTTGCCATTGTGGTATTTCCGTTACCCCCGTCATATATCTCTGTGCTCCAAGTTTGAGCATTGGAGGCCAGTACACTTATTTTTTGGCTGTGTGATACTTAAATTCTATACAGCACTATTTAACATAAAAAAATTGAAAGGCACAGATTTGCCAGTGTGGTATTTCCATTACAGCCGTCACATATCTCTGTGCTCAAAGTTTGGGCTTTGGAGGCCAGTGTACTTATTTTTTGGCTGTGTGATACTCAAATTCTATACGGCACTATTTAGCATAAAAAAAAATTGAAAGGCCATAGATTTGCCAGTGTGGTATTTCCGTTACAGCCGTCATTTATCTCTGTGCTCCAAGTTTGGGCATTGGAGGCCGGTGTTCTTAAAGTTAAAAATACTTCTCTTTCAAGTTGTTATGTCTGCTTAATGACTGTGTTAAATGCTCGAACTACTACTACCACTATACTCATCATCTGCCTACAGGCAGTCACTGCGCACATAGAAAGTCTGAGGAGCAGAGTGTGAATGCTTGGGCGGTCTTGTACGCTGTCACTGTATTATGAAGACGTTTTCTCCTGCCAATAAAAGCGGTACTGCCATAAAGTGAGGAGACATGTGCCCAATGACCACCAGAGAGTGAGGCACCGTGCGCTCCATGAACGTGAGTACAGCGCATGTGCGCATTAGAGAGAGACAGTTCATGCTCTGTGTTCAGCTTTGCTAAACAATAATTAAAGGGCACAGAGGATGTTGGTACGGTCAGCAAGGTACTCCTTCTGCATTTTCCCAAACTTTGCACTCCTTGTGAGAGTCCACCATGCCTCAGGACCAGGGTGATGGGAGCATCTGAGAAAACTCTCCCAGAACTTTGCCAGTGTTCCACTGCCTCTGCTGGATTGGAGTTGTGTCTCTCTCACTTGTACTCCTTACTTGGCCATCGAACTGTGACCTCTTCTGCCAGCGTTTTCAGATGGGATTTTTTTAAATAATTCAGCAAGAAGGGCCCTATGGTCCTACAACCTTGTAGTACACCTGTCTGCCTCTGGAATAAGAGATATAAAGTTCTCCATGTAGCGTGGGTCTAGAAGTGTCAACAACACCAATCAGTATTGCCTCTCACCCAAAATTTGTAGAACTCAAGGGTGATGGGAAAGGCATAACCTGAACTCAGCCATGCGTCATAGACTGCAAACAGCCGATACTTCTGTGTCCTCACCAAAACCACAACTGACCATGGTCTCCCGCTCCTCCTTGTTCCCAGGCCTCCACTACTTTCGACAAACCTCAGTAATATTATTGTAAATACAGTACATCATTGTAAATACATTCCCCTGTAGTTTTTATTTCCCCCACCTCATTGTAACATAGTAACATAGTAACATAGTTAGTAAGGCCGAAAAAAGACATTTGTCCATCCAGTTCAGCCTATATTCCGTCATAATAAATCCCCAGATCTACGTCCTTTTGTAGATTTTAAGTTGCCACCCTTTTTTTCGTTTTAATTATTGTTATTGTTATAAGTTAGTGTAGATTCTAAGCTGTCACGAGCAGGGTAGTTTTATTTCTGTTTTAATTATTGTATTACTGTTATCGTTGTTACTCAGGACTGTTGTGTTTGAACCTGTAAATATGTTTACGCTATATAAATAACTATAAATATTAATATTAGAACACAGGGAAGAAGGATGGAGATATTAATTATGGTGTCATTACCGCTCACCATCTTGATGAATTCCTCAAAGTTTTGGAGGATGGTGCATATGTCTGACATCCATCTCCACTCATCAGATCTTATGTTTGAATTCAGAACTGAACACCGGCGGCCTTATTGATGCTGGTAGTCAACAACTGCTCTCTTCCGCTCACAAATCCTTTCCAAAATATGCAGTGTAGAGTTCCAATGCATGGGGAGGACATAACACAGTTGGTGAGACATAAGCGGCAAGTGCTGCAGAAGCACGTCAAATGCGGATGAAGCTCTAGCTGACTTTCTAAAATGTGTACGCAGAGCCTCGTATATTTCCTAGCAGATCTGGCACCTCTGTGTTGCTTTTCATAAGATGTTGAACAATGAGATTACGCACATGAGCCAGGCATGGCACATGTGTGAGCTCGCCTCGACACAGAGCAGACACCATGTCCAGCCATTGTCCCACACGACAAATCATCATTGTGTGGGTTGTTACCTAAGCATAATAGCTTCAGCACAGCCTGTTGCCGCTTGGCTGAGGCAATGCTACAGTGCTCCAGCTTGTGACTGATGTGCTACTTGCGGAAATGGAGGCTGAAGTGGAGGAGGTGGAGTAACTGAAGACTGTGGGGGCAATTGAAGGGCCCACAATACTGGTGGTTGGTCGGACGTGCACCATCCCAAGGTTGGACTGGGTCCCGCCTTCCACTATGTTAACAGAGTGTGCTGTTAGTGTGATGTACCATCCCTGACCACAACCACCTGTCCACGTGTCTGTGGTTAGGTTGACTTTGCCAATAACAGCATCTTGGAGGGCAAGGGTAATGTTTTGGGACACATGCCTGTGTAATGCCAGAATGCCACACCAGCACAAAAAGTCCCGCATGTTCGTGGCCTCGGGGTGATCCTCGACTCTGCCCTCTCTTTCAATATACATATCCAAGCCCTTGCCTCCTCCTGCCCACTACAACTCAAAAACACTACAACTTGGATCCGTACACTCCAAGAAACTGCAAAAATGTTTGTGCACACCCTCATGATCTCACTCCTCCACTATTGCAGCCTTCTACTGTCTGGCCTCCCCACTAGTACTCTTGCACCACTCCAATCTATCCTAAAGTCTGATGCCCGAGTAATCCAACTGTCCCTCGGTTATTCCCCGGCCTCTCCTAGGCCCTTCACTGACCTCCAATTGCCCAGAGGCTACAGTTCAAAATGAAAACCCTAACTATGACATGCAAAGCCTTCCACAACCTGTCTCCATACATCTGTAACATGGTCTCCCAATGTCCAACTGGGTCATGGCTTCCTCTACGCAAACCCAGCCTGCCATCAGCGAAATGTACCATCCCTGCCCACAAGCACTTGTCCACGTGTCCGTGGTTAGGTGCACTTTCCCTGTAACAGCATTGTTGAGGGCCCGGGTAATATTGTGGGGCATGTCATTGCTTGTGTAATGTCGTGACGGCAGACTGGGCAAAATTGTGGTGGCTGGGTAGCGAGTACCTTGTGATGGTCACCACAATCAGGTTGCTGAATGCTTAGGCCTCACACAGGCACAACATTTTGAGCTCCTGCAGACTAGAAATGTGTGAATTTAGTACTGTGGCATTGCCTGCGCATTTCCACTTGCATTCCAAGGACTGGGGTATGGACAACTGAATGGTGCACTGGCCGGTGGTGCAAATGGCCTTTTTGGGGTTATCGGCAGAGTCTTTAAAAAACAACCAGGCTGTTACGGGGACATTCAGTATCTCCCTCTCCCACACCACCTTCTCATCTCTACATCGGTCTTTTGATGTTCCCCAAGGCACAGTTCTAGGACCCCTACTCTTCTCCATCTACACCTTCGGCCTGGGCCAGCTGATGTAATGGCATGGTTTGCAATCTCATCAATACGCCGATGACACGCGTATCTACCTATCTGTACCTGACATAACCTCCTTACCGTCCAAAATCACATGTCTTCCTGCTAATTCATCCTTCTTTTGTGCTCGCTTTCAAAAAGTGGACATGGACCAAACAGAATATGGATCGTCCCCGTAGGGCAGTGGGGTACCGGGTGCTTCGGTTCTCAAGGAGGATGTCACGTTGGCTGACCCAGTCCGTGGCCCTAGGGAAGTCCGTATTAAAAGGAGAAAGGTCTTTAAAGGGGAAATGTTCGTGACACCACCTGTGGTATTCGGTCAGGGTGACCGACGCTTCTTAGGGGTCCACTGGGGTGTTGTTAAGGCAGCTAGATGGTATACCTTCCCACAGGTGAAGCATATCCCCAGGGCTTCCCAGTGGGTAGATGGTGGATGGTGGATGGTGTAAGGCGCAGTGAAAAATGAGGACACAAGGTTGCAGTCTCTTTACCTTTATTGAAGCTTCAGCATCCACAGTCCAGAGCACCAGATCATAGGGCAGGCAGAGTCCGGCTGGTTTGAAGGCAAATCCAGAGTCACCTTATCCAGGTGGAAATCAGTAGCCTTCCTCTAGCGCCTGAGTGTTGTAGTACCTTATTGCTGAGCCTCTCATAAGGTCCTCACAACTATTGTAGATGTTCTAGATGTTGTCTCTCTCTGTCCCCCGGATGGATAGGACAAACCCGTATGACTGGTAGCCTTAGGCTTTTTACAGGGACTCTAGCACGCCCCAGCCCCCACAAGTTGCCACCGTGCCTCCTGGGTATAGGGCGGGCAGGTAACGTGGAATTAGCTGTCCTGCCGGTCTCTGGAGCAAGGCATAGTGAACTGTTGCTCCCTCGGTGTTCTGGCTACCATATCCTGCGCCTCAGAAGGAGGCAGCCTGTGCAGGGCAGAACTCCTTCTGGTTTCCTCTCCTTTTGCTATCACTTTGTTTCTCACCCTCTACAATACAGTTCTCTGTTCGTGTCTCTTTCTTAGGATGCTGCCGCACGTGGGGCAGGCGCAGCTCCTTGTCCTTCTGTTTAGGCATCTGACAGGATCCCACCCCTGTCAGGGACTAACTACCTGAGTGGAGCTCAGATAGCAGCTGCCTGAGCAAAGCTCAGATCGCTTCTGCCTACAATTCCTATGCAGACCACCAGTTTTAACTAATTGTGAAGAGTGCCCTAATAAATAGGAGCATAGCGCCCCCTGGTGGACTGAAGTATGAAATGTGTTGTATGTTTGTGATACCTGGTAAAGCGATCTCCTTTATTGCCTTCAAACGTAACATCACTCCCCCTAGAGGAGAATGATATTATTGCAATGACCAGGTCCCTGGGGCGCTGCAAATACATCATCTTTCAACCATCTCAGGCTAAATAGACATGAGAGCTGTGTATGCATCATTTGGTACCACTTTAGTAAGAGGGAAAGTTTGCCCAAGAGAAAATGATTTCCCAGACATTCACAGCAATTTTTGCACATTTTTTGCAGCTGTGATTTTCATCTTCTTGGTGTGGATGTAGTAAATTTCATTGTTCATCAATACCATTATCGTCCATATCTCGGAAAGAGGAAATCTGGTGTTTGCCAGAGTTGTGGTTATGTACATTTTGTCGCATTCCTTTAACAGTGTTTGTTACACTAGAAAAAAGAATTGTTGACTGTGACATTTGGATATTATTAGTAATATGCAGGGGTGAAGATGATGAAGCTGATACCACGGGTGTGTTTATAGTTACGGACGATGCACTGCTCTTTAAACTTTGTTTTTCACAAGCAACCATCATTTTGTTTGGTTTTCCTATCACACTGATCTGCTTTCTCTAATTCAGCATCTCTTGAACATGTTGCACTTTGCCCTTTACTGTAAACAGACACGTGCGTCTTTGGCGACATATTTTTGACAGGAATTTTTTAGGCCGAGTCTAACACGCGCATCTGTTACACAGATCTTCTGATGGGCATGAAACACATTATGGTAATTGCTGGTGGCTAAACAATTAATCATTGTAGGCTGTGTCCTGGATCTCATACCTCCCATAGCCACTGCTGTTATTAATCATGTACATTCCCATACCTGTCATTACCATGCCCCTTTTCCTGATCACTTCATCCAACGATTCGTCCTCCATATTTTTAGTAAAAAGCTGAACCTTCCCAGCAGCAACTGTTTAGGAAACCAATTTACAGTTTTTCCAGGTGTTTATGAATTATGATGCCCATTAACAAATTTTTGTGCAAAATTCACCCCCCATGGGGAAATGTTTCACAGCCCATGCACTTAGTCTATGGGCATTACAAGTGTAGGAGACCGGCTCCTTTACATTGGGAATATGTTTTAATGAGGTCTTCCGCCACCTCTCATCATTCTCCACCACTACATCACCAGGCTTCACGTGTTCCGTGCTGCTAAAGACAGTCAATTTTTGGCAAGGGTGTCTATGATCTCCATCAAATATTTTTTAAACATTTACCCCCCATGAGCAATTGCTTGTCAGGCCATGCACTCCATTACAAGTGTCGGACACCACACCCCTACATTGGGCCTACTTCTTAACCTGTCTACTGCAATGTCTCCTTTAACTGCTACTAGATGACCATGGTGAACGTGCTCTGAACTGTTATAGGCCAGTGAATTTTTGGCAAGGAGGCTGTGATGGCACTATTTTTTTAAGTCCAAAAAGGACAACGCGTTGGGGAATTGGGCATGGCATTCCATTGGGCCTACTTCTTAACTCTGTCTCCTGCAATGTGTCCTTTAACTGCCACAAGATCACCATGATGAACGTGCTCTGAACTGTTATAGGCCAGTGAATTTTGGGCAAGGAGGTTGTGATGGCACTATTTTAGTAAGTCCACAAAGGACAGCACATTGGGGAATTGGGCATGGCATTCCATTGGGCCTACTTCTTAACTCTGTCTCCTGCAATGTTTCCTTTAACTGCCACTAGATCGCCAGGGTTGACGTGCTCTGTACTCTTATAGGCTACTGAATTTTGGGTTAGGAGGCTGTGATGGCACTATGTTAATAAATCCAAAAAGGACACCACATTGGGGAATTGGGCATGGCATTCCATTGGGCCTACTTCTTAACTCTGTCTCCTGCAATGTGTCCTTTAAATGCCACTAGATCACCAGGGTTGACGTGCTCTGTACTCTTACAGGCCACAGAATTTTGGGCTAGGGGGCTGTGATGGCACTATTTTAATAAATCCAAAAAGGACCCCACATTGGGGAATTGGGCATGACATTACATTGGGCCTACTTCTTAACTCAGTCGCCTGCAATCTGTCCTGTACCTGCCAGTAGATCACCAGGGTGAACGTGCTCTGTACTGTTATAGTCCAGTGAAATTTGGGCAAGGGGGCTATGATGGCACTACCATTTTTTTAAGTCCAAAAAGGACAACACATTTGGGAATTGGGCATGACATTACATTGGGCCTACTTCTTAACTCGGTCACCTGTAATCTGTCCTGTACCTGCCAGTAGATCACCAGGGTGAACATGCTCTGCACTGTTATAGGCCAGAGAATTTTGGGCAAGGGGGCTGTGATGGCACTCTTTTATTTTTTTTTTTAAATGGACCCCATATTGGGGAATTGGGCATGACATTACATTGGGCCTACTTCTTCATTCTTTCTCCAGCAATGTGTCCTTTAACTGCCACTAGATCACCAGGGTTAACATGCTCTGTACGGTGCATTTTGGGCAAGGGGGCTGTGATGGCACTCTTATTTTTTTTAAAATGGACCCCACATTGGGGAATTGAGCATGAAATTCCATTGGTCTCCTGCAATCTAAAATGTACCTGCCACTAGATCACCAGGGTGAACGTGCTCAGTACTGTTATAGGCTGTTGAAGTTTGGGCTAGGGGCATGCGATGGCACTAGTGTAGTTTAAAAAAAAGGTACCCCCATTGGGGAATTGTTTGGCCGATCATGTACTGCATTACAAGTCTCAGGGACCTACACCACTACATTGGCCCTAATTTTTAACTCTGTCTCCATCAATGTATCTTCCTTATCTCAGACAACTCGACCTGGGTGAACATGCTTTGTTCTGTGATAGGCCCGTGAAGTTTGGGCAAGGGCGACTGTGATGGTAATAGTATATTTTTGAAAAAGGTACCCCCCATTTGTGAAACCACATCCTTGATGGCAAACACTTCACATTTGTGTACCTTAAAGAGCTCACCTGAAAAGCTCCTTTTGTGTTGCCTGGTTGCTCAAATTGGACACAATACACTTCATATAAATGTGATAAAGCACTGCTGTTAGTTTGGCTCAGTAGTTCATTAAAACTAAAGCTTTGTCCACTATACTAGTTTCTCTCCTTGAGAGCCATAACTTTGGCTGCCTCAAATGTACAGATGGTGAATATACAAATGACGATTTGTAAACAAGATTGAAATACTATACACCAAATGCATTCAGACAATCACATAGCTGCATGTCTTGCAAAATATTTATAGATGTGACAGACAATGCTCATAGTGACACAATCTTGATAAATGTTTGTTTACTCACTTCACAAACAGTTCGAAGCCTCTATATGTTTGCTGTTTGTCATTGTAAAACATTAAGGTTTACTGAAACTCTGCCTGTGGTGGTTTGATCTAAATCCTTGTGGCTTTTATTTTCTAGGGGTTTATGGCCCCTCGTCTGAAGAGTCCATGATATCTCAGTTTCATCCAACCTTGAAAAGTGGCCACTTGAAGGTCTGGGTGAAACTAGAGTTACTACATAGTGTAAATCACTATATAAGACCAGAGAAACATGACTAAGACAGATGCCAAACCTGGGGTACCTGTACATGTACAGTGTGCTGATACCTGCATAATTGGGGATACCTATACAGTGTAGGTAATCTCCCAGGGATTCTCTGTCTTGGTGTTGCTTCTCAGATATTCCAGACGGATGATATTTAAAAGCCTCTTGGTAATGATCTAAGTAGACTGTATGAAGTTAATCTTCATATATACGTAATTAGTATATTTATGTAATCCTTATACGTATTTATTAACCTTTGTATGTTATTTTTAACATATACAAAAATTATACCCCAAAAAAAGATGACATAAGGTGAAAATTAGAATACAAAAAACAATACTTTATTGATAAAACATTATAGACCATAAATGCTTGAAGGCAATATATCAAACAAAACAAGCTGAGTGTATAAAATAATGGCAGGAGGGAGGTTAGGGAAAGGTCCTAATACGTAATCCAATAATAAAAGGGATAAAACCCCATATAGCTGTCACTACAGACGGCGGGATGCCCACTCCTATACAATCGAGAGTAAGTGGTAAGAACAACAGTCACTAGCACCATGCGGAGTAATCCCCACACATAATTAGTATAAGCGGCCAGCAAATGTAAGCCCAAAGTAGTTATGGTGCCGCAGAGTATACCGCTGTTGGTACCACTTACATAGTACTATTAAAGGGAACCTGTCACCCCGAAAACCGCGGGTGAGGTAAGCCCACCGGCATCAGGGGCTTATCTGCAGCATTCTGTAATGCTGTAGATAAGCCCCCGATGTTACCTGAAAAAGGAGAA
Source organism: Ranitomeya imitator (assembly GCF_032444005.1). Classification (NCBI taxonomy): domain Eukaryota; kingdom Metazoa; phylum Chordata; class Amphibia; order Anura; family Dendrobatidae; genus Ranitomeya; species Ranitomeya imitator. The sequence goes on along the minus strand of NC_091284.1, from coordinate 560,433,864 downwards.
AAATACGTTATATTATACTCACCCAGGGGCGGTCCCGCTGCTGGTCAGGTCGGATGGGCGTCTCTGGTCCACTGCGGCGCCTCCCATCTTCATTACAAGACGTCCTCTTCTGATCTTCAGCCACGGCTCCGGCGCAGGAGTACTTTGCTCTGCCCTCTTGAGGGCAGAGGATAGTACTGCAGTGCACAGGCGCCGGAAAGGTCAGAGGCCCGGCGCCTGCGCACTGCAGTAATTTGTCTGCCCTCAAAGTACACCTGCAATAACGGACATATGTTCAAAAGAACATATCTGCACCAAAATGCTATTAAAAACGCCAGCTCGGCACGCAAAAAATAAGCCCTCACCCGACCCCAGATCACGAAAAGTGGAGACGCTGCGAGTATCGGAAAATGGCACAATTTTTTTTTTTTTTTTTTTTTATTGGCAAAGTTTGGAATTTTTTTCACCACTTAGATAAAAAATAACCTAGTCATGTTAGGTGTCTATGAACTCGTAATGACCTGGAGAATCATAATGGCAGGTCAGTTTTAGCATTTAGTGAACCTAGCAAAAAAGCCAAGCAAAAAACAAGTGTGCAATTGCACTTTTTTTGCAATTTCACCGCACTTGGAATTTTTTTCCCATTTTCTAGTACACAACATGGTAAAACCAATGATGTCGTTCAAAAGTACAACTCATCCCGCAAAAAATAAGCCCTCACATGGCCAAATTGACAGAAAAATAAAAAAGTTATGGCTCTGGGAAGGAGGGGAGCAAAAAATGAACACGGAAAAACGGAAAATCCCAAGGTCATGAAGGGGTTAATCGGCCATATTGGGAGTTCTGGGAGTCTGAGCTCTCAGCTGAGCTTGGTTAACCACTCCTATTCCCTTTATAATCTGGGTCCTGATTGAAACACACCATCAGAGCTGAATGGCTTAGAACAGAGGTGTTTTGGTGGTTATATGAGAAACAGTTTAAAGGACTTATCTGTGACTGTTGCGTGCATTTGTATGTGTGATAATTCCCTTCCCTCCTCTTACTTTGGTTTTTCCCTGTCCTCTACTCCCTGGTGCATTCCTCTGTTATATGTGAGTGAACATTTGCATACCTGGTATTTTTAGTCACCCTTGTTTGTCAGGTTGGTGTACTGTGGTGCATGGTAGTGCCCCTCTTCCCTGGGTGGAGGAAGAGAAGACATGTATCGCTGATTCTAGAGATAAGGCAAGGGTGGAGGCCCTGGAATCTTTACCTTCAGAAGTATCCCAGGGAATAGGGTGAGCTAGGGCGCCCCCTAGTGTTAAGGATAGGGAAGGAGCTCCTGGTCCCGGGTCGCCCGACAGCTGTGTTGTGACATTAACTCTGTCCGTAACCATTTGGATCCTATTACTGCTCTGACAGGGCAACTGCTGCAGCTCAGTCTGGAGGTGGCAGATCTACTCACGATTGTTTTGCAGCATCCTTATACATCTGGTGTAGGAATCACATCTCCCAGGTAAACCATGGTAGAGCCCAAGATCGCTTTGCCTGACAGGTTCTCTGAGGAGCATAACAAGTCTGTTGGTTTGAAAGAGGCCTGTAATCTGTACTTTAGGCTATCTCCTGTTTCCTCAGGTACAGAGGAGCAACGTGTGGGCATAATAATCTCACTCCTTCAGGGGGACTCCCAAGCATGGGCATTTTCTCTCCCATCTGACTTGCAGCCGCTTCAGATGGTAGAGGAATTTTTTCTGGTGCTGGGCCTTATACACGATTACCCCAACCACGTTTCCTTGACTGCGCCAACTTCAGCAAGGAGACCTGTTGGCGGAGGAGTGTTGCTCTGAGTTTAGGAGGTGGGCCAAGGACACTAAGTGGAATTAACTCACACTCAGTAGCCAGTTCTGTGAAGGGCTTACAGTAAGGATGCTTTACTCTGAACGATGCTTTAGCCCTGTATAAGACTCCAGTCTCGCTTGAGGCGGCCATGTCTCTGGTGATCTGGGTTGATCGCCGTCTTCGCCAGAGAAATAGGGAGACACCTCTGTATGTGCGAGGTCCAGGTCAAAGGGAAATCGGGACTGAGTCATCTGAGGAACCCACGTATGTGAGTGCGGCAACTCACTCTGAAAAACTGTCTGTTGTTCGTCGAAAATGAGGAGTATGTTTTTATTGTGGTAAAGAGGGCCATTTCGTGGGCACGTGTCCTCCCCAACCTTATAGTAAAACAGCCACTGGAAAACTAAGAGGCCCGGATTGCGGGAAGGTTAGCAACTCAGGTGTACTTATCACCTCCGTGGGGACGACACAATTTTTTTTGCCAGTTGAAATTCATCTTGGTGAAATTAAGGTAGATGTGTCTGCACTTCTGGACAGTGGAGCAGGGTTTAACTTAATCGATGCTAGGTTCATTCAGATCCAAGGCCTCAATCCACATACTATGTCCAGACCCATACCCATAATCGCTGTAGACTCTGACCCTTTGAGACAAGGGTATTTTACTCAAGTCTTCCTTATGACTGGGCCATTAATCTTGTTCCTGGTGCCAAGCTGCCTAAGAGCAGTCTGTATAATGTCTCTGGTCCAGAAAGGCAAGCCATGAAGAACTATATCATGGAAAGTTTGGCAAAGGGTCATACCAGACCATCTTTATTACCTATTGTCATCCATTATTTTTTGTAAAGAAAAAAGATGAAGGGGTTACGTCCCTGCCTAGATTTCCGTGAACTCAATATGATCACGTTCCAGGATCCATATCCGCTCCCTCTCATCCTGGACCTCTTTGTTCAGATTGTAGGAGCAAGATGGTCTTCAAAACTGGACCTCAGGAGGGCGTATAATCTCATTCGCATTAAAGAGGGGGTTGAGTGGAAAACAGCATTCAATTTGCCTGAGAGACACTATGAAAACCTAGTGATGCCTTTTGGGTTGACTAACGCATCCGCCGTCTTCCAGCACTTTGTTAATGACATCTTTGGTCAGCTGGTAGGCATATTTGTGGTTATTAGTGTTGAGCATTCCGATACCGCAAGTATCGGGTATCGGCCGATATTTGCGGTATCGGAATTCCGATACCGAGATCCGATATTTTTGTGATATCGGGTATCGGTATCGAATCAATAGGGATGTGGAAAATAAAGAATTAAAATAAAAAATATTGATATGCTCACCTCTCCGGCGGCCCCTGGACTTCACGCTGCTATCCGGGAGGCTTCTTTGTTTAAAAAGCGCGCCTTTCGGACCGGTGAATGACGTCCCGGCTTCTGATTGGTCGCGTGCCGCCCATGTGACCGGCACACGACCAATCAGAGGCCGCGACGTCATTCGCAGGTCCTCAATTCCTAGAATTAGCAGTTTTGTGAATGAGAATGACGTCGCGGCTTCTGATTGGCCGCGTGCCGCCCATGTGACCGGAACGTCATTCACAGGTCCGAAAGGCGCGCTTTTTAAACAAAGAAGCCTCCCGGTTAGCAGTGTGAAGTCCAGGGGCTGCCGGAGAGGTGAGCATATCAATATTTTTTATTTTAATTCTTTATTTTACACATCCCTATGGATCCCAGGGCCTGAAGGAGAGTTTCCTCTCCTTCAGACCCTGGGAACCATGAGAATACCTTCCGATACTTGATGTCCCATTGACTTGTATTGGTATCGGATATCGGTATCGGCGATATCCGATATTTTTCGGGTATCGGCCGATACTATCCGATACCGATACTTTCAAGTATCGGACGGTATCGCTCAACACTAGTGGTTATCTATCTGAATGACATATTAATTTATTCACCTGACCAGGTCTTAGATATACTCAGAGACAATAAATTATTTGTCAAACCGTAGAAATGTTCTTGGTTGAGGAGATCTCTTTCCTAGGATATGTGTTACCATACCATTCACTGGTTTTCGCATGGATCCAGCGAAAGTCCAGGTAGTATTGGATTGGGATCATCCAGAGGATTTGAAGGCATTACAAAGGTTTTTAGGTTTCATCAACTACTACCATAAGTTCATCAAAAACTTTTCGGTCGTAGCCAAACCTCTGACGGATATGACTAGGAAGGGGATTGATTTTTCCAAGTGGTTCAGTCCGGCCAGGAAGGCATTCGATACTTTAAAGAGTTAAAGTGTTTTTCATCTGTGCTGGTCCTTATACAGCCTGATGTCTCTCAGCCTTTTATCATCGAGATTAATGTGTCTGAGCTGGGAGTGGGCGCTGTGTTGTTGCAGGGTGCATCTCCTGGTAAATGGCGTCCATGTGCATATTTTTCAAAAAAAGTCGTTCGCAGAGAAAAATTCTGACATTAACAGCAAGGAACTCTTGGAAATCAAGTGGGCTTTTCAAGAGTGGCGTCATTTTTTGGAGGGAGCAGTTCATCCGGTTATGGTGATCATGGAACATAAGAATCTTGTAAATTTGGAATTGCAAAAAACGTCTAATGCCTCGATAGGTAAGATGGGCATTGTTCTTTACCAGGTTTAACTTTTTTGCCACATATGGGCCATGGAATGAAAACATTAAGGCAGATGCCTTATCTTGTTGATTTCATGGGGGAGGAAATAATTGTGAACCGGTGCCTATTATTTAAAATGGGTGGTTACAGCATCTTTATGCTCCGATCTTGAAAGAGAAGTTGTTGATGCTCAGGGGGATGCCCCTGCTCTCTGTCCATTAGGTAAACTGTTTGTTCCTGTTAATCTTTCTGTTAATCACGATTTGGTCTTGGACAGACATCCTGGTAATAAAGCCACCACTGATCTTCTTACTTTGTGTTTTTGGAGGCCGGGGGGTTCATCAGGATGTCCGGGAGTATGTAGCCGCCTGCAGTGTCTGTGTGCGTTCTAAGTCCTCTCATACTCGTCCGTCGGGGGCTCTCCAACCATTGGAGATTCCCAGTAGACATTGGACTCACTTGTCGGTCAATTTTATCATGGATCTTCCCATGTTGGCGGGGAGTATGGTAATTTTTGTGGTCGTGGATAGATTCAGTAAGATGTCTCATTTTATTGCATTACCAGCTTTACCGAAAGCCAAGTCCTTGGCACAAATTTTGTTGTTTTGGGAAGTTGTAAAATTACATGGGATCCCGACCAATATTGTTTCTGACCAGGGAGTACAGTTTATTTCCTAGTTTTGAAGGCATTTTGCACCCGTCTGGGGATCCATCAATCATTTTTTTCTGCATTTCATCCTCAGTCTAATGGGCAGACGGAATGGGTTTTAATAATTTAGATATTGTTTTTATGTTTTGTTGCTTTTACACATTAAAAAGTATTTTAGGAAAATTAATTGTATTCGCATTGCTATTTTCTGATACTGTAGCTATAACTTTTTTATTTCTGTGATAAAGGAGCTCTATGGAGATTTGTTTATTGCAGGATAAGATGATGCTTTCAGTGAAACAATTTTTATTTATGTTTGACTTTTTAATTGAGTCCTATGTCACTTTTTGTTAGGCGGTATGATGAAAAAGCATAGTTTCTTGCCTCGTTTTTTTTGTTACGGTGTTCCCTGAAGGGGTTAACTAATGTTACAGTTTTATAGGTGGGGTCATTCTCGATGGGGAGATTCCAAATATGTGTTCTTTTCTTTTTTTATTTTTATTTTTACATAAATATACAGTGGAAAAAATAAGTGTTCAATACACTGCCGATTTTGTAAGTTTTCCCACTACAAAAAATGGAGAGGTCTGAAATTTTTACTGCAGGTACACTTCAACTGTGAGAGACAGAATTTAAAAAAAATAAAAAATGTGTTTTGTTTTATTACAAATAAAAGGCTTTATTCTGGCTGTGTCTTTATTTATCATACGACTATATGATCAGTAATGGATAGGTGTCTTATAGATGCCTCTCTATTATTAATTCCTGGGCTTGATGTCACCTGACAATACAAAGGTGGCATCAACCCCACAAATATGAACCCAGCTTGCCACCGTTACAGTGCAAGTGGGAAGAATTGGGCAATAGATGTGCCTTTTTTGGGTGGCTGCGGACAGCTATTTTCAGGCTAGGGGCCAATATCCATGGCCCCTTACCAGCCGGAGAATAACAGCCCCCAACTGTCTGCTTTAGCTTGGCTGCTTGTCAAAAATGGGGGGTAGTTTTTCATTATTTAAATAATTAAAAAGTATGGCATGGGGACCCCTCTCTTCTTGATAACCAACTTTGCTAACGCTGACAGCTGAGGGTTCTAGCCCCCAGCTGTGAGTTTTGCCTGGCTGGTTATCAAAAATACAGGGGATCCCAAGCCGTTTTTTTTTTAATTATTTACAGCGCAGGCGCCGGCTGGTGAATACTCCCATCAGTCGCTCCTGCTCTTGCTGTTATTAGCTGCATTAGGCAGCTATAGTCCCACCAGCCGACCCCCATGACAAGAGGTAAACTTTATATCTTCGATCATAGCTATGGGATTACACTGTCATTTGACAGCATGTAAATCGCGACTCTCTGACCGGTGATAATCATTTCACCGCTGATCAGAAGCGGTGTTTGCTGAGCTGTCATGCACATGATAGCATGACAAACACATGATGTTCAGGCAGCCAAACCCAAACAGTAACATGGATTTCCTGGTGAAGTCTGTGTACGGTGTCCGTGCCTAAACAGTAGGTGTTCGGTACAGATGCTGATCTTTACTGTTCGGGTTCACCCATCTCTAGTAATGAGTGCAGAGTAGGAGAAAACTAACATGTCTGTGATAGCCATAATTCTTGTTGGTTCGTAGGTGATCAAATACTTATTTAATGCAATAAAATGCAATGCAATTATTTAAAAATAATACACTGTGATTTTGTGTTTTTTATTTTTCGATTTTGACTCTCACAGTAGTTACAGACTTCTCCATTCTTTGTAGGTGGGAAAACTTCCAAAATTGGCAGTGTATTAAATAGCTATTTTCCCCACTGTATGTATTAATTCGTATAATTTTTAATTTTTTAATTTTTAATTTTGTGATTTTTTTTTTTTAATATTTTTTACAATTTTTTAAAAACTTTTTGTTTAATTTTTAATTATTCCCTCTATGGGACCTTAACTATAATTACTTTGATCACTGATATAATGCATTGCAGTGTGGCATCATTGCAATGCATTTTAGCTGTCTATGCAGCACTGACAGAAGACGCTTAAACAATGCTCAGGCGCATGGTCTAACAGGTTTCCCATAGCAGTCCGACCCGGAAGTTGTCGTTATGACCTCGGTTTGCCATGTCAACAATCAGGCTCTTGTGACACAGGAGCGTCAAAGAAAAGGTGCACGGAGCCCCCTCCCTGTCCAGCCTCCTGGCAGTGACAGCCGGGTCTTGGCTATTACTTATGCTATTACTTCTGTACCTATACAATCACCATGATGCAAGTTTATGTCATAGGTCAAGAACCCCTATCCGACCATGATGTAAACTTTTTGGAGCGTCCCCACGTAAGGGCAGTGGGATACTTGGAGCCAGGCCCTTCGGTTCTCAAGGGGGGTGTCACAGTGGCCTGACCCGGTCCGTGGCCCTTTGAGTGGCGTCCAATAGAAGGACGAATGTTTATAGTATAATGTTCGTGACTCCACCTGTGGTATTCGGTCAGGGTGACCGATGCTGCTTAGGGGTCCGCTGGGGTGATGTTATGGCAGCTAGATGGTATACCTTCCCACAGGTGAAGTCTGTCCCCAGGGCTTCCCAGAGTGTAGATGGTGGATGATGTAAGGTGCAGTGAATAACGAGGACACAAGGTTGCAGTTGCTTTACCTTTACTGAGGGCTTCAGCATCCACAGTCCAGGGTAGGGACCACAGGGTAGGCAGAGTCCGGCTGGTCTGAAGGCAAATCCAGAGTCCCCTTATCCAGGTGGAATTCAATAACCTTCCTCTAGCGCCTGAATATTGAAGTACCTCCCTGCTGAGCTCCTCGGTGAGGTCCTCACAACTATCGTCGTTGTTAAGTCTCTTTCTCTCTGTCCACCTAACAGATAAGACAAACCTGTATGACTGTTGGTCTGAGGCTTTTTATAGGGACCCTAGAGATGCCCCTGCCCCCCACAAGTTGCCACCGTGCCTCCTGGGTATATGGTCGGGCAGCCGACGTGGAATCAACTGTCCTGCCAGTCTCTGAAGTAAAGCATAGAGTTCCTTACTCCTTCGGTGTTCTGGCTACCGGTTACTGCGCTTCAGGAGGAGGCAGCCTGCTTTTAGCTGGTCTCCCCCTGACGTTCCTCTCCTTTTGCTATGATTTCGTTTCTCACTCACTGCAACACAATTCCTTTCAATGTCTCTTACTTTGGATGCTGCCGCACGTGGGGCAGGTGCAGCTCCGTGAACCCTCGTTCTCCCACAGACCTTCCGTCTGCTCTCCTCACCTCCTTCTAACGTTCTGCCTAGACTACCAGTTTTACCTAATTGTGAGGAGTGCCCTAATAGATAGAAGCATGGCTCCCCCTGGCGGCATGGAGTGTGAAGTGTGTATTGTGGTTGTGGTACCTGGACAGAAGATCTCCTTCATTGCCTTCAGACGTAACATCACTCCCCCAGATGGAAGAACAACATTACTGCAACGACCAGGACTCTGGGGTGCTGCATTATGTCAAAGGTCATGAAAGGGTTTAAGTCACTTTTGTGACATTTGTGTCGATGCCTGCCCTACCTGTCTTTGCTTTTGTTTATGGGTGGCAGTGAGCTATTGCTGCAGATGATGCGAGATGACTACTCTTGTTCCGCTTTCTTAAGTCCTTGTAGTTCTGTCCATACTGGGAGATCAGAAGTTAATTTTTCTGTGTTTGCTGTCTTCTGAGTGGCTTGGGTAGGGCTGTAGGCTATTTAAACTCCCTAAAGCCTGCAGGTCCCGACCAGTTATAATTTTACTTGCTTCTTGATAATTTCTTAGCATCCTGCTTTGATTCCCTGTAGACATTCCTGATTTTTGACCGTGGCTCATTTTCTGACTACTCTTCTGCCTTGTAATTTTGTCCCTCTACTGACCTCCTTGTTCTGACTCAGCTACCGGACTTTTCTACTTGCCTTATCGGACCACTGAATGGCAGGTAACTACGTGGTTCCAGCCTAGGAGTCCTTGTTAAGTCCAGATTCCTGTTTAGGCTAGGAAATAAAGGTTGAAGGCCAAGCCAACACCTGGCATCTGGAAAACAGAGTAGCTAGTGCCAAGCCTGTTCATGGTAGCCCTTTTTAGAACTGCTAAGTGAACACATACAGTGCTCCCATTAAAAGTTTGCAGCAGTCATTATTTGTGGAAACTATGGCCACTGTAATAGCCCTGCTGTTATGATGGCATATGATGAGTATGATGGCATAAAAACTGCTTCAGGACTGCATATCATTCTACTCTCCTGCTTATGTTTCCACTATATACATGTATATATCTAACAAGCATTCTTTATATCTGAGCACCATAAACAGAAATACACATATCTTTCACATGTGAAGCGCCATGGAATAAATGGCGCTATAGAAATGTGTAATAAAAAATAATAATTTATACACAGTTGCATGCTATCGATTGTTGTCTGAGGAATGTTCTGCCATGCTGAATGCACATGATCACGTAAATCATCAAGATCCACTGCTGGCATCTATCTTTGCAATAGCTGATCAGTATCATCCATAATGTGCTCGATGAGTGAGGAGTCCAGAGATGAGCTGCATGCAGCCTGGCATTGTTGTTTTGAAAAATGGTTCCTGGGACAAATTGGAAAAATTTCTTTTCCCCGACCAAATCAACTCTGAGTTGGTTAGTGTAACAAAGATGGGTCTGGTTACTGTGCTTTATCTTAGTACATACTATAATCCTAGGAGTAGAACCTTTGTGATATTCTCTCATGAATGCCTCCTCATGGCGTCAGAAACATGGTCTCCAGACTGAGTGGTTATCATTGCTTCCAAGACAGAAGTGGCAATAAGTGTTGATGAGGCTAGACCTCCATTCCAGCCTCCATTACCATCTTGTTCTGCACCATGAGGCCGGCCTCACACTAGCGAGTTTTACAGACGTATGAGAGGTGCAGAAAATACGGATTGCATACGGTAAAATGATTCTCTATGGCCCAGCTCCTATCTGCCGTATTTTACTGATCCGTATTATACGGTCTTCTACGGCCATAGAAAATCGCAGCATGCTGCGTTTGTCACCGTATTGCGCAAAAAATACGCCAATGAAAGTCTATGGGGGTGAGAAAAATATGGATTACACACGGACCAACAGTGTGACTTGCGAGAAATATGCAGCGGTGTTCTATAGAAAAGCCAGCAATTCAGTGCGGTGTACAATAAAATCACACTGACAGGTTAGAATAGAATAGCTAAGATAAATGTCTACACATAGTATAGGGGTATATATATATATGTATATGTATGTATATATATATATATATATATGTCAGTGAGACACATATATGTATATATATTAATATTTCATACAGCGCTAGATAGCTTAAAAACCGGTAATTCAATTGCCGGCTTTTCCTATCTCCTTCACAAACCCGACATGATATGAGACATGGTTTACATACAGTAAACCATCTCATATCCCTTTTTTTTTGCATATTCCACACTACTGTTAGCGCTCTAGCTATTAAATTAAAGGGTTAAATCGCGGAAAAAATTGGCGTGGGCTCCCGCGCTATTTTCTCCACCAGAATGGTAAAGCCAGTGACTGAGGGCAGATATTAATATCCTGGAGAGGGTCTATGGTTATTGGCCCCCCTGGCTAAAAACATCTGCCCCAGCCACCCCAGAAAAGGCACATCTGGAAGATGCGCCTATTCTGGCACTTGGCCACTCTCTTCCCATTCCCGTGTAGCAGTGGGATATGGGGTAATGAAGGGCTAATGTCACCTTGCTATTGTAAGGTGACATTAAGCCAGATTAATAATGGAGAGGCGTCAATTATGACACATCCATTATTAATCCAATAGTATGAAATGGTTAAAAAGAACACACACACATTATTACAAAGTATTTTAATAAAATAAATACACAGGTTGTTGTAATATTTTATTATACTGGTAATCCACCTGAAGACCCTTGTCACCTGGAACAAATGTAAAAAAAAAACAACAATATTCCATACCTTCCGATGATCAGTCTCGTCCCACGCTGTAAATCCATCTGAAAGGGTTAACCAATTTTACAAGCAGAAGCCTGCTAATGCAGCCGCCCCTGTCTGTAAAAACCCGGAGAATGAATGGAATGTAGGTGAATGACCTGTAGTTACCTCGAGTTGTGGTGATGCGCCCTCTACTGGATGTCCTCATATGAACTCGAGCGTGGAAAAATATTCTGAAAAGTTCCCAGGCTCGAGTTCATATGAGGACATCCAGCAGAGGGCGCATCACCGCAACTCAAGGTAACTACAGGTCATTCACCTACATTCCATTCATTTGACGGGTTTTTACAGACGGGCAGCTGCATTAGCAGGCTTCTGCTTGTAAAATTAGTTAACCCTTTCAGATAGATTTACAGCGTGGGACGAGACTGATCATCGGAAGGTATGGAATATTGTTGTCTTTTTTTTTACATTTGTTCCAGGTGGCAAGGGTCTTCAGGTGGATTACCAGTATAATAAAATATTACAACAACCTGTGTATTTATTTCATTAAAATATTTTGTAATGTGTGTGTGTTTTTTTTAACCATTTCATACTATTGGATAAAAAATGGATAGGTGTCTGTTAGGTATCGAGTTCCCATCTATGCACAGGGGGAATCTCGAACCATCTCTGATGCGGTCTCCCATTCTTCTCCAGCCGCAGTGGAGTCTGCTCAGCGGAGACGTCGGTTCCAGCGTCTTGCTCAGTCTCACTCTGTGCATAGGGGTACTGCTGCTTTTCCAGCTTCTGCCATTGAAGCCAGAGCTGGGCAGCGGCGAGCAGACGCCTTTGGGACTAAGTCCTGCTTTTCCTCTTCTGAGCATGCGCAGGGCAATATCTCCCGTTGGAGATCGAGGGTCACATGTGTTGTGAATTCTGCTTTTGGGCTCCCTCCGGTGGTTGTAGGTGGTAATGCAGTTGTCTCTGGGCTGCAGTCCTGGACAGGTGTTTCTGCTGATTGCAATTCTGACTGCGTTATTTAGGTTTGCAGGACTCATTAGTCCAGCCAGTTGTCAATGTTTCTTGGGAAGTGTTGGATCTCTGTCTGGCTTCTCCTGCTTAGCTGCCAATTCAGCAAAGATAAGTGTCTGTTTCTTTTTTCTATGGCACACAAGCTGTGTGCTTGTTTTTTGATTGTATTCCTGCTCTGAGTTTAGTAGTCTCTAGAGTTGCAGATATAGGTTCCACGTCTTTAGTTAGATGGAGGTATTTTTTGTATATTCTGCTGTGGACATTTTTGGAAGGGTTTTAATACTGACCCAACAGAACTCTGTCCTATCCTTTCCTATTTTAGCCAGAGTGGCCTCTTGTGCTAAATCCTGTTTTCTGACTGTGTGTGTCTTTCCTCTCCTACTCACAGCCAATATTTGTGGGGGGCTGCCTATCCTTTGGGGTTCTGCTCTGAGGCAAGGTAGTATTCCTATTTCCATCTTTAGGGGTATTAAGTCCTCCGGCTGTGACGAGGTGTCTAGGGCTTGTTAAGTACACCCCACGGCTACTTCTAGTTGTGGTGTTAAGATCAGGATTTGTGGTCAGTATAGTTACCACCTACTCCAGTGAAAGTTTTCATGCTGCTCCAAGGTCACCAGATCATAACAGTACAACTGGCCAATAATGAGTTAAATGCATCTCAGAAGAAGGGAAGAAGGGTGTTGAGCCATTTTTTTTCTTCAGTCTGCTTTATCTTCTCTTCCCTCTTTATCTCTGGGTGGCTGAGGAGCCTTGTGCAAGCATGGATGTTCAGGAATTAGTTTCTCGTGTAGACCAGCTTGCTGCTAGGGTACAGGGTATTTCTGATTATATTGTTCAAACTCCTGTTTTAGAGCCGAAGATTCCTACTCCTGATTTGTTTTTTGGAGACAGGTCCAAATTTTTGAGTTTTAAAAACAACTGTAAACTATTTTTTGCTCTGAGACCTTGATCCTCTGGTGATTCCATTCAGCGGGTTAAAATCGTCATCTCCCTGCTGCGTGGCGACCCGCAGGATTGGGCGTTTTCCCTGGAATTTTGGAATTCGGCTTTGCTTAATGTAGACTCCTTTTTTCAGGTTTTAGGATTATTATATGATGAACCTAATTCTGTGGATCAAGCTGAGAAGACCTTGTTGGCCCTGTCTCAGGGTCAAGAGGCGGCAGAATTGTATTGTCAGAAATTCAGAAAATGGTCTGTGTTGACTAAATGGAATAATGATGCTTTGGCGGCAATTTTCAAAAAGGGTCTTTCTGAATATGTTAAAGATGTTATGGTGGGGTTTCCCACGCCTTCCGGTCTGAGTGATTCTATGTCTCTGGCCATTCAGATTGACCGGCGCTTACGGGAGCGCAGAACTGTGCGCGCTGTGGCATTGTTCTCAGAGCAGACTCCTGAGCCAATGCAGTGTGATAGGATTCTGTCTAAAACGGAAAGACAAGGATTCAGATGTCAAAATAGGTTGTGTTATTATTGTGGCGATGCTTCTCATGTCATTTCAGTCTGCCCTAAGCGGACAAAGAGGATCGCTAGTTCATTTACCATCAGTACTGTACAACCTAAATTTCTGTTATCTGTGTCCTTGATCTGCTCATTGTCATCATTTTCTGTCATGGCGTTTGTGGATTCAGGCGCCGCCTTGAACTTAATGGACTTTGAGTTTGCCAGGTGTTGTGGTTTTCCCTTGCAGCCTTTGCAGAACCTTATTCCTTTAAGGGGCATTGATGCTACACCCTTGGCTAAAAATAAACCCCAGTTTTGGACACAGGTGACCATGCGCATGGCGCCAGCCCATCAGGAAGATTGTCGATTTATGGTGTTGCATAATTTGCATGATGCTATCGTGCTGGGTTTTCCGTGGTTGCAGGTACATAATCCTGTGTTGGATTGGAAGTCCATGTCTGTGATTAGTTAGGGTTGTCAGGGGGTTCATAATGATGTTCCTTTGATGTCAATCTCCTCTTCTTTCTCTTCTGAAATTCCAGAGTTTTTGTCTGATTTTCAGGATGTATTCGATGAGCCCAAGTCCAGTTTCCTTCCACCGCACAGGGACTGCAATTGTGCTATTGACTTGATTCCAGGCTGTAAGTTTCCTAAGGGTCGACTTTTCAACCTGTCTGTGCCTGAACATACCGCCATGCGGAGCTATATTAAGGAGTCTTTGGAGAAAGGGCATATTCGGCCATCTTCTTCACCGTTGGGATCGGGGTTCTTTTTTGTTGCTAAAAAAGATGGTTCCTTGAGACCCTGTATTGATTATCGCTTTTTGAATAAAATCACGGTCATGTTTCAATACCCTTTACCTTTGCTTACCGATTTGTTTGCTAGGATTAAGGGAGCTAGTTGGTTTACGAAGATTGACCTTCGGGGGGCATATAATCTTGTTCGTATTAAGCAGGGTGATGAATGGAAAACTGCGTTTAACATGCCCGAAGGCCATTTTGAATATCTTGTGATGCCATTCGGGCTCACTAATGCTCCATCTCTTTTTCAGTCCTTCATGCATGATATTTTCCCGACTTATATTGATAAGTTCTTGATTGTATATTTGGACGATATTTTGATTTTTTCCGATGATTGGGAGTCTCATGTGGAACAGGTCAGGATGGTATTTCAGATCCTTCATGACAATTCCCTGTTTGTGAAAGGGTCTAAGTGTCTCTTTGGGGTGCAGAAGGTTTCTTTTTTGGGCTTTATTTTTTCTCCCTCGTCTATAGAGATGGATCCGGTTAAGGTTCAGGCGATTCATGATTGGATTCAGCCCACATCCGTGAAGAGCCTTCAGAAATTTTTGGGTTTTGCAAATTTGTATCTCCGTTTCATCGCTAATTTTTCCAGCGTAGTTAAACCCTTGACCGATTTGACGAAGAAAGGCGCTGATGTGGCGAATTGGTCCTCTGCGGCTGTCTCTGCCATTCAGGAGCTTAAACGTCGATTTACTTCTGCTCCGGTGTTGCGCCAACCGGATGTTTCTCTTCCGTTTCAGGTTGATGTTGACGCTTCTGAGATTGGGGCAGGGGCCGTTTTGTCTCAGAGGGATCCTGTTGGTTCCTTAATGAAACCGTGTGCCTTCTTTTCCCGTAAGTTTTCGCCTGCTGAACGCAATTATGATGTCGGCAATCGGGAGTTGTTGGCTATGAAGTGGGCGTTTGAGGAGTGGCGACATTGGCTTGAGAGAGCTAAGCACCGTATTGTGGTCTTGACCGATCATAAGAATTTGATTTACCTCGAGTCTGCCAAACGGCTGAATCCTAGACAGGCTCGATGGTCCTTGTTTTTTTTCCCGTTTTGATTTCGTGGTCTCGACACTTCTGGGTTCTAAGAACATTAAGGCTGATGCCATCTCTAGGAGTTTTTCGCCTGATTCTCCTGAGGTCTTAGAACCGGTCGGTATTCTGAAAGAAGGGGTGGTCCTTTCTGCCATTTCCCCTGATTTACGACGGGTTCTTCAGGAATTTCAGGCTGACAAACCTGACCGCTGTCCTGTGGGGAAACTGTTTGTTCCCGACAGATGGACTAGTAGAGTGACTTCTGAGGTTCACTGTTCCGTGTTGGCTGGTCATCCTGGCATTTTTGGTACCAGAGACTTGGTTGGTAGGTCCTTTTGGTGGCCTTCTTTGTCGCGTGATGTGCGTTCTTTGTGCAGTCCTGTGGGACTTGTGCGCTGGCCAAGCCTTGTTGTTCCCGTGCTAGTGGGTTACTTTTGCCATTGCCGGTCCCTGAAAGGCCCTGGACGCATATTTCTATGGATTTTATTTCCGATCTTCCGTTTTCCCAGAGGATGTTGGTTATCTGGGTTGTTTGTGACCGGTTATCTAAGATGGTTCATTTGGTGCCTTTGCCTAAATTGCCTTCCTCTTCGGATTTGGTTCCGTTGTTTTTTCAGCATGTGGTCCGTTTGCATGGTATTTCAGAGAATATTGTGTCTGACAGAGGTTCCCAGTTTGTTTCTAGATTTTGGCGGGCCTTTTGTGCTAGGCTGGGCATTGATTTGTCTTTTTCTTCTGCGTTTCATCCTCAGACAAATGGTCAGACCGAGCGAACTAATCAGACTTTGGAGACTTATTTGAGATGCTTTGTGTCTGCTGATCAGGATGATTGGGTGGCTTTCTTGCCATTGGCCGAGTTTGCCCTTAAAAATCGGGCTAGTTCGGCTACTTTGGTTTCGCCTTTCTTTTGTAATTTTGGTTTTCATCCTCGTTTTTCTTCTGGGCAGATTGAGCCTTCTGACTGTCCTGGTGTGGATTCTGTGGTTGACAGGTTGCAGCAGATTTGGGCTCATGTGGTGGACAATTTGGTGTTGTCTCAGGAGGAGGCTCAACGTTTTGCTAACCGTCGTCGGTGTGTTCGTTCCCGGCTTCGGGTTGGGGATCTGGTCTGGTTGTCTTCCCGTCATGTTCCTATGAAGGTTTCTTCTCCTAAGTTTAAGCCTCGGTTTATTGGTCCTTATAGGATTTCTGAGATTATTAATCCGGTCTCTTTTCGACTGGCGCTTCCGACCTCTTTTGCTATCCATAATGTCTTCCATAGATCTTTATTGCGGAAATATGTGGAGCCCGTTGTTCCCTCTGTTGATCCTCCGGCCCCTGTGTTGGTTGATGGGGAGTTGGAATATGTTGTTGAGAAGATTTCGGATTCCCATTTTTCGAGGCGGAAGCTTCAGTACCTTGTCAAATGGAAGGGTTATGGCCAGGAGGATAATTCTTGGGTTTTTGCCTCTGATGTCCATGCCGCTGATTTGGTTCGTGCCTTTCATCTGGCTCATCCTGATCGGCCTGGGGGCTCTGGTGAGGGTTCGGTGACCCCTCCTCAAGGAAGGGGTACTGTTGTGAATTCTGCTTTTGGGCTCCCTCCGGTGGTTGTTGGTGGTAATGCAGTTGTCTCTGGGCTGCAGTCCTGGACAGGTGTTTCTGCTGATTGCAATTCTGACTGGGGTGTTTAGGTTTGCAGGACTCATTAGTCATGCCAGTTGTCAATGTTTCTTGGGAAGTGTTGGATCTCTGTCTGGCTTCTCCTGCTTAGCTGCAAATTCAGCAAAGATAAGTGTCTGTTTCTTTCTCTATGGCACACAAGCTCTGTGGTTGTTTTTTGATTGTATTCCTGCTCTGAGTTTAGTAGTCTCTGGAGTTGCAGATATAGGTTCCACGTCTTTAGTTAGATGGAGGTATTTTTTGTATATTCTGCTGTGGATATTTTTGGAAGGGTTTTAATACTGACCGCACAGAACTCTGTCCTATCCTTTCCTATTTTAGCCAGAGTGGCCTCTTGTGCTAAATCCTGTTTTCTGACTGTGTGTGTCTTTCCTCTCCTACTCACAGCCAATATTTGTGGGGGGCTGCCTATCCTTTGGGGTTCTGCTCTGAGGCAAGGTAGTATTCCTATTTCCATTTTTAGGCGTATTTAGTCCTCCGGCTGTGACGAGGTGTCTAGGGCTTGTTAGGTACACCCCACGGCTACTTCCAGTTGTGGTGTTAAGATCAGGATTTGCTCGTGCACTCCAGTTTTGTCATGTTTGCCAGCAGTCAGGACATCTTGCCACCAGATGTCCCCAGCGGTTGAGGAAACATCAGCGTCTAGTGATAGTAGGTGGAGGTACACTAGACACGGCGATGTTTGCCTCCAAATTGTCCTTTAAGGGGACAATAACAATAGGCTCATTCACTCACTCGGTAGAGCTTTGCGTGGATTCTGGGGCGGAGGGCAATTTTATGTCTGCTGCCTTCGCCCAACGTCACGCAATACCCTTGGTTATGCTAGCTCAACCAGTAACGGTACAAGTGGTGAATGGGTCGACACTGCCCTCACAGATAACACACCAGACCATCCCTTTTACTCTGTCCATGTCGCCGTCCCATCAGGAGATTATATCTCTGCTCGTCATTCCTGAGGGAATTGATGAGGTCCTGTTAGGGATACCTTGGCTACGGTACCACTCTCCTCATATCGAGTGGTCTTCAGGCAGAATTCTGGGATGGGGTGAATCTTGTGGGGGTAGGTGTCAGAGGGAGTGCGTTCAGGTTGCTACTACAGAGGTACCCGCAGATCTATCCTCTCTCCCCAAGCAATATTGGTCCTATGCGGATGTGTTCTCCAAAAAGGCGGCGGAGACCCTTCCGCCCCATCGCCCCTATGACTGTCCTATTGATCTCTTGCCTGGTGCTGAGCCTCCCAGGGGTCGAGTCTATCCGTTATCTCTCCCGGAGACGGAGGCAATGTCTCAGTACATTCAAGTGAATCTGGCAAGAGGGTTCATCAGGAAGTCAGTGTCACCTGCAGGGGCAGGGTTCTTTTTCGTGCAGAAGAAGAATGGGGAACTATGTCCATGCATAGATTATAGGGGTCTTAACGCCATCACCGTTAAGAATAAGTATCCTTTGCCCCTGATATCTGAGCTTTTTGATAGGCTACGGGGAGCAAGGGTATTTACTAAATTAGATCTGCGGGGTGCTTACAACCTGATTCGCATTTGTGAGGGGGACGAATGGAAGACGGCTTTTAACACCAGGGATGAGCACTATGAATATCTGGTGATGCCCTTCGAGCTCTGTAATGCCCCAGCCGTTTTCCAAGACTTTGTAAACGACATCTTCCGGGATATGCTTTCCAACTCAGTCGTAGTCTATCTGGATGATATTCTCATCTACTCTCCAGATATAGACTCCTACCGGAGAGATGTTTGCAAGGTCTTCGACCTCCTACGGGCTAACTTCCTCTATGCCAAGTTGGGGAAGTGTGTTTGAGCAGGAGTCCTTGCCTTTCCTTGGCTATATCATCTCTGCACAGGGATTGGCTATGGATCCTGCCAAGCTACAGGCTGTGATGGACTGGCAGGAACCCCATTCTCTCAAAGCGGTGCAGCATTTTATTGGGTTCATTAATTACTATCGCCAGTTCATTCCCCACTTCTCAACTTTGGTAGCTCCCTTGGTTGCCCTCATCAAGAAGGGGGCAAATCCCAAGTTGTGGTTGGAGGAGGTCTCCAAGGCCTTTCTCTTGATTAAGTCACACTTCGCTAGCGCTCCCATCCTGCATCGCCCCGTTGTAGATAAGCCATTTATTATGGAGGTGGATGCCTCATCCGTTGGTGCTGGAGCAGTCCTCTTCCAAAAGGATGGTCAAGGTCATAAGCATCCTTGCTTCTTCTTCTCTAAGACCTTTTCACCAGCGGAGAGGAATTATTCCATCGGGGACAGGGAGTTGCTAGCTATGAAGTTGGCTTTCTCAGAGTGGAGACATCTTCTGGAGGGAGCTCGCTTTCCCTTCCAGGTGTTCACAGACCACAAAAACTTGGTGTATTTACAGACAGCCCAGCGGCTAAATTCTCGCCAGGCTAGATGGTCCCTGTTCTTTTCCCGGTTCCATTTCACCCTCCATTTTCTTTCCAGGGAGAAGAACGTTTATGCCGACGCTCTCTCTCGCTCTGTAGTATCATCATCATCATCATCATCAGAGGAGCCTCGGCTTATTGTCCCTTCAGAGAGCCTGTGAACGGTGGCTCCGGTTTCGCTAGAGTCTGTGCCCCCAGGCAAGACTTTCGTTCCATCTAATTTGCGACCAGAGGTTCTCTTGGGCTCACTCGTCCATGGTGGGTGGACACTTTGGGATCAAGAGAACATCTGAGCTCTTGGCAAGGACGTACTGGTGGCCGCATATGGCTCGTGACATCGCAGACTATGTTCGGGCGTGTGTCTCCTGCGCCAAGAACAAGTCTCCTCGGCAACGACCAGCTGGGTTGCTTTACCCCATGCCGGTGGCAGACAGGCCCTGGGAGATGGTCGGGATGGATTTTGTGGTGGGCTTACCCAAGTCTTGTAACTGCACCATTATCTGGGTGATCACCAACCATTTTTCCAAAATGGTGCACTTGGTGCCTCTTCCACGGCTATCTTCTGCACGGGCTCTGGCTGGGTTGTTCATCAAACATATCTTTCGCCTACACGGTATGCCAGACAAAATTGTTAGTGACCGGGGTCCCCAGTTTGCGTCTCGATTCTGGAGAGAGCTTTGTCGCCTACTCAGTATTGAGGTGAATCTCTCTTCGGCATATCATTCCGAGACGAATGGGTTGGTAGAGAGGGCCAACCAGACCCTGGTCACATATTTATGACATTTTGTTTCTGCCAGGCAGGATGACTGGGCATCCTTGCTACCGTGGGCAGAGTTTGCGCTTAACAACGCTGTAGCCGACTCCTCCGGTCAGACTCCATTCCTCCTAAATTACGGCCAGCATCCGCGTGTCCCTGTGCCCATGCCCGTGTCTTCCACCGACTCTAGGGTGGCAGACTGGGCTGTGGAGGCACGGGACATTTGAGACCGCACTCAGGATGCCATTCGGGTCTCCAAGGAGAGAATCAGGTCCTCCGCCAATGCTCATCGGTGCCCTGCTCCGACCTTTGCTCCTGGCGACTTAGTGTGGCTCTCCGCCCGTAACATCAGGCTGCGTGTTGAGTCCACTAAGTTTGCACCTCGCTACTTGGGTCCCTTCAAGGTCCTTGAACAAGTTAACCCTGTAGTCTACCGTCTGGCCCTTCCTCCACGCTTGGGTATCACCGACACCTTTCATGTGTCCCTCTTGAAACCCGTATACATGTCCCGGTTTTCCGAGTCATCTGCCGACACATTGGGTTCATCTACGGACGATTACGAGGTGAATGCTATTTTGGGGTGCAAGGTGGTGCGTAGCAAAAAATTCTATTTAATGGATTGGAAGGGTTATGGCCCAGAGGACAGGTCCTGGGAGCCTGCTGAACACATTCGAGCTCCACAGCTCATTGCTGCCTTCGAGCGTAGCAAGGTCCAAGGAGGGGGGCCATGTTAGGTGTCGAGTTCCCACCTCTGCACAGGGGGAATTTCGAACCATCTCTGATGCGGTCTCCCATTCTTTTACAGCCGCAGTGGAGTCTGCTCAGCGGAGACGTCGGTCCCAGCGTCTTGCTCAGTCTCACTCTGTGCATAGGGTTACTGCTGCTTTTCCAGCTTCTACCATTGAAGGCAGTGCTGGGCAGCGGCGAGCAGACGCCTTTGGGACTAAGTCCTGCTTTTCCTCTTCTGAGCATGCCCAGGACAAGATGTCCCATTGGAGATCGAGGGTCACATGCTCAGAAACTGCAGCAGATCCCATTGGTCCTCCAGGAAGGTCCTGAAGGTGCTCAACTTCTGTGGCAGCCTCCCATTGGTCCTTCTGGGAAGGTCATGTACATGCTGCAGCTATTTAAGGTTCGCATGACCGCACGGCCATGCGCTAGTGTATATTTGTAAACGTGTGTGTGTTGTGAGTGAAAGTCGTTCTTTAAAATCCCCTCCCTATTGGATGACTGCTCGCGGAAGGTGGATGATTGCTATCTAGCACCCGACTAAGCCATCAGCATATAAAACACCTTACAGCGTCTAATTGCTGTGACCGCCAGTGCGGTGCCATGCACTTTCACAGCGCTTTCCTGACCCAAGTCTGGGTGGTAAGTGGCGTCCGCCATTGCGGCACCGCACGCACTCTCGTGCACCTTTAATTATTGTCATTACGCTGACACCCCATTAGCGGTGTCAAGCGCAAGTAGTCTAGACGGACTCGGATCCCAAGTCTTGGGACTGAGCTCGGTGACTCCTTGCTTGCGCTCTTGTGTGCGGTACCGCAGCCCTGTGACTTACCAGGGTTCGCTTCCTTCACACAGGGTGAAGTTCACCCGCGTGTGTATTCACATTGTACCGCCATATAGTCCGTCATTACTTGGCAGCAGGTTTCATCTCTGCACGGTGGACCCCGGGCTGCGAACGCACCTTGTTCTATCTTTCTTATTATTTGGTGCGTTCCGCTAGCCCTAACAGGTGTCATAATTGACGCCTCTCCATTATTAATCTGGCTTAATGTCACCTTACAATAGCAAGGTGACATTAACCCTTCATTACCCCATATCCCATCGCTACACGGGAATGGGAAGAGAGTGGCCAAGTGCCAGAATAGGCGCATCTTCCAAATGTGCCTTTTCTGGGGTGGCTGGGGGCAGATGTTTTTAGCCAGGGGGTGGGGGCAATAACCATGGACCCTCTCCAGGCTATTAATATCTGCCCTCAGTCATTTGCTTTACCATTCTGGCGGAGAAAATTGCACGGGAGCCCACGCCAATTTTTTCCGCAATTTAACCCTTTAATTTAATAGCTAGAGCGCCCAAATTTTGCACATACACACTACTAACAGTAGTGTGGAATATGCAAAAAAAAGGGATATGAGATGGTTTACTGTATGTAAACCATGTCTCATATCATGTCGGGTTTGTGAAGGAGATAGGAAAAGCCGGCAATTGAAATACCGGCTTTTAAGCTATCTACCACTGTATGATATATTAATATATATATATGTGTCTCACTGACATATATATATATAGAGAGAGAGACAGTATATATGTTTTTACGATTATTTGAGCCCACAGATCCATTGTATGTCCGTATGTCGGTTTTGCAAGCCTGCGAGAAAATCTTGCAGTACGGATGCCATACGGATTACATACGGAGGATGCCATTTGCAAAATATGCTGACACACCCTGCCTACGGATGACATACGGATCCCTATTTTGGGGACTTTTCTGCGTATTACGGCCGTAAAAAATGGACCGTATTTTTATACGCTGAGTATGAGGCCGGCCTAATACTTTTTGGAAATGGTGGCGTGAGTTCAGTGGAGAATACCTGTTGCTTGACATTTTACCCCATGTTTGCAATTTAACTGTTAAGAGTAATTGAAAACTGCAATAGAAAGACTCTAGCATTATGCTATTAATTGATAAAAGAAATCAAAAATTTCAGTCAATACATTACCCAATTACATTATTTTACTCTTTTCCCTAAAAAAGTGGTGCTGATTACCAATAACATTGAATCTTGATAGCTTAGATATCCATTTTTGTCGCGCCTTGAATGTGTGAATTGTTACTTAGTGATAAAAATGTTAAAGCCAAAACTATCTGTCACATTGTTTATCCTGATCCACCTGATACATGAACAGAATGTCAAAATTGCAGCAAAGGCTGACAGTTTCACAGGCAGCACAATAGGGGCAGCCTAATTAACTTCACATAACAACCTCTCCAAGGGATATTAGTGCTTGTCACCCACCATTTGTCAGCAGATAAATCAGAAACGGCTGGATAGGTGATTCCAAAATTATATTATATTTAAACGAGAACAACCTGGAACATGGACTAAATTTCTGTATATTACGATCTTTTTTACTGTAAATAATCACTTTTTAAGATAAATTAGTCAATTCGCAAATATGGAGATAGAAACATATGAAAGCAGCTAATCTCATCTCACAGGAATAATATAAATAAATATAAATATATACATTAGGTGACGCTATGGCTATTTGTAGTATACTGTATATATAATTTTCACTTCGGTGTATGTCGTCCTACATAATGTATACATAAAAAAGTAGACAAGTTCAATGCTGAAGAATCAGAAACAAGCATCACAATGACTGACAGATACATGTTATCATACTTACCATCTTTCCCAAAACATCTTGGACATCTTGATGCTGCACCATTAGGCCCAGTTTTGGCATCTGGAGGATAAGCAGTGCTCGTTAAGATACTGTAGAAATCGAGTTGGTTTTGTCTTAGGTGACGCAGAGGATCTAAGTCTTTTTCCAAGCTCTGGCTGAGGTACCTATAATTCTTCTCTGTCTGCACCCATCACCAGATTCAGTGTAATGTATAACAATATAAAGGGTGGACATGTATGTGAAGCCGTGTCTATTTCATTAATATATAGGAAGAGTTGCCCTTGATGGTAGAGTGGTTCTGCAAACAGAGATGTCTGAAGGTATGAAGGCAGGCACAGATAATAGGTTAACAACTTTAGTCACAGGGAGGCAACAAACTTGATAGTTACTGAGTTTAACATAAAGCAGCACGCATGATAGTTTCTGTTTGATTATAAACAATGGTTTATAATTGGTATCTGCAACTATAGGCTGACATTTGCAATGCTTTACTGACACATGCGTCACCGTACTGACACATATGACAGTTTGCTGACACTTGTGACAAATAAATGACGTTTGCAGCAGTCTGCTGGCAATCTCTTCAGCTGCACCTCCTTCACTTTCACACAGTATACAGTATGTGTCACTTTCTATGCAATATAGAAGCCACTTAAACACTCTCTTGGTCATCACTGCTATCTCACCCTCTTCTGAAGACAGTGCTCTCATGCAGGTGGCCTGGTCTCCTTCATCTGGGACAATGTAAATGGACTGCATCTCAGGCTTGAACTTCTGTATCTGCTTCACTGTGGCCCGCACTAATAGTCCATTTAGACTTGCTGATAATGAGGAATAAGGATGCATTATAATGATCCTTCACCTTTAATTGGCTTGTGTAAACATGCCAGCAATCACGCAGCAAATTACCAAAATGCTCGTTCATAGGGTAATTGGACCATTCATGTGGGATTTAAAATCATTGTTATTGGCAGCACATCATTCCATCCTGTGTATTAACTACATCTGTGAACATCAAATTCTGGTCAGCCAATAAACAATCGCCGATCGACATATGTATAGTCGATTGACAGTTGTTAAATGTAAATTGCCCATAAGCCTTGGGGAGGAGCATCTTAATAGTGAGTGCTACTTATCTCTACCTACTAGTTAGCTATGGTGCTGGCACTTCCCCATCGCTACACAGCTTCGCCTCACCCCTTCCTGCCTGCACTACCTGTAGATATCTGGGGAAACCATCTCCTTTTATGCTGTTGGGAATGCCCTCTGACCAAGACATGTCACTGACTACTTTGTGCACATTATTTTAAAAGACAGAGTATAAAGTGCACTCTTCTGTCAGAGGCACCTCCGTCTTTTATGCTGTTACCCAACGACACCCTACATAAGGAATTTCTTACCTCATGGCTTATCTCTGAAGACTGCACTAGGTCTGACACTACCATTTACTCACATCCCTCAAGTAGTGAATCACACATGTATGAGCAGACTTATTGCATCACTCACATGTACAAACCAGGCTAAAAGGCCATAATGTTTCCAAGCAATAATACAATACTGGCAAAGTGCAACAGGCATAACATACATACATGGGCAAAATAGGAGCTTTGACAAGAGATAAATTAAGTTCAGAAACTTAGTGGTATCTCCACATGATGACCAAGATTAACTGAGGCAGTCCGGTATATTTCTAAGCCTAAAGGTACCTTCACACTAAACGATATCGCTAGCGATCCGTGACGTTGCAGCGTCCTCGCTAGCGATATCGTTTAGTTTGACATGCAGCAGCGATCAGAATCCTGCTGTGATGTCGCTGGTCGGGGCTAGAGGGCCAGACCTTTCTTTGGTTGCTGGCTCTCCCGCTGACATCGCTGAATCGGCGTGTGTGACACCGATTCAGCGATGTCTTCACTGGTAACCAGGGTAAACATCGGGTTACTAAGCGCAGGGCCGCACTTAGTAACCCGATGTTTACCCTGGATACCATCCTAAAAGTTAAAAAAACAAACGCTTCATACTTACCTACCACTGTCTGTCCCCGGCGCTGTGCTTTCCTGCACTCACTGTGAGCGCCGGCCAGCCGGAAAGCAGAGCGGTGACGTCACCGCTCTGCTTTCCGGCCGCTGTGCTCACAGCCAGAGCAGAGAAGCACAGCGCCGAGGACAGACAGCGGTAGGTAAGTATGTAGTGTTTGTTTTTTTAACTTTTAGGATGGTATCCAGGGTAAACATCGGGTTACTAAGCGCGGCCCTGCGCTTAGTAAACCGATGTTTACCCTGGTTACCGGCATCGTTGGTCGCTGGAGAGCTGTCTGTGTGACAGCTCTCCAGCGACCAAACAGCGACACTGCAGCGATCCGGATCGTTGTCTGGATCGCTGCAGCGCCGTTTAGTGTGAAGGTACCTTAAGAGTGGGGTTCTTGTGGCATCACTTCTTAAAGGGGTTGCACCAATTTATTCAGTTATCCCCTGTCACTGGATAGGGAATAGCCTTATTGCTCGCTGGAGGTTTGATCTCTGAGACCCCTATCAATCTAGACAATGGAATATTAAAGAGCCCCATCTGAATGGAGAGGAATAACCTGGTGCAAGCCCTTTAATTCTTGTTAGTGGGTGGTTGACTCCATTCTCAACCACTGACATAAGTCTTGCTATGTCAGCTGTGCTATTTCGTCTATACAATTCTAGCTGCTGCCAGGGAATGCCGTAGACTACAATTCCTGGAGAGCCACAGGCGGCATCCCTCTGCTATGTGCCAGTTTTATGTATTGCAGCTTCTGTCTGTTATATTCCATTACTGCTTTCTATGGTGTTATTGCTCATACATGTAGTAAATGACACATGTACATAGCTGTCTGTGTGGTGCAGAAGTCTAGTGCTAATCATTGACATAGTATTGGAGTCATACTTGTAGCTTAACTCTTTCAGGCCATTATTTTTGTAGCCTATGTTTAACCTCTACCTGGTATTTGTTTAGGGGTCTGGTCTGCGTTTCATATGTATTTAAGGACTATGGTCTGGGTTCTTTATGTGTTTAGGAGTGTGGTCTATTAATTTTGGGAATGTCATATGTACAGTTTGTATGTTGTGCCTGTGTCTTTTAAAGATGGGCAGAGCATAAAGCCTAAAAAAATGCTGCTTTGTGTATGTTTGCTTTCATTCACCCTGATTGCCCTTCTTAAAAGTTCGCAAGTATACGTACTGTACTTTTTAAGACACACTACCTGATTATATACAGTTCACTTCATTTACAATATCTCATGGACATTACTGCTTATGTATAAACATTCCTTGGATTCCATTGTTCATCCTATTGTTAGGTCTATGAAATTCCACTTCGCTTTGAACCTTTATTTTGACAAATGGATAAAAATTCAAAATGCTGAATAGAGATTATTTTAGCAGCTGTTCTCCCAGCCTGTGCCGCACAACAACTGCTGGTGCCTAAGAATAATCTATATTAAGAACTGTTAGGGAATCTAGTCATGTTCGACTGAAGGCAGCATTTCCTAGTGCCACGTAACACCCTTTTTCCTGCAACTTCATACAATTAGGCGTGCAATCTTACTTTGCTTGCTCTCTGAACACTATGGAAAGCTATTAAGAGACAAGATTGTGAGCGCCGCAGTGCTGCAGAACCAGAAGCAGCAGCATCACACCTCTAATCTGAAGGAATGAGCCTGCACACCAGTCATATTCCTCTCTTCCCAATGATGTAGGATTAATAGCCAGGCATAGGAGATATACTACACCGGCACGTGCAGTGTCTATGGTTGAAGACACACGGAAAGGTCTACGGTGACTTCAGCAGACAGGTGAAAATGAATAGAAAGCCTCTTCGATACCTTGGAATATAAGCTGTTCTAAATTAATAATGCATTGAGGGGTGAATCGGATACCTGACGGAGGAGTCTAAATAATGCACGTCTATACACAAGAGTTTTAGCAGCGCAGAATGCAGACAACTGTACCAAGGCTAACGGGCAAGATTCAAGGATGTCTCACTACCATTTTATCAAATGCTGTAAGTAGTCATTTCTCAGCTGTGGGATTTTAATTGATTGTCATGCATGCTTCCGAATGAATTAGAATTGTGTGTTGTAGGGGCTGGTCCACAGTGCTGACTATGGCAGGCAAAATCTGTATGACCCTGCACTATACCGTGTGCTTGTAGTAACCACAGCAAAATACACCAATGCACAGTATGTGTGGAGAATGGCTGGGTACCATGTATATAGTCATGATGATTAAGGAAATATAGTACTTTTTAAGCAAATCTTTAAATATTTATTAATATGTATCTATATCTATCATATGTGGCTATCATTTCTGTCCAAAAAGTAAAATAATGATATAACACTTACTAATTGCAATCAATATAGCTTTGGAAAAACGCGCGGAACCATTTGTCCTAGGTCTTTTCTGTCAAGGTCATCCGTAATAGAATCCTACTGCAAATTCCAGCTTATATTGGAAAGTAAAAAGGAAGTGCTGATTGGGTTGATTCTCCGATTTTATGGAATTTGTAATATGTATCAGTGAGGATTTCTCAGATCATCCTGTTATGATTGATCCTTTTACCATTTGATGCTTTTCATTCCTTCTTTTTTTTTTATAATCATTTTAGTGTATTTTACTATTTTAAAACATTGAGACCCTTTCTTTTTGCGTTTTGGAGCTTTGGATTTGAAGGAAGCAAGCATTGTGGATTCAGATGCTAAATCATGTCACAATGAGGTTTGTGGCTTAGAGATGATTGACTTGTGCCAGCTCATATGCACAAATCTGTTCCAATTATTGCAAGTTTGTATGTCTGCTGATGATGCATAACCAAGGCTATCATTATAATGGTGCATGGCTAATTTTTATATTAATATTGATGATGCATATCTATTGCACTGGCACATATTGCACGCCAGTCATTTTAAGCCTCATATGTTGTCTAATATTCATGGTACATGTGGAATGAGTGATCTAAAGCCCACGAGACTACTGATAGTTATTGGTACATGTTGCATTGACCACATGATGACCACATGTAGGAATGGAACTAACATGCTTCAATTACCTTTATATACACATTCTGAATATCACAAATGGGAATGGCCACTGTATCAGGACCCGAGTACCCCAAACTGCCATGTACTGTGCTGGTTAGTATGTAAATGGTCATGAGGAATCAGGGCTGATCAGGTCTGTAATGCTTTGTGCTTTACATATATGGACAGCAAATAACCGAGACACTAAAGCCCATACTTATGAAGTGTTTTATTTCTGCCTTTAAGGTCTTGGTTGCAATTGTAAAATACCAAGAATCTGTTTATATTTAAGATATCCAATAATGTATCTACTGTTTCTCATTATTTTTCTCTGGGACTAATTGTTGCTTTAGACTACAGAGAACAATACAGGAGTTAAGGTCTGTTTCCAGGAGGTAGTAAATAAGCTATATGTTCCCCGATCGGCGGTCGCGTATTGTCTGTGGGCACAGGCAGACCGCGCTTCAAATGCACACTGAACAATGTGTAAACGATCATCCAGTCCGCATAGGTTGTCGTTGTTCTCGACAGTGCGGTTCCTGTTTATGCAGGATGATGTGCTTCCGAGAATGATGATCTTTTGGGCAAACCAAACAAATGAGCGTTCCTAGGAATCCTCATTCATGATAACCATGTGGTATAAACAAACAAAAATATTATATTATTCAATTAAAGAGAAGTTCCACCAAAAATATATATTAGGCCGGGTTCACATTAGCGTTTCTGCGCGCAGCGTATGATCCACATACATTTGCATGCGTCATGTGTACATATCTTTAACATGGTGTACATAGGGACATGCTTTTGCATGCGTTCGCAGGCGGATGCGTCATTTTGCGATGTGCGGAGTTGTCCTGCAAATGCAACATGTTGCATTTGTTGAGGCGTCAAATATTGCGTAATCAGCCGCACGCGGACGATTGCGGATGATTGCGTCAAAAACGCATTACTGTCTATGGAAACGCATTGGTACGCAAGGACATGCGTACGCATGCGTACTTCAGAGTGCGCATGTCCAGAAAATGATCTCACCGCCTCCAGCATGCATATAAAAAACACAAACGCATGCTAATCGCATTTAAACGCATGCACACGCAGCATTTTTGTTTGCATCATGCGCAAGATAATGCGCAGGCGTAAGCATGCTTTTGCATGCGTTTTGGCATACGTTTGTGCATACAGATGATGCGCTGCGCACAGAAACGCTAATGTGAACCTAGACTTAATAATTAGTTTGGTAAAAATTATGTGTTGTGTTTACATAATAGAGAATTTCTTCTTACGTTAGCATGTGAAATCTCTTTACGGAGTAACTTTACATTTGACTCCCCAATGAATGCCTTTCAGCCAGCCAATCAATCTCTTGCTTTGCATTGATGAGAGGCAAAAGTCCTGAAACAGCAGTATGCAAATCGAGATTTCAGTCTGGCTTCATATCTCAAATCAAGGCAAGGGTCTTTAAACAGTTGAAACTTACTTGCAGAATTGCCACTTTAGTAGTTGTCCTTTTCCGCTGTGAAGACACTGCAGTATTTACTTTTACATTTATTTAATTTTAGTTCTCATGGAGCATTGCATGATCTGCTTGTCTCCCTAGGCCGGTTTGGATGTCTTCTTAGGGTACTTTCACACTAGCGTTTTTTGTAAATCCGTCACAATGCGTCGTTTTGCAGAAAAAACGCATCCTGCAAAAGTGCTTGCAGGATGCGTTTTTTCCCCATAGACTTCTATTGGCGACGCATTTGCGACGGATTTGCACACTTCGCATCCGTCTTGCGACGAATGCGTCGTGCTTTGGCGGACCGCCGGGAAAAAAAAACCCTACATGTAACGTTTTTTTCTCCCGACGGACCGCTTTTTCCGACCGCGCATGCGCGGCCGGAACTCCACCCCCACCTCCCCGCACCTTACAATGGGGCAGCGGATGCGCCGGAAAAATGCATCCGCTGCACCCATTGTGCAAAGCGTTAAACGCTAGCGTCAGAATCTCTCCCCGACGCATTGCGACGGGGAGATTCCGACGCTAGTGTGAAAGAAGCCTTAACCAGTTCAAGAGCGGAACCCTGTTCCTGACCCGGCACATTTTAGGATTATTTTTTACGTTTACAGAGCTTGTAAGGATATCCAAGTCATTTGTGTGCTTTTTCTTCATAATACACAGAGTTTCATTTTTAGCCACTGTCATATTCTGGAGGGGGGTTGGCTGATACCAGGCGATATCGATTGAAAAGAAAGGGAGAAAAAAATGTTTGCACTTCCTATTTTGGATGGCAAGAATACATACATTTAAAACTTTGTTCTCTATTCTGTTAAAAATATCCCAATATTATATCCCTCTATTATATATATCCCTATAAAATATCTTACACATTTTTTATGAAGGTGGGGCTAGCAACAGAAATTTAGTTTGACATTGGTTTTTTTTTACTTATTTTTAATTTAATTTTTATCTTTAAGTCCTTTAGGGGCATTTAAATACTGAAATGTTTTTATTTTCATGGTAACTGCCAGACCAATTTACAAGGGAAATGCAGCCTCCTGGGTTGTCAATGTCTCCTATGAAACTCTAATCTTGCAACTCCTGCTCCTGGAGGAGAAAGTGCCATCAGCGCTTCATATTACCATGTACACAGTGCTTCTGTACCGCTGTGTATATAGCGATGTAGGAAGTACAGATGAAAATAAGCCATGTACCTTCTTTATGAGAGCTCTGGCTCTCTCTGACAGCAGAAACTCTGCTTCTCCGATGCTGCACTCCTGTAGCTCCTCCTGTAGCTCCTCTCCTATGCAGTCATATTTTAGAACATCCCAGCAGAGTAAGATCTGGACCACTGGACTTTCAAAGTATATGAGTGGTCGTCTGGAAGCAGTTAAGGAGAAATGTTACCCATTAGACCTCCTACAGAGATATTGGCATTTTTTTTAGGATGCTATGTGTTGTGAATTCTGTGGCAGAGCTCCCTCCTGTGGTCACAAGTGGTACTTCGGCTGATTCTCTCTGTGAGCTTCTGTTGGTGGAGGGAAGTGGTACTGCGGCTTCTGAGTTTCCTCCCTCAGGTGATCTGGTGAGGTTGTTAGGTGCTTCTCTACTTAACTCCACCTAATGCTTTGATCCTGGCTTCCTGTCAATGTTCCAGTGTTGGACTTGCTTTTCCCTGGATCATTCCTGTGGCCTGCTGCTCTGCATAGCTAAGTTCTTCTTTGCTATTTGTTTGCTATTTTTTCTGTCCAGCTTGTCTAATTTGTGGCTGGAAGCTCTGGGACGCAAAGGGTGTACCTCCGTGCCGTTAGTTCGGTACGGAGGGTCTTTTTTCCCCCTTTGCGTGGTTTTCTTTAGGGTTTTGTGTAGACCACAAAGTTATCTTTTCTATCCTCGCTCTGTTAAGAAAGTCGGGCCTCACTTTGCTGAATCTATTTCATCTCTACGTTTGTCTTTTCATCTTAACTCACAGTCATTATATGTGGGGGGCTGCCTTTTCCTTTGGGGTATTTCTCTGAGACAAGGTAGGCTTATTTTCTATCTTCAGGCTAGTTAGTTTCTCAGGCTGTGCCGAGTTGCATAGGCAGAGTTAGGCGCAATCCACGGCTGCCTCTAGTGTTGTTTGGAGAGGATTAAGGTTTGCGGTCTGCAGAGTTCCCACGTCTCAGAGCTCGTTCTATGATTTTGGGTTATTGTCAGACCACTGTATGTGCTCTGACCGCTATGTCCATTGTGGTACTGAATTGCCTTTCATAACAGCTATGGTTGTTGTCACTTTTAAACAGAAGAGACAAGAATGCAACTATCTTAGGTGTCACTTCTCAATTATCTTCTCCAAAGCTGAGATAAAGAATTTTTTTTTTAATTTCAAAGGTAATGCATTTCCTATTTTCACTTAAATTAGGACTTCCTTTAAAGTTTTAATCTTCTTAGTATTTTGCAGTCATTGTATTATATAACACTGTGAACTTACAATTGCTCATTTTGCCTTTCTAGCCAGTTAATTCTTTTATTTTCTCTTCTCTATGTAGGAACAGGAAGTCTCTTGTCCCTGTTTTTATCATTCCCCTCTCCACCTCCTGACCCAGCTGTACCATCCTCCCCTCTGCCAGGGATGTTTGCAGTGACTTATACAGGGAAAATTGACCTCCTATTTCTACATAGAGCTTCAAAGAATTCAGCTAGCCAGTTTTTAATCACATGAAAAGAGAAGAAATAACTGAGTAGAAGGTAAAAATCAGTAACTGTTAAGTACACAGTGCTATATAATATGATGACTGTAATACATTAAAAAGGTAAAAATTTTGATGGGAGTGCTTCTTAAAAAAATAGGCTGAACAGAAAAATACTTATGTTTTTGTATGGTTTGGTTTTACAAAGCTACAATACTGCATGTTGTAGTTTCAATTGAGTCAAACTTAGATCCCAGTAGCCCCAAGATCAACCACAGGTGGTTCAGGTGTTCCAGATGATAAAATGCACCTTTTAGAATCTGTGTGAGAGTGTCCTTACTAAAGTAAACATAATTATTAACCTTTGACTATCACTATATTAATAATATGTGGTCATTTTAACATTTTTGGGTAGAAATGTTAAAGAGTAACAGTCATTTTAATTTTTTTTATTTTAAAATCAAGAGTACGCGTGAAAATAAGCAACTTCGTAATATATCTTATCAAAGTGATTTGCTACTTTTTCCTCCAGGAATCATCATTTACTTTCAGTTCATGAGTATTATATGTATTCAAGGAAACAGACTTTTCCATGACTGAAATAAGAGATGACAGTTGGTGCTCATAACTTCTCTGGAGAGGGACGGATGAGGAGGAGCTCAAGGCAGTTCTGCTGCTAGTTCTCCAGAACTTAGGTGTTTAACCTTTAGTAAGAGTCATATGAACATTATAGAGCCCCGCTTTGAATCCCGTTCTCGTTCTCTGGATTACTCACATGCACAATGGTGTATCACATCGTTTCCAAATAAATTAATCCTTTCACGAAGTACGCGATTTTCTGTTTTTAGGCATTTGGTCTTTCCTCCTTTTTTCCTTAGAGCCATATCCTTTTCATTTTCCCATCGACAGACATATGAGGGCTTGTTTTTGGTGGGACGAGCAGTAGTTTTAGAATGGAACCATTCATGTTACTATTTGAAGTAATTGATGCGAAATTGTGAAAAAAATTCATAAAAAATAAATTAATTTGTGTTGCCATTTTCCAACACCTGGACTTATTTTTTCCATTTTTCGGTCGAATGAGCTGCGTGAGGGCTTTTATTTTTTTGTGGTGAGGTGATGGTTTCATGAAAACCATTTTAGTGGAGATACAATGTTCTGATCTCTTCTTATTGCATTTTTGCAGGGTTGTGGCAACGTGTTTTGATTTTTTTTTTGTTATTGTCATTTTATAGTTTGATAGATCAGACTTTTAAAGTATCAAATACATATATTTTTACTTTATTTTTTAATGGGGGAATAAGTGGGCAGCTAGACTAGAATTGCATTTTTTATTTAATTTTTATATTTTTAATAACTTTTTTTTTTTCCCTTTTTTTCATTTTTTGTCCACTTAGGAGACTCGGCCTTGTTCGCTTATACCATATACTTCAATATCACATTATTGCAACATATAGTTAAAATTATGGTCTCTTATGAATGCCAGTAACAGGCTTTGAGGGGTTGCCGATGGGTGCGTGGAACAGCATGGCCCCCAAACCACGCTCTGTAAATGCGGTTGACAAGCTCCCCTTTGCTCCTACTAAAGGCAGATAATGGCTGTGTAACACAGCCATTATTTCCTGCAAAAGATGCCATGTACAGTTCCTGAGTTTCCATCAAACACTGGGAACCAACATATGACGGAATAGCACATCGCATGTTGGTAAGAAGATAAAAGGCTTAGATACAGTATAAAGATAAAAAAGCCCATTTTGGCATCAAAAGAAACGTGTGGCCACTATCAGTTTTTGTACGGCTTTTAGCAACCGGCCAATCAGCTGTCATCAAAAAATCATAGATTAGTTTTGTTTTAGTAAGAAGGGAGGGGTCCTAATTATTCCATACTTTCGATTAATAGCACTCTGACCATTACAAATCATTATAACTTTTTTTAAACATCAATTTTTATAGAATTTCCTATTAATATGCTGTAGAAAAGTATTGATTTCATTCAAGTACTAATTGAAGCAAACAATACATGAGCGAATGCCTTTCAACATTGCTGATGCTCTGGCTAGGGACGCCGCCTTCCCCATAAAAAAAAATACCAACCATGTCTTTAAGAGCAAAAAAGGGTTGTGTTTTAGGGTATGGTTTCACATCACATTAATGATCTTGCGTTACTTCTTTTTGTAGATGAATCAAGAAAACTCTGAATTTCCTCGGTTTGCTTAAGGCATGCCCCCAAACATCACTTTCCTGATTTTTTTCATTAATAGTGGATATGGCTCCTAATCACATTCCTTAATAATTTTATACAGATTGGAACCTCAAACCCCAGAGGTAAAATTAGAATTGTCTTCCAAATAAATATTAATACAGGTCCTAGAATAATTGGAGACCCACCAATAGGTGTTGATTTGAGACTCCAAAATAAATAAATATTTATGAGCCTAATGTAAATAGATCCCAAAAAATAAATACAGGACCCAATATAGATACAGACCCCAAATCCGAACCCAAAACACGTACAGACCTCAGACAAAACTCCAGAATGAATGCAGAGAACAGACCTTAGTTAAAACCTAGAAAGAGAATCAGATCCCATTTCATACTTAAGAATAAATTAAGATACCAGGCAAAATACAACGCATACTTTAGACCAAACTCCAGAGTATATCCAGACCACCTCCAGCTCCCGTAGTAGCTCCATTCCTGTGACGTCAGCAGTGCTATTGTTGGCAGGTCACGTGGCATCCTTGTAGTCCTGTGACATCTGCAGCCAATCAGCTGCCTCTGATCAGCTGTAGCCTTTTCTATTCTGTCAGAACTTTGACAAAACACTAAAGAGATGCTGATTGGCTGCAGCGGTCATATGACACAACAAGGCCATAGGATCTGATGAAAATAGCAGCACTGATATTGCAGGAAAGGGGCAGTGGAACAAAAGAATGGATTAGTATGGCATACTGAATTGATTAAGCAGAGGTTGTCCAGCAGTGGACAAACCTTTTAAAAGGAACCTGCACTCTTTGTAAATGTTTGGAGGCAGTCACATACATATACTGTAAGAGAGGAGGCTCCACTGCAAAAAGTAAAATGATTTTTCCTTATATTCCTCGTAATTGCCATTCAGAATAAAAGGACCACAAATCTATCTGAGGAGCGGAGGGGCCTGAACATTTTCCTCAGAAAAATGGTGCAAAAAAGCAAATTTAAATTTTGCCTGATCCGCTCATCTCTAATGTATACCTATAAGGACTTTCAGTAAGAAAAACCTACACTACACTGCAGTCTGATTCAGCCAATTCAGATGTAGTTGGATCTTCTGAGAGAGAAGAAAATGCTATAATTTACCTGAGAATTATATGTCAAGTTTCAGACTGTCGCTGTCAATGCTTATCTGTCAAAGTCAAGGACAGCGTAAGACACATGCGTCGTTTTAAGTGACTTTTCAGAAAAAGCCGACACGTGTATATATGAAATGAAGCTATTTCTATCATATTGCATTTTCACCAGTTTTCATCTCTGCTAGCTCAATCTCTAATTTTTAGTTGTCTTTTAACTACTGAGCAAAGGCTAAATGCTACAATGTCTCCCATGGTCAGTACACAGAGATATGTGGGATTTCTGTTCTCCTTTCTCTATGTAGTATATGTCCTGAAGCAGCATCAGCATAGAGAACATTATAAGGGCAGTTCCACACGTCCAGATAATTCCGGTACCAGAAAAATCGGTACCGGAATTATCCGTGTCCGTGTGTCCGTGCGTTTCTGTGGCACATCAGTGTGGCACACGTGCGGCACACGTGTGCCCACTGAGTACCACACGCACCGTGCAGGAGACAGCGCTAAAGTTTCCTAAAAATTGTTGGGAAACAAATACCCATTTGCTTCCTGGCTTTATTCCTCCATTTTTATTTTATTTTAAAGCAGAGGCAATTTTCTTGTCAGTCTTGAAGCAGGGGCGTGGTGGAATCAGACACTCTTGTTTCATGAAGAGGTGCACACCCCTTGGTATAACTGAAGATTTTCAAGTACCATGCCAGATATCTGACTGTAGTCAGGGACTGGCGTGAGATTTCTGGAGTAGGGAACCCCACAGCTCATCATAAATTAGAGAATCTGTGGCATGAAGCCCCCACAAAACTGAAGCTTTGCTCATTTTTGCAGAAGTGGGAGAAACTAGCGTTAAAGTGACAAAATTTTGCAATTTCACAAATCTTTTATGCCACTTTTTGGGCATAAAAGCTTTGATGAACCAGGGCCCATTT
Source organism: Ranitomeya imitator (assembly GCF_032444005.1). Taxonomy (NCBI): domain Eukaryota; kingdom Metazoa; phylum Chordata; class Amphibia; order Anura; family Dendrobatidae; genus Ranitomeya; species Ranitomeya imitator. The sequence continues at coordinate 560,396,914 of NC_091284.1, read as the reverse complement.
TGTTTAAATAAAATATTATGTACTGATTAATTTCTTCATATATCTTTATAGTAGTGGGAGCTCAACCGAAAGAGCCTAATGTTTACTGTTTATACATTTAAGTTTTGTCCAGAATTTTCAAAAAAGTGGGAATCCCCACATGTATTCAGGCTGTCAAGCAGCCACAAATCATGCAGCTGCGGCGACACAAACTAAATCTCAGATCACGCCCAAAATACTCAGGGATCACCAGAGCATGCTCGGAAATCTCAAGTATACACACTCATCTTAGTGTTTACCTCAAACTCCACTGTTTCGGCACTGCTTCGTGCATCCCTACCAGACCTGTAATAATGACGCCATGTTCATCAATGATGTGACAGCCTCTGCCAATCACCTGCTTCAGAGGTTATGTTGGCACGCATGACAGCATATGTATTAAAGTTTTTTTCTTTTTGTAAATAGAGCTTAATCATTGCGTTAATATATGAAAGTTTTGTTGTGTCACTTTAGAGCAATGTGCACAATACTCACTATTATTGGTGTTTTAAAGGGGTTATCCAGTTTCATTAGAAATTGGGGCCATGTTTGCATTTGACTGAAAATAACAAAATAAGCAGTACTCACCTACCAAAGCCCTTGTTGCCCCAGGGCCTCATCAGCACTGCTTCTCATGGGTCTTTGTTGACAGGACTGCATCGGTGACATCACATCTACAACGCATGACTGCATAAGCCAGTCACGGGGTTTTGCAGGGATTCTAAGGTAATTGCCATTAGACTGCTGAACACAGTGACTAGCGGTAGGTGTGACGTCACCACTGTAGCCCTGTTAACAAATATCAGCGGGGAGCAGTAGAAAGGTGGCGCTGGGGCAGCAAGAGTTTCAGTAGCTAAGTAAAGCTTATTTTGCTATGTTCAAAACTAAACAGGTCTGGCCCCAATTTTTAATGTAACCTGAAAACTTCTTTGATGAATAGTGGATATAATTGATATAATTAAACCCTCAGCTATGAGATAAATCAGGTTTTTGTAGGTTTTTATTCTTTAAGTGTGAAAAGAATGCTTCGATATGCAGAGAGGTAGTGGTGATTTTGAAAATAAAATGTATAGCATATTTGAAACTTGAGGAGCTTTCAGTAAGGCCTCATTCACATGCCTGTGTTGCACATACGTGTTGCATCTATTTTTTTCACAGGTAGAACACTTACCGATTATCATATATTGTGCTATTCACATATCCGTGTTTTTTTACGGATAGTGTGTCCATGCATAACACATGGAGACATGTCCTTTTTTTCTCCGGTATCATAGATGAAAATGGCTAATACAAGTCTGTGGGGGTCCATCAAAAACACATTGATGACATCTGTGTGCCATCCATGTGCTTTACGTATTTAACACTGCAAAGTATAGGAAAAGCTTTGTCATTTATCTATCCATGAACAACACCTATGACACATGGACCAAACACTGATGACACAGTGATGGTAGAAATGATCATATGGACCATACATTAATGACACAGTGATAGCAGAAATGGACACATAGACCATACACTGATGGCACACTTATGGTAGAAGTGGACACACGGACCATACACTGATGACACACTGATGGTAGAAGTGGACACACGGACCATACACCGATGACACAATGATGGTAGAAATGGACACATGTACCATACATTGATGACACAGTGATAGCAGAAATGGACACACGGACCATACACTGATGACACACTGATGGTAGAAGTGGACACACGGGCCATACACTGATGACACAATGATGGTAGAAATGGACACATGTACCATACATTGATGACACAGTGATAGCAGAAATGGACACATGGACCATACACTGATGACACACTGATGCTAGAAGTGGACACATGGACCATACACTGATGACACAATGATGGTAGAAATGGACACATGGATTGTACACTGATGAGGCAATGATGGTAGAAATGGACACACGTACAATACACTGATGACACACTGATGGTAGAAGTGGACACACGGACCATACACTGATGACACAATGATGGAAGAAATGGACACAAGGACCATACACTGATGAGGCAATGATGGTAGAAATGGACACACATACCATACACTGATGACACACTGATGGTAGAAGTGGACACACGGACCATACACTGTTGACACAATGATGGTAGAAATGGACACATGGACCGTACACTGATGACACAATGATGGTAGAAATAGACACACGGACTATACACTGATGACACAATGATGGTAGAAATGGACACACGTACCATACACTGTTGACACAATGATGGTAGAAATGGACACACGGACTATACACTGATGACACACTGATGGTAGAAATGGATACATGGACACAGACCATACACTGATGACACAATGATGGTAGAAATGGACACACGTACCATAAACTGATGACACAATGATGGTAGAAATGGACACACGGACCATACACTGATGACACAATGATGGTAGAAATGGACACACGTACCATAAACTGATGACACAATGATGGTAGAAATAGACACACGGACCATACACTGATGACACAATGATGGTAGAAATGGACGCACGTACCATAAACTGATGACACAATGATGGTAGAAATGGACACACGGAACATACACTGATGACACACTGATGGTAGAAATGGATGCACGGACTATACACTGATGACACAATGATGGTAGAAATGGACACACGGAACATACACTGATGACACACTGATGGTAGAAATGGATGCACGGACTATACACTGATGACACACTGATGGTAGAAATGGATGCACGGACTATACACTGATGACACAATGATGGTAGAAATGGACACATGGACCGTACACTGATGACACAATGATGGTAGAAATAGACACACGGACCATACACTGATGACACAATGATGGTAGAAATAGACACACTGACCATACACTGATGACACAATGATGGTAGAAATAGACACACGGACCATACACTGATGACACAATGATGGTAGAAATAGACACACGGACCATACACTGATGACACAATGATGGTAGAAATAGACACACGGACCATACACTGATGACACAATGATGGTAGAAATAGACACACGGACCATACACTGATGACACAATGATGGTAGAAATAGACACACGGACCATACACTGATGACACAATGATGGTAGAAATAGACACACGGACCATACACTGATGACACAATGATGGTAGAAATAGACACACGGACCATACACTGATGACACAATGATGGTAGAAATAGACACACGGACCATACACTGATGACACAATGATGGTAGAAATAGACACACGGAACATACACTGATGACACAATGATGGTAGAAATAGACACACGGAACATACACTGATGACACAATGATGGTAGAAATAGACACACGGAACATACACTGATGACACAATGATGGTAGAAATGGACACATGGACCGTACACTGATGACACAATGATGGTAGAAATAGACACACGGACCATACACTGATGACACAATGATGGTAGAAATAGACACACTGACCATACACTGATGACACAATGATGGTAGAAATAGACACACGGACCATACACTGATGACACAATGATGGTAGAAATAGACACACGGACCATACACTGATGACACAATGATGGTAGAAATAGACACACGGACCATACACTGATGACACAATGATGGTAGAAATAGACACACGGACCATACACTGATGACACAATGATGGTAGAAATAGACACACGGACCATACACTGATGACACAATGATGGTAGAAATAGACACACGGACCATACACTGATGACACAATGATGGTAGAAATAGACACACGGACCATACACTGATGACACAATGATGGTAGAAATAGACACACGGAACATACACTGATGACACAATGATGGTAGAAATAGACACACGGACCATACACTGATGACACAATGATGGTAGAAATAGACACACGGACCATACACTGATGACACAATGATGGTAGAAATAGACACACGGACCATACACTGATGACACAATGATGGTAGAAATAGACACACGGACCATACACTGATGACACAATGATGGTAGAAATAGACACACGGAACATACACTGATGACACAATGATGGTAGAAATAGACACACGGAACATACACTGATGACACAATGATGGTAGAAATAGACACACGGACCATACACTGATGACACAATGATGGTAGAAATAGACACACGGACCATACACTGATGACACAATGATGGTAGAAATAGACACACGGAACATACACTGATGACACACTGATGGTAGAAATGGACATATGGAGCTAAAATAATAAAAAGAAACTTTTTAGTAAACTTTCCAATTACACTCTATTAACCATGTTTTAAAATCCCTCGGCATGAATTTCCAGTGTGAGATATGCTATATTACTGTAGCACCAATCACTATCAGGGTGATGATGTCACATTTCAAAATAGCAATTGCAAGTATATAATGTTCCTATGAATGTCATGTCATCCAGGATGCTAACAAAAAGCGATGGTGGGTCCAAAACACTTCTTATTGGAAAATAAAATAGAAAAATAAGTATATGGTAAGAAGATTACATTTTTAGTAGCATTTCTGTAATGCTGCACTATAATCCTGGAATATTCCTGTAATTTGCTGAATGCTATAAAAGACGAATGTTGCTAGCGAAATCATTGACGTCTCATGCTAACAGTATGCACCAGACAGCTGCAACTTTAAAAGACCATAGCTCTTTATACATAAAGTGGTATCATCTGGCGCAATAACCATTTCATTGTTATGAGATGCCTACGGTTTTCATTATTTTGACATAGGGTGTTCTAATATGTCTTTTGTATGACAGTATCTAATGTAGAAAAGAAAAGTAATCTTTGAAGCAGGATACATTGATTTCAATGTTATGGTAAATGTGAATGCCAAGAAATTTAGCAAATCTTTTTTTAAATAATTGAACAAAAATATATTTTCTATAAATGTTCAAGTCAGTCTTTAAGGAGAGAATGCAAGAGACAGAAACCCTTGAATCAATAAAAAGATAAATAAATTATACATGAATGAATCATATCTAATCAGGCACTTTTCAATGTGTTCATTAAAATTGTGTCAAATCATCACTATTGTAGGGAGCTGAGAATGTGTAATCAAGTATCAAGTGCTGACGCCTACACATTTTGGCACTTCTGTTACACTGGTTCCCGAGCAGCCAAAATTTGATTCTGAAAAAAACCCTTCACTATAATAGTTTGATTTATTTATGAAAAATCTATACCCTTTATTATTTTCTGTATGCAATTATTGCTTTTCTCTATTCGTATTTTTTTATTTTGACTTCTTGTTTGAAACATATTTTATGATGAATATAAGCACAATAAGTATTTTCCAAAATGTCTTTGTTTCCCTGCATGACAACTTTATCACAGTTTTTTGAGGGCTCTTGCTCACATGCAATGCTGCATTCAGAGACCCTGTATATGCAGTTCCCATGTGTGTTTTTGGCACTTTGTGTGCCCAATGTATGCTGGCTTGATAGGATGCCATATTTTTCCCTTGAAGAAACCTTCATATTAGGCCTCCTTCACATGTCAGTGTCTCCGGTAAATGTAGTGACAGTTTTCATACATACTGGAGACACTTACACAGATAGACACATTCAAATAAATGTGTCTGTGCACGTCAGTGTTTTTCCATGGACTATGTGTCCGTGGGCAAAACACACTGACATGTCCGTTTTTAACAGCAGTATGGGCCGCAAGATATCCTGCACATGTGCACACTGATGTGACATGTACCAGTGCCTGGGAAATCGGTACAGTTCACGCTTTTCTCAAGCCCCGAGTGCTTAAGGCAGCTATAATCATTGTCGTCTGGTCTCCTTGAGATACACGTGGCTAGAATGATGGGAGCTACATTCAGCATCTCCTGTGTACAACTTGTATTAAATAAATTAAAAACAAATTTGTGGACTCCCACGAAACTTGAGGGAAAGCCGACCTCAATGACATTACAGCTCATCACTAAAAGCTGCATCCCAATCTAAGCTCAGTGTCTCCTGCATCCACAGGTGAACTGTCACGTCATGCCACCACTCACCCATGTAATCCAAAAGAAGCAGAGTTGGGCTCTTTGTGGGAAAAATGGATTGTCGTCGGACAGATGAGGAATATGGTATTTTATTATCAGTTTTACAGTAATAGATTGGAAAAGAGGATGGGGAGTGTTTATTTCAATTAAAGGACTTTTTACTGTGTTGTGTCTTTTTAACATTTAAGTATGGGGTTAGTAATGAGGGTGTCTTGTAGATGCATCGCCAATATTAACTCTCGAGTTTGATGTCAGCAGCCATAAAACAGCTGACATCAATCCCAACCCTATTACCCCACTTGCCACCACACCAGGTCAAGTGGCAAGAGTGAGGCTAAGCACCAGATTTGGTGCATCTAATGGATGTGCCATTTTTAGGGTGGCTGAGGGCTGATGTTCTTAGCCTGGAAGGGGGGCCAATATCACTGGCCCCTTCCCAGGCTATTAATACCAGTCCACAGCTGTCTATTTAGCCTTAGCTGGTTAGAAATTATAGTGTGACCCTACATCTTTTTTTTTCTGGGTTCCCCGTAAGCTTTCCCTTCCTGGTTATGAAAATTCCACGGAAGCCCATGACATTTTTTTTTTATTTACTTAATACAACATGTGTACAGTTGGTGCTGAATATAACTCCCATCATGTCACCTGGTCGTGCTGATCTCAGTGACACTAAATGACAATGATGTCTTCAGACCCTGGCGCCTGGGAACAGTGTGAACTATGTTGCTTTTCCCAGGTGCTAGTGTGTCATCTGTGTGCCATCAGTCTGCACGTGTGCGGCATGTTTTGCGGCCTGTGCTGCTGTGAAGAAATGGACATGTCAGCGTGTTTTGCTTGCTGACACATGGTCAGTGGAAACACACTGACATGTGTGCAGACATATACACTTGAATGGGTCTACATGTGTAAGTGTATCCAGTACGTGTGAAAACTGTCACCACACATACCAAAGACACTGATGTGTAAAGGAGACATTTTTAGTTAAAAGCAATAAAATTAAATACAGTTTGCCAAGTTGTTGTGTCCAATAACCTTTCACCAAATTTTACACATTGAACTGGACACAGGATGTAATAGTGGCTGCATGGTGGAATTAAAAAAAAAAGTGTTTCTTTTTAATTTTGTTGCTCCGTTGTGAAGATTTATCAATCAAAGTATTTGGTGCCTAATGATTTGACTTTAGATAAGTCCAAGTGGGTGTTAACTAAAGTTAACTCATTAGGTACCAAATAATTTGATTGCTAATATCTCCCCAATGGAGAGGCAAAATTAAAAAAAAAAGTTTTATTCTGCTGTGTAGCCACAATTACATCCTGTGTTCAGTTCAACATGTAAAATTTGGTGAAAGGTCCTATTTAGAGAAAATAACCTTTTGTGTGACACCATGTCAAATCAAAAGTTTACTGTGATACGGTACAGGTAAAGTCATCATGAACATGTATGGTGGCCCTGTTACTAGTGGTATGCGCTGATAATACTAAGGAATAGTTGATTAAATAATATGTATAAAACAGACCTATAATGTAGCCATAGCCATGAGCCATACTGAAAGCAATTCATAATGCAGACTTAAATGATAATACTCATTTAGGCTGAATGCCAATGTCCGTGAAACAGGGTCCATGTTCAGCTCACAATACTCGGCCCTATTGGCAGGTCTCCTGCAAGACAGTTAGCAGAGGTGTGAACAGATGGGGGAAGGGATCAAAATGTTCTTATAAGAAAGTTAGCCAAACATGTTTTTTCCTTGTGTGCTATGGGTTTATAGGCCACAAACACATATATAGCATTACCAAGGCTAAAAAACGTTTCATGCTTACTTGTACATTGCAAGATGCTGGGCAACAAAATGCAGCTTTAAATCATAATATTAATTACAAATGGATACAACTTATATTATAAATATAATTAATCAAAAAATCTAACAGACAATTAATCTTTTATACTTGATTTCAGTGAGGGGATGACCAGACAGCTGCAGTCATGACAGTGGTGATGGCAGTGAATGAAAAATGTATAACACTGAGGCTGCAGAGCATGACATGGCACAGCAGTTACTGCTAGAGAGTTAAAGCACCATTCCAGCTTTTTTTCTTATTGTAGGGCTGGAGTGGTGCTACGAATCTAAAATCCCTGACTTTAGTATTATACTTACCAGTCGCCATCTTCAACTGTTCCCGGCACGACTTTGGTCCCAAGTTGCTATGTTCTGACCACAACAGAAGTCAAAGAAAATGGTCAGAATCTGTCAATTCAAGTCTAGGAGAGCCTTGCTCTGCCTCTCATAAACTTACATTGTGTTGTGACTTTTGGATTGACACAGCTGCCACAAGGATGATGACCTTTGGCGTTGTCCTGAAGCGACTTTGCCTGTGAAAACTTGGATGCTGTGCCGGCATCTATATGATTCTATGTGCACATACCGCAATGCTTTGTGCACACAGAGTTTTTGAGGAGTGTTTGGAAACTGAGTGGAAACTATTTAATTCCTCTCCAAAATCTCAAAACTCTTCAAATACTTTGAGTTTCTGCTTATTTTTTTTTCACCGAATAATCTACGAAAATAGCTTTTGGAGCAAACAGCCTCTGGAAAGTGTTGACGGTTGTTTTCCTGATGTTGTTTCACCATTCTTGTGGTGGCTTTACTTCTGGAGGCTTTCACTCCATACTGTGAAAAAGACACATACCCTAACTGTTGCTACAATGCTCAGTACACAATTTTATTTGCCTGAATTTTGTTGCAAATTGTACTTTAACAGTAAAATCAATACTTGTGGATGTATAAATACGTGATTTTTCTGCGTAAGCAGGCAATATTTTCAAGCATATAAAATCATCTAATGAGCTCATTAATCACCAGAAGATTAACTTGTCATTACTAGTTACTAGGTTAATGCAAAGGCCGCAAAAAGTAACAACAGATATTGAGATTTCAGAAGTGTCTCACTTACTACATGTCTTGAAGTATTTTTTCATGAAATTTGAGCAAATCTGTTGCATCGCAAACTGAGCCAAGAAGACCTTATATTGTTAAGTTGGCTGCTGAACGAAACATCGTCTATGTTCATAAAAGATGGAGCCACACTGCTAAAAAGATTGGCAGGCAAAAAAAGGCATCTGGAAGCTTCCATGTGCCAGTCAGTCTCTGGACTTGAATCCCATAGAATATGTCTGGGATTTCATTAATTGTGTAGTCAAACAACATTCATGAAAACCTGCTTCCCATGGTGTACTTTCAGGCCCCGATTAAGCATTACTTTTGCGCCTTTTTTTGTCTAGTTTTGTGTTTTGCACTATTTTCATATAATCCATTATTCTATTTGTGCTTTTTTAAGTCTATTTTTATGTGCTTGCCTGTTATTTTCTGTTTTCTGCTCTGTTGGCAGAGTTTAGCAACAGTTTTAGCCCGATTTATCAATTGCAACTTTTAAAAAATTTGCAAAATTTGGTGATTTTTCACTCCTGTCTCCCCCAGTGCATTTTTGAGTATGACTGCAATTTGGCAAAATGATTGCCACTTATGGCACCAAGAGTTGCAAAAGCAGTTCAAGACAGGAAGGAAGCCCATAGTTTACTTTGTGCCAATTTCATAAATCCTGTGCCATTTTGATAAATTTGGTGGCAAAATGGCAAAGACTAAAATAAATTCTGAAGAATCACATATTTATGCACAACATAGCACAGAAAAAAAATGGAAAAACCATGGATAAGACAGGTGACATGAAGCAGAATTACCATGAGTGATAAACAGTTATGTCCATAAATATTGGGCCGGTTCTTAGATAAGGATTGTTTTATTGTCCTCTGATTAGGGTCTCTGTTGTGATGACCCCTCATAGTCTGAGGGGCAAGTTCCTTAGTTGATGTAAAAAGACATAAATCCGTGAGACACATTCATTCCTGCATTAAGACTGTCAAAGGTTGTCATCAGTTTATATTCCCAGACTCTTCTGTCTCTCTGAGATTTGAAGCTACCTTTTAACACAAGTAATTTCATGTCCATAATGTTATGATTTGGGAGACAAAAATGTATTGCCACAGGTAGATCCATTCTTTTTTCTCCTATTGTGTGGTAGTGAGAATTCATTCTTGTTCTAAGCTTTTGCCCTGTCTCTCCCACATGCAGACCCCCAATTGGACATTTAGTACAAATAATTAGGTACACCACATTAGAAGTGAAGCAGCTGAAAGTACCTGGTATCTTGTAGTCCTGATGTGAATTGGGGATCTTTATCTTGTCCGTGGTCATTATAAATGGACAGGTTTTACATTTTTTCTGATTGCAAGGAAAGGTACCTGCAGCTGTTGGAGAGGACAGGGAGCTCTTGACAATGATGCTTCTTAGATTTGGGGGCTGCCTAAAACACAGTAATGGGGGGTCTGGAAAAATTGATTCTACTGGCTAACACGGTACCAAGATATATATCTTTCCTGTATCTGTTTTCAAATAAAGATATGTGAGCTATGCTATGAGTTATGTCTTTGAAAATGTGTAACATTAGTATCTATTATCTATATATATAATTGTCTAAGGGGTACTTCCGTCTGTCTGTCCTCAACTTCCGTAACGGAAATCCTGCATCGCTGATTGGTCTCGGCAGCTGCCTGTTATGGCTGCCGCGACCAATCAGTGACAGGAACAGTCCGATTAGTCCCTCCCCTACTCCCCTGCACTCACTGCCCAGCACCCGCTCCATAATCCCCTCCGGTCACCGCTCACACAGGGTTAATGGCAGCGGTAACAGGCCGTGGTGTAACGCACTCCGTTACCGCTGCTATTAACCCTGTGTGTCCCCAACTAATTACTATTCATGCTGCCTATGCAGCATCAATAGTAAAAATATGTTATGTTAAAAATAATAAAAAAACAAAAAACCTGCTATACTCACCATCCACCGCCTTTCCAGCTCCTCGCGATGCTCCGGTGACTGCTCCATGCAAGCGGCAGGTTCCGGTGGCAAGGATTATAAGCGACAAGGACCTACCATGAAGTCACGGCCATGTGACCGCGATGTCATCATAGGTCCTGCTCATACCAGCCTTGGGACCAGAAGCTGCTACTTGCAATGGAGCGGTCACCGAAGCGTCCCGAGGAGCTGGAAAGGCGGCGGATGGTGAGTATAGCAGGATTTCAACGGGCCTTCGGAAGGTGAGTATAAATTGCTCTTTTAGTCTATAAACTTCTGACAGCATGTCTCTGATGTTCAAAGCAATAAAATTTGTATTTTTTCTGAAAAGGAGAAATGGTCAAAATTAAAAAAAATACAGTGCTTTCAGATCTCAAAAAATGCAAAGAAAACAAGTTCATAATCATGTAGAAGCAACAATACTAATGTTTTAACTCAGGAAGAGTTCCGAAATCAATATTTTGTAGAATTACCATGATTTTTAATCACAGCTTTCATGCGTCTTGGCATGCTTTCCACTAGTCTTTCACACTGCTTCTGGCGCAAAAATTTAAGCAGTTCTTCTTTGTTTGATGGCTTGTGACTATGACTATCCATCATCCTCTTGATTACATTCCAGAGCTTTCAAAGGGGTTCAGGTCTGGAGATTGGGCTGCCCATGATAGAGTTTTGATGTGGTGGTCTCTTAATTTTTTCTAGAGCTTTATATACAGAATTCAATGGGATATGCTACATTCAAAAACAAAGGCATATTGAAGAGCGATAGATACAGTGGCATGTAAATGTTTCGGTACCCTTGGTCAAAATAACTGTTATTGTGAACAGTTAAGCAAAATGAGGATGAAATGATCTCTAAAAGGTCTAAAGTTAAAGATAATACATTTCCTTTGTATTTTAGGAAAAAAAATATTGCCCTTTGTCACATTTTTTTTTAAATTACAAAAGAGAAAAATGGGCAAATGCAAAAGTTTGGGCACCCTTGGAGATTTGTGTAATCAGATAGCTTTGATCAAGGTTTAAGACCCTAAGGAGCCTGATAGGGTTATGGCTTGTTCACTATCATCGTTAGGAAAGGCCAGGTGATGCATATTTCCCTTTTTCATAAAATACAGCTTCCTCTAACCTTGTGCCAAAAAACTGCAGCCATAGGTTGCCTAGCACTCTGAAAATGAAAATGGGGGAGGCCCACAAAGCAGGAGAAGGCTGTAAGAAGATGGCATTTCGTTTTCAAGTTGTCCTTTCCTCAGTTTGAAATGTAGTTAAGAAATGGCAGTGAAAAGGAACAGTGGAAGTAAAGATAAGGTCTGGAAGATCAAGTAAAATTTTAGTGAGTGCCACTCGTAGGATTTCTACAGAGGCAAATCAGTGCCCTCACATGACTGCAAAAGACCTTCATAAAGATTTAACAGACTCTGGAGTTGTGTTACATTGTTCTTATGTTCCGAGACATCTGCACAAATATGGCCTTCATGGAAGAGTCATCAAAAGATAACCTCTTCCGCACAAGAACATCTCGCCAACCATTAAGCTTGTGTCACGGTGTGACGTGACCCAATGGGTAGTCGGTCAACCATGACACATTTTGCACAACTCACAAACAATGGGATGGAAAAGGTGAGAGGAAGGCCCTACCCGTAGGGAATGGGAGATTGTCACACCTGAACTCAAACCTGAGCCTGTCCCTGCACTCCCCTAATGCCCTATGCAGGTTCTTCCCCTGCCACCATCAGGATACCTTGTCCCTAGTGGTCACCTATTACTGCCCTGGCTAGTGCACTGGCCGGGAAGGAGCACTAGCCTCACCTCAGTGGATAATACACAGAGGGAAGTGACAAACACCAAAGGCACAAGGTAAAAAAAACACCACACTTAGCTTATGAACACTGTTGCTAAGCTCCACACTGCACATAATAACAGCAACTGGACTCCAATCATCAGACTTGGCTGACACCAGATAGCTGCTCCTGCTTGGCTGGTCTCCAGAAAGAAACTATATAACCAACAGTCAGCTGATGCATCAGGTGACCTTTTAAAGGATGGTGGGAGTGGTCATCACCTGCATCAGCTGACCCAGCAGCACTGCAGTAACATCAGATTGCCAGCGGGGGAAAGAAACTGACATTAACCCTCGATGGTCCAAAAGGAAAAAAGTTTTAAACTGAGTGGAACCAGAGCTGCCACAAATCCAAAAATGGATCGTGACAACTTGGGGGTGAATCATTCATGCTTTGGGGGTGTGTTGCAGTCTATGGCACGGGGAACATTTCATGGGTAGAGGGAAGAATGGATGCAATGAAATTTCAACAAATTCTTGATGCAAACATAGCACCATCTATAAACAAGTTGAAAAGAGGATGGCTTCTACAAATGGATAATGATCCTAGGCTCACATCAAAATCTACAAAACACTTCCTCAAAAGGTGCAAGCTGAACATTTTACAATGGCCCTCACAGTCTCCTATTCTGTCAACATCATTGAAAATCTGTGACCAAACCTCAAATAGCAGTGCATGAAAGACAAACCAGGAATCTCACAGAACTGGAAGAATTTTCCAAGAAAGGATGGATGAAAATCCCTCAAACAAGAATTGAAAGACTCTTGTCTGATAGTGGCTACAAAAAAAGTTTACAAGCTGTGATACCTGCAAAAGGGGGTGCTACTAGGTACTAATTATGCAGCGTGCCCAAATCTTTTCATTGGCCCATTTTCCTTTTTGTAATTTTTACAATTAAAAAAAGACAATATTTTTCTTTTGCCTAAAATACAAAGGAAATGTGTTATCTGTGATGCTAGTCACTTCTCATGGCCAAGCCGTGAGTCAGAGTGGTCAAGGAGTCCAAGGTCAGAAGCCAGGAGAGTACGTAATAAACAGAAGAAAGAGACAAAAGCATAGTCAAGTAACTTTCCGAGGTCAGAGTACCGGGAGGATAATGGATCAGAGCTGAAAGGGTTAAAAAAGGGGGTAGTCAGTACAAAGTTCAAGGTCAGGAGACAGATCAAACATATAGAACTCAAGGCACAGAGAGCAGAGCAAAAACCTCACAAAATGAATGTATGTGTGGCAGTGTTCTGGGAAACTCAGCTCAGTTAAGAGGCATGGATATTAAGTAGAATAATGAACACATGAGACAGCCAATACCTCACAGTCTCAGATTGGATAGTCGAGCTGTCAATCAACACGCTGACAGCTCAGCACACCCCTGTATCAGATTGGATGGCTAAGCTGTCAGACACCAATCAATAACTGGATTGTGAGTCTGCAACCATGGAAAACCCCAGTACCAATCCAGCAGGTACATTATCCAGCACAAAACAAGAGATGGATTCAGAGTGGAGTGCTCCCACTTGAAGAGTGAATTCCACCGTTGCTCTATTGAACAAATTGTGAACTAATGGTGTCTTGTTAAGGGCGATGATTTGAATGGTTCTTCTAACTGTCCCTTACCCTAACTTCAGAACCAGTTCCGAATCAATAAAGTTAGCAGCAGACCCACAGTCAATGAATGCCAATGTTGATAACACCTGGCTCTCGAAGGAAATCATTGTATTAATCAGTACTTTATCAGAGAAAGAAAAAGGTACCTATGAGTCTGGGTGACCTCCTCGGTCATCACCCATACTCAGACGTTCTCTCGATGGCTTGGTGGCTTGAGGACAAGTTGGGCAATTCTTAACAAAATGTCCAGAGAGACCACAGTATAGACAGAGTCCGAGATCTTGTCTCCGTCTTCTCTCCGCAACACGAAGACTGGCAACTCTACCCTCCGATAAATGGACCTGCTCTGGGGAAATATAACATGCGGCCTTCTGTTCAGCATGTCTCTCATGGATTCTGCAGTCCATTCATATGGCCTGAGCCATGGCATACATCAGAAAACAAGGGGCATCATGGAGGTCCAAAACATCCTTGAGTGTCTCCGAAAGGCCTCTTTGAAACTGGCACCTGAGAGCAGCATCGTTCCATAGAACTTCAGTGGACCACTGTCAGAACTCATTACAGTAGTCCTCAGCTGTGTGACCCCCCTGTGCCTGGTTCGTGATCTTAGCCTCCGCGACCTGGATTCTATTGGGTTCATCATAGATCAGACCTAAATTGTCAAGAAAAGGTGTCAACAGAAAATCGTTCTGGGGCTTGTGGGGATAAAGAAAATGTCCAGGTCTGAGGACCCCCTCGCATTAGGGACATGATGATTCCCACCCGCTGGAACTCCTCCCCTGACGACTTGGTGTGCAGGGTAAAAATTAACTCACAGCTTTCCCTGAATACCCTAAACTGGTCTTTCTCTCCTGAAATTTTATCAGGGAGATATATGCAGCGCCCCAGAGACCTGGTCGTTGCAGTATGGCCCCAAGGCGAGTAGCGGTACGTCCGATGGCACTAAAGAGTTATCCTGACCAGGTATCACCAGAACACATTACACTTCACACTCCGGCCACTAGGGGAGAAAAAGGCTTTATTTATTGGGCCACTCCTCACACTGGTAAAACTAGGGGCTGGGGAGGAAGTTAGTCAGAAGCTGACTGGGTTGGAACCAGGCAACATCCCATGGCAGGGGGTGTTGCAGGGAGAAGACACAGGGGGGTCCCTGTCAGGCGTGGGAACCTGGCAGGCGCCTAGCGAACAGAACGTAACGGAACAGTGCTTGCACACCTTGCGGCAGTATCCTAAAAAAGAGACAAGAGGGGAAGAATATTGTGGAACAGTGTAAACGAGATCAGCACAAAGGAGAGCCAGTAAGAGTCGTGCCGAGAGAGGAAGGCAACATCTTACTGAGGCGAGTAGTCGGTGGCCGGATCACCGTAGGAGTAACTGACTTCAGGCCTTACTTCAAATTCCGCTGGACAGTTGATTATAGGTTGGCTGTCTACCTTCTACACCTACGAAGACATAGGGAGCAACATTGGGAGAGGGGCGTCTCTAGGGTCCCGGAAGACCTCCAAGCCTTCCCGTCAAACAGGTGGCGTCCTAGCCAAAATACACCTGGGGGACGTTAGAAACTAGCAACATCTGGAACCAAAGAACGAGAGAGAGAGAGAAAGCTGTAGAGAACGAACGAAGGAGAACAGTAGTTGTGAGGACTATTCCGAATGCTCAGCAGGGTAGGACTACAACACACAGGCGCTATTGGTAGGCAACGATTTCCATCTGCGAGGCAAACTCAGGATGTGCCCATCGGACCGGCCGGTCTCTGATAGCCCGGTTGAACGTGCTCTGGGCTGAACATACTGAAGCCTTCAGTAAAAAGGTAAAGAGACTGCAACCTTGTGTCCTCGTTATTGCCTGCACCTCACACCATCAGCATCCACCTTACTGGGAAGCCCTGGGGATATACTTCACCTGTGGGAAGGTATACCATCCAGCTGCCATTCCATCACCCCAGCGGACCCCACAGCAGCGTCGGCCACCCTGACCGAACACCATAGGTGGCGTCACGAACCCCTGACAGACTGTACTACCACCTTCATTGGATGCCCCTTAGCAGGGTCACGACCGGGTCCAGCCACCGTGACAACCGCAGAACCGAAGGAGAAGGGACCGGTACTGAGTGACTTGTGGCCCTGTGTCTGGGGGCGCTCCATATACAACAGGAGAGACCAACTGTACATCAGAGGGTACTGATGTCACAGACACTGCCGGCAGTGAGGCGCTATGGGAGGTCATCATTGAATTATTTATCTGACCCTGCAACTGATATTGCAATGACTCCAGACTCTGGCAATCCTTTGCCAGATCCTGAGTAATAAAGAAGGGGGAAAAAGCAACCTATATGATGTTGCAAACTGCGCTAAAGTTAGAGGAAGATAAAATGTTTCTCAATATTAATAATAAATCTGACAATCACTAAAATACCGGGATCCACTGTCTATCCTACCAACAGATTATTTTCAGTGCTATCTTGTGAATACCCGATACATTAGAATTGGGCCACCATCTAGTCTAACAGAAAAAGGCATTTACGAAAAGTAACACAGAAGACATCTCTTCCATGGCACAAACTGCCTTCAGGTGAGAAAACTTGTCATGTAGCAATGACATACTTATAACTGTGTTACATGTGATCTCACAAGCTGTGGTTCAGTGGATGTAACCTTTTTCTATAGACATATAGTTCATCAGAAGCTTGTTAATGTTTCACTCTGTTTGGAAGGTATCAGTAGAAAATGTGCATCAACCTAGTAACCAATGCAAACTTAAAGATGTGGTCAGATTATTGGCCCAAGTTTATTTTGGGCTAGTTTCACACTCAGGGTTTTTTAGCATTATTTTCAGCTTTTCTTTCAGATATTTGCTATTAGTCCATCAAGGTGAATGAGTCTTTACACAAAGTCATTTGGTTTGTAGTTTGTTCTGGTGTTTTTGTGGTCAATGCCATATTATTCAAAATGTAGCATGCCTGGATTTTTTTTCATGCCATTTTTCTCTTATAGAATTTGTATAGGGTTTTTGATAACCCTGACTCAATCTAAATAAGTACATAAGGGATGCTAATTAAGGTCCAAATTATTGTATTAAAACAATATATGCAAAAAGTATAAAATATTGAAAAATGGTCCTAGTGATAAGGAACAATTCTTATATAATTATTGCTTATTGTACATAAAGGAGAATGAACAATTGTTTTTAGGTCAATATTATACTTCTATTTCTTGTCACAAATTACCACAGCAGTATGAATTGCCATTGATCATGTAATGTATCATTGAGTAATCACTACATCATTTTTTTATGTAGAACTCATCATCTTTGGAGATGAGAAAGTTCACTAAGTGGGGCAATTCTTGATGTGTTAATAAGCTGAAAGGTCATATTTTATGAGTATTTGTTACTAACTGGCACATGGAATGAGCTGTAATTAAGTGTCTAGTTGTATCTGATCTAATTGACTGCTTCTGTGCTATTTCCACCACATACAGCTCAAAATCGAAATATTGTTTTTTTTTAATTTGAAATGATAATGGAATATCAAACATTATTGGTCTATATATTCTTACCCAGGAATTATTCTTCAGTTTTCTATTATAAAAGCTGAATTTGACTACCATATGTTAATCCCACTGGAAATGGTAATTTAGTGAAACCTCAAGATTTAGCATGCTCTATTCTACCATGTATTATTTCAAATCGGTATGCTGATACTGAATGGACTGTAACAACTGGTTATAATGAATAATTACTCTTTAAATATAAGTGAAGGTCACAGTAATATCTAGATTTCCTTTAGGAAAGAATTGATGTCCCTTTCCCATCATCTCACTTGTCACCAAGACAAACCCCCACAACTACCGATTTGACTATGCATCTATTTCTCTGCACATGTAGAACTTTTATAGACAACTCCAGTAATACCTTTAAATTGACTTTTCGTTTCTCCATTATTGAAAAATTTGAGTTTGAATTCTTTTGCAAAAGATGCTGAAGTGTCCAGAAACTCTTCCCAAGCCTTGGCTCTTTACAGTCATATTTCCTGCCCAGGGCTGCTTCCTGCTTTACTGACAACCCCTTTTCATAGAGTCATGGTGGGCATCACGGTGGCTTAGTCATTAGCACTGTTGCTGTGCAACACTGGGATCCTGGTTTCACATCTCACCAAGGACAACATCTGTAGGTCGTTTGTGTGTTTTCCTCGTGTTTGTGTGGGTTTTCTCCTACATGCCAAAGACATACCGATAGGGAAAATAGATTGTGAGCCCCAATGGGGACAGCGATGATTGTGTCTGAGGAATATGATGTTGCTATATAAGTATATGAAAAAACACGGCACTCTGTAACAGTAAGCTGTAGGACAGGTGCTCAAGTATGGTATCCAGCCCATCTTATCCAATGTTCAGAAAGAAACTTGGCACTTAAAAATAGAAAAAAGCAATGTTCATTTATTATGCATCCAGACAATAAATTGTTGAACGTTTTCAGTCCACCACTGGACCTTCATCAAAAAATCCTGGCTCAGTAGTGTAGGTTATTTCTCCTATTATACTGGTGTTTCAGAGAACTGCGTGTCCATGGCGTGCGACAAATCGTCGCTTGGGGAATGTGCTGACTGCTGGTGAGGTGATTCAGTGCTGCTGCTCTGTGTGAACTTGGTCGCTGTGGGTTCGCACAGAGCAGCAACGCTGAATCACCTCACCGGCAGCCAACACATACCCCAAGCGACGATTTGTCTCACGCCATGGATGCGCATTGTTGCTATATAAGTAGACATAATCTAATATATAAAGCTGAATGTGTGTGTATGTGTGTATGTCCGGGATTGGCATCTGCACCATCGCAGAGCTACAGCCACAAAATTTTGCACAGTCACACGTCTGGACCCCGAGAGTGTCATAGGTTATGTTGTGAGGTGTAATTTTAACCCCGCGCGTTCCAATTCACCAAACAATTTTGCCCCTATCTACATAATGGGGACAAAGTGAAAGGAAAAGTGTTGGAGGCAAATTGACAGCTGCCAGATGTGAACAAGGGGGACTTAAAAAGTGAGAGTGATGGCGCCAAAGAGTATATATACCGTACAGTTTCTAAGGTGGGACCCTGACATGGGATACTCACCACACACGGGGATATGAACACACACACAAAATGCGCCACACACTACCACATGCTTGAACACATATACCACCCTCAGCACACATTTCACCACACATACACCAACCTCACCACATAAAAGTCGAAACACAAAAGCCGCCGCTCAAAACCCACCACGCGCAAAACTCACCACATGCAAAACTAGGCTCACGCAAAACTCGCCACACGTGCAAAACTCGCCACATGCAAAACTTGCACACGCAGAAAAATTGCCACATGCACAAAAGTTGCAACACATGCAAAAGTTGCCTCACACAACCTTGCACATACTCAAAACGCACCACACATAAAACTCGCCACGCGCAAAACTCGCCATGCGCAAAACTTACTGCACACAACTTGCTACACTAACCTGTCACATGCAACTCGACACACAAAAAGTTGCTACACGCATGTCGCCACACAAAACTCATCTCACAAAAGTCGCTACATGCATGTCGCCACATGCAACCCAACACACACAACTTGACACATGAAACTCGCCCTAAAACACACACAAGTCTGGTATTATCCTTCAAAAATAAAAATCTGATTAATAAGCAGACAAACCAGCAGCTGTCAGTCACATGACCTGTCTATTATGTGTATATGTTAGCTAATAT
The DNA here is from genome assembly GCF_032444005.1 of Ranitomeya imitator. Classification (NCBI taxonomy): domain Eukaryota; kingdom Metazoa; phylum Chordata; class Amphibia; order Anura; family Dendrobatidae; genus Ranitomeya; species Ranitomeya imitator. Next base: position 560,376,747 of record NC_091284.1, on the reverse strand, counting down.
ATACTTCCAGGGGGGAGGGCTTCCTGTTGGCTGGGGATTTATCAGGCTGCCAATTTAGCTTACAAATACTGAGGTGAAAATACTGACCAAATAACGTGTGAACGCGGTCTAATACAGGAGGAGATGACATACAGATATATACTATATACAGGGGAGATGACACACAGATATATACTATATACAGGAGAGATGACACACAGGTATATACTATATACAGGAGGAGATGACACACAGGTATATACTATATACAGGAGGAGATGACACACAGGTATATACTATATACAGGAGGAAATGACACACATATATACTATATACAGGAGTAGATGACACACTGGTGTATACTATATACAGGGGAGATGACATACAGGTATATACTATATAGAGGGGAGATGACACACAGGTATATACTACATACAGGGGAGATGGCACACAGGTATATACTATAGACAGAGAAGATGACGCACAGGTATATACTATATACAGGAGGAGATGACATACAGGTATATACTATATACAGGAGGAGATGATACACTGGTATATACTATATACAGGAGGAGATGACATACAGGTACATGCTATATACAGGAGGAGATGACACACAGGTATATACTATATACAGGAGGAGATGACATACAGCTATATACTATATACAGGAGGAGATGACATACAGCAGGTATATACTATTTACAGGGGAGATGACATACAGGTATATACTATATACAGGAGATGACATACAGGTGTATACTATATATAAGGGAGATGACAAACATGTATATACTGAGGGGAAAATGAGAGGTGTGAGGTGAAAATGAGGGGTGTGAGGTGAAAATGAAAAGGTGTGAGTGCAAAATGAGAGGAGTGAAGGAAAATAGTGGAGTGATCGGAAAATGACAGATGTGAGGTCGAAATGACAAGTGTTAGGGGGGAATGAGAGGAGTGAGGGGAAAATAAGAGGAGTGAGGGGAAAATAAGAGGAGTGAGGGGGAAAATGAGAGGTGTAAGGGAGAAAATGAGAGATGTGAGGGGGAAAATGAGAGGCGTGATGGGAAAATAAGAGAAGTGAGGTGCTATAACTAACCACAGATATTTACTATGCCCAGGCAACGCTGGGCTCTTCAGCTAGTAATAAATAATAATAAGCAAAGGAGATGTCAGTCAAGCAAGAAACGGCATAGCTGTGCTAAGAATGGAGCAGGAGTGACAGAGGTTTGGGAAGATCTTCCACTTGCCAAAAGCACTTCAGTATCATTTACATATCAATTCAAACTCATTCTCAGTAAAAGAGGAATGGCCTGGCCATGTAAGGTTATTGCAATAAGCTATAGTTTTGGGAGTGAAATCCCTTTAAAGGGGTTTTCTCATTATAAATCTTCAGGAGTGCACTGATTCTCTGCCGAATGGCTTCCTACTTTCCATGGCTGTGAACTCCTGAATGATTAACAGTTCAGACCAGCAGCACGGTTATGCCAGCTTCATAGTATCATCTACAAGCTGAATAGAAAACAGCTTTCAAGCCCTGCACTACTTCACCGAGACATCGGCCACCTCTGATAGACTGCAGTGGTTGCTGGTAATCTAAGTAATGAGCAGTGAAGTATGCAATGAAACAGATTGTGGCAGTATGTGGTCTTATACATTATGGAAGAGCTATGAAGTGAACTTCGTCCTAAAACCATCATTCAATCCAAATAATTTAATGTCTAATCACTGATATAATTATGTTGTAATCTATATGTTATTTGTTAGGTTAATGTATAGTGGTTTAGGGCATTGTATTGTATTGTTTTGATGATTTGGTGTATGCTATATATATACATGTGGGCATTATTACCACATACCGGACACTTGTACATTGATCCAGCTGTGTGGGTTGGCTTCTACTGCGATTTATCTGTCCCATCGTAGTTCTTATTTGTGATTCATATTGTATGTAGTATGTGTGTATACATGGTGTCAGTATTCCTGCTCCTGTATGCTCATGCTGCCCACTCATTGCGCGCCTGTTTTCTTTCGGCGTCTTGTGATGTGGTTGGGGTCCGCCCCGGGCCCGCTCACGTTGTGACGCTGACGCTTGCTTGCGTTGCCATTGACTGAGCAACAGCGCACGTCATATCCGGCGTAGAGAATGTCATCTCCGGCTATGCGGTGTACCACGCGGCAGCCAGGAGATATAAATAACGGAGACACATGGGTTATAGTAGGCCCCTTGAGAAAGGAGTCAGAAACGCATGTTGGGGTGGACGCACTGTTCCAGGGGGTAGCGACACTCCACACTGTGGTTACCTTAAGGTAATTATACCTAAGTACGTATATTCAGCATGGTCTGTTTAGATGGGTATACCGATCAGTGGTAGTGGGGTGATGCCGTGGGTAGGTGGAGGCATACAGGATTAAGCAATATGTTAAGTATAAATTTGTGATATCTGTGCACTTGTGTGACGCAATGAAGATTGGTAGTTCAAAAGATTGTCTGTTTCCTCTGTTCTCTGTGATGCTATGTGCTATTGGCCATCCACCTGCATTTAACTGTGTGTGGTAGATGTGCGTCGGTAATGGGTGATTGTGTGAAATAGGTCTGTTTGTCTTTTCCTTATCTTGGCAGTATGGTTTTAAAATGATGTTTCCACAATAAAATGATGCTTTTGATACATTAATAATAGCCATGCGATCACCCTTTTTGTTTGGTTCTAATTAAACATCCTGGTGTTCTTAAGAACAGAGAAGATTTTTGATTAGGAGTAATTTGCAAACTTGCTTCTTGCTAAAAGTACTTTCCAATTTTTTCCATTCAAAAATGTAAAAATAAACTTTTAAGAGGATAAATTAATCTTGTGTTAAGGTAACATTAAAATCATTAATGTCAGCCGTAACATTCACATAAGGGATAGGCTCCCGAGAATATTCCTGCCTGTAGAAGGACAGAACAATGTTATTAACTATCAATTTGTCACTATACAGGTTTTGTTGGCCCATGTAAAGAACCTTGTAAATGAGCACCAATTAAGTTTTATATAATCATTTGGTACTTGTTTATGAGCATAAATCCGCTCATGTAAATGGAACTTCACCCGACATGCTAACAATCCAGGACTACATCATGAACACATATCTGGGTAGCTAGGCTGCCCAGTACATGGGCAACCAACAAGGTCAAAGAGCCTACTTCCCCTCATCAACATTACATGGCTTGGATGCATCCTGAAAAGATGAAAATATACATATTGTATTAGTTGATATTTTAACCAAAATACACAAGGTCACAAACCATGTCAAATATCTTCATTGTCTTGTGTGTCCCTACACTAAAATGAAAAGCAGCTCACCGAAAATGTATAACACCAAAAACAAACATTAAAGTAAAAGAAGCCATTTATTACCAATAACAGGTGACAATACTAAAGTACTGCAGGAAGCAGTGGACCCCAATGATAAAATGATCACCGTGTCCACTATGGTCAATGCCAAATAAATTATCTTATCTGTTAAGGAATACTGATTATTTGTAGTATTAATATTGATGTGCTTAGTTATCAATAATTGTTGGGAGAAACAAAAGGAATAAATCATTTTATACATAGTGAAATATGACAGAAGTGGCTGAGTTTAGTCATTTTACTTTCATACACCTCCAATACAATTGATAGATAATGTGCTGAATAGGCAATCTGTAACCAATTTATGTAAAAATGATGATATCCTTAGCTCCCCAAAATTATTAGTTGGTCCCTCCTTGTTTAAGTTACTGTCAACTGCTTTTTGTCAAGGTTAATTAGCCTCTTGCCACAGATTAACCCCTTAGTGACCGAGCCAAATTTTTGAAATCTGACCAGTGTCACTTTATGTGGTAATAACTCTGCAACGCTTCAACAAATCCCAGTGATTTTGAGATTGTTTTTTCGTGACACATTATACTTTATGATAATGGTAGATTTTGTTCAACATTTTTTGTGTTTATTTATAAAAAATATCAAAAATTTGAGAAAAATGTTAAAAAATTAGCAATTTTCTAAATTTGAATGATTATCCCTTTAATGCAGATAGTCATAATACAACAAAACATTAATAAATAACATTTCTCACATGTCTGCTTTACATCAGCACCATTTGTAAAATGTTATTTTATTTTGTTAGCATTTTACGAGGTTTAAAAATGTAGCAGCAATTTTTAATTTTTTCAAAGAAATTTACAAAATTTATTTTTTTAGGGACTTATCCATGTTTGAGGTGACTTTAGGGGTCCCATATATTGGGAAACCCACAAACGTGATACCATTTTAAAAACGGCACCCCCTGACATATTGAAAACTGCTGTCAGGTAGTTTATTAACCCTTCAGGTGCTTTACAGGAATTAATGCAAAGTGGTATGACATAAATGAAAATGTGTATTTTTACCACCTAAGTGTTGCTAACTTCTAAACAGATTACTACAGCCGTCAGACTCTAAGGCCACTATTTGGTCATGAATTGCCATGGCAAACATCAGGACAACAAAATCATGATCTGAGGGCACCAATTGTGACAAATAAGAAGCCCCCACACTCTGTTAACCATTTATAATGATGTAGTCACTATTGACAGCAGCATCTAAGGGGTTAAACAGATTTATATGGTGCAAATACTGATCGTGGCTGATACAGCAAGTTGTCAGCTATAGTGTACAACCGACAGATGCTGGATTGTCATCTGTATGGGGAGGCTATTCTCTTATATGTCAGGTCAGTTAAAAGACGTATTGGCGGTCATTAAGGGGTTAACACTGAGATTGAATACAGGATGAGGGTATGGGTCTGCTTCTGCCCTCATATTATGTAAACCTTCATACAGGTTTGAGATGGGCATTTTCAGATCTGGGCAGACGAGCAACCCTGACAAGTACCAGGCAGGGTGAAAATTGAAGAAAAAGAAGTTCAAGTTCCTGGAAATATTACAATTGTATGTGCATTAATAGTAGTTTTAACCCCTTAACAGGATATTATATAAATTTTCATCACAGGTCACTGAAGTCTATATGGAGCAGGTTCAAGAGCTGAGCCTGTGTCATGTGTCACAGATGCCGACTGTATTACATAGCTAGCATCATCCTGTAACAGCAGTGTCTGGTGTCAGGCACAATCACAGGGATGTGAAAAGCAGTCATAGAGGTATTGAAGGGTGCTATAGAGATTGGCTCTGTTCAATATGATGGAGTTTCTCTGGATTGCATACAAAAATTGAGGGAGGCATAGGGAGTAAACAGACAGGAGTTACACTATGTATATTATTACAAAATGGAAGAGTCACAGCAGGCTTTCTATGGTGTATGTATTACTTTCTAGGTTGTTGATAAAGTACTTTAAATTGTTCCACTAGAGTTGTAATGGTACACCATTTTATTGGTAAAAGGTTATGATGTCCTTTAGAGCAAGGTCAGATAATAGCCAGCCCTTTATGCCTTTTTGGCACCCAGCTTGGTAACTTTGAGGGTGGCTTGAGTGCTTGGGTAGGGCTGTCAGAGCTGTGCTGGATAGGGCTGTCAGAATTGTGCCTGAGTAGAGCTTTAAGAGCTGTGCTTGAATGGGACTGTCAGAGCTGTGTGTGGGTAGGGCTGTCAGTGTTGTGCATGGATAGGGCTCACAAGGCTGTGCCTGAGTAGGGCTCTCAGAGTTGTGCCTGGGTAGAGTTCTCAGAGATGTGCCAGGGTAGGGCTCTCAGAGCTGTGCCTGGGTAGGCCTCTCAGAACTGTTCCCTTGGTAGGTCTCCCAGAACTGTTTATGGGTACAGCTCTCAGAGCTGTGCCTTGGTGGGGCTCTTTGAGCTGCGTATAGAAAGGACACTCTGAGCTGTGTCTGGATAAGGTTCTCTGAGCTGTGCTTGGATAAGGCTCTCAGAGCTATGCATGTATAGGGTCTTTTAAGCTGTGCCTGCATAGGGCTCTCTGAGTTATGCCTGGATAAAGCTCTTTAAGCTGTGGCTGGATAGGGCTTTCTGAGATGTGTCTAGATAAGGTTTTCTGGGCTATGCCTGAAGAAGGTTCTCTGAGTTATGCCTGGATAAGACTCTGTGAGCTGTGCCTGGATGGGGCTGGTTAAGCTGTATTTAAATGGGACTTTTAGCGCTGTGTATGGGTAGGGTTCTCAGAGCTGAGTTATTGCCTGTAAATTGCTAGGCAGGGTCTCGAGCTTGACCCATGTGGTATAAGTCTCCTAAAGAGATTTAACAAAAAATGAAAGGTTAAAAAAAGTTTAAAAAATATAAAGAATATGTAAAAGCTTAAATTATTTTTTTTTTGTCAATAAAAAATAAGGAAATTATCAAATGAAAAATTATTTGGTAGTCTTGTGTCTGAAAAAGGAAATCATCACTGGTGAAAGTCATTTGAGTTCATACTTTGTGTTCTTTTGGTGATCAGAAGTACAAGGGAAAGCTACCCAGTGGTAGATAAAAATAAAATCCTTTATCCTAAAATCCCAGAAAACATGATTTAAAATAGCTCTATATTATGTCAGCATGGCCTGTGTTCTGCCAATACCTGTCTTTGGAAGCCAATCGTGTTGGATGTATATGTATAACTGTATACAGTAGGTTTTACTTCTTCTTATACTGCTTTGATCACGTAGCAGATTTTCTTTTGTGATTTAAACACCGTTGACACAAATTTTTCCAGTGTTCTACCAAAATATTCATATGTGAGAGAACATCTTTCTTGCATCTCCGATGAATTTAATCAAAATCCTCGTTGGACAAATCATTCCCATACAGACAGCCCAAAGGTTGATATAGTAAGAACTTTTCAAACAATTGTCCTAATGTACATTTTACTCCTATGGGAAAATAAATTATTTTTACATAGTAACATAGTAACATAGTTATTAAGGTTGAAGGAAGACTTTAAGTTCATCTAGTTCAACCCATAGCCTAACCTAACATGCCCTAACATGTTGATCCAGAGGAAGGCAAAAAAACCCATGTGGCAAAGAGTAAGCTCAACATTGGGAAAAAAAAATTCCTTCCTGACTCCACATACGGCAATCAAACTAGTTCCCTGGATCAAAGCCCTATCAAGGAATCTAGTATATATAACCTGTAACATTATATGTTTCAAGAAAGGCATCCAGTCTGCTCTTAAATTTAAGTAATGAATCACTCATTACAACATCATACGGCAGGGAGTTCCATAGTCTCACTGCTCTTACAGTAATGAATCCGCGTCTGTTATTATGCTTAAACCTTCTTTCCTCCAGACTTGTCCCTGTCTCAGGTCTATGATTAAAAAGATCATCAGAAAGGTCTTTGTACTGTCCCCTCATATATTTATACATTAACATAAGATCACCCCTTATCCTTCGTTTTTCCAAACTAAATAGCCCCAAGTGTAATCTCCTATCTTGGTATTGCAGACCCCCCAGTCCTCTAATAACCTTGGTCGCTCTTCTCTGCACCCGCTCTAGTTCAGCTATGTCTTTCTTATATACCGGAGACCAGAACTGTGCACAGTATTCTAAGTGTGGTCGAACTAGTGACTTGTATAGAGGTAAAATTATGTTCTCCTCATGAGCATCTATGCCTCTTTTAATGCATCCAATTATTTTATTTGCCTTTGAAGTAGCTGCCTGACACTGGCCACTAAATGTGAGTTTGTCATCCACCCATACTCCCAGGTCTTTTTCATTGACAGTTTTGCCCAGAGTTTTAGAATTAAGCACATAGTTATACATCTTATTACTTCTACCCAAGTGCATGACCTTACATTTATCCCCATTAAAGATCATTTGCCATTTATCAGCCAAAGCTTCTAGTTTACATCATCCTGTAATAGAAAATTGTCCTCCTCTGTATTGATTACCCTGCAGAGATAAGTGTCATCTGCAAATATTGAAATTCTACTCTGTATGCCCCCTACAAGGTCATTAATAAATATGTTTAAAAGAAGAGGACCCAATTCTGACCCCTGTGGTACCCCACTGCTAACCGCGACCCAGTCCGAGTGTGCTCCATTAATAACCACTCTTTGGTTCCTATCCCTGAGCCAGCTCTTAAGCCACTTAAACATATTTTCCCCTATCCCCATTATTCTCATTTTATGTATCAACCTTTTGTGTGGCACCGTATCAAAAGCTTTTGAAAAGTCCATATACAGTACGTCCACTGAGTTCCCTAGGTCTAGTCCGGAACTTACCTCTTCATAGAAATTGATCAGATTAGTCTGACAGGAACGGTCCCTAGTAAACCCGTGCTGATACTGGGTCATGAGGTTATTCCTCTTCAGATACTCCAGTATAGCATCCCTTAGAATGCCCTCCAGGATTTTACCCACAGTAGAGGTTAAGCTTACTGGCCTATAATTTCTGAGTTCAGTTTTTGTCCCCTTTTTGAATATTGGCACCACATTTGCTATACACCAGTCCTGTGGTACAGACCCTTCATGTGTTCGTGTGCTTCATGTGTTACTTAATGTTCAGTAAAGTACATAACAGGAGGTGATCTTACTCAAAAATATAATATATATGTCAATGTTAGTGTTGAGCATTCCGATACCGCAAGTATCGGGTATCGGCCGATACTTGCGGTATCGGAATTCCGATACCGAGATCCGATATATTTGTGGTATCGGGTATCGGTATCGGAGGTGTAAAATAAAGAATTAAAATAAAAAATATTGTTATATTCACCTCTCCGGCGGCCCCTGGAACATCACCACGAGTCACCGGCGTCCGGCAGACTTCTTTGTTCAAAATGAGCGCCTTTAGGACCTGCGGAATGACGTCGCGGCTTCTGATTGGTCGCGTGCCGCTCATGTGACCGCCACGCGACCAATCAGAAGCCGCGACGTCATTCCTCAGATAAATTCCTAGAATGAGCGCCTTTAGGACCTGTGGAATGACGTCGCGGCTTCTGATTGGTCGCGTGGCGGTCACATGGGCGGCATGCGACCAATCAGAAGCCGCGACGTCATTCCGCAGGTCCTAAAGGCGCTCATTTTGAACAAAGAAGCCTGCCGGACGCCGGTTCCTCGCGGTGATGTTCCAGGGGCCGCCGGAGAGGTGAATATAACAATATTTTTATTTTAATTCTTTATTTTACACCTCACTATGGATCCCAGAGCCTGAAGGAGAGTTTCCTCTCCTTCAGACCCTGGGATCCATCAGGATACCTTCCGATACTTGATGTCCCATTGACTTGTATTGGTATCGGATATCGGTATCGGCGATATCCGATACTTTTCGGTTATCGGCCGATACTATCCGATACCGATACTTTCAAGTATCGGACGGTATCGCTCAACACTAGTCAATGTTAAGAACATAGGGTTTAAAGTTGTTATGCTGTACTAGGGAAAGAATTACCCTGAGAATATATTGTGCAATTTATCATGAAGTCTTGAGAGGCCTACTTAAAACACTTGAGAAATCTAGTGTTTGCATTGAGTATCTAGTCTATCACTGAAAGATGGAAATTTACTTTATTGCACTTTACAGATTGAGAATTATCAATACAGTAAATACACAGCAATAATTATAATAAATCACAGTAGATCTTACAAGAATTGATGCTGGTCAGACACGTGTCCCTCCATACGTGTTTTGCCCTGCTTCCTCAGGTGATGTGTTGGGAAGGGGAAGGATACAGTGAGTATCATCCGACATTATTTTCATTATAGGATTATAGATCATGTGGAACCAGAGGTAAAATAGTGCTTACTGGGAACAGGTGCATTCTGTATAAACGGCACATGCAGTCTCAGTGTTTCCTTCTTTATAAAGAGGACATCCAGTAAATTGAATGTAGTTGCTGCATCACCACAATGACAAAGGTCAACTGCAGCAGCGCATGCACCCAGACCACACAGTGCTATAACACCATACGACCATAAGGTTCACAGACCGCGCATGCGCACAACAGAATGACACAGGGATCAAACAAAGAAATAGTTAAAGAGACAGAAAAAAACAGGCATATTGTTATGGAAATTAATCATTATAGTAAATACACACATCAATAATTACAATACACATTGTACACAGTACTAATGCTACTACAGATTTTAATCTTTTCTATATCATAATGCCCTATTAGATAATTTTGTATGCATGCATTGCACTTGCCAATACTCTCTGGGCACTTCTGTAAATGGCAGTACATAGTTGTGTGCCAAGGCAAGAAGAGAGATGAACTAGCATGTTTGTCTCTCTAAATTGGATGCATAGATCCAATGAAAGATGAACACAGCTCATTAAAATAATGTTTGATGCACACAATACAACTATTATTCCAAAGAGAAGTCATCAAATAGAATACACAGATATATATAAAAAAAACATTCAACTTCTAATACTAACAGTTACGTCAGAGCCCAAATATAAACATAAGTATAGGCCGGGAAAAAAAAAAGTAGCAAAAAAAGGGTGTCCCTCATAAAAACTCAAATTTTATTGAAAGTACATTGTGGTATATAAATATATGTACACAAAATGCTTTAAGAGAAAAGACACTCGATAGGCTAATCCCACAATATTGGGATAGAATAGTTAATAATGACCATTCAATTAACCCCTTGCAGACATATGAAGTGCTATTATGTCATATATCAGGTCCCATTCTTTTCCTGGCAGATGATGGCTTTGTTATTAATTTACCTCTACCAACCCTCAGATGGAATTAAACTCTGCCCAAGGCTATTAATCTGTTAAATTATTTTAAAAAAAATCTGAAAAAATATATGAATTAAAATTTCATTTGGACAATATTTCCCCCCATTGAAATAGAGATACTAAGTTAAAAAAAAAACAATACACATATGGTATGTTCATGTATTTAAATGTCTGCTCCATCGAAAAATAAGATCAATCTGTAAAAATGAAACAATAAGATAAAAAATCAAAAAGGCAGAATTGCATTTTTTCAACCGCATCAACACTATAAAAAAAATCTATAAAAAGCTATCACAACATCATATCTACCCAAAATGGTATTAGTAAATTAGCAAATATGTCAACTCAGGGCATAAAAAAACAACTCAAACCAATCCATTGACTGAAAAATGATGTTGTTGGTTTCCGAATATGACAGCACAAGACTATGCATATCTGGTATTGCCATAATTGTACTGACCTGGAAAATCATATTGCTAGGTAATTTTTACTGACTAATTAACTCTGTTAAAACATAATCCAAAGAAATATTGCAGAGTTGTGCTTTTTGAGCAATTTTGCCACGCTTAATTTTTTTTGTGTGTTTTCCAATAAATCATGTGATAAAAAGGAATACACAGTAATAAACACTGGCGCTATACACTACGGGCGATCGAGGGGGAAGGGGCTAATAGAAGGAAATGAAGAGGGGAAGGGGGGAGATAGAGCAGCTGGTGGGATGGCAGGGTCTGTGCTATACCCTGTCTAAAAGAATAAACTGGAAACTATTTACTAATGACCCACCTGCGCTCAGAAAACAAATATAAATAGAATACTAACAATACAGCAACAAGGACGGGCCCACTAGCCTCCAGATAAATACAATAAATGTGTATAGGATAAATGGGCTATACCTTCAAAATAAATAGTATACTGATCGCCTCCTGTAATGGTAGCATGAGGGTTGGTCCGCTAGGAACCGACAGTGGAGGAATGCCCGCAGATAGTGAAAGCATCCACTTACTAGTATGGAAGATCCGGATAGCTGACTTGCGTCGGCTGATGTGTTGGGCAGCGCTGTGAGATATCCGATGAATGCTGAGAGAGGCTGTGTCCAGAATAAACGCTGGACGCTGGGGCGTCTGAAGGGGTGAGAACCGCCAACTCCTGGCGTGCCCCGGCCGGAAGCAACGCCGGAGCAGTAGCGGTGTGTGTAGGGAGCGTGGCTAAGGTAGTGACGTCACGAGTAGGGCGGGTATGGTAACAGGGGGAACCAATCCAACACGTTTCGAAGGAGGTGCTCCTTCTTCGTCAGGGCTGGAGTTCCCTGAAAGACCCGTCCTAATATAGCCTCCGCCCCCCCTTATAATTGTTGCTTAGATTCAGAACAGCCCCTATGGTTGCCGGATAGTACCATATTGAAGTGGGGCCATAATCTAAAAATGGAGAGACACTTAATCTTGTGGTCTTGTTTTGTATATAGACTTATTCATTTATTTATAGGTCCTGTCCCAGTTCAGAAGTAATATATACCTATCTGGCCTTTTATACACATAGTGCTATTTTAATAAAGGATTATTAAACAGTGTTTTTAACTTTTATATATTTGTAACCTTTCCCTTACCTCAATTCTTTTCCTTCCCTTCCCCCCCTTTTTTCTTTAGTGTGCTTATGATTATGCACACACACCATTTAGGTATTATAACTACCACAAGATTAAGTGTCTCTCCATTTTTAGATTATGGCCCCACTTCAATATGGTACTATCCGGAAGCTCCTTTTTTTTTTTTTTTTTCCTCAGCGCTGTAGCTCATTGGGCTGCCCTAGAAGGCTCCCTGATAGCTGCATTGCTGTGTGTACGCCGCTGTGCAAACCAACTGCTTTTTTCAAAGCACAAATCCTCTTGTTCCTTCCTTTCTGCACAGCTATCTTGTTTGTTTGTCCACACTTTTTATTTAATTTGTGCATCAGTCCACTCCTTATTGCTGCCTGCCATACCTGGCTGAGATTACTGCAGGGAGATAGTAATTGAAGGACAGTTCCTTTTTTTTTTTTTTTTTTTTTTTGGTGGGAGATTAAGATTGACATTTCTGCTAGAGTGCCATCTCTGTCTGTGTCATCTCTCACTCAGTGGGCCATAGAAAGCCTATTTATTTTTTTGCTTGATTTGGGTTCCAAAATCTACCAGAAAAAATCACAACATCAATCAGTGGGAGAAAAATATTGGCCTCAGGGCTTGTGTGCCACTCCTTACTCCTGTGTGTGCCATCTCTCACTCAGTGGGCCATAGAAAGCCTATTAATTTTTTTGCTTGATTTTGGTTCTAAATTCTACCTGAAAAAATCCATAAATCAATCAGTGGGAGATTAATATTGGCCTTTGGGCTTGTGTGCCAGTCCGAAGCGTGCCATCTCTCTCTCTCTCAGATAGTGGGCCATAGAAAGCCTATTTTTTTATTATTTTATTGGGTTTATAAATTTTCCCTGGAAAAAAAAAAAAGTGGGAGATTAATATTGGCCTCTGGGCTTGTGTGCCAGTCCTGAGCGTGCCATCTCTCTCACAAATAGTGGGCCATAGAAAGCCTATTTATTTTTTTGGTTGATTTGGGTTCATAATTCTACCTGAAAAAATCAATCAATCAATCAGTGGGAGATTAGTATTGGCCTTTGGGCTTGTGTGCCAGTCCTAAGCGTGCCATCTCTCTCTCTCAGATAGTGGGCCATAGAAAGCCTATTTATTATTATTTTTTTTATTGGGTTTATAAATTTTCCCTGGAAAAAAAAAAAAAGTGGGAGATTAATATTGGCCTCTGGGCTTGTGTGCCAGTCCTGAGCGTGCCATCTCTCTCACAAATAGTGGGCCATAGAAAGCCTATTTATTTTTTGGGTTGATTTGGGTTCCTAATTCTACCTGAAAAAATCAATCAATCAATCAGTGGGAGAAAAATATTGGCCTCAGGGCTTGTGTGCCACTCCTTACTCCTGTGTGTGCCATCTCTCACTCAGTGGGCCATAGAAAGCCTATTAATTTTTTTGCTTGATTTGGGTTCTAAATTCTACCTGAAAAAATCATTAAATCAATCAGTGGGAGATTAATATTGGGCTTTGGGCTTGTGTGCCAGTCCTAAGCGTGCCATCTCTCTCTCTCAGATAGTGAGCCATAGAAAGCCTATTTATTATTATTTTTTTTATTGGGTTTATAAATTTTCCCTGGAAAAAAAAAAGAAATGGGAGATTAATATTGGCCTCTGGGCTTGTGTGCCACTCCTGACTCCTGTGTGCGTCATCTGTCACTCAGTGGGCCCTAGAAAGCCTATTTTTTGTTTTATTTGTTTTCTAAATTCTCCCTGAAACAATCATTTTATTTTCTTTGGTTTCTAAATTATTCCTGAAAAAAATCATTTTTTTTGTATTTTTTTTTCTCTCAAGTCTCCCTGAAAAAAAAAAAAAAAAATCTGTGGGAGATTCATATTGCCCCTTCTGCTTGTGTGCCAGTCTTGACTCCTGGGTGTGCCATCTCTCTCTCTCTCCCCAATTGTGGGCCATAGAAAGCCTATTAATTTTTTTGCTTGATTTGGGTTCCAAAATCTACCTGAAAAAAATCACTAAATCAATCAGTGGGAGATTAATATTGGCCTCTGGGCTTGTGTGCCACTCCTGACTCCTGTGTGCGTCATCTGTCACTCAGTGGGCCCTAGAAAGCCTATTTTTTGTTTTATTTGTTTTCTAAATTCTCCCTGAAACAATCATTTTATTTTCTTTGGTTTCTAAATTATTCCTGAAAAAAATCATTTTTTTGGTATTTTTTTTTCTCTCAAGTCTCCCTGAAAAAAAAAAAAAAAAAAATCTGTGGGAGATTCATATTGCCCCTTCTGCTTGTGTGCCAGTCTTGACTCCTGGGTGTGCCATCTCTCTCTCTCTCCCCAATTGTGGGCCATAGAAAGCCTATTAATTTTTTTGCTTGATTTGTGTTCCAAAATCTACCGAAAAAAATCACTAAATCAATCAGTGGGAGATTAATATTGGCCTCTGGGCTTGTGTGCCACTCCTGACTCTTGTGTGCGTCATCTGTCACTCAGTGGGCCCTAGAAAGCCTATTTTTTGTTTTATTTGTTTTCTAAATTCTCCCTGAAACAATCATTTTATTTTCTTTGGTTTCTAAATTATTCCTGAAAAAAATCATTTTTTTTGTATTTTTTTTTCTCTCAAGTCTCCCTGAAAAAAAAAAAAAAAGAAAAAAATCTGTGGGAGATTCATATTGCCCCTTCTGCTTGTGTGCCAGTCTTGACTCCTGGGTGTGCCATCTCTCTCTCTCTCCCCAATTGTGGGCCATAGAAAGCCTATTAATTTTTTTGCTTGATTTGGGTTCCAAAATCTACCTGAAAAAAATCACTAAATCAATCAGTGGGAGATTAATATTGGCCTCTGGGCTTGTGTGCCACTCCTGACTCCTGTGTGCGTCATCTGTCACTCAGTGGGCCCTAGAAAGCCTATTTTTTGTTTTATTTGTTTTCTAAATTCTCCCTGAAACAATCATTTTATTTTCTTTGGTTTCTAAATTATTCCTGAAAAAAATCATTTTTTTGGTATTTTTTTTTCTCTCAAGTCTCCCTGAAAAAAAAAAAAAAAATCTGTGGGAGATTCATATTGCCCCTTCTGCTTGTGTGCCAGTCTTGACTCCTGGGTGTGCCATCTCTCTCTCTCTCCCCAATTGTGGGCCATAGAAAGCCTATTAATTTTTTTGCTTGATTTGGGTTCCAAAATCTACCAAAAAAAATAACTAAATCAATCGGTGGGAGATTAATATTGGCCTCTGGGCTTGTGTGCCACTCCTGACTCCTGTGTGCGTCCTCTCTCACTCAGTGGGCCCTACAAAGCCTTTTTTTTTTTTTTTTCCCTAAATTCTCCCTGAAACAATCATTTCATTTTATTTGTTTTATAAATTCTTCTGTAAAAAATAATTTTTTTGTTAATTTTTTTTTTTTTCTGAAGTCTCCCTTTTAAAAAAAACAAACACAAATCAGTGGGAGATAAATATTTACATTTGCGCTTCAGTGACAGTCCTGCGTGTGTGCCATCTCATTTGTTGCCAACAACAACAGAGTGTGTAACATTGTGGCTGATTTTCATTGTGGTCTCACCCACCTGTAAAGGGGTAGCTAAATCATACTGAAGTTATAGCTCACCGTGTAAGTTGTGTGACAGCAACAAATACCGTTCGTTTGTTAACGTTTTTAAAACAATGAGGAAGTCTGGTGGAAGAGGTCGTGGCCGGGGGCGTTCATTGTCAGCTGGTAATGAGGGTAGTGGTAGTGGTGGAGCATCAGCTGGTCGTGGGAAAAAAAATATTGCACCTAAGTCTGGAGCTGTGGAGCCAGGTTCGTCGTCTGGCTACACAAGGCCTCGAACGCTCCCTTTTCTGGGAGTAGGAAAACCGCTTTTAAAGCCGGAGCAGCAAGAGCAAGTTTTGGCTTATCTTGCTGACTCAGCCTCTAGCTCTTTTGCCTCCTCTCGTGAAACTGGTAAATGTCAAAGCAGCGCGTCGTTAGTGGATGTTCACGGTCAGGGACAAGTCGCTTCCTTGTCCTCTTCAGCAAAAACAACAACAGAGAAGAATGCAGCAGGCGACACAACGGGTTACTCCATGGAGCTCTTTACACATACCGTCCCTGGCTTAGAAAGTGAAGCAGTTAACAGTCCATGCCCATTACAAGTTGAATCTGACATGGAGTGCACTGATGCACAGCCACAGCCAGACTACTATCCTGGTCCTTTGACTCAGACCACAACATTGCCATCGCAGGGTGCTGATCAAGAATCAGACCCTGATAAGACTATGTTGCCCCATCACGAACGCCATACCACCGACCGCCACGGTGACACAGACGAAGTTGCACACGAGCTACAAGAAGAGGTAATAGATGACCCAGTTCTTGACCCCGATTGGCAGCCATTGGGGGAACAGGGTGCAGGCGGCAGCAGTTCTGAAGCGGAGGAGGAGGGGCCGCAGCAGGCATCAACATCGCAACAGGTTCCATCTGCCGGGCCCGTATCTTGCCCAAAACGCGTGGCAAAGCTAAAACCTGTTGGAGGACAGCGTGGCCATCCGGTTAAAGCTCAGTCTGCAATGCCTGAAAAGGTATCCGATGCTAGAAAGAGTGCAGTCTGGCATTTTTTTAAACAACATCCAATTGATCAGCGCAAAGTCATCTGTCAAAAATGTTCAACTACCTTCAGCAGAGGACAGAATCTGAAAAGTCTCAATACAAGTTGCATGCATAGACATTTAACCACCATGCATTTGCAAGCCTGGACTAACTACCAAACGTCCCTTAAGGTTGTAGCACCCTCGGCCAATGAAGCTAGTCAGCAACGCAACATCTCTTCCGGCAGTGTAGGGCCACCATTTTCCGCACCACCTGCAGTATCTGTGCAGGTTTCTTTGCCAGGCCAAAGCCGTCAGGGTCAGGGAATCACCAGTTTCGTAGTAGGAAACACTGCATCTAGGGCACCGGTGGCAACAATACCATCTCCCACCGTCTCTCAGTCTGCCATGTCCACCGGCACCCCCGCTAGTTCCACGATCTCCAGCTCTCCAGTCCAGCTCACCCTACATGAGACTATGGTTAGAAAAACGAAGTACTTAGCCTCGCATCCGCGTACACAGGGTTTGAACGCACACATAGCTAGACTAATCTCGTTAGAGATGATGCCCTACCGGTTAGTTGAAAGCGAAGCTTTCAAAGCCCTGATGGACTACGCTGTACCACGCTACGAGCTACCCAGTCGACACTTTTTTTCCAGAAAAGCCATCCCAGCCCTCCACCAGCATGTTAAAGAGCGCATCGTCCATGCACTCAGGCAATCTGTGAGCACAAAGGTGCACCTGACAACAGATGCATGGACCAGTAGGCATGGCCAGGGACGTTACGTGTCCATCACGGCACACTGGTTAAATGTGGTGGATGCAGGGTCCACAGGGGACAGCAAGTTTGGGACAGTTCTGCCTAGCCCACGGTCTAGGAAACAATTGGCTGTAGCCGTTCGCACCCCCTCCTCCTCCTCTTCGTCCTCCTGCAGAAGCGAGAGCTCGTCCACAGACCGCAGTCGCACAACCACTCCATCCGCAGCTGCCACTGTTGCACACCAGGTCTCCCATTATGGGGCAGCTACTGGCAAACGTCAGCAGGCTGTATTGGCTATGAAGTGTTTGGGCGACAACAGACACACCGCGGAAGTTCTGTCCGAGTTCTTGCAGAAAGAAACGCAGTCGTGGCTGGGCACTGTAGATCTTGAGGCAGGCAAGGTAGTGAGTGATAACGGAAGGAATTTCATGGCTGCCATCTCCCTTTCCCAACTGAAACACATTCCTTGCCTGGCTCACACCTTAAACCTGGTGGTGCAGTGCTTCCTGAAAAGTTATCCGGGGTTATCCGACCTGCTCCTCAAAGTGCGTGGACTTTGCTCACATATCCGCCGTTCGCCCGTACACTCCAGCCGTATGCAGACCTATCAGCGTTCTTTGAACCTTCCCCAGCATCGCCTAATCATAGACGTTGCAACAAGGTGGAACTCAACACTGCACATGCTTCAGAGACTGTGTGAACAGAGGCGGGCTGTTATGTTTTTGTGGGAGGATACACATACACGGGCAGGCAGTAGGATGGCAGACATGGAGTTGTCAGGTGTGCAGTGGTCGAAGATTCAAGACATGTGTCAAGTCCTTCAGTGTTTTGAGGAATGCACACGGCTGGTTAGTGCAGACAACGCCATAATAAGCATGAGCATCCCCCTAATGCGTCTGCTGATGCAAAGTTTGACGCACATAAAGGATCAGGCGTCTGCAGCTGAGGAAGAGGAAAGCCTTGATGACAGTCAGCCATTGTCTGGCCAGGGCAGTGTACAGGACGAGGTAGCGGGCGAAGAGGAGGACGAGGAGGATGATGGGGATGATTATATTTTTAATGAGGAAGCTTTTCCGGGGCCACTGGAAATTGGTGGCGCGGCAAGGCCGGGTTCTGGTTTTTTGAGGGACACAAGTGACGTGGATTTGCCTGAAACTGCCCCTCAACCAAGCACAACCGCAGATTTGAGAACTGGAACTTTGGCCCACATGACGGATTATGCCTTACGTATCCTCAAAAGGGACACACGCATAACTAAAATGATGAATGATGACGATTACTGGTTGGCCTGCCTCCTTGATCCTCGCTATAAAGGCAAATTGCAAAATATAATGCCACATGAGAACTTGGAACTAATATTAGCAACCAAACAATCAACTCTTGTTGACCGTTTGCTTCTGGCATTCCCTGCACACAGCGCCCGTGATCGTTCTCACACGAGCTGCAGGGGCCAGCAGACCAGAGGAGTTAGAGGGGCAGAAATCAGAAGTGGCGTTGGCCAGAGGGGTTTTCTGACCAGGTTGTGGAGTGATTTTGCTATGACCGCAGACAGGACAGGTACTGCAGCATCAATTCAAAGTGACAGGAGACAACATTTGTCCAGTATGGTTACAAACTATTTTTCATCCCTTATCGATGTTCTCCGTCAACCGTCATTCCCATTTGATTACTGGGCATCAAAATTAGACACCTGGCCAGAATTGGCAGAATATGCATTGCAGGAGCTTGCTTGCCCGGCAGCTAGTGTCCTATCAGAAAGAGTATTCAGTGCTGCAGGTTCAATACTAACAGAAAAAAGGACTCGTCTGGCTACCCAAAATGTAGATGATCTAACCTTCATTAAAATGAACCACAACTGGATTTCGAAATCTTTTGCCCCACCTTGTCCGGCTGACACCTAGCTTTCCTATGAAAAGGTCTTGCCTGTGGACTATTCTGAATGCCTTTTCCAATCTCGTAATTTTCAGCACCTGATTGTCCAGCATACGACATGTTTACACCTCACTAAATGGCCAAACTCCCCACACGGGGCCGTGGTATCGACACTTGGCGACAGCACCCGTGAGAGTGCAGTTTGTCTGAAGAGGTGGGTGAGCCCGCTTTTGGTCGACGGCACTGCCACTGGGTCCCTCCTAGTACAATAAAGTGTCTCTGGCGGTGGTGGTGCGCACCCAACGTCAGACACACCGTTGTAATATGAGGGGCCCTGGGCCTGTACCGCCGGCTACAAGACAGTTTCCCCCCACCCCAGCTCAAACAGTGCTCTACCACTTGCAAAATTATCTCACAGCTCCACCAATGTTTAGTCTATGCGCTGACATCCTTCAATGCCTGCCACTGACAATACCATTGTATTGACATTTTTGTTATGTTAGGCCTTCGATGCCTGTCTGTGGTCACTCCTTCCACTAGGCATCCACTGACCACACCACTGCTGCCCGTGTACCCCTGTAACCAATTTAAAATTGCCTACAGCCATGTGTTATTATTTTAGGCCTTCGATGCCTGTCTGCGGTGACTCCTTCCACTAGGCCTCCACTGACCACACCACTGCTGCCTGTATACCCCTGGAACCAATTTAAAATTGCCTACAGCCATGTGTTATTATTTTAGGCCTTCGATGCCTGTCTGCGGTCACTCCTTCCACTAGGCCTCCACTGACCACACCACTGCTGCCCGTGTACCCCTGTAACCAATTTAAAATTGCCTACAGCCATGTGTTATTATTTTAGGCCTTCGATGCCTGTCTGCGGTGACTCCTTCCACTAGGCCTCCACTGACCACACCACTGCTGCCCGTGTACCCCTGGAACCAATTTAAAATTGCCTACAGCCATGTGTTATTATTTTAGGCCTTCGATGCCTGTCTGCGGTCACTCCTTCCACTAGGCCTCCACTGACCACACCACTGCTGCCCGTGTACCCCTGGAACCAATTTAAAATTGCCTACAGCCATGTGTTATTATTTTAGGCCTTCGAAGCCTGTCTGCGGTGAATCCTTCCACTAGGCCTCCACTGACCACACCACTGCTGCCCGTGTACCCCTGGAACCAATTTAAAATTGCCTACAGCCATGTGTTATTATTTTAGGCCTTCGATGCCTGTCTGCGGTCACTCCTTCCACTAGGCCTCCACTGACCACACCACTGCTGCCCGTGTACCCCTGGAACCAATTTAAAATTGCCTACAGCCAGCCCAATTTTTTTATTTTAGGCCTTCGATGCCTGTCTGCGGTCCATTCTTTCAACTACTACTACACTGACCAGGGCACTGCTGCCCGTGTACCCCTGGAACCAACATCAGAAAATATAAAAATAAGTATTTTGCTTACAAAAAAGAAAATACTGGAGAGATATCAAATGCAGACATTTTAACATTAAAAACAAACACACAACTAAAATCTGGTACAGTACTAAAAATGGCCACCAGCTACAATTACTTTCTCCTGCAAGTAGTTAACTGAAAGGGTTTTTCAATTGAAAACACACATATGGCATCCACCGAGTGTTGTCCTGTCGCGTCTTCTTTATATTATTGCCGAGAAGATGCAAAACAATGAAAATAATAAAATCATTAATTACCAAAATAATAGAGAAAGTCAACACCACATTGCAAATAAACATTCATTCCAAATAAAGAAGCAGGGCGCGTCCGAGGGTGAGTATATACCTAATAAGAATATAATCACCCTCGGACGCGCAATGCTTATTTCCAACAGCCTTCCTTCCTAAGAATCAGCCCTTCCGTGGTGTAGAGAGACGTTGTGTTACACTCCAAGGTGTTCCCCAGGTTGCCTTTCCTGAGCTTCGATCTTCCGGCTCTCGTTTAGTAGTTGTTGGAAACTACGCTGCATTAGGCCTTCAAATTGGGTATGGGGTGTAGAGAGATGGTGTGTTCCACTCCAAGGTGTTCCCCAGGTTGCCTTTCCTGAGCTTCGATCTTCCGGCTCTCGTTTAGTAGTTGTTGGAAACTACGCTGCATTAGGCCTTCAAATTGGGTATGGGGTGTACAGAGATGGTGTGTTCCACTCCAAGGTGTTCCCCAGGTTGCCTTTCCTGAGCTTCGATCTTCCGGCTCTCGTTTAGTAGTTGTTGGAAACTACGCTGCATTAGGCCTTCAAATTGGGTATGGGGTGTAGAGAGATGGTGTGTTCCACTCCAAGGTGTTCCCCAGGTTGCCTTTCCTGAGCTTCGATCTTCCGGCTCTCGTTTAGTAGTTCTTGGAAACTACACTGCATTAGGCCTTCAAATTGGGTATGGGGTGTAGAGAGAGGGTGTGTTACACTCCAAGGTGTTCCCCAGGTTGCCTTTCCTGAGCTTCGATCTTCCGGCTCTCGTTTAGTAGTTCTTGGAAACTACACTGCATTAGGCCTTCAAATTGGGTATGGGGTGTAGAGAGAGGGTGTGTTACACTCCAAGGTGTTCCCCAGGTTGCCTTTCCTGAGCTTCGATATTCCGGCTCTCGTTTAGTAGTTGTTGGAAACTACACTGCATTAGGCCTACAAATTTGGTATGGGGGAAACATTGGCGCATCTGCGGTCCCTCCTTCCTCTAGGCCTCCACTGACCTGTCTACTGCTGCCCGTGTTCCCCTGGAACCAATTTTAAATTGCCTACAGGCAGCCCAATTTATTATGTTAGGGCTTCGAAGCCTGTCTGCGGTCCCTCCTTCCACTAGGCCTCCACTGACCTGTCTACTGCTGCCCGTGTACCCCTTGAACCAACATCATAAAATAAAAAAAAAGTATTTTGCTTATAAAAAAGAAAATACTGGTGAGATATCAAATGCAGACATTTTAACATTAAAAACAAACACACAACTAAAATCTGGTACAGTACTAAAAATGGCCACCAGCTACAATTACTTTCTCCTGCAAGTAGTTAACTGAAAGGTTTTTTCAATTGAAAACACACATATGGCATCCACCGAGTGTTGTCCTGTCGCGTCTTCTTTATATTATTGCCGAGAAGATGCAAAACAATGAAAATAATAAAATCATTAATTACCAAAATAATAGAGAAAGTCAACACCACATTGCAAATAAACATTCATTCCAAATAAAGAAGCAGGGCGCGTCCGAGGGTGAGTATATACCTAATAAGAATATAATCACCCTCGGACGCGCAATGCTTATTTCCAACAGCCTTCCTTCCTAAGAATCAGCCCTTCCGTGGTGTAGAGAGACGTTGTGTTACACTCCAAGGTGTTCCCCAGGTTGCCTTTCCTGAGCTTCGATCTTCCGGCTCTCGTTTAGTAGTTGTTGGAAACTACGCTGCATTAGGCCTTCAAATTGGGTATGGGGTGTAGAGAGATGGTGTGTTCCACTCCAAGGTGTTCCCCAGGTTGCCTTTCCTGAGCTTCGATCTTCCGGCTCTCGTTTAGTAGTTGTTGGAAACTACGCTGCATTAGGCCTTCAAATTGGGTATGGGGTGTACAGAGATGGTGTGTTCCACTCCAAGGTGTTCCCCAGGTTGCCTTTCCTGAGCTTCGATCTTCCGGCTCTCGTTTAGTAGTTGTTGGAAACTACGCTGCATTAGGCCTTCAAATTGGGTATGGGGTGTAGAGAGATGGTGTGTTCCACTCCAAGGTGTTCCCCAGGTTGCCTTTCCTGAGCTTCGATCTTCCTGCTCTCGTTTAGTAGTTGTTGGAAACTACGCTGCATTAGGCCTTCAAATTGGGTATGGGGTGTAGAGAGATGGTGTGTTCCACTCCAAGGTGTTCCCCAGGTTGCCTTTCCTGAGCTTCGATCTTCCGGCTCTCGTTTAGTAGTTCTTGGAAACTACACTGCATTAGGCCTTCAAATTGGGTATGGGG
Organism: Ranitomeya imitator; assembly: GCF_032444005.1. Taxonomy (NCBI): domain Eukaryota; kingdom Metazoa; phylum Chordata; class Amphibia; order Anura; family Dendrobatidae; genus Ranitomeya; species Ranitomeya imitator. The sequence goes on along the minus strand of NC_091284.1, from coordinate 560,353,423 downwards.
TGTAGAGAGAGGGTGTGTTACACTCCAAGGTGTTCCCCAGGTTGCCTTTCCTGAGCTTCGATCTTCCGGCTCTCGTTTAGTAGTTCTTGGAAACTACACTGCATTAGGCCTTCAAATTGGGTATGGGGTGTAGAGAGAGGGTGTGTTACACTCCAAGGTGTTCCCCAGGTTGCCTTTCCTGAGCTTCGATATTCCGGCTCTCGTTTAGTAGTTGTTGGAAACTACACTGCATTAGGCCTACAAATTTGGTATGGGGGAAACATTGGCGCATCTGCGGTCCCTCCTTCCTCTAGGCCTCCACTGACCTGTCTACTGCTGCCCGTGTTCCCCTGGAACCAATTTTAAATTGCCTACAGGCAGCCCAATTTATTATGTTAGGGCTTCGAAGCCTGTCTGCGGTCCCTCCTTCCACTAGGCCTCCACTGACCTGTCTACTGCTGCCCGTGTACCCCTTGAACCAACATCATAAAATAAAAAAAAAAGTATTTTGCTTATAAAAAAGAAAATACTGGTGAGATATCAAATGCAGACATTTTAACATTAAAAACAAACACACAACTAAAATCTGGTACAGTACTAAAAATGGCCACCAGCTACAATTACTTTCTCCTGCAAGTAGTTAACTGAAAGGTTTTTTCAATTGAAAACACACATATGGCATCCACCGAGTGTTGTCCTGTCGCGTCTTCTTTATATTATTGCCGAGAAGATGCAAAACAATGAAAATAATAAAATCATTAATTACCAAAATAATAGAGAAAGTCAACACCACATTGCAAATAAACATTCATTCCAAATAAAGAAGCAGGGCGCGTCCGAGGGTGAGTATATACCTAATAAGAATATAATCACCCTCGGACGCGCAATGCTTATTTCCAACAGCCTTCCATCCTAAGAATCAGCCCTTCCGTGGTGTAGAGAGACGTTGTGTTACACTCCAAGGTGTTCCCCAGGTTGCCTTTCCTGAGCTTCGATCTTCCGGCTCTCGTTTAGTAGTTCTTGGAAACTACACTGCATTAGGCCTTCAAATTGGGTATGGGGTGTAGAGAGAGGGTGTGTTCCACTCCAAGTTGTTCCCCAGGTTGCCTTTCCTGAGCTTCGATCTTCCGGCTCTCGTTTAGTAGTTGTTGGAAACTACGCTGCATTAGGCCTTCAAATTGGGTATGGGGTGTAGAGAGAGGGTGTGTTACACTCCAAGGTGTTCCCCAGGTTGCCTTTCCTGAGCTTCGATCTTCCGGCTCTCGTTTAGTAGTTCTTGGAAACTACACTGCATTAGGCCTACAAATTGGGTATGGGGTGGAGAGAGATGGTGTGTTACACTCCAAGGTGTTCCCCAGGTTTCCTTGCCATTGCTTCGGTCTTCCGACTCTCGTTTAGTAGTTGTAGAAAAGTACACTGCATTAGGCCTACAAAATGGGTATGGGGTGGAGAGAGATGGTGTGTTACACTCCAAGGTGTTCCCCAGGTTGCCTTTCCTGAGCTTCTATCTTCAGGCTCTCATTAAATTGTGGTTAAATGGAACAACTGCATTTGGCGTACTAGTTGGTTTGGGGCCTACTATCGGTGTCTGCCACTCCTTGCTGTTCTCCTGGTTTCCTGTCCTGAAATTCCATTTTCAGGCTCTCGTTAAGTAGTTATTAATGTTAGACTGCATTTGGCCTACTAGTTGGGTTGGGGCCTACTATCGGTGTCTGCCACTCCTTGCTGTTCTCCTCCACTGAACAAAGCTGTGCCGCCTGTTTACTACGGTTGCCAATTTTGAACTGCATTTCGACTACTTACTGATTTGGCCCTACTCTCTGTGTCAGCCTCTCATTCCAGTTGTCCTCCACTGCAATGCCCCCTGGTTATTCCTGTGTTACCAATTTTGAACTGCATTTAGCCCACTTTATTCTTTGGGCCTATATCTGTGTTTCCACTTCATCGTGCCCATTGCCCAGCCAGTGATAGATGAGTCTGCTGGTACATTGACCCATAACGCAACATTCCCCGTGCATGCTACACAACAACATTGTGACCCTGCTGAAAGTCAGGTTGCTCTTCCCGCATACCATACCACCTTACACGGGGACAAAGAGGAAGGTGCAGATGAAAGTGCAGGTTCCTTCATCAGGTGGGGGGAGGAATACTAGTTGGCGACGTCACTGGCACAGGGCCTCTCATAGTACGCAAAAGTGTTGCTGCCGGTGGGAGGCGCCCCCGCCGTGCAAACACACCGCTGTACTTTGAGGGGCCCTGTGCCAGTGCCAATGCCAACAAGTGGGCCCCCCCTGCTTGCTCAGGATCACAGCACTTGCAAAGTTGAAATACTTACCTCTCCCTGCTCCACTGCCGTGACGTGGTCCAGATTTCCTGGGCCCACTAATTACTTGAACCAGCCCTACCCCACACAACTTTAGCCAAATGACCCCCAATTTCAAATGCCTTCCAATTATTATAAGGTAAATTACGCTTGACAAGCTTCATTAAGAAGAATGGATGGTTTTTACATTAAAATGGGCACTCTAGGTGTTTTCCTGGCCCCCACTCACTGCCGACTATGCTGCCCCATTGACTTGCATTGGGTTTCGTGTTTCGGTCGATCCCGACTTTACGTCATAATCGGCCGATTTCACTCGACCCGACTTTTGAGATAGTCGGGTTTCGCGAAACCCGGCTCGACTCTAAAAAGGTCAAGGTCGCTCAACTCTACTTCACCATTTCTATTTTTAACCAATTCTCAACTTGAATGAGCTTCATCACAGGTGTACACATTTCTCAAATTTTTTAAGTGTAAACTCTTGACTTTTGACTTTTTAAGTTTAGACACTGCTGGACCTCCCATTAATTCTTCCTTCTTTTCCATTTTCTATTTGTCTTGTAGGCTGTTTCCAGCTTTGTAATGTTTTTCGATCACATGACATGGAAATTGACCAATGTTTGCTGGAATCTCTTCCTTTGGGACAGCGCCAGCGTCTGGTGAGACGCATGCGCTGTGAGCAGATTAAGGCCTATTATGAGCGTGAAAAGGCGTTACAAAAACAAGATGCTTCTAAAAGAAAAAGCAAGCAGAAAAAAAACTATAAAGTTCATTTCCAGCTCTGTGACAAGATACAAGACGCCATAATCCACCATGATGACAAAGAAGGTAAGAGGAAGCTTATGTTTAATCCATTGTGTCCGGCCTTTGTTAATAATGATGTAGAAAGAAGAAAATGTGACGGTTGTATTGTTTTGTAGTTGTGGTGTTAAAGATTAGGGGCTTAACTGCCATTGATCCTACTCTCCCTCTCAGCCCTAAATAATATTCATGGGAGTACAGGACGTTGAGATGTTTGCTGCTGTTTGCAATGTCCTTGTTCTGTAGGAGTCACTAAGCTCTTCAGTCCTTACTAAGATAGCAATGCCAATGTGCTTACTGTATGAATTGCATAACTAATTGAATCTTATATCCAAAAACAAACAGCGCTTTTCGTTCTTTTGAATAAGTTTTATTTTTCATGTACTATAACTGTGTAAAGATCGGAGGGGCTGAGGTGTTCTGTTGAGACCCCAGACACTAGTGAAACTCGTTCCTCTGGCTGTGTTAGGTCAGTCCCTTTAAATGTTTGTCAGGTCGCATACCCTCAGATGACACAGATATTATGCCATTTCAAGAACGGAAGGATTCTGTCCAGATTATAAAAATAAAGTGAACCTGTCTAGTGGAACTGATGTTCGGAGGGTAGCAGGAACAAAGCTTGTTGTCCACATCTTTTTTTATACAGAGGCACAGACATATCAGTTTCATGTGAAGGCATATCACTTGAAAATAACATTTCAGTAATGGAGCATGAATGATTTGGCTCCATTTCATCTATCTGTCCATCATCAACCGATGCCCATTTGCAGAGATACTTGTGCCCTGGCCTGGCGAGCTCAGTCTTTCTTCACTATCAATCCCAGATCCAGCCTACATGTTGCCTCTCCAGCCCCACTTTACCTGTGCGGTCTCAGGGCTCCCATAAACCCACAACTACTCCTCATTGGACTTCTAGTCCAATCCACTGCAGCTGAGCTCTCCTTTTTGGCATCCCACTTCTAGGCATCTAAGGCCGTATTCAGGTCCAGTTGCTGTGTGGATGCTTGCTAGCTCAGAGAATCTCCTTCCATACACACTTACACACAAACGCTATGCAGCTGAACTTCTTGTCTTCAGTTTATTAACTCCCCTTTGCAGGACTGGCTAACTATAAAGTTACATTTATGGTGAAAAATAATCGTGAATGAGCATTTTTAATGGGAATCTGTCAGCAGGTTTTTGTATGTAATCTGAATACAGCACTAAATAGAGGCTGAAACAAAGAATTCATTGATGTATCACTTGTCAAAGTGCCTACTATTGTTTATTAACTATGAAGGATAAATCACTAACAGATTAACATTGCTGGACTAGTCCGGCAAATAAGCATCTCACTAGCTTAACATTGCTGGACTAGTCCGACAAATAAGCATCTCACTATCTATGGACTTTGTACAAGGAAAGTCTGGTTCATTCGAAGTCTAAAAGCTCTAATTGTGTCAGAAATGCTGCAACCAGTAAACTACCGTAAGTGTTTGCTGGAATCAGAGTCTCTTTGCCTACATCAGGCTGCTCTCAGATGTGGTAGCAAAAACCTGCTGACAGATTCCCTTTAAGAATGCTTGTTTTGCAATTACTGTATCTTTTAATGTAAACAGGCTGTTAATCATCCGATAAACAGGCAAAGTGCTTGTTTATCTGCTGAGATTTTTTTTCAGCAGCACAAAAGATCATCATTCAAAGTAGTGCATGATTCTGTGTAAACTGGACTTACACTGCTGAGAACGACGGCAGCCTATGGGCACTGAGGGATCTATTACAGATCTGCCTGCAGTAATAGGACTAATAATACATGCGTATGTTTTCAGCCAATGAATAGAATGAATGGGGCTGATTTATCAAGCGATACTTGTCAGAATTCTGCTCAGAATATTGTAGCACATTTATTATGTGTTTTAGATACATTTTTTAGCAAGACCGACAATTTGGCTAACTTTGTGAACAAAAGGACACCATTACTCTTATCCACATCACACAGATTATGCTGCACGTTACAAACTTAATTCCATACCTCTTTCAATATATTTTGCCTCATAGCATTCTAAAGGGAATTTAGGCAACGACGCTGTAGGAATGGTGTATGGAGCTTTGATAAATACTTTGATACTGTCTAAAAGTTAGATAGGAATAGTAGATTTTCAATCACTGCGACAAAATATGCAATAAATTATAAAGTTACATTACTTTCATTCTTAAAGGTGTTTTGGAGGCTCAACAATATCAGATTGGAGGTGGTCCAACACTCAGCACCACCACCGATCAGTCAGTATTATCCCAGGTAGCATCCAGATATAAACAGTGTATGGAGTGTATGTTCTTGTGCTATATGTACTATGAAACAATCAAAACCTAGAACAAAAACAATGAGCAAATACTCTGCAGTAAGTAAATAAATAGTAGTAGTACATGTAAATAACATAGGGTACTTAGTTCATGCTATATTTGTCAAAACAGAGTAAAAGTCATCCCATCTGCGACAAGGTGTACCCACTCAGGATGGTCCCTAACTCATCACACTTTGTGTTAGCAGGCCTCAAATCGATTGGGTGGAGAAAGAACTAGACCTGTCTGCTTTACACCTCCCCATGGAAAGCTTAATGGGAACCTGTCACCAGGTTTGTCCCATATGACGTAATGCAAGTACCTTTCAGCCCTGATACACAGCTAATATGCTGTATATATACCCCCAATCTGGCCTGCAAGACTAGAAAAATACCTTTTATTATACTCACCTATGGGGTATTCAGGTCCGATGGGCATCACTGTCTGTCCTGTGCAATGTCCTCCTCCTTCTGTGCTTTGTGTGGATGACGCATCCTACATCATCCACACAGTGTCCCAGGCATTGCGCTCCTGCCCTGACTAGGGCCGAGTAAAGTACTGCAGGGCGCATGTGCCGGGGCTCTTTGGCCTTTTCCTGCTCATGCGCAATGCTGGGGGACACTGTGTGGATGATGTACTACACGTCAGACGGAGGACGGTATTGCAAGAAGAGAGGAATCTCCAAACCAAGACCACAGCGCCCCTCGGACCCGACCACTTCGAAAGTGAGTATTATGAAAGGTATTTTTCTTCTCTTGCAGGCCAAATTGGAGGAATATATACAGCATATTAGAATGGGACAAACCTGGTGACAGGTTCCCTTTAAATAGACAAGTGTATAGCCTAAAAGGGGGAGCCATGCACCTATACGTAAAAAGTACAAGGGACTAAAGGAAAACTGAAAAATGTAACTATGTAGCGTATTATATTATTTATTCACAGTAACAATGTGCATTTTTTTAATTCATGTCATTTATAATAGTTTTGCAGTTACTAAAGGATGGAGCTGATCCACACATACGTATCACTTCAGGGGGATGCCTGCTTCATTTGGTGAGTGTGTATTTTTATGCACAGAGGAATTGTATGATTCTATAGGTTTTTCTATAGGAACGCATAATAATAGTCATTTTATTTTACATAATCAGGTGTTTTATTAAAATAAGGTTTTAAGAGTAAGTACAGTACACCTAGATTACAAACTAAATGACAGAAAAAGAATTACTTGGTTAAATATAAGAATATTAAGAATAAGTACAGTACATCTAGATTACAAACTAAATGACAGAAAAAGAATTACTTGGTTATCATTTTATAACAATCTTCTTAACAATCTTCTCAATTAAGGAAAGGGCATTTTTAAAGTGGTTTTCTAATTTCACATTTCTCCCATCCATTGGCTAGTACTGTGTAAAATAATAATATCAGATGTTGCTCAGTCTCTCTGATGCTGAGATGATTTTACCATGACAGGGCACATTATTGCTGGAGCCAGTGAGCTGTTGGTGCCTCCGGGGAGTATCAGTTCCATCTGATATTATTTTTACACAACAATGGTCAATGGATGCAAGAAGTGTAAAGTAGGAAATCCCTTTAAGTTGCAAAATTATTTTTTTTTGTGCTGAAGCAGACCTTGGTTAATAGAGAGAGTTTTCTAAAAGGCTATATGAAAAGCTCCTTAAAGGGAAAAAGTCAGCAAATTTTTACTATCTCATCTAGAAGCAGAATAATACAGGAAAAGAGACCCTGATTCCAACAATGTGCCACTTAGTTTACTGGGTGCAGCAGTTGTTACACATTCAGAGTTTTAGCATGTAGCAAAGATTTGAATGCTGAACCCATCCACACCACAGCTTTCTGTGTACATTGTATACACTCCCTGACAGAAGTTATGTCGCTTATCCATGTTATGTAATAAAAAGCTTATAAGTAGTGATGAGCGTATTTACATCTGTTAGCCAGCTTGATTACATGTGGGGATTCCCTACCAACCAGGCAACCCCCACATGTACTTATGCTGGCTAGTAGCTGTAAATCATTCAGCTGCCGCGATGAAAACTAAATCTCCGAGCACTTACAAATACTCGGAGGACACCCAAGTGTTCTCGGGAAATCTTGAGTAACAAGTATATTCGCTCATCACTACTTATAAGCTGACGTTAAATTCATCCATTGGTTGTATAAATTATTCTTTTGAAAGCTGAAACCCTCCGAAATGTTGTTCAGGTTAAGAAAATAAATTGGCATCAATGCAGAAATATTGATCAGTTAATGAACACAGAATGGTCAGATTTTGGCAAGACAAAAGTTTTGTCGCCCACAGAATGTAATGTGATATTCAAACAAATAATTAACTTAAAATGCAAATATATGTTGCATAACATTGGTGAATGAAGTTGTGCTGCTATTAGAGTCAGATTTAATATTTTGTATGACTTCCAAGAGCTTGAAGGACTGCATTCATGCGATTCAACAATTTATTAATGAAGTCATCAAGAATAGTAAAAAGTGCAGTCTTACCTGCCTCCCAGAGTTCATCTAGATTCTTTGGTTTTGTCTTCCAAGCTTCCTCTTTCATCCTACCCCAAACATGCTCATTGATGTTCATGTCTGGTGACTGGGCTGGCCAGTCCTTGAGCACCTTGATCTTTTTTGCCTGGAGGAACTTTGTTGTAGAGATGGATGTATGAGATGGAGCACCATCCTGCTGCAGAATATGACCCTTTTATGATTTGGCATATAAGAGGTAGCTAATACTTCTTGATATTTTAAGCTATTGATATTGCCTTCCACCTTGCAAATGTTTTGCACACCCCCATACTGAATGTAACCCCAGACCATGATCTTTCCACCACCAAATTTAACTATTTTCTGGGTGTATTTGGGATCCATACAGGCTCCAGTAGGTCTCCTGCAGTATTTGTGGCGGCTGTGGTGTAATTCTACTGAAGATGCATCAGAGAAATCCACCTTGTGGGACTTTGCAAATGCCACACAGTTTTTTATTTGCCTTTTGTTTAGTGCTGGCTTCTGGGCACTGATTCGACCGTGGAGGCCATTTCGAGACAGAATCCTACAAACTGTTCTAGTTGACACAGGGACTTGAGGTGACAAGGCCTGTTGGAGCTCTGCTGCAGTGGAAGAGGGGCTTGCTTTGGATTTTCTAACCAACAAATGTTCCTCCTGAGCAGTTGTCTTGCGGGGTCTGCCAGACCTGGGCTTGTCAAACACATCTCCAGTCTCTTCAAATCTTTTTTTAATTCTTTGTACTTGATGCTGAGACACATTAAAGGTGCCAGCCACCTCTGCAGTGGATTTGGTCTTTAGCCTCTTGATAATCCAGACTTTGGTCGCAGGGTGGATTTTTGGCATGTTGTCACAGCTCAAGTTGCAGTTCAAGTGAAGGTCGGGGGTGCTGGGTTTCTTTTTATACACACACACTAACAAACCGATCATTTACTGAGCACAGGTGAAGATGTAAACTAGGATTGGGTGCATTATATGACCAGGCGACAAAACTTTTGTCTTGCCAAAATCTGACCATTCTGTGTCCATTAACTGATCAATATTTCTGTATGATGCCAATTTATTTTCTTATCCTAAACTACATTTCGGAGGTTTTCAGCTTTCAAAAGAATAATTTTTACAACCAATGGACGAATTTAACGTCCAGTTATAAGCTTTTATTTACATAACATGGATAAGCGACATAACTTCTGTCAGGGAGTGTATTGACAGTGAGCTGCTTATCAGAGGAATGGGCGTGGTCGGACCAGAGCTCACATGAGCAACAGTCTGGCCAGTGATTATCTTTTGGTGATAAAACATTCATAGTATGTAAACATCAGAACATAGCCTAATAAGTGACACATCCCTGAAATTTTGTCTCAGCTGCTAAATTATGCTATCCTCAGATTACATAGCAAAAACCTGCTGACTGATTTCCTTTGGATCTCATTTGTATACTATTTACAGTGGCCAGTGTTCTAGCAATAGACTGAAGCAGTCTGTTGAAAAAAACTTTTTGGGCCCAATTCCTCATTTTCTTTTTTTAAGACACTTTTATATCTTTACTTTTTGTTTCTGTTGACATTTTTTATACCAGGATTCACCAAAATGGTGCACACAATTAATGAATTTTACGCAAAGCCCGAATTTTTTTTTCTCTGTCTTTTTTTTTTTTTGACTCTTTAGGCCATGTTCACACAGTGCGTTATTTTCTGCGGAACCGCAGCGTTTTTTGCAGCCGCGGTTCCACAGCTGTTTTCCATGCAGGGTACAGTACAATGTACCCTATGGAAAACAGGAACCACTGTGCACATGATGCGGGAATCGGGAAAAAAAGCCGCGCTGAATAGCCGCGGTAAAAAAGAAGTACCATGTCACTTCTTTTTTCGGAGCAGCAGCGGTTCTGCACCCATAGACCTCCATTGTGAGGTCAAACCCGCAGTAAAACCCGCAGATCAAAAATATATCTGCGGGTTTTATTGCGGTTTGTGGTTCCGAACCGCTGCAGCAGGAAGTGCGGGGAAGCGGGCGGAAGTGCGTGGGCGGAGTGTGGCTGCCCCGATCCCACCCCCCCATGCTCCGATCCCCCCCCACCGTGCTCCGATGCCCCCCCGTGCTCCGATGCCCCCCCCGTGCTCCGATGCCCCCCCGTGCCCTAACCTCCCCCCCTTATATTTACCCGGCCTCCCTGTGTCCATCCGGCCGTCTTCTCCCTGGGCGCCGCCATCTTGCAAAATGGCGGGCGCATGCGCAGTGCGCCCGCCGAATCTGCCGGCCGGCAGATTCGTTCCAAAGTGCATTTTGATCACTGAGAATGAGGTTATATCTCAGTGATCAAAATAAAAAAATAGTAAATGACACCCCCCCCCCTTTGTCACCCCCATAGGTAGGGACAATAAAAAAATTAAAAATTTTTTTTTTTCTTTTCCACTAAGGTTAGAATAGGGTTAGGGTTAGGGGTAGGGGTAGGGTTAGGGGTAGGGGTAGGGGTAGGGTTAGGGGTAGGGTTAGGGTTAGGGGTAGGGTTAGGGGTAGGGTTAGGGTTAGGGTTAGGGTATTTTCAGCCATTTTAACCCTACAAAAACTTCCTAGAAAACACACAGACTCTGCATAGAAAACTGCATAAAAAAAAGGATCAAAAAACGCATCAAAAAACGCACCAAAAAAGCACAAAAAAAGGACCAAAAAAAGGACCTGCGTTTTCTGCCAAGAGCTGCGGTTTCAGTCCTGAAAAAAAAAGGATGGAAATCAGGAACGTGTGAACATACCCTAAGTGGGAAAAGTTGCCCATTTAGTAAAATGTAACAATAAATGTTCCAAAATAGGTGTTGCATATAAATTCCCTCAGGGGAGGACTGGAGTGGAATTGCGCCAAATTTTTTCGCATTTCATGAATCTGTATAAAACATCTGGAAAATCCACATTGTTGTAAAAATCAGAACATTATCTAACCCAAAACAGACAATTTGACGCAAATCAAAAATTAATTAAGAGGTATTTATGCCAAAAAGAAATGAAATGCGATGATGAATCCGGCCGTTTGTTTCTACCGACAAATCTGCAGTCACAGGGAAATGAAAAGTTTCTTATAACTTGGTGATAGATAAATGGATTGTTTTAGATGGTAATGGGAGCTTTTGTGATAATAGCATTTTATTATTTGCTGCTTATCCAAAGTACTGATATCACATTCCATAAAATATAAAAAAAAAGTTGATCAGCTCACCCTTGAATTGTCCACGGCTGTTATCCACGAAGGTGCAAGGAATGGCGTTCAAGCCCGCATGCAAAATGAATCCATATCCAGCACATCTTCTTGATTAAAAAAAACAACTTTTCTTTATTCAATTCCTCTTAAAAACAATCTTAGAAATCAAGACATCCAAGAAGTATCGTTTCTCCTTGCGGAGATTGACATGCTAAGCATGCCACGATGAGGAGACTTAAAGCCACAATGCTCCTCTGGGAAATATGCAAATTGTCTCTTCAGAGAGGAAGAGGACTAGAACTCTAGGGCCAGCTATTGGAAGTAGCTATCCTAACAGTCAATGTCGACCCAAGACAGAAAGGGATAGCTAGTCCCACATGAGCATAAAACCTATATGCATGATAATTATGATATCACATTCCAATAGTCCCAACTATTGAAAGTCAACATGAATACTTTAAGCAATGGTTAACCACACATCCTTGCCCTGCCCCCATACAGGAGTTCGGAAGGCTGCACACTGCATCTGCATACCAGTAGATTTTCAGTGATAATGGTTCCCACTACATAGCCATCATCTTGGTGCCCTGCATTCAATAATCACTACTGCCAATACATGCATAACATTATATATACATATAGCTACGCAATACCAATAGTAATAAGTATCTTACATCCCACATTGCATTTTGTGACAAGAACTGCTTATTGTTCTTGCTTTAGGCAAGAAATGATTGTCCAAGCTATGCTACTTTTCACAGCCCCATTTTCTCACTCCACCAAATTTTCAGTTAATTTCCCCCAAGCTCCTGTCCCGATTTATCTCAATCCTGTACTTGTTTGCATGCATTTATTTCCCCATTGCTTGGTTTATGTGATTAGAATTCAATGTGTGAGATGCGTCTTCTCGTGCTGTTATCCATTATGACTGCTGAACAAGAAGCAGTCTCTCTTTTAGCCATGGTGCTAGTGGGTTTTCATTTTTCTACTGAAATAAATGCATACAGTATTACCGTATATAGGTCTGCTGTAAACAGGCATTCTGCAGGAAGTCACAATGCAATATTTGCTTCTATTGAGCCTATAATCTTTAGAATTGTTGCTTTCTAATCTGAAAATATTCTTTGAAATGTACCTATGTCACTCTGACTGTGAGCTGCTGTCCTTATCTCTTCCAGTGTGCACGGTATGATAATGCCTTTGCAGCAGAAATCCTCATTGACCGTGGAGTTAATGTAAATCACCAAGATGAAGAATCCTGGACACCCATGCATGTTGCTTGTGCATGTGACAACCCTGATATTGTTCTACTGCTTCTGTTTGTAAGTGCACTGAATAACTCAATTATCTTATGTAAATGAAGATATATCTGTGTGTAATGGGACACCAACACATTGAACCATTATTACGTTTACAATCCCATTCTAAGTCTATATTTTCCACTCTTTGTAACTAAACTAGCGTCTACTCTTCCGGAAAGGCTTTCAACAAGATTTTGGAGTGTGTCTGAAGTATGTGATACAGGAAAGATATATATCTTGGTACCGTGTTAGCCAGTAGATAGAAAAATATTTAGAATTGAGAGTCCTCAGTGGTTGATACCTTTTAATGGCTAACTGAAAAGATGGTAACAAATTGCAAGCTTTCGAGACTACACAGGTTTCTTCAACAGGCAAAGACTAAAAGAAATTCTGAAGAATCACATATTTACAGTTAGGGCCAGAAATATTTGGACAGTGACACAATTTTCGTGAGTTGGGCTCTGCATGCCACCACATTGGATTTGAAATGAAACCTCTACAACAGAATTCAAGTGCAGATTGTAACGTTTAATTTGAAGGGTTGAACAAAAATATCTGATAGAAAACGTAGGAATTGTACACATTTCTTTACAAACACTCCACATTTTAGGAGGTCAAAAGTAATTGGACAAATAAACTTAACCCAAACAAAATATTTTTATTTTCAAAACTTTGTTGCAAATCCTTTGGAGGCAATCACTGCCTTAAGTCTGGAACCCATGGACATCAGCAAACGCTGGGTTTCCTCCTTCTTAATGCTTTGCCAGGCCTTTACAGCCGCAGCCTTCAGGTCTTGCTTGTTTGTGGGTCTTTCCGTCTTAAGTCTGGATTTCAGCAACTGAAATGCATGCTCAATTGGGTTTAGATCTGGAGATTGACTTGGCCATTGCAGAATGTTCCACTTTTTGGCACTCATGAACTCCTGGGTAGCTTTGGCTGTATGCTTGGGGTCATTGTCCATCTGTACTATGAAGCGCCGTCCAATCAACTTTGCAGCATTTGGCTGAATCTGGGCTGAAAGTATATCCCGGTACACTTCAGAATTCATCCGGCTACTCTTGTCTGCTCTTATGTCATCAATAAACACAAGTGACCCAGTGCCATTGAAAGCCATGCATGCCCATGCCATCACGTTGCCTCCACCATGTTTTTACAGAGGATGTGGTGTGCCTTGGATCATGTGCCGTTCCCTTTCTTCTTCAAACTTTTTTCTTCCCATCATTCTGGTACAGGTTGATCTTTGTCTCATCTGTCCATAGAATACTTTTCCAGAACTGAGCTGGCTTCTTGAGGTGTTTTTCTGCAAATTTAACTCTGGCCTGTCTATTTTTGGTATTGATGAATGGTTTGCATCTAGATGTGAACCCTTTGTATTTACTGTCATGGAGTCTTCTCTTTACTGTTGACTTAGAGACAGATACACCTACTTCACTGAAAGTGTTCTGGACTTCAGTTGATGTTGTGAACGGATTCTTCTTCACCAAATTCAGTATGCGGCGATCATCCACCACTGTTGTCATCCGTGGACGCCCAGGCCTTTTTGAGTTCCCAAGCTCACCAGTCAATTCCTTTTTTCTCAGAATGTACCCAACTGTTGATTTTGCTACTCCAAGCATGTCTGCTATCTCTCTGATGGATTTTTTCTTTTTTTTCAGCCTCAGGATGTTCTGCTTCACCTCAATTGAGAGTTCCTTTGACCGCATGTTGTCTGCTCACAGCAACAGCTTCCAAATGCAAAACCACACACCTGGAATCCACCCTTGACCTTTTAACTACTTCATTGATTACAGGTTAACGAGGGAGACGCCTTCAGAGTTAATTGCAGCCCTTAGAGTCCATTGTCCAATTACTTTTGGTCCCTTGAAAAAGAGGACGCTATGCATTACAGAGCTATGATTCCTAAACCCTTTCTCCGATTTGGATGTGGAAACTATCATATTGCAGCTGGGAGTGTGCACTTTCAGCCCATATTATATATATAATTGTATTTCTGAACATGTTTTTGTAAACAGCTAAAATAACAAAACTTGTGTCACTGTCCAAATATTTCTGGCCCTAACTGTATGCACAACATAGCACAGAAGAAAAAAAAAGGAAAAACCATGGATAAGACAGGTGACATGAAGCAGAATTACCATGAGTGATAAACAGTTATATTGGGCCAGTTCTTAGATAAGGATTGTTTTATTGTCCTCTGATTAGGGTCTTTGTTGTGATGACCCCTCATAGTCTGAGGGGTAAGTTCCTTAGTTGATGTAAAAAGACATAAATCCGTGCGACACATTCATTCCTGCATTAAGACTGTCAAAGGTTGTCATCAGTTTATATTCCCAGACTCTTCTGTCTCTCTGAGATTTGAAGCTACCTTTTAACACAAGTAATTTCATGTCCATAATGTTATGATTTGGCAGACAAAAATGTATTGCCACAGGTAGATCCATTTTTTTTTCTCTTATTGTATGGCGGTGAGAATTAATTCTTATTCTCAGTTTTTGCCCTGTCTCCCTCACATACAGACCCCCAGTTGGACATTTAGTACAAATAATTAGGTACACCACATTAGAAGTGACGCAGCTGAAAGTACCTTGTATCTTGTAGTCCTGATGTGAATTGGGGATCTTTATCTTGTCTGTGGTCATTATAAATGGACAGGTTTTACATTTTTCTGGTTGCAAGGAAAGGTACCTGCAGCTGTTGGAGAGGACAGGGAGCTCTTGACAATGATGCTTCTTAGATTTGGGGGCTGCCTAAAACACAGTTGTGGGGGGTCTGGAAATATGGATTGTAAGCGGGCATCTTTTTGTAGTAAAGGTTGTAATTTCCGTGCAGCTCCCCTTAGCACCTCCAGATTTGGATTGTAGGTGACTACTAGAGGAACCCGGTTATTTTCTTCCTTAGCTTTTGTAATGCAGCAGGTGATTCCTTGATATTCTGGTGGCTCTTTAATCTTGTTTTCAATTGTTCTTGGATGGTAGCCCTGATTCAAAAAGGTCTTTCTGAGGCGACCAAGGTGTTGATCCCTATCCATTGGGTTGGAACATATACGATTGTATCTGATGGCTTGGCTGTAGACAATAGAGTTTTTTATGTGTTTTGGATGGAAACTGTCCCATCATCTGGACAGAGTCTGAGCCACAGCTAAAGACATTCCATGAACAGTTTAATCAATTTCATCCTACCATCAACTTGACACTCAACTACTCCTGCACTGAAATTAACTTTTTGGACACCATCATTAAGCTGCAGAACAATAAAATAGAGACATCCCTGTATCAGAAGCCAATCGACCATCCAACATTCCTTAAATGGGACAGTTTCCATTCCATCCAACAGCCCCTGTTGGAATAACCTTGTAAGTTTAAGATGCATCAGTTGCTTAGTTGGATTTTGTAATCTGAGGAATTTGATGGTGACCTTGAACTCTTTACCATGCTCCTCAAACTACTCATGAACAATTTCTGCACTGTAGAAAGGTGCACTACATTGTTGAAAAATCAATGCATTGTTAATGATCTGTGATTGTGTAGACACAAGACATTTCTATGATAGTTTACTGTCCTATTTACACAGTCCGATGAACAATGTTGGGGACAGAATGACCGCCAATATAATTATTTTGTTCCATTAGAGTATCACGCTATTTGGAGCATATCACCCGTTTACACAAAGAAATGTGTTCCTGAAGACAGTTATTTTTTTGCAAGCATAAAATACCAGCAAACTACCCAATGAATATTTTTTCTCACGCGTTGGGTGATTGCCGGCATATTTTCATCAGTGGATAATCTGAAGCGACCGTTCCTATGAGTACTCGTTTGCTGATTATCACCATAGCATCCAAGTAAGTGTACCAGAAAAAATGGAAATGCTCACCTGGTGTACAAGCAAATCCTAGCAACTCATGCTGGTCCAGATTATGAACATGCGTTATGTAGTGACAGGTGAATCTACATTAGCAACAGAATGTTTAACAATACACTACTGTTCAAAATGTTGGGGTCACCAAGACAATTTTGTGTTTTCCATGAAATCTCATACTTTTATTAACCAAATGAGTTGCCAAATGAATTTAAAATCTAGTCCAGACATTGACAAGGTTCGAAAAAAAGATTTTTATTTCAAATAATAATTTTCTCCTTCAAACTTTGCTTTTGTCAAAGAATGCTCCCTTTGCAGCAATTACAGCATTGCAGACCTTTGGCATTCTAGCAGTTAATTTGCTGAGGTAATCTGGAGAAATTTCACCCCATGCTTCCAGAAGCCCCTCCCACAAGTTGATTTGGCTTGATGGGCACTTTTTGTGTACCATACGGTCAAGCTGTTCCCACAACAGCTCAATGGGGTTGAGATCTAATAACTGTGCTGGCCACTCCATTACAGATAGAATACCAGCTGCCTGCTTCTTCCCTAAATAGTGCTTTAGGCCATTGTCCTGTTGTAGGATGAAATTGGCTCCAATCCCTGTCCACAGGGTATGGCATTGCAAAATGGACTGATAGCCTTCCTTATTCAAAATCCCTTTTACCTTGTACAAATCTCCCACTTTACCAGCACCAAAGCAACCCCAGACTATCACATTACCTCCACCATGCTTGACAGATGGCGTCAGGCACTCTTCCAGCATCTTTTCAGTTGTTCTGCATCTCACAGTGTTCTTCTGTATGATCCAAACACCTCAAACTTGGATTAGTCTGTCCATAACACTTTTTCCAAGCTTCCCCTGTCCAATGTGTGTTCTTTTGCCCATATTAATCTTTTCCTTTTATTATCCAGTCTCAGATATGGCTTTTTCTTTGTCACTATGCCCTGAAGGCCAGCATCCCGGAGTCGCCTCTTCACTACAGATGTTGACACTGGCGCTTTGCGTGTACTATTTAATGAAGCTGCCAGTTGAGGACCTGTGAGGCGTCGATTTCTCAAACTACAGACTCTAATGTACTTGTCTTATTGCTCAGTTGTGCAGTGGAGCCTCCCACTTCTCTTTCTACTCTGGTTAGAGCCTGTTTGTGCTCTCCTCTGAAGGGAGTAGTACACACTGTTGTAGGAAATCTTCAGTTTCTTGGCAATTTCTCACATGGAATAGCCTTCATTTCTAAGAACAATAATAGACTGTCGAGTTTCACATTAAAGTTCTTTTTTTCTGGCCATTTTGAGAGTTTAATGGAACCAAGAAATGTAATGGTCCAGATTCTCCTATTAGGTGGTTTTTATAGGGTCCACAGTTTCTAGCGCAAATATAGATTTTTCTTTTATAAAGTGTTTTATACAGGACAAATAGGGTGGTTTTGTCCTTTTATTTGCTGCAAGGACGTGAGATTGTGTGCTGCGCCCTTATCTATTTATTTGTATTTTACAGATTCTCAACTAGCTCAAAGGAAGGTCAGGTTTATAGCTTCTCTAATCAGCCAAACTGTTTTCAGCTGTGCTAACATGCTTGCACAAGGGTTTTTAAGGGTATTCTAACCATCCATTACCTTTCTAACATACTGTAGTTAGCAAAAACACAAATTACCATAAGAACACAGGAGTGATGGTTGTTGGAAATGGGCCTCTATACACCTATGAAGATATTGCATTACAAACCAGATATTTGCAGCTAGAATAGTCATTTACCACATTAACAGTGTATAGAGTGTATTTCTGAATCATTTAATGTTAGCTTCATTCAAAAAAACTGTGCTTTTCTTTCAAAAATAAGGAAATTTCTAAGTGACCCTAAACTTTTGCACGGTAGTGTATGTACATACAGTACACTACAGTACTACATTGCTACAGTACACAATTACCATTGAAGAGTAACAGTCCTTTTAATTTTTCTTTCAGAAATCAATAGTACAAATGAAAATAAGAAATTTTGTAACATATCTTATCCAAAAATGTTGTTTCTTTCTCTTCCTGGACTGATCTTTCATTCTCAAAATGTTGAATTCATGGTTAAAATCTGTCTTCAGTGAAGACATATTGTTTCATTACTGACATTGTGGAAATCAGTTGGAGTCCACAAGCTACTGTAGAGGATTGTAACTATTATTTACGGGGGAACGTGCACCAGACTATCAGTCCTACATCTAGCTCCTCCATCCTCCTGCCCCACTTCCCTTTACATACATCTCTCAGCCATCTCTGCAGTGATACTCTACTGAACCAGCTGTTAGTACCAGGCTGTGCTTACAACTGGCGCTCACTATGCACTGATCGGTGACTGAAGCTGTGTCAGCATACTAGAATGACTGAAAGCTGGAGGCGGTAAAAATTGTATTTTCTCTCACTTGCTCGGCTTTTGCTACGATAGACGCTCAATTTTAAAACGGTATCAGCCTGCGTATTATCCACATATCTGCAGGTAAACAGCGTTTGGGAACATGACAGGCTCCCTTTATGGATTATACAGATGTGTTCTGTCTGTGTAACTATTGACAGCACACAGACTAATGTACAGTGCCTTGCAAAAGTATTCTCCCCCCTGGAACTTTTCAACCTTTTCCCACATATCATGCTTCAAAAATAAAGATACCAAATGTAAATTTTTGGTGAAGAATCAACAACAAGTGGAACACAATTGTGAAGTTTTTTTAAAATTTTTATGGAAATTCAAAAGCTGAAAAGTGGGGCGTGCAATATTATTCGGCCCCTTTAACATAATACTTTGTTGCGCCACCTTTTGCTGCGATTACAGCTGCAATTCGCTTGGGGCATGTCTCTATCAGTTTTGTACATCAAGGGACTGAAATTCTTGCCAATTCTTCCTTGGCAAACAGCTCGAGCTCAGTGAGGTTTGATGGAGATCGTTTGTGAACAGCAGTTTTCAGCTCTTTCCACAGATTCTCAATTGGATTGAGGTCTGGACTTTGACTTGGCCATTCTAACACCTGGATACGTTTATTTGTGAACCAAATCTCCGTCCCAGTCTCAGGTCTTTTGCAGACTCCAACAGATTTTCTTCAAGAATGGTCCTGTATTTGGCTTCATCCATCTTCCCATCAATTTTAACCATCTTCCCTGTCCTTGCTGAAGAAAAGCAGGCCCAAACCATTATGCTACCACCACCATGTTTGACAGTGGGGATTGTGTGTTCAGGGTGATGAGCTGTGTTGCCTTTACGCCAAACATATCGTTTGGCATTGTTGCCAAATAGTTCGATTTTGGTTTCATCTGACCAGAGCACCTTCTTCCACATGTTTGATGTGTCTCCCAGGTGGCTGGTTGCAAACTTTAAATTACACTTTTTATGGATATCTTTGAGAAATGGCTTTCTTCTTGCCACTCTTCCATAAAGGCCAGATTTGTACAGTGTACGACTGATTGTTGTCACATGGACAGATTGTCCCACCTCACCTGTTCATCCAGAGTGATCATGGACCTCTTGGCTGCATCTCTGATAAGTCTTCTCCTTGCTTGAGATGAAAGTTTAGAGGGACGGCCGGGTCTTGGAAGATTTTCAGTGGTATGCTACGCCTTCCATTTCAACATGATCACTTGCATAGTGCTCCTTGGGATGTTTAAAGATTTGGAAATCATTTTGAATCCAAATCCGGCTTTAAACTTCTCCACAACAGTATCACGGACCTGCGTGCTGTGTTCCTTGGTCTTCATGATGCTCTCTGTGCTTCAAACAGAACCCTGAGACTATCACAGAGCAGGTGCATTTATACGGAGACTTGACTACACACAGGTTTATCATCATTAGGCAGTTAGGACAAAATTGGATCATTCAGAGATCCACAATGAACTTCTGGAGTGTTTTTGCTGCACTGAAATTAAAGGGGTCGAATAATATTTCACGCCCCACTTTTCAGTTTTTGAATTTCTACAAAAATGTAAAATAACCAATAAATTTCGCTCAACTTCACAATTGTGTTCCACTTGCTGTTGATCCTTCATGCATGATATGTGGGAAAAGGTTGAAAGTTCCAGGGGGCCGAATACTTTTGCAAGGCACTGTAATTTAATTTACATTTTTTGCATTTCAAGTTTTTACTTTTCTTTTTCAAATCGCAGTGACTTTTTAATTTTTTCATTGCCATCACTATTTGAGGCTTTGTTTTTTTGTAAGGCGAATTCTGCTTTTGAATAACACTATGTCATGTGATGCATTGGAAAGCAGGAAAAAATTATAAGTGCAGAAATACGGAGAAAAAAGTGCCATTACATTTTTTTTTTAATCCATAATGTGCATTTAACCCCTTCCCGACCTTTGACGCCACGTAGGCGTCATGAAAGTCGGTGCCATTCCGACCCATGACGCCTATGCGGCGTCATGGAAAGATCGCGTCCCTGCAGATCGGGTGAAAGGGTTAACTCCCATTTCACCCGATCTGCAGGGACAGGGGGAGTGGTAGTTTAGCCCAGGGGGGGTGGCTTCACCCCCTCGTGGCTACGATCGCTCTGATTGGCTGTTGAAAGTGAAACTGCCAATCAGAGCGATTTGTAATATTTCACCCATTATAACGGGTGAAATATTACAATCCAGCCATGGCCGATGCTGAAATATCATCGGCCATGGCTGGAAATACTAGTGTGCCCCCACCCCACCCCTCCAATCGCCCCCCCAGCCCTCCGATCTGGCCGGTACACTGCTCCGGCTCCCCTCCGTCCAGTGCTCCGCTCCCCCCCGTGCTCTTGTCCGCTCCCCCCGTGCTCCAATCACCCCGCCGTGCTCCAATCACCCCCCCTGCACTCCGATCCACCCCCCCCGGTGCTCCGTTCCACCCCCCCGTGCTCCATTCCAGCCCCCCGTGCTCCGTTCCACGCCCCCCGTGCTCCGTTCCACCCCTCCCGCACTCCGATTCCCCCCCCCGAGCTCCGAATTCCCCCCCCGTCGTCCCCCCCCACCCCATCATACTTACCGATCCAGCCGGGGTCCCGTCCGTCTTCTCCCTGGGCGCCGCCATCTTCCAAAATGGCGGGCGCATGCGCAGTGCGCCCGCCGAATCTGCCGGCCGGCAGATTCGTTCCAAAGTGCATTTTGATCACTGAGATATAATCTATCTCAGTGATCAAAATAAAAAAAATAATAAATGACCCCCCCCTTTGTCACCCCCATAGGTAGGGACAATAAAAAAATAAAGAAATTTTTTTTTTCCACTAATGTTAGAATAGGGTTAGGGTTAGGGTTAGGGGTAGGGTTAGGGGTAGGGTTAGGGGTAGGGTTAGGGGTAGGGTTAGGGCTAGGGTTAGGGCTAGGGGTAGGGTTAGGGTTAGGGCTAGGGGTAGGGGTAGGGGTAGGGTTAGGGGTAGGGTTAGGGTTAGGGCTAGGGTTAGGGTTTCGGTATGTGCACACGTATTCTGGTCCTCTGCGGATTTTTCTGCTGCGGATTTGATAAATCCGCAGTGCTAAACCGCTGCGGATTTATGGCGGATTTACCGCGGTTTTTCTGCGCATTTCACTGCGGTTTTACAACTGCGATTTTCTATTTGAGCAGTTGTAAAACCGCTGCGGAATCCGCACAAAGAAGGCACCATGGGCACAGCGATTTTTGTTTCCCGTAGGTTTACATTGAACTGTAAACTCATGGGAAACTGCTGCGGATCCGCAGCGTTTTCCGCAGCGTGTGCACATACCTTTAGAATTAGGCTATGTGCACACGGTGCGGATTTGGCTGCGGATTCGCAGCAGTGTTCCATCAGGTTTACAGTACCATGTAAACATATGGAAACCAAATCCGCTGTGCCCATGGTGCAGAAAATACCACGCGGAAACGCTGCGTTGTATTTTCCGCAGCATGTCAATTCTTTGTGCGGATTCCGCAGCGTTTTACACCTGTTCCTCAATAGGAATCCGCAGGTGAAATCCGCACAAAAAACACTGGAAATCCGCGGAAAATCCGCAGGTAAAACGCAGTGCCTTTTACCCGCGGATTTTTCAAAAATGGTGCGAAAATATCTCACACGAATCCGCAACGTGGGCACATAGCCTTAGGGTTAGGGTTGGAATTAGGGTTGTGGTTATGGTTAGGGGTGTGTTGGGGTTAGGGTTGTGGTTAGGGGTGTGTTGCGGTTAGGGTTGTGTTTAGGGTTATGGCTACAGTTGGGATTAGGGTTAGGGGTGTGTTGGGGTTAGTGTTGGAGGTAGAATTGAGGGGTTACCACTGTTTAGGCACATCAGGGGTCTCCAAACGCAACATGGCGCCACCATTGATTCCAGCCAATCTCGTATTCAAAAAGTCAAATGGTGCTCCCTCACTTCCGAGCCCTGACGTGTGCCCAAACAGTGGTTTACCCCCACATATGGGGTACCAGCATACTCAGGACAAACTGCGCAACAATTACTGGGGTCCAATTTCTCCTGTTACCCTTGTGAATCAAAAAAAATGCTTGCTAAAACATAATTTTTGAGGAAAGAAAAATGATTTTTTATTTTCACGGCTCTGCGTTGTAAACGTCTGTGAAGCACTTGGGGGTTCAAAGTGCTCACCACATATCTAGATAAGTTCCTTGGGGGGTCTAATTTCTAAAATGGGGTCACTTGTGGGGGTTTCTACTGTTTAGGCACACCAGGGGCTCTGCAAACGCAACGTTACACCCGCAGACCATTCCATCAAAGTCTGCATTTCAAAAGTCACTACTTCCCTTCTGAGCCCCGACGTGTGCCCAAACAGTGGTTTACCCCCACTCATGGGGTATCAGCGTACTCAGGAGAAACTGGACAACAACTTTTGGGGTCCAATTTCTCCTGTAACCCTTGGGAAAATAAAAAATTCTGGGCTAAATAATTATTTTTGAGGAAAGAAAACGTATTTATTATTTTCACGGCTCTGCATTATAAACTTCTATGAAGCACTTGGGGGTTCAAAGTGCTCACCACACATCTAGATAAGTTCCTTTCGGGGTCTAGTTTCCAAAATGGGGTCACTTGTGGGGGGTTTCTACTGTTTAGGCACATCAGGGGCTCTGCAAACGCAACGTGACGCCCGCAGAGCATTCCATCAAAGTCTGCATTTCAAAACGTCACTACTTCAATTCCAAACCCCGGCATGTGCCCAAACAGTAGTTTACCCCCACATATGGGGTATCACCATACTCAGGAGAAACTGGACAACAAATATTGGGGTCAAATTTCTCCTGTTACCCTTGGGAAAATTAAAAAATTCTGGGCTAAATAATTATTTTTGAGGAAAGAAAACGTATTTATTATTTTCACGGCTCTGCATTATAAACTTCTATGAAGCGCTTGGGGGTTCAAAGTGCTCACAACACATCTAGATAAGTTCCTTTCGGGGTCTAGTTTCCAAAATGCGGTCACTTGTGGGGGGTTTCTACTGGTAAGCCACATCAGGGGCTCTGCAAACGCAACGTGACGCCCACAGAGCATTCCATCAAAGTCTGCATTTCAAAACGTCACTACTTCACTTCCGAGCCCCGGCATGTGCCCAAACAGTGATTTACCCCCACATATGGGGTATCAGCGTACTCAGGAGAAACTGGACAACAACTTTTGGGGTCAAATTTCTCCTGTTACCCTTGGGAAAATAAAAAATTGCAGGCTAAAAGATCATTTTTGAGAAAATAATTTTTGTTTTTTTTTCATGGCTCTACGTTATAAACTTCTGTGAAGCACTTGGGGGTTCAAAGTCCTCACCACACATCTAGATTAGTTCCTTTGGGGGTCTAGTTTCCAAAATGGTGTCATTTCTGGGGGATCTCCAATGTTTAGGCACACAGGGGCTCTCCAAACGTGACATGGTGTCCGCTAATGATTGGAGCTAATTTTCCATTTAAAAAGCCAAATGGCGTGCCATCCCTTCCGAGCCCTGCCGTGCGCCCAAACAGTGGTTTACCCCCACATATTGGGTATCTGCATACTCAGGACAAACAGGACAACAATATTTGGGGTCCAATTTCTCCTATTATCCTTGGCAAAATAGGAAATTCCAGGCTAAAAATCATTTTTGAGGAAAGAAAAATTATTTTTTATTTTCATGGCTCTGCGTTATAAACTTCTGTGAAGCACCTGGGGGTTTAAAGTGCTCAATATGCATCTAGATAAGTTCCTTGGGGGGTCTAGTTTCCAAAATGGGGTCACTTGTGGGGGAGCTCCAATGTTTAGGCACACAGGGGCTCTCCAAACGCGACATGGTGTCCGCTAACAATTGGAGCTAATTTTCCATTCAAAAAGTCAAATGGCGCGCCTTCCCTTCCGAGCCCTGCCGAGTGCCCAAACAGTGGTTTACCCCCACATATGAGGTATCGACGTACTCGGGAGAAATTGCCCAACAAATTTTATGATCCATTTTACCCTACTGCCCATGTGAAAATGAAAAAATTGAGGCGAAAAGAATTTTTTTGTGAAAAAAAGTACTTTTTCATTTTTACAGATCAATTTGTGAAGCACCTGAGGGTTTAAAGTGCTCACTAGGCATCTAAATAAGTTCCTTGGGGGGTCTAGTTTCCAAAATGGGGTCACTTGTGGGGGAGCGCCAATGTTTAGGCACACAGGAGCTCTCCAAACGCGACATGGTGTCCGCTAACGATGGAAATAATTTTTCATTCAAAAAGTCAAATGGCGCTCCTTCCCTTCCGAGCCTTACCATGTGCCCAAACAGTGGTTTACCCCCACATGTGAGGTATTGGTGTACTCAGGAGAAATTGCCCAACACATTTTAGGATCCATTTTATCCTGTTGCCCATGTGAAAATGAAAAAATTGAGGCTAAAAGAATTTTTTTGTGAAAAAAAAGTACTTTTTCATTTTTACGGATTAATTTGTGAAGCACCTGGGGGTTCAAAGTGCTCACTATGCATCTAGATAAGTTCCTTGGGGCGTCTAGTTTCCAAAATGGGGTCACTTGTGGGGGAGCTCCAATTTTTAGGCACACGGGGGCTCTCCAAACGTGACATGGTGTCCGCTAAAGAGTGGAGCCAATTTTTGATTCAAAAAGTCAAATGGCGCTCCTTCCCTTCCAAGCCCTGCCGTGCGCCCAAACAGTGGTTTACCCCCACATATGAGGTATCAGCGTACTCAGGACAAATTGGACAACAACTTTCGTGGTTCAGTTTCTTCTTTTACCATTGGGAAAATAAAAAAATTGTTGCTAAAAGATAATTTTTGTGACTAAAAAGTTAAATGTTCATTTTTTCCTTCCATGTTGCTTCTGCTGCTGTGAAGCACCTGAAGGGTTAATAAACTTCTTGAATGTGGTTTTGAGTACCTTGAGGGGTGCAGTTTTTAGAATGGTGTCACTTTTGGGTATTTTCAGCCATATAGACCCCTCAAACTGACTTCAAATGTGAGGTGGTCCCTAAAAAAAATGGTTTTGTAAATTTCGTTATAAAAATGACAAATCGCTGGTCAAATTTTAACCCTTATAACTTCCTAACAAAAAAAAATTTTGTTTCCAAAATTGTGCTGATGTAAAGTAAACATGTGGGAAATGTTATTTATTAACTATTTTGTGTCACATATCTCTCTGGTTTAACAGAATAAAAATTCAAAATGTGAAAATTGCGAAATTTTCAAAATTTTCGCCAAATTTCCGTTTTTATCACAAATAAACGCAGAATTTATTGACCTAAATTTACCACTAACATGAAGCCCAATATGTCACGAAAAAACAATCTCAGAACCGCTAGGATCCGTTGAAGCGTTCCTGAGTTATTACCTCATAAAGGGACACTGGTCAGAATTGCAAAAAACGGCAAGGTCTTTAAGGTCAAAATAGGCTGGGTCATGAAGGGGTTAATAATTGTTTTTGATGGTATCCATAAATTCATAAAAGGAAAAAAAATCACTTTGAAAATGGCGCCGGCGGCGCCTGCACAGTAGCAGCTATCAGTGATCCGATAGCTGCTACTGCGCAGGTGCCAGCAATGCCATCTAGATAGAGAAAAAAAAATTGCCTCTTCCATGATGGTGCCGCCGGCACCTGCGCAGTAGCATCTACTGGCCGATGCCATCTTAGTGGAGACCAATTTTTTTCTCTAGCAAGATGGCACAGCCGACACCTGTGTAGTAGTAGCTATCAGCGGCACCAACCTGACAGTGTCTGTAAGTTACTCAGCACAATCTTGCTGACAAGTTCCCTTTAAACTTTTTTTTGCTATTTACTGTATCTGTTAGTCCCCTTAGGAACTTAAACTGGTAATCATCTGATCGCTAGTGTTATGTGCAGTAATACCACAGTACTGATATATAGAGCAAAGATACTGGTCTCCTATGAATACTATCCAGAAACTGACAGGCAAGGTATTTTCAGCAGACCATCAGCTGTCATGGCAACCCATCAGCAACCTCAGATTATGTTACAGGTGCACCAATGGGAACATAGAATGATGCACCTTCCGGAATACGCTCTTTGAATGCCACTGTCAGAGATTGACAGCAGCATTTATCAGTTTAACAGCCAGGGCTGGAACTCTGCTCCATGCACGGCTGTTAGAGGCAGATGATGGAAGAATACTACAGCCATCTCCTACAGGGAAAGATGCAGGCTCAGAAAGTCTACTTAATTTGTCAGTTAGACTACGTTCACATTTGCGTTTTGTGACGCATGCGTCCACTTTTGCATGGTTTTTGGCGCAGGAAAAACTGCATCATGCAGCGTTCTCTGCGCCCTGATGCATGCGCCACAGTGACGCATGCGTCACAAAACGCAAGTGCAACACATGTCCATGCGCCCCCCATGTTAAATATAGGGGCGCATGATGCATGCGTCGCCGCGGCTGCGCCTGACGCAACGCTAATGTGAACGTAGCCTTAGAGGTTAACCTAGGAAACTGTATTTAATTGTATAAATTTTAAACTGTTGACGTATTATTATTATTATTTCTTTATTTATAAAGCACCATTAATTCTATATTGCTGTACATGAGAAAGGTTTATGTACAGAGTTATAGATATTGTTTACAGCAAACAAATTTACAATGACAGACTGGTACAGAGGGGAGAGGTCCCTGTCCTTGTGGACTTACATTCTATGGGGTTAAATATGGATGTCAAATATGGACACATGAATGGCACATAAATGACATATGAGTTGCAATACAGATTGAGGTTTTTCGTATAAATGTGGGACGATTTTTATAATATAGGCAGTGACTGGTATCACTCCCCACACACGAAAAGCACCTTGTTGATATTTGTGATATAAGTTTATATGTGTGTTTTTTAAAGGGAACCTGTCACCCCGTTTTTTCAAGAAGAGCTAAAAATAGCGTTAAATAGGGGCAGAGCTGGGCTTTACATTAGTGTATTTTGGAGCCTTTATTCCCCACCTATGCTGCCGAAATACCTTTGCAAAGTCGCCGTTTTGGGCTGTCACTCACGCGATCTGCGCTATTCAGCGTTTATCGGTGAGTTCGCATCTCGGCTGCAGGAAAATGGCCGCCACGATCTCCATCTGCGCATGCGCGGCATCCCGCGGCCATTTTCCTGAAGCCCCGGGAAGCCGAGAAGAACCATCTGCGCACGCGCGGCCTCACAAAGATGGCCGCGCCTTACCGATAAACGGCTGAATAGCGCAGATCGCGCTATTTTCCTTGAAGCTGCGCAGTGGATTCACCACTTGGACATGCGCACACCACTACGCCACCAACGGAGATCTGGGGGAGAAACAGCGCTGTCACCACGCCCATATGACCTGACCAGCGTGAGTGACAGCCCAAAACGGTGACTTTACAAAGGTATTTCGGCAGCATAGGTGGGGAATAAAGGCTCCAAAATACACTAATGTAAAGCCCAGCTCTGCCCCTATTTAACGCTATTTTTAGCTCTTCTTGAAAAAACGGGGTGACAGGTTCCCTTTAACAAATGTTTAATAAAATATTGTAACTTTTAAATGAACACATTGACATCAGTGGTTATTGATGTATGCCCCCTGGTCATGTGATTGTGTTGGGTCATACTGTTGGATTCTATATACTGTATTTGTAAGTAACCACAACCTTATTTGGTCTATATTGGTTGATAATCAAAGGTGATTCTATACGTGTTTCCAGCTGATTGTGACATATATCACCATTCAATACAGATATTTACAAACTCTGCATCAGTTTTTATCATTTATTTCTTTTTTATTTTTACATGCTGCATTTTCTCTGTTCTACGTGAAGCTACTATAAGCACATCTCAGTAGGGTAACCTCCAGACAAAATAGATAAACAATTACGTGCATTTATGAAACATATAAATAAAAGTCTTTTAGCTTGAGATAAGCTGCTGTGATAATTGATTTCCACATCTGATTCAATCAATATAAGAAGAGACATTAAGAGAGGACCCTTCATACAACTAGACAAAATATTAAATATCCAGCAGAGTAAAAAGCCCCAAGTAACAAAAAAGAAAAGCTGAATCTTGTATTACCCATTAAAATATATATGTACATGCTGTTTCTAGTTTAAAAAAATAAGTCTATGGAAGTCTTCAAAATCAATTTGCAAGGTTTGTTCTCAGACACAGCTCTTAAAAGCAAGAAAATGAATGTTGTACTGAAATGGAAATATGCCTGAAATCTCTTGGAAATTAGTATCAGTGGCGTGTGTAG
Source organism: Ranitomeya imitator (assembly GCF_032444005.1). Taxonomy (NCBI): domain Eukaryota; kingdom Metazoa; phylum Chordata; class Amphibia; order Anura; family Dendrobatidae; genus Ranitomeya; species Ranitomeya imitator. The sequence goes on along the minus strand of NC_091284.1, from coordinate 560,324,504 downwards.
TTTGCTATTGTCTATTAATCTACTATTTTTTCTTGTTGGATATGCAAAGAAAATGCTGCCATCTCTGAAGTCCAGTTTTAGCCTCCTTAAACGGGTTGTCTAGGCCATGCATAAAACTGGGTAAGCACACTAACATGCTGAATCCAACAGTGTGTAATAAACTCACTGTTAATATTCTGGTCTGGTTCACATTCAGGGGATCATCACCAGACAATTATGGGAAGTGGAAGGGAATGAGATTGGGTTGCGATTTCAACTATGGAAGTCACAAATAGAGCATCCATGTGCCAACCGCCCGGAGTGTGAGACAAAGTGGAATCCTAACAATGAGAATATTACTGATAGGACTCCTGACAGCTAACTCTACACTGAGGCACATGAATAAAGTTAATTTTTTACTGGGTACCGCACTTTCAGTAACAGATTAACCCTATTCCTAAGGCTATTAGCACTAGCTGATGTGACAGCTTCCCTTTAAACACCTGTCCATAAGCAAACAAATAGCTTCTTAGTCAGGTGACCACACTCTTGAGCTGGAAAGGGAAGAGAATCCTGGCAGTATGCATATTGCACATATTGCACATTATCAGCATTAACCAAATAGAGTGACTCCAAGAATTTATGTTGACCCCTAAAAACATCTTTAAGGCCAATAGAGTGTAACATGTAGTGTAGAAGTTTCTGATCTATGGTGTAAAATGCTACACAAAGATCCACAAGAATCATAAGACAATGGTTACAATTAAATGACCACCAACCACCAAACTGGTTGCTAATTGCTGGTTGTTTGATGCCACACATTGTTAAATATAAATGGACTTTTTAAGCCTCCCAAACACTCCAGATAGCTGTTAACTCAACGATGGCTTGGCCAATCATTCGTCTGGCAGTTTTCTTGCCTTTTTCTCTCATATACAGGAACACTCAATCTGCCCGTCTGTATTATATACAGTATGAAAGCTCAGCTGTAGTGTATAACACAGGCCATCTAGTGTATAACACAGGCCACAAAGTATATAGAACAGCCACGTAGTATATTACACAGCCCACGCAGTATATTGCACAGCCCACGCAGTATATTGCACAGCCCACGTAGTACATTGCACAGCCCACGTAGTACATTGCACAGCCCACGTAGTACATTGCACAGCCCATGTAGTACATTGCACAGCCCACGTAGTATATTGCACAGCCCACGCAGTACACTGCACAGCCCACATAGTATATTGCACAGACCACATAGTATATTGCACAGCCCACGCAGTACATTGCACAGTCCACGCAGTACATTGCACAGCCCACACAGTACATTGCACAGCCCGCGTAGTACATTGCACAGCCAACGTAGTACACTGCACAGCCCACATAGTATATAGCAAAGCCCACGTAGTATATTGCACAGCCCACGTAGTACATAGCACAGCCCACACAGCATATTGCACAGCACACGCAGTATATTGCACAGCCCACGCAATATATTGCACAGCCCACGTAGTATAATGCACAGACCACGCAGTATATTGCACAGCCCACATAGTATATTGCACAACCCACATAGTATATAGCAATGTGGGCATCATATCCTTGTTAAAAAAAAGAATTAAAATAAAAAATAGTTATATACTCACCTTACGTCAGCCCCCGGATCTAAGTGAAGCGTTTACCAATGCTCCTCGCACGCTCCGGTCTCAAGAGTCTCAAGAGTCTCGCGAGACTGCTACATCATCATCTCGCGAGACCCAAGACCGCAATGCATGGACCAGCCACCGGAGCATCATGAGGAGCGGGAAAGGCCTGGGCTGGATCCGGAAGGTGAGTATATAATGATTTTTTATTATTTTAAACATTAAATCCCGCGCCAATGCCGCTGATTGGTCGCGCCGGCTGGGCGCGAGCAATCAGCGAAGCGGGATTTAAATCCTGCAGCAATGTCGCTGATTGGCCACGCCAGCTGGGCGCGAGCAATCAGGGAAGCGGGTTTTAAATCCTGTGCCAATGTCTGGGGGAGTAGTATAGAGGGGGCACTGACTGCAGGGGAGTAGGGAGTGGCCGGACTGTGCCCGTCGCTCCCAAGAGTGCATTGCGGTCTTGCGAGATGTTGACTTGCGGTCTCACGAGGCCGCTACGTCATCATCTCACGAGACCGCAATGCATGGACCGGTCACCGGAGCGTCGCGAGGAGCAGGAAAGGCCTGGGCTGGTTCCAGAAGGTGAGTACATAATGATTTTTTATTTTTTTTTATTTTTAACATTATATCTTTTTACTATTGATGCTGCATAGGTAGCATCAATAGTAAAAAGTTGGTCACACAGGGTTAATAGCAGCGTTAACGAAGTGTGTTACACTGCGGCATAACGCGGTCCGTTACCGATGGCATTAATCCTGTGTGAGCGCTGATTGGAGGGGAGAATGGAGCGGGCACTGAATGCGGGGAGTAATGAGCGGCCATTTTTCCACAGGACTGTGCCCGTCGCTGATTGGTCATGGCTGTTTTGCCCCAACTAATTAGCGACTTGGGATTTCCATTACAGACAGACAGAAAGACAGACAGACTGAAAGAGGGAAGTGACCCTTAGACAATTATATAGTAGATTATAATGTCATCTAAAACCTTTAGCGCTTTCAGATTATCAACTAGTTTCTACTAGCTCAGTGGATAGCACTGCAGCCTTGCAGCGCTGGGGTCCTGGGTTCGAATCCCACCCAGGACAACATCAGCAAAGAGTTTGTATGTTCTCTCCGTGTTTGCGTGGGTGTTCTCCGGTTTCCTCCCACATTCCAAAGACATACTGATAGGGAATCTAGATTGTGAGCCCCATCGGGGACAGTGATGATAATGTGTGCAAAACTGTAAAGCGCTGCGGAATATGTTAGCGCTATATAAAAAATAAAGATTATTATTATTATTATAATAAAGGAAACTTTGTATGCTGAATATTTAAGGCAACCCTCCCAATAAGTGTTCAATATGAATGACCTGAAATGGTCCTTGATCTTAGACAGTGGGTTTTTGACTTTTTGTTTAACTTCCCCACCATAAATTGTTATCACAGCATGCTGCCCTAACAACAGCCTTTGATTGCTGTGTTTCAGAAACCTAAGGAAATAACAAACATAAACCATTCTTTGTGAGATTACTCACATAAGCACATTATATAGACAACTGTCTGACACTTCCTAAGGTCTGATTATAAACTGCACATCTTTATATATTGCTGATGTTTTTTAAATAAACAGCCTATTTATTAAGGCATTCGGATGGTGAGATAAGATAGCAGGTGATGCAGCTCATTGGTTAACAGTAGGACTTCTGAGGAGCAGACTGCGACATGACACAAGAGATATCTTTATCAATGTCATGCCTCTGTAGAACGCTTCTATGTGCTTGGAATTGGTTTTCTTCTTCCTTAACTCAAAGCAGTTTTTCCCAGTGAGTGCACATCTGATATCAGTAATTGCTTAGCCTCAAGGCCTTGAAGCTTCATACAGTGTAGCTAATGGAGATTGTTGAATGGCAAATGTGTCTGGGATTGTTTGCTAAAAAAAAACCCTCATGAAAAGTAAGCAAATGCAAAGCTAAACTGAGCTGTTTGTATTTTTGCATATAAAAGTTGAGGAACAGATGTAGCAAGTAGTGATGAGCGAACGTGCACGTGCTTAGGTAATATGTCCAAGTCCCAGCGGCTGCATGTTTTGTGGCTGTTAGACAGCTACACCACATGCACGAATTGCCTGTTTGTAAGGGATTCCCGGCAGGTGTTGTGGGTGTCTAACTGCCGCAAAACATGCAGCCGCTAGGACTTGGACATAATATCCGAGCACGCCCAAGATACTCGAATAACATCCGAGCATGCTCAGATAACAAGTTATCCAAACACTTTTACTCATTACTAGTAGCAAGTCTGAAAATAATTCCATGATTGCCTATTTTTTGCCATCCGCAAAGACAATGAATTGAGCAGGACTGCATACACACAACCATCACACTAGAGAAACACATGGTACAGGACCCACACGCTCAAGATCTATTGCGTTCCAGCAGTGAGCCCTTTAGCAATCATAAACCTATTACCTTTCCTGCATCTAGAGGTCGTCATTGTGATACAATCCCCTTTAACCCCTTTACCCCCAAGGGTGGTTTGCACGTTAATGACCAGGCCAATTTTTACAATTCTGACCACTGTCCCTTTATGAGGTTATAACTCCAAAACGCTTCAACGGATCCTGGTGATTCTGACATCGTTTTCTCGTGACATATTGTACTTCATGATAGTGGTAAAATTTCTTTGATAGTACCTGCGTTTATTTGTGAAAAAAACGGAAATTTGGCGAAAATTTTGAAAATTTCGCAATTTTCAAACTTTGAATTTTTATGCAATTAAATCACAGAGATATGTCACACAAAATACTTAATAAGTAACATTTCCCACATGTCTCCTTTACATCAGCATAATTTTGGAACCAATTTTTTTTTTTGTTAGGGAGTTATAAGGGTTAAAAGTTGACCAGCAATTTCTCATTTTTACAACACCATTTTTTTTTAGGGACCACGTCTCATTTTAAGTCATTTTGAGGGGTCTATATGATAGAAAATGCCCAAGTGTGACACCATTCTAAAAACTGCACCCCTCAAGGTGCTCAAAACCACATTCAAGAAGTTTATTAACCCTTCAGGTGTTTAATAGGAATTTTTGGAATGTTTAAATAAAAATGAACATTTAACTTTTTTACACAAAAAATTTACTTCAGCTCCAATTTGTTTTATTTTACCAAGGGTAACAGGAGAAATTGGACCCAAAAAGTTGTTGTCCAATTTGTCCTGAGTACGCTGATACCCCATATGTGGCAGTAAACCACTGTTTGGGCGCATGGGAGAGCTCGGAAGGGAAGGAGCGCTATTTGACTTTTCAATGCAAAATTGACAGGAATTGAGATGGGACGCCATGTTGCGTTTGGAGAGCCACTGATGTGCCTAAACATTGAAACCCCCCACAAGTGACACCATTTTGGAAAGTAGACCCCCTAAGGAACTTATCTGGATGTGTGGTGAGCACTTTGACCCACCAAGTGCTTCACAGAAGTTTATAATGCAGAACCGTAAAAATAAAAAATCATATTTTTTCACAAAAATTATATTTATGCCCCCAATTTTTTATTTTTCCAAGGGTAAGAGAAGAAATTGGACCTCAAAAGTTGTTGTCCAATTTGTCCTGAGTACGCTGATACCCCATATGTGGCAGTAAACCACTGTTTGGGCGCATGGGAGAGCTCGGAAGGGAAGGAGCGCAGTTTGACTTTTCAATGCAAAATTGACAGAAATTGAGATGGGACGCCATGTTGCGTTTGGAGAGCCACTGATGTGCCTAAACATTGAAACCCCCCACAAGTGACACCATTTTGGAAAGTAGACCCCCTAAGGAACTTATCTGGATGTGTGGTGAGCACTTTGACCCACCAAGGGCTTCACAGAAGTTTATAATGCAGAGCCATAAAAATAAAACAAAATTTTTTTCCCACAAAAATTATTTTTTAGCCCCCAGTTTTGTATTTTCCCTAGGGTAACAGGAGAAATTGGACCCCAAAAGTTGTTGTCCAATTTGTCCTGAGTACGCTGATACCCCATATGTGGGGGGGAACCACCGTTTGGGCGCATGGGAGGGTTCGGAAGGGAAGGAGCGCCATTTGGAATGCAGACTTAGATGGAATGGTCTGCAGGCGTCACATTGCGTTTGCAGAGCCCCTAATGTACCTAAACAATAGAAACCCCCCACAAGTGACACCATTTTGAAAAGTAGACCCCCTAAGGAACTCATCTTGATGTGTTGTGAGAGCTTTGAACCCCCAAGTATTTCACTACAGTTTATAACGCAGAGCCATGCAAATAAAAAATATTTTTTTTTCCACAAAAATTATATTTTAGCCCCCAGTTTTGTATTTTTCCAAGGTTAGCAGGAGAAATTGGACCCTAAATGTTGTTGTCCAATTTGTCCTGAGTACGCTGATACCCGATATGTGGGGGGGAACCACCGTTTGGGCGCATGGGAGGGCTCGGAAGGGAAGGAGCATCATTTGGAATGCAGACTTAGATGGATTGGTCTGCAGGCGTCACATTGCGTTTGCAGAGCCCCTAATGTACCTAAACAGTAGAAACCCCCCACAAGTGACCCCATATTGGAAACTAGACCCCTCAATGAACTTATCTAGATGTGTTGTGAGAACTTTGAACCCCCAAGTGTTTCACTACAGTTTAGAACGCAGAGCCGTGAAAATAAAAAATCTTTTTGTTTTCCCACAAAAATTATTTTTTAGCCCCCAGTTTTGTATTTTCCCAAGGGTAACAGGAGAAATTGGTCCACAAAAGTTGTTGTCCAATTTGTCCTGAGTACGCTGATACCCCATATGTTGGGGTAAACCCCTGTTTGGGCACACAGGAGAGCTCGGAAGGGAAGGAGCACTGTTTTACTTTTTCAACGCAGAATTGGCTGGAATTGAGATCGGACGCCATGTCGTGTTTGGAGAGCCCCTGATGTGCCGAAACAGTGGAAACCCCCCAATTATAACTGAAACCCTAATCTAAACACACCCCTAACCCTAATTCCAACGGTAACCCTAACCACACCTCTAACCCTGACACACCCCTAACCCTAATCCCAACCCTATTCCCAACTGTAAATGTAATCTAAACCCTAACCCTAACTTTAGCCCCAACCCTAACTGTAGCCCCAACCCTAACCCTAACCCTAGCCCTAACCCTAGCCCTAACCCTAGCCCTAACCCTAACCCTAGCCCTAACCCTAGCCCTAACCGTAGCCCTAACCCTAACCCTAACCCTAGCCCTAACCCTAGCCCTAACCCTAGCCCTAGCCCTAGCCCTAACCCTAGCCCTAACCCTAGCCCTAGCCCTAACCCTAGCCCTAACCCTAGCCCTAACCCTAGCCCTAGCCCTAACCCTAGCCCTAACCCTAGCCCTAATGGGAAAATGGAAATAAATACATTTTTTTTTATTTTTCCCTAACTAAGGGGGTGATGAAGGGGGGTTTGATTTACTTTTATAGCGAGTTTTTTAGCGGATTTTTATGATTGGCAGCCGTCACACACTGAAAGACCCTTTTTATTGCAAAAAATATTTTTTGCAATACCACATTTTGAGAGCTATAATTTTTCCATATTTTGGTCCACAGAGTCATGTGAGGTCTTGTTTTTTGCGGGACGAGTTGACGTTTTTATTGAAAACATTTTTGGGCACGTGACATTTTTTTATCGCTTTTTATTCCGATTTTTGTGAGGAAGAATGACCAAAAGCCAGCTATTCATGAATTTCTATTGGGGGAGGCGTTTATACCTTTCCGCGTTTGGTAAAATTGATAAATCAGTTTTATTCTTCGGGTCAGTACGATTACAGCGATACCTCATTTATATCATTTTTTTATGGTTTGGTGCTTTTATACGATAAAAACTATTTTACAGAAAAAATAATTATTTTTGCATCGCTTTATTCTCAGGACTATAACTTTTTTATTTTTTTGCTGATGATGCTGTATGGCGGCTCTTTTTTTGCGGGACAATATGACGCTTTCAGCGGTACCATGGTTATTTATATCTGTCCTTTTGATCGCGTGTTATTCCACTTTTTGTTCGGCGGTATGATAATAAAGCGTTGTTTTTTGCCTCGTTTTTTTTTTTTTTTCTTACGGTGTTTTCTGAAGGGGTTAACTAGTGGGACAGTTTTATAGGTCGGGTCGTTACGGACGCGGCGATACTAAATATGTGTACTTTTATTGGTTTTTTTTTTTATTTAGATGAAGAAATGTATTTATGGGAATAATATATATTTTTTTTTTCATTATTTTGGAATATTTTTTTTTATTTTTTTTACACATTTGGAAAAATTTTTTTTTACTTTTTTACTTTGTCCCAGGGGGGGACATCACAGATCAGTGATCTGACAGTTTGCACAGCACTCTGTCAGATCACTGATCTGACATGCAGCGCTGCAGCCTTCACAGTGCCTGCTCTAAGCAGGCTCTGTGAAGCCACCTCCCTCCCTGCAGGACCCGGATCCGCGGCCATCTTGGATCCGGGGCTCGAGCAGGGAGGGAGGTGAGGAGACCCTCGCAGCAACGCGATCACATCGCGTTGCTGCGGGGGGCTCAGGGAAGCCCGCAGGGAGCCCCCTCCCTGCGCGGTGCTTCCCTGCACCGCCGGCACATCGCGATCATCTTTGATCGCGGTGTGCCAGGGGTTAATGTGCCGGGGGCGGTCCGTGACCGCTCCTGGCACATAGTGCCGGATGTCAGCTGCGATAAGCAGCTGACACCCGGCCGCGATCGGCCGCGCTCCCCCCGTGAGCGCGGCCGATCGGCTATGACGTACTATCCCGTCCAGGGTCAGATAAGCCCAGGGCACCTCGACGGGATAGTACGTCTAAGGTCACAGAGGGGTTAAAGGGGTTATCCACTACCTGAGAACCCCAGCTTGATCAATTCAGGACCCGAATTATAATGAAAACAGTATTTTTTTCTCTTTCACTCTTGCTTCTGATTTGATTACGCTGGGGTCCTCCAGCACTGAACAACCCTTTTAAGGCTAGTTCTCCATTGTGACTTATTTCATGATGTATTTCTGATATTGCAGTGAAAAAATCACATGCAGGAAGTACAGTTAGGGCCAGAAATATTTGGACAGTGACACAAGTTTTGTTATTTTAGCTGTTTACAAAAACATGTTCAGAAATACAATTATATATATAATATGGGCTGAAAGTGCACACTCCCAGCTGCAATATGATAGTTTCCACATCCAAATCGGAGAAAGGGTATAGGAATCATAGCTCTGTAATGCATAGCGTCCTCTTTTTCAAGGGACCAAAAGTAATTGGACAATGGACTCTAAGTGCTGCAATTAACTCTGAAGGCGTCTCCCTCGTTAACCTGTAATCAATGAAGTAGTTAAAAGGTCAGGGGTGGATTCCAGGTATGTGGTTTTGCATTTGGAAGCTGTTGCTGTGAGCAGACAACATGCGGTCAAAGGAACTCTCAATTGAGGTGAAGCAGAACATCCTGAGGCTGAAAAAAAAGAAAAAATCCATCAGAGAGATAGCAGACATGCTTGGAGTAGCAAAATCAACAGTTGGGTACATTCTGAGAAAAAAGGAATTGACTGGTGAGCTTGGGAACTCAAAAAGGCCTGGGCGTCCACGGATGACAACAGTGGTGGATGATCGCCGCATACTTAATTTGGTGAAGAAGAACCCGTTCACAACATCAACTGAAGTCCAGAACACTCTCAGTGAAGTAGGTGTATCTGTCTCTAAGTCAACAGTAAAGAGAAGACTCCATGACAGTAAATACAAAGGGTTCACATCTAGATGCAAACCATTCATCAATACCAAAAATAGACAGGCCAGAGTTAAATTTGCAGAAAAACACCTCAAGAAGCCAGCTCAGTTCTGGAAAAGTATTCTATGGACAGATGAGACAAAGATCAACCTGTACCAGAATGATGGGAAGAAAAAAGTTTGGAGAAGAAAGGGAACGGCACATGATCCAAGGCACACCACATCCTCTGTAAAACATGGTGGAGGCAACGTGATGGCATGGGCATGCATGGCTTTCAATGGCACTGGGTCACTTGTGTTTATTGATGACATAAGAGCAGACAAGAGTAGCCGGATGAATTCTGAAGTGTACCGGGATATACTTTCAGCCCAGATTCAGCCAAATGCTGCAAAGTTGATTGGACGGCGCTTCATAGTACAGATGGACAATGACCCCAAGCATACATCCAAAGCTACCCAGGAGTTCATGAGTGCCAAAAAGTGGAACATTCTGCAAGGCCAAGTCAATCTCCAGATCTAAACCCAATTGAGCATGCATTTCACTTGCTCAAATCCAGACTTAAGACGGAAAGACCCACAAACAAGCAAGACCTGAAGGCTGCGGCTGTAAAGGCCTGGCAAAGCATTAAGGAGGAAACCCAGCGTTTGGTGATGTCCATGGGTTCCAGACTTAAGGCAGTGATTGCCTCCAAAGGATTTGCAACAAAATATTGAAAATAAAAATATTTTGTTTGGGTTATGTTTATTTGTCCAATTACTTTTGACCTCCTAAAATGTGGAGTGTTTGTAAAGAAATGTGTACAATTCCTACATTTTCTATCAGATATTTTTGTTCAACCCTTCAAATTAAACGTTACAATCTGCACTTGAATTCTGTTGTAGAGGTTTCATTTCAAATCCAATGTGGTGGCATGCAGAGCCCAACTCGCGAAAATTGTGTCACTGTCCAAATATTTCTGGCCCTAACTGTACATTACAGTAGAGTTGAGCGACTTTTACTTTTGTCGGATCGAGTCGGGTTTCGCGAAACCCGACTTTGTCAAAAGTCGGGTCGGGTGAAATCGGCCGATTATTGCGAAAAGTCGGGTGCCGACTGAAACACGAAACCCAATGCAAGTCAATGGGGAATCAAAGTTGGCAGTGAGTGGAGGACGGGAAAACACCTACAGTGCTCATTTTATTGCCAAAAACATCAATTCTTATTTCTTAAGCTTGTCAATCTTAATTTACTTTATAATAATAGTTAGGCATTGAAAACTGGGGGTCATTTCGCTAAAGTTGTGGGGGGGGTATGACTGGCTCAAGATTTTCGTGGGCCCAGGAAATGCAGAATACGTCACGGCGGTGGAGCAGGGAGAGGTAAGTATTTCAACTTTGCAAGTGCTGTGATCCTGAGCAAGCAGGGGGGGCCCACTCGTTGGCACTGGCACAGGTCCCCTCATAGTACGGTGGTGTGTTTGACGGCGGGTGGCGCCTCCCACTGGCAGAGACACTTTTGCGTATTATGAGCGGCCCTGTGCCATTGACGTCGCCAACGAGTATGCCCCCCCACCTGATGAAGGAACCTGCACTTTCATCTGCACCTTCCTCTTTGTCCCCGTGTAAGGTGGTATAGTATGCGGGAAGAGGAACCTGACTTTCAGCAGGGTCAGATTCAGGATGTGTAGAGTGCAAGAGGAATGTAGTGGTCTGGGTCAATGTACCAGCAGACTCATCTAGCAATTGCTGGGCAATGGGCAGGATGAGGAGGAAACACAGATAGGCCCAAATAATAAAGTAGGCTAAATGCAGTTCAAAATTGGTAACATGACTAAACAGGCGGCATTGCTTTGTTCATTGGAGGAAAACTGTAATGAGTGGCAGACACAGTTAGTAGGCCTAAATAATAAAGTGCGCTAAATGTCTGCCAAAAAATTGTTCATAAATAAACAGGTGGCAGAGCTAGGTACAGGGGTGGGCTCCTCTGCTGAGTAGCAGACAGTGGTAGTAGGCGCAAAGTATTAACTGGTCTAAATGGAGGCCAGGGCCCCTGTATATTTTAACTATCATCTATCATTTCAACAAATTTGTATTGGCAGTGCAATTGAAGGATTTAACAGCACAGACTACACAGTGGTGGCGCAGGGAGAGGTAAGTATTGCAAGTGGTAGAGCACTGTTCGAGCTATGAGGGAACACTCTCTCGTGGGGGGCGGTACTGACACTGGGCCCCTCATATTACGACAGTGTGTCTGATGTTGGTTGTGTACCACCACCGTCAGAGACACTTCATTGTGTTATGAGGGACCCTGTGCCAGTGCCGTTGCCCAAGAGTGGGCCCACCCACCTGTCCAGGCAAATGGCACTCACATGGGTGCTTGCGCCAGGTGGTGTCCACGGCCCTGTGGGGGGAGTCAGCCCATTTAGGGAGGTATAAACATGGCCTATGGTGGACATTCAGCAGCTGCAAATGGAGGAATTGGAGAAGTCAGTAAGAGCAGGCCAAAAGCAAGACATTTTTCAGGCAAGCTACGTGTCAGCAGGAGAAGGTGGGGCAAAATAATTTGAAATCCATGATTGGTTCATTTTAATGAAGGTTAGATCATCAACATTCTGGGTCGCCAGACGTGTCCTTTTTTTCGGTCAGTATTGAACCAGCAGCACTGAAGACTCTTTCTGATAGCACACTAGCAGCAGGGTAAGCGAGCTCCTGTAATGCATATTCTGCCAATTCAAGCCAAGTGTCTATTTTAGATGCCCAGTAATCAAAGGGAAATGACCTGTGAGAGAGAACATCAATAAGGGAGGAAAAGTATTTTGTAACCTTACTGGCCAAATGCGGTCTCCTGTCACTTTGAATCACTTTGAATCGATTCAGCAATACCTGTCGTGTCTGCGGTCATTGCAAAATAACTCCACAACCTAGTCATAAAACCCCCCTGTCCAACGCCACTACGGATTTGTGCACCTCTAACACCTCTAATACCTCTGCCATGTTGCCCCCTACGGCTCGTGTGAGAACCATCACCGCCGCTGTGTGCTGGGAATGCCTGAACCAAATGGTCTACAAGAGTTGCTTGTTTGGTAGCCAATATTTGCTCAAGGTTCTCATGTGGCATGATATTTTGTAATTTTCCCTTATATCGTGGATCCAGGAGGCAGGCCAACCAGTAATCATCATCGGTCATCATTTTGATAATGCAGGGGTCCCTTTTTAGGATACGCAAGGCATACTCAGCCATGTGGGCCAATGCTCCAGGTGTCAATTCACTGCTTGTGCTGGGTTGAGGAGCACTTTCTTGAAAATCTACATCACTTGTGTCCCGCAAAAACCCTGTACCTGACCTTGCAACGCCACCAGTTTCTATTGCCCCTGAGAAGCATCCTCCCATAAATATTCATCCCCATCCTCCTCCTCTTCCTCTTCATCCGTCACCTCATCCAGGAGAGTTCCCTGAGCAGACAATGGCTGACTGTCATCAAGGCTTCCCTCCTCCTCGGCTGCAGACGCCAGCTCCTTAATGTGCATCAAACTTTGCATCAGCAGACGCATTAGTGGGATGCTCATGCTTATGATGGCGTCGTCTGCAATTACCAGCCATGTGCATTCCTCAAAACACTGTAGGACTTGACAGAGGTCTTGTAGCTTCGACCACTGCACACCAGACAACTCCATGTCTGCCATCCAAGTGCCTGACTGTGTATGTGTATCCTTCCACAAATTAATTACAGCTGACTGATCATTCAGATCTTGGTTAAAAAATTGCCACACCACACTCTTCCTACTATGGAATACCTTTTCAGGCATTGCACGCTGTGCTACTTTCACCAGATGGCCACGCTGTCCTAAAACTGTTTTTGTTTTTGACAAATGTTTTTGGCCTGTCAGATGACAGCTGTTGCGATGTAAATGGCTGCTGCAGAACATCCTCCTCCACTTCTGAGCTACTGGCAGCGGCACCCTCTTCCCCCAATGGCTGCCAATCTGGGTCAACAACTGGGTCATCTATCACCTCCTCTTCAATGTCTTGTGCACCTTCCTCTGTGTCACCGTGTAAGGTGCTATAGTGTTCGGGACGGGGCACCATTGTCTCATCAGGGTCAGATTCTGGCTCAGTACACTGCGAGGGCAATGTAGTGATCTGAGTCAATGGAACAGCATAATAATCTAGCTGTGGCTGTGCATCAGTGCACTCCATGTTCGATTCATCTTGTAATGGGCAGTTAACAATTTCCCTTTCTAACCCAGGCACAGTATGTGTAAAGAGCTCCATGGAGTAACCTGTAGTGTCGCCTGACGCATCCTTCACTTTTGGTTTGGTTGAAGGACACAAGGAAAGGTCTTGTTCCTTACCGGGAGCATCCACTGACGACTCGCTGCTTTTATATATGGAACTTTCTGAAGAAGAGGCGAAAGAGCTAGAGGCTGCGTCAGCAAGGAAAGCCTAAACTTTTTCCTGCTGCTCCGGCTTTAAAAGCTGTTTTCCTACTCCAAGATAAGGGAGCCTTCGAGGCCTTGTGTAGCCAGACGATGACGCTGGCTCAACACCTCCAGCCTTAGGTGCTATTGTGCTTTTGCCACTACCACGAGATGCACCACCACCAGCACCATCAGTACCAGCTGGCAGCCACCGCCCCCGGGCTCTTCCACCAGACTTCCTCATTTTTTGGAAAATCTAACCAAAATAACAACCATTATATGGTACTGTAAAACAAGGTAGAAGGTGTATATAAACTTGTTGAGAATTTGAATCTCCCTTTTTTGGGGGGAGACTGAACCAAAACTCAGGCCCAGTGTATATAACAATGCAATCGAAGTGGCAGAAAGTGGCTGGCTGACATATGACAAACTAACAGGACTGAAGTATATCCACTTTGTGAGAATTTGAATCTCACTTTTTTGGGGGGAGACTGAACCAAAACTTAGGCCCAGTGTATAAAACAACACAATGTAAGTGGCAGAAAGCGGCTGGAAGATATATGAAAAAATACAAGGACTGTAGTACAATTTCAATCTCCCTACAATGATCTCAGGAAAAGTATGGCAGCAATAAAAAGGACTGCTGCACACAAAAGTGTGGGGAAATATACAAGATAACTGTGCAGAAAGGAGCAACAGGATTTTTGCTTTTAAAAAAGCAATTGGTTTGCACAGCAGCATGCAAACAGCAATGCAGCTATCAGGGAGCCTTATAAGGCAGCCTAATAAGCTACAGAGATGATGCACAAAAATATAGCCTCCACTGTCCCTGCAAAAAAATGGTGGTGTTGGACAGTGGAAATCGCTGCAGCACAAGCAGTTTGGGGGTTAATTTTCCCTCCCTAACCATAACCCTTCATCTGATGAAGCTGCAGCAACCTCTCCCTATGCTAAGATCGGCAGAAGTAAGATGGCGGTCGGCGTGCATGCCCCTTCATAGCCCCTGTGATGCCGCAGAAAGCAAGCCAATCACTGTCATGTCCTTCTCTAAGATGGTGGGGACTGAGACCTATGTCATCACGCTGCCCACACTCTGCGTCCTCCTTCATTGGCTGAAAAATAGCACTGAAAGCATCATAAGAAGCGAGACTTTTGCGCGCAGATCGGCGACCTCATGGCCAATCCCACACTAGGATCGGGTCGGGTTTCATGAAACCCAACTTTTCCAATAGTCGGTGATTTTTGAATTTGTCTGATCCATTTTGCTCAACCCTACATTACAGTTTAAGTAATATTGCTTTGCAGAAGATCAAGTGTGTTTTACATTCAATGTAAACAAGATCCTTTTTTCATAGGTGGAGAAAATAAAAACTGCATTGTGTAGTATAACATCACATAAGCAAATGGGATTAATTGATTTATTGAAGATGACATTTTTCTAGATTTACTGGTTTATCAGACTGATTTGACACATATTTATGAAAAACAAATCCAAAAAAATGAGCCACAGTATAAGTTGGTATACAATACGTGCAGGAGCATGTTCACACTGTGGTCATTTAGCAGACAAAACCAAAGATAGAAAGAAAAATGAGCATATACCTTGCTGTATGCAAGTAAAAAGTAATAGTACATATAAATAACACTGGGTACTTAAACACTATTTTTGTTCAAAAAAAGCCATCCCACCGTGACAAAGTGTACCCAAAATCAGGAATATCCTATCCCCTAATAATAAAACCTCACCTTGTGTCAGATAACGTCAATGTAGATGGAGGCAGAGCAGGACATATTCAAGAAAGTAAGGAAAGCAAAGTTTTTTCGTGACCCCACTAATAAAAAATGTAATGTAAACTAGTTTCAAGATGTAGCTGTAATTTTAGCTGCATGTAAAAGTGGTGCTTGAGGAAACTTAAATGCTTCTGTGCAATGGCACATGATACCGTATGTCATATATGCTGCCAGTCAGAAAACTTGCTGTGTCTCATTCATATTTATCCTGTGATCTACAGTACATTGAATCCAACATTTGGGTTTTGTCTGAATCTCCAAAAATGAGATTCAGACAGAAGCCCCAACAGAGATAATGAATATTATCAGACAGATCACTTTGGACTCCTTTTAGCCTCTGTTCCAGAGGTGTCCCTCTTTTTTAAGTAGACACAATAGCATGGCATTAGTATTCTATTGTGTCTGAATTAATAATATGGACACTGCCAGGACAGAGACCAAAAGCAGTCTTTTTCTTTCTATTGGTTGTTTTTTTCTGTCTTCATACACAGTGTCACTGTTCTGTTATATTTCTCTATATGCTAAATACATATTGCCCCCACACCGGGTCTGCAATATCTTATCATAAGTGTTGGATCGTGTATGATTCTTCAGACCTAGTTTGAAGTTTACTGCATGCTGCTGGTCTTTGAAAACATGGGGCTAATGGTGTGCATGCGCACTGTGATTGACCTGACACTGCATCTCTGGCCGGTGTCAATCAAACACACGGTGCGCATGGCTATTGATGTCATTGGGTGCTACGTCACCAACATGCACACTGTGGGTTGATGCCGGCAGAGTGCGCGATTTCATGTGTGAGGTGTCATGGGCACATGTGCCAATTACATTGGCGTGCTAGCTTCCTATAAATAGTGCAGTTGTGACAGGACTCCTCTATCACTCTCCCTTTGAGAAAGCGATCACTTGAAATGCACATCAGGGGCGGTGGGAAGGTACTCTTCAGTTCTGACTAATTATGGATGAACATTTACTTTGCTTTAACAACATGTGTTGAATTGTTTACTAAGTGCTTTTCTATGAGGTGATACCGTATGGTGATACTATGAAAATGATTTTTTGTACCTGGGCATGATTATTTACATTTAAATACTTTTTCTGCTCTCCCTGGTTATACAGTGGACTTGTGACCTACCCTTAGTGTACCAGTTGTGTCTCCTCCTTTTCTTTTCTATTTTGAACTTTGAATTCTATTTTGTGACCTTGATTGTTTGTGTAATTATATAATAAAGGCTATGTTGTATTTATTTATGATAATAGGGTGTCAGAAAATAAAGTTAATTGCAGCTTACTGAGTATGGGGTGTAAGGTGACTGCCGGACACATAATGGATGGGAGATATGTATCATAGAGGTGCATGTCCTCTGTGATATAAATCTGGAGTAATTGTGTAGTAAACATAGTACCAAAAGGGGTTAATCAGCCATGTTAGGGCCAGGTCTTATTATGGGCAGTTGAAGAATTAGGGTAGGATGACTGCTCACCATATGTCCACCCCTAGATGTGGTTCACATTGTAAAATTAGAACTATTTATCTCACACCACATGGTTCTGTGTATGAAGGTGTGTAGACCTCCAGAATTGTGTAGCTTTGCTAAAGGAATAAGAAGCTGGACTCAAAGTCAAGTGGTCAAACCCACACTAGGGTATGGACTGTTAACTTTATGTTTATTTTGTGCTGGACAAGGGCTGTGCTTAAGATTTCCTGTGATGTGGTTTATTATTATAATACATTTTTTATAGTGCCATTTATTCCATGGTGCTTTACATGTGGAAAGGGGGCAAATATAGACTTAGACTAGGTTTAGTAGGTTGAGGATCACTACAGGCTGTAGGCTTGTCAGAAGAGGCGAGTCTTCAGGTTCTTTTTGAAGGTTTGTATGGTAGGCGAGAGTCTGGTATGTTAGGGTAGAGAGTTCCAGAGTATGGGGGAAGCATGGTAGAAGTCTTGGATGTGGTTGTGGGAAGAAGAGATGAGAGGAGAGAAGGAGATCTTGAGAGGATCGAAGGTTTATGAAGACTTTTAAATAAAAACAGTTCCTGTGATTCCTCGTATCGCTCCCTAAGTGAATAGCATTGTTACAGGACTATATGTATATTTAATATCATGGAGATTTTTTATGGATTACACTTTGACACTCACAGCCTTTGTAAACATTGTGGCAGACCAAGTACACGTTTTTCTATGTCATCATGGCACAATACAAAAGATTGTCCATGCAAGGACTAAGCTGTTTTAGTATCTTGAGGGGGATCTGCCCAGGTTTTTTAATGCTTGTTCTGCTTTTCTTCTCTATCCTGTGTTGGTTGCCCTTAAATAAGGATCTTATAAGAGACCTTACAATTTATACTTACAAAAATACAATCTATTATAAGATTTACTTACTACACATAAACCCATCAACAGTAAAAATAAATTTGTTAATGGTACTTGTCAACAGTGAATAAAATTGTGTCCAGCTTCCAGAAATGATCATTGTCTTAGTCTGTCATCACTTTTCCTATTTCATTATTTTATTCATTTTCCAGTTTATAGCTTCAATATCATACATTTATGGGTAACTTTTTTTTCATTTAGCGACAAGGTTAATAATGATACTGTGACTTCATTTATGACTAGATGTAGCCTCCCACCAAGCACTGTATTGAGGTCATCTATAATATTATAATTGAAACCAGTAATGAAATCAAAGCTATCAGGATTCAACCTACTTTATTTACTGGAACATTTGTCGCCTAGGGTGTAACAGTTGCAATCTTTTGGCTGAAATAATACATTTTATACAAAAAAAATCTGAAATCTGAAACTTATTTTCCAGTCACCACATGAAGCTTTAAAACGTAAATTTAAGATTTTTGTGCTGCACCAAGTATGGAAAGTAGAGGTGTAGCTTAAGGCTCTTGGCCCTCAAAACAAAATCTCTTTTTGGGATTTTTCATGTTTCTTATGCCTTACAATATTAGTATCTTAGTATGTGGCAAACAGGCCATAGGGTCACATTGGTTGTTTGATGCCAGCTGCATCTATTATGTCTACATCCCCTGTAGAGCTTCAGTGACATGCTTTAAAACAGAGATTGAACTAGGCTTCCCTGTATCTGGCACAAAGATTCAGTTTGGTGTCTTCCTCTTTAAGCTGAAGGATTAAACCAGGTAAAGTGCTGTGCATCCGTGACCTACAGTACTTTTTTTCTATTTAATGCTAAACAGTCATTTGATTTTGCAGGAGAAAAACTGTTTCTTATACATATTCACACAGCACAATCTGCTTTATGGGTAGCAAAGCTGTTCTGCAAAATCTAATCTTTAACTCTTTCACGACATCCGCCATACATGTACGGCGGTGCAGGAGGTGTGTTCCCACAAACCGCGATACATGTATGGCATGACAATCACATGGGCTCACTCCGACTGCTGGCACTATTAAAAGCGGGTGTCAGCGCTATATGAGAGCTGACACCCTGCAGCAGTGCCTACGACAGGTGCAGATCGCAGGCGTTTTACCCCTCTAATACAGTGTTAGGGGTCTAGTTCCCACCTCTGCACAGGGGGAATCTCGAGCCATCTCCACTGTGGTCTCCCATTCTTCTCCTGCCACAGTGGAGTCTGCTCAGCGGAGATGTCGGTCCCAGCGTTTCGCTCAGTCTGACTCTGTGCAAAGGGTTACTGCTGCCTTTCCAGCTTCTGCCATTGTAGCCAGTACTGGGCTGCGGCGAGCAGATGTTTTTGGGACTAAGTCCTGCTTTTCCCCTTCTGAGCATGCCCAGGGTAAGATCTCTCGTTGGAGATCAAGGGTTACATGCTTAGATACTGCAGCTAATCCCATTGGTCCTCTAGGAAGGTCCTGAAGGTGCTCGACTTCTGTGGGAGCCTCCCATTGGTCTTTCTGGGAAGGACCTGTACTTGCTGCAGCTATAAAAGGTTCGCATGACCGCACGGCCATGCGCTAGTATCAATCCAAATTATGTGCTTTGCACCAAAGTGGTTATGTGTGATTGTATTAAGGGACCCGGCTGATATAAGCCCCTAGAATACAGGCACCTCCGGTGAGGAGATTGTGTGATTGTATTCAGGGACCCAGCTGAAATGAGCCCCTAGAATACTGGCACCTCCGGTGAGGAGATTGTGTGCTTGCATGACCACTGACTGCTATCAGTTTGGCAGTTAGCTTGTGCTCCGGTGAGTCTAAGGCTACTTTCACACTAGCGTTAACTGCAAACCGTCACAAAAACGTCTTTTTCCCGAAAAAACGGATGCGTCAAAAAACTGCAAAACGTATGCAACGCATACAGCATTTAGACGGATCCGTCGCAAATCCGATAAACGGTTCTGTTGAAATGCTGGATGCGTTGCATACGTTGCATAAGTTTTTACCATGCGTTGCATCCGTTTTTACGACGGATCCGTTTTTAAAATGGGAGGCACCCAAATTTGATTGGCTACTGGAAACTAAGGGAAATCTATATACTGACTGTATTTACAGCACATCTTTGAGGGTTTTAGTTTAGTGGCAAGGATGGATGGTGTAATTGGGAGGATTTCGAGTTTGGTTACTGAAGTTATATTTGAGACGAATCGCCTGGATATTATAGTGCGGGAGAAGGAGGCGGCAGCAGAAAGACGGAGGATGCAACGGAGAAGGCGACGATTCTGGATACATCCAATCAATGAGCTGCGGATGACCAGGGGTGTCCAGTCCACTCTTTATCTGGAGTTGCGGTGCAACCCACAGAAATTCTACAATTATGTACGGATGAGGATGGAACATTTCGATTTTTTGGTTGGAAAACTAGGGGATGTCATCCAAAGGCAGGACACAAGGATGAGGCTTGCCATCACACCGGCGGAGCGGCTCCTGGTGACACTGCGGTAAGCATCTTTTCTTTATGTCATTGCTCATATTGAATGTTATTACATGCTGCAGAGAAAACTGCGCTGACACATTGCGCTGCATTTACTGCAGCATGTAATTTGTTGGTTTGTTTGAGGCCATTCCACTGCTTTTTTTTTCTTGTGTCATTGCTCATATTGAATGTTATTACATGCTGCAGAGAAAACTGCGCTGACACATTGCGCCGCATTTTCTGCATCATGTAATTTGTTGGTTTGTTTGAGGCCATTCCACTGCTTTTTTTTTCTTGTGTCATTGCTCATATTGAATGTTATTACATGCTGCAGAGAAAACTGCGCTGACACATTGCGCACCATTTTCTGCAGCATGTAATTTGTTGGTTTGTTTGAGGCCATTCCACTGCTTTTTTTTTCTTGTGTCATTGCTCATATTGAATGTTATTACATGCTGCAGAGAAAACTGCGCTGACACATTGCGCACCATTTTCTGCAGCATGTAATTTGTTGGTTTGTTTGAGGCCATTCCACTGCTTTTTTTTTTCTTGTGTCATTGCTCATATTGAATGTTATTACATGCTGCAGACAAAACTGCGCTGACACATTGCGCACCATTTTCTGCAGCATGTAATGTGTTGGGTTGTTTGAGGCCATTCCACCGCTTTTTTTGGTTGATGGTCTGTGCAATTTTTTTTTACATTTTTTTTTTTTTTCTGCAGCTTCCTAGCCACGGGAGAGTCTTTGACTTCACTCCATTTCCAATTCAGGCTGGGGATTTCCACTATTGGCGGAATAGTGAAGGACACATGTCGTGCGATTTGGGACACTTTACAGCCGGAGTATATCCCACAACCAACAATGGAAATCTGGTTGAGAAGTTCCGAACAATTTGAGACAATTTGCAATTTCCCAAATTGTGTTGGTGCCGTGGACGGCAAACACATAAGGATTGCTAAACCGGCAGGAACAGGATCCGAGCACTATAACTATAAAAAATACTTCTCCATTGTACTCATGGCTATTGCTGACGCCAACTGCCGATTCCTTGCTGTGGACATAGGAGCGTATGGCCGGTCCAACGACTCACAAGTGTTTAAAAACTCTGCAATGGGTCGCTGCCTGTATGGAGATACATACAATTTCCCGCCAGCAAGACCGCTCCCAGGAACAAGTGAACCAGCCATGCCATATGTGTGTGTAGGTGATGAAGCCTTTCAACTGTCGCCGCACCTACTGAAACCATACAGCAGCCGTGAATTACACCGTACCAAGCGGGTTTTTAATTACCGTCTTACCAGAGCAAGAAGAGTGGTAGAGTGCTCTTTCGGTATATTGACGGCAAAGTGGAGAGTTCTGCTGACGGCAATAAAACTGGAAACAAAAACTGTAGATGATGTTGTCAAGGCAAGTGTGGTGCTCCATAAGTTTGTTATTTTAAAGGAGCCTGTTACCTTGGATGACGAAGAATTGGAGACATCCTTGTGGGATTACCGCAGTGCCTCTGTTTGCTCCACCAGTTCTGTTACTATGATGAGGGACCAGTTTGCGGATTATTTTTTGTCACCTGTTGGGCGGATTCCATGGCAAGACATGATTGTGTGACCTGTTTTTCTTGTCGTTTGGTGTTTGTCAAAATTGTGTTTGTAGCAACCCAAAAAAAAAAAAAAAAAAAACACAAAGTGTGGTTTGCTTGCTAATATAAAACCATTTTGTTATACCTTTAAAACGTCTGGTGCTTCTTTTCACTTAACCTTTAATAGTTACGTTAATGAATCAACACACACACAGTAGATTGTAAACCAGAAATATTTTTATTTCAAACCTTTTTTGTTTTTTTTTTAATTTTCAAAACTTTTTATTTTTCTTGTAAAAAAATATTATTTTGTGGTAACAAGGAAAAAAATCAAACAGTTTACAGGTCTTGGTAGTGTCGGGTGGAGTAACTATGGGAGGAGGGGCTGGAAGGTTGGACCACATCGGTAGGTGGGATTGGGGAAACCCTACCTGTTTGTTCTGCAGAAGGGTGTTGTAAAGCAGGAGGCTGACCAGAGGGGTGGTGTGTTGGGGTAGTTGTGTAACTGAATGGTGAAAAGCTGGGAAAGGAAGAAGAAGAAAATACTGGGGAATACATTGGGTTTGTGGGCCTGGTTTGGTAGTGGGACTGACGCTGATATTGTGGGGCATGATGTGGAAATGGTGACTGTGATGTGTGGGGAGGTGTGGGGGTAGATTGGGGTTCGTTTATTACCTTCAGCAGAGCATTATGGCAGCTATTCATTACCCGCATCTGCTGATCAAAAGAAAGCTTTTCCATGCTCCTGAGCATGGACTGAAAAAAAAGATTTGCTGGAGCTTGACTTACATCTAAATGCAGCCTATCCAAGCGACTGCTGATTTCATGGTGGTTTTCACTCATGCGTGATTGCACCATGCTGAAACCAGCAGTCACTTGTTCTCCCAAAATTTTAAAAGAATTTTGGAAGCCTGCATTTAGATGCAAGAACTCAGGAGCATAGCTCCTTTCCTGACCCCTTTGACGCTGCCGCCACGAACCTAACGGTGGTGTAGAGGTGGCAGGGTCAGAGGGGTGGGGTAAAGGGAACGCTATCTGTTGACCATCAGATGCGAGTAAGGAAGGCTGCGCTCCACTGGTTGAGGTGGATGAAGTGGAGGGGACAGAGGGGTCAGAGGTGTGGGGCCTACCGATGTGGTCCCCGGTGGCGTACTCAGGAGGGATCGCTCCAGAGGGCGCAGAGAAAGATGCAGGCGCACGGTGGCTGGAGTAGGTGCTGTGAAAGAAAAAACAAAAACAATTAATATATTGATATGGAAAAGCCCGGACTGAAACAAAATTTTTGTGATTAGACAGGTTAACATGGTTATTACTGGGATGTTTAATACTTACACTCGACTCAGCATGGTTTGCCTCAGGAAGGAGAGGGCAGGGGCGTATCTATAGGTTTTTTTTTCCTTCCTGCTGAGCCACTCCGGGCCTGCATCTCCTGGTTAAACTCCCTCTTAAAGCGATCCCTCAGTGACCGCCACCGCTTCCTAACCTTGCTACCTGTGAAGACAGGAATGAAGAAAAAAAAAATGGTAAATGCAAGACATTACATTCAGCTCTAAACATCACTGAAAAGTGAATACTTACATAGTTTGCTCTGCTGCTGTGGAAGAAGGTCCTCCCACCTCGGAAATATGTTCCGGCATACTTCCAACCAGAGCCGACGGGTGACACTGGTGTCAGCATGCCTGCGGTCAGCCATGTTCCACAGCGGCTCCCACTCTCGGACCTCCTCGATGAGGGCTTCAATCTCTATGTCAGAGTCTTCTGCGGGAGCACGCTGTGAAGCCTGTGAGAAAAAAAAAAATATAAGAAAAAATAAAAATTAGTACACTGAAAAATAAAATTGAACAATCGAACCCCCCCCCCCAAAAAAAAAAACAACTTACTGATGGCCGACCGCGGCGATGAGTCCGCCGACTCTGGGAGTGCCTGGGAGAACCTTCATGGTGTGCAGCAGCAGCAGCAGCAGGAAACTGAAATAAAGGATAAAAAAAATTAGCTTGAATGTATGTATATGTTTTCTTGGTTCCGTTGTATCTGAAAATCTGTTTCATGTATGGTGCTGGTGTATGGTGTGAAGCAAGTGATTCACAACTATTTACACTTGGTTCCTCCTCCACTTGTATATCTCCACCCGTCTCGGTCCCCTCTGACAGCTCCTCATCGGATTCTGTTTCCTGTGTAAACATAATAAATGCATGTAGTGAATAAAATTTATGAAAATTAAAAAACAAAACAAAAAAAAAAAAAATTGGGCCATTTACTTACCGATACACGCTGTTGCTGTGGAGGAGGGCTGCCAGAAGAGGACATTGTGTTCCGGTAAACTGTTGACCTGGTGGCTGTGGACCTGGTGCTGTGGACCTGGTGGCTGTGGACCTGGTGGCTGTGGACCTGGTGGGTCTGTAAGAAAAAAGAAACTTGCAATCTGCTCTACACATTGAAGTAGCAGATTTGGGGTCTTCAAAACTTACTTTAAATATTTTGATGATGCGGTCCTGGTGGCTGTGGTCCTGGTGCCTGTTGACCTGGTGGCTGTGGACCTGGTGCTGTGGACCTGGTGCTGTTGACCTGGTGGCTGTGGACCTGGTGGGTCTGTAAGAAAAGAAACTTGCAATCTACTCTACACATTGAAGTAGCAGATTTGGGGTCTTCAAAACTTACTTTAAATATTTTGATGATG
Organism: Ranitomeya imitator; assembly: GCF_032444005.1. Taxonomy (NCBI): domain Eukaryota; kingdom Metazoa; phylum Chordata; class Amphibia; order Anura; family Dendrobatidae; genus Ranitomeya; species Ranitomeya imitator. The sequence goes on along the minus strand of NC_091284.1, from coordinate 560,299,879 downwards.
CGGTCCTGGTGGCTGTGGTCCTGGTGCCTGTTGACCTGGTGGCTGTGGACCTGGTGGCTGTGGTCCCTACTCTATCTGCAATATAAAAAGCATAATGGATTTATAGTTAGACCACCCCAGAACTAGGTAATGTTCAGCAATAATCACCCTGTTAAATTGTGAAAAATAGGTGAACACCCAAACCCAAAAACAGGTGCACGTTATACCATTCTTTTCCATGTCCCAAAATAAAAAAAAAAGTAAAAATGTGAGACACCTTTAAAAAAAATTTTTAAGTTTAAAAAAAAAAAAAAAAATTACCTCCCCCAAAAAACCTTTTAACCCCTTCACCCCAAAGCCTGTTTTCACCTAAGTGACAGGGCCAATTTTTACAATTCTGACCATTGTCACTTTATGAGGTTATAACTCTGAAACGCTTCAACGGATCCTGGTGATTCTGACACTGTTTTCTCGTGACATATTGTACTTCATGATAGTGGTAAAACTTCTTCGATATGACTTGCATTTATTTGTGAAAAAAACAAAAATTTGTCGGAAATTATGAAAATTTAGCAATTTTCAAACTCTTAGTTTTTATGCCCTTAAATTAGAGAGTTATATCACATAATATAGTTAATAAACAACATTTCCCACATGTCTGCTTTACATCAGCACAATTTTGGAAACATAATTTTTTTTTGTTAGGACGTTATAAGGGTTAAAAGTTGACCAGCGATTTCTCATTTTTGCAACAAAATTTGCAAAACCATTTTTTTACGGACCAACTCACACTTGAAGTGACTTTGAGGGGTCTATATGACAGAAAATGCCCAAAAGTGACACCATTCTAAAAACTGCACCCCTCAAGGTACTCAAAACCACATTCAAAAAGTTTATTAACCCTTCAGGTGCTTCACAGGAATTTTTTGAATGTTTAAAAAAATTGAACATTTAACTTTTTTTTCACAAAATTTTTACTTCAGGTCCAATTTGTTTCATTTTACCAAGGGTAACAGGAGAAATTGGACCACAAATGTCGTTGTACAATTTGTCCTGAGTACGCCGATACCCCATATGTGGGGGTAAACCACTGTTTGGGCACATGGCAGAGCTCGGAAGGGAAGGAGCGCTATTTGACTTTTCAATGCAAGATTTGCTGGAATTGAGATCGGAGCCCATGTCACGATTGGAAAGCCCCTGATGTGCCTAAACAGTGGAAACCCCCACAGGTGACACCATTTTGGAAAGTAGACCCCCTAAGGAACTAATCTAGATGTGTGGTGAGCACTTTGAACCTCCAAGTGCTTCACAGAAGTTTATAATGTAGAGCCGTAAAAAAAATTTTTTTATTAATTTTCACAAAAAAATGATTTTTTGCCCCAAATTTTTTATTTTCCCAAGGGTAAAAGGATAAATTGGACCCCAAAAGTTGTTGTGCAATTTGTCCTGAGTACGTCGATACTTCATATATGGGGATAAACCACTGTTTGAGCGCATGGCAGAGCTCGGAAGGGAAGGAGTGCCATTTGACTTTTCAATGCAAAATTGGCTGGAATTGAGATCGGACGCCATGTCGCATTTGGAGAGCCCCTGACGTGCCTTAACAGTGGAAACCCCCCACAAGTGACCCCATTTTGGAAAGAAGACTCCCTAAGGAACTTATCTAGATGTGTGGTGAGCACTTTTAACCCCCAATTGTTTCACTAAAGTTTAGAATGTAGCATTGTGAAAATTAAAAAATCATTTTTTCTTTCCACAAAATGATGTTTTAGCCCGCAATTTTTTTTTTCCCAAGGGTAACAGGAGAAATTGGACCCCAAAAGTTGTTGTCCAACTTGTCCTGAGAACGCTGATACCCCATATGTTGGGGGAACCACTGTTTGGGTGCACGGCAGAGCTCGAAAGGGAAGGAGCGCCATTTGAAATGCAGACTTAGATGGATTGGTCTGCAGGCGTCATGTTGCATTTGCAGAGCCCCTAATGTACCTAAACAGTAGAAACCCCCCACAAGTGACCCCATATTGGAAACTAGACCCCCAAAGGAACTTATCTAGATGTGTTGTGAGAGCTTTGAACCAACAAGTGTTTCACTACAGTTTATAACGCAGAGCCGTGAAAATAAAAAATATTTTTTTTTCCCACGAAAATGATATTTTATCCCCTATGTTTTTATTTTCCCAAGGGTAACAGGACAAATTGGACCCCAAAAGTTGTTGTCCAACTTGTCCTGAGAACGCTGATACCCCATATGTTGGGGGGAACCACTGTTTGGGCACACAGGAGAACTCGGAAGGGAAGGAGCCCTGTTTTACTTTTTCAAAGCAGAATTGGCTGGAATTGAGATCGGACGCCATGTCGCGTTTGGAGAGCCCCTGATGTGCCTAAACAGTGGAAACCCCCAATTATAACTGAAACCCTAACCCCAACCCTAACCCTAACCCTAGCCCTAACCCTAGCCCTAACCCTAGCCCTAACCCTAGCCCTAGCCCTAACCCTAGCCCTAACCCTAGCCCTAACCCTAGCCCTAACCCTAGCCCTAATGGGAAAATGGAAATAAATACATTTTTTTACATTTTATTATTTTTCCCTAACTAAGGGGGTGATGAAGGGGGGTTTGATTTACTTTTATAGCGTTTTTTTGGCGGATTTTTATGATTGGCAGCTGTCACACACTAAAAGACGCTTTTTATTGCAAAAAATAGTTTTTGCATCACCACATTTTGAGAGCTATAATTTATCCATATTTTGGCCCACAGAGTCATATGAGGTCTTGTTTTTTGCGGGACGAGTTGACGTTTTTATTGGTAACATTTTCGGGCAGATGACATTTTTTGATCGCTTTTTATTACGATTTTTGGGAGGCGGAATGAACAAAAACCAGCTATTCATGAATTTCTTTTGGGGGAGGCGTTTATACCGTTCCACGTGTGGTAAAATGGATAAAGCAGTTTTATTCTTCGGGTCAGTACGATTACAGCGATACCTCATTTATGTAATTTTTTTTATGTTTTGGCGCTTTTACACAATAAAAACTATTTTATATAAAAAAAATAATTGTTTTTGCATCGCATTATTCTGAGAGCTATAACTTTTTTGTTTTTCTGCTGATGATGCTGTATGGTGGCTTTTTTTGCGGGACAAGATGACGTTTTCAGCGGTACCATGATTATTTATATCCGTCGTTTTGATCGCGTGTTATTCCACTTTTTGTTCGCCTGTGTGATAATAAAGCGTTGTTTTTTGCCTTGTTTTTTTTTTTTTTTTTTTGCGGTGTTCACTGAAGGGGTTAACTAGTGGGATAGTTTTATAGAGCGGGTCGTTACGGACGCGGCGATACTAAATATGTGTACATTTATAGTTTTTTTTTTTTTACATAAATAAATGGATTTATTGGGAAATGTTTTTTTTTTTTTATTTGGGGATTTTTTTTTTTTTTTTTTTTTTTTACTTTCTAACATTGTCGCAGGGTGGGACATCTCTGTATTAGATCAGATCGTTGATCTGACACTGTGCATAGCACACTGTCAGATCAACGATCTGACAGGCAGCTTAGCTGGCTTTCCAGCGCCTGCTCTCAGCAGGCGCCGGCTAGCCAGGTCACTTCATGACCCGGAAGGAGTCCGGCGGCCATCTTGGATCCGGGGACTCCTTCTGGGTCACCGGAGCAACGCGATCTCATTGCGTTGCTCCGGTGGGAGAGCGCAGGGAGCCCCCGTCCCTGCGCGATCCCCCTCTATGCCGCTGTCACTACTGACAGCAGCATCAGAGGGGTTAAATGCCCGCGATCGGCGATAGCGCCGATCGTGGGCATTGCTGCGGGGTGTCAGCTGTCATATACAGCTGACACCCGCACCCGATCACCGCGGCGCTCAGCGCGAGACCGCGGTGATCGGTGCGCCGTACTAGTACTGCTGCTGGCACTAATGCAGTGCCGGCAGCGCAGTACTAGTACGGCGCGTGTCGCGAAGGGGTTAAAGGATAACCTTTAGTAAACAATAAGCCCTCAACCAACTCTGTATTGCATGTGTAACCATTGGTACATACACCTGTTTTAAATTTACCTTTATGAAATTATACTACGGACAATTTTTTAATAAATATTTTATTAATTTTTTTTTTTTTTTTTAAATCACAATGGAGCAGAAATGCTCTTTATTTTAAATACAAGTACATCAACTGCGAATGGTTTCAACAGTTAATTTAAAAAATAAACACTTTTTGGTAAAAAAAGCACTAACACATTCTAACCAAAAGCTGCAGACCACTAGGCTTTGCAATAATACATCCGATTAAAAAAAAAAATAAATATTCACACATGCTGCACAAACCACTATACTAAAGGTACCGTCACACTGAACGATATTGCTAGCGATCCGTGACATTCCAGCGTCCTGGCTAGCGATATCGTTCAGTTTTACACACAGCAGCGATCAGAATCCTGCTGTGATGTCGTTGGTCACTGCAGAAAGTCCAGCACTTTATTTCGTCACTGGACTTCCTGCAGACATCGCTGAATCGCCGTGTGTGACGCCAATTCAGCGATGTGTTCGCTGGTAACTAGGGTGAACATCGGGTTACTAAGCGCAGGGCCACGCTTAGTAACCCGATGTTTACCCTGGTTACCGGCATCGTTGGTCACTGGACAGCTGTCTGTGTGACAGCTCTCCAGCGACCAAACAGCGACGCTGCAGCGATCCAGATCGTTGTCGGTATCGATGCAGCGTCACTCAGTGTGACGGTACCTTTAGTAAGTACATCAAAAATAAACATTAACCAATATGGCATTGACAAATGCACATGCAACCAACAAGACGCACACAAACATACCTGCAAGCAGAATCATAACGCAAGCATAACACATGAACAGGCGTAATATTGACAAAGGCATAATAAGGTGCAGCCACGTGAACACATACATACAAAAGCACACAGCAGTACAAAAATACACACACACACACACACACACACACACACCCATCAGTCCTCCGGCTGGAGCTTGATGTCTTCACAGTGGCAGGCCTCAGGGTGGATCTGGACTGTAGCAGGGCACTGGCTGTTGCAGGACGACGGCAGGCCTCAGGTTGGATTCAGGTTTTAAAAGCTCTTGCTGTAGTCAGTACAGCATACACAAATGCACACACACACACACAAAAATGGCAATATACTCACACTGTTGGAGTGTGTCTGGTCCTTGCTGCCAGGCTGGGGTCTTGCTGCCAGGCTGGGGTCTTGGTGTCCGGCTGGGCTCTTGGTGTCCAGGCTGGGGTCTTGCTGCCAGGCTGGGGTCTTGGTGTCCGGCTGGGCTCTTGGTGTCCAGGCTGGGGTCTTGGTGTCCGGCTGGCTGGAGGCTTCTTCTTGTCTCTGGGTCTTGCTGGCATATGTGGGGGTTGAAGGCCCAGACCAGGTTTATATAGATTTGGGGATGTCTGGCCATTTAGATAAAAAATCCTGTTTCTGAGCATGCTCAATAGAAAAAAACATATTGCAGCGCTGCATTGTGTCGTACGACGTGTCTCGATGCATCCGTCGCTCATAGACTTTCATTGCAGCAAAAGACGTATGCTGACGGATGCGCCGAGACACGTTTTATTGTCGGAGCCAAAAAACGTTACAATCTACGTTTTTCCAGACGACGTGTCGCCTCTTTTCGACGCATCCGCCGAAAGACGTATACCGACGAATGCCAATTCATCGCAATGCGTCGCCAATACAAGTCTATGGGGAAAAAACGCATGCAGCAAAATATTTTGCTGCATGCGTTTTTTCGGCAAAACGACGCATTTTAACGTATTGCAGTTAACGCTAGTGTGAAAGTAGCGTAACAGGGTGCAGTGCTTTCCTTTCACAGTTACTCTGTGAAGCAACAGAGCTAGTCTATACTGCCAAATAGTGCCACTATTCACTAGCAGCAGGTTCCTCCTGCACGGTGGACCCCGGGCTGCGAACGCACCAATAATAATAAACATCTATATTTACTTGGTGCGTTCCGCTAGCCCTAACATACAGCTGTCAAAGGAAGTGAGTTCTCTCTCTGCTCCAATTAGCACAACGTGATTGCAATCACATTTTTCTGATGGTCTCCATTGTGATCCCGGGTCAAAGGATGTCACATAGGTACGGTGGCCTGTAAGTTACTGCTGCGAGCAGGAGCTGACATGCCTCCTCCCTATGTGCCAGAGACTAATCTAAGAGCATTATATCATCAAGGCAGGAAAAGTTGATATCTCATCCTGGGACAAGTTAGAAAGGAAAATTTTTTTTTTAAAGATTGAAAAAAATCACAAAGTAAAGAACAAAAGAAAATACATATTATACCAAGAAACATATATATATATATATATATATATATATAAAAGTACACATATTTGGTATTGCCGTATCTGGCGAGACCCAACCAGTAAGGCTGGCATACTAGTTAACACGGTAAAAAAATGTAGCGAAAAGATATGCTTGTCAAAAAGTGTTACATAAAACATGATTAAAAAATCAAATGTAAATAAAAATGACATCAGTGAACATCATCTTGTCACGGAAAAAACAAGCTTCCATCACACAGATCATTCAGTGGAAAAATAGAAAAACTTTAACTCTCAGAATATAGCAATGCAAAAACAATTTTTTAATAAAATTACATTATTGTGTAAAAGTGACAAAACGTAAAAAAGTGGTATAGCTGTAACCGTAATGACCCAAAGAATAAAGCTGTCTTATCACTATCACCAAAGGAAAAATAAACTCCAAGCAAATGTGGCGCTAAGCACCTACGGATTTTTCGAATGCATCCACTTCCAGTGAAAAAATGTTAATAAAAATTCATTTATTTTCTCAAAAATAAATTTATGAGGGTTCCTAGAAGGGATTAGCAGGGCGGGACCGGGGATTAGGTTCTCCTTTCCTGACGAATAACTACATGGTAGCCTATAAAGAGACTCATTATTCTTATATATCTAATATATAATTGCTTAGAATACTACTTCCTGCAATTTGTGCCAACTTCCGTGGCTTTGTCCGGAGCTAATGTCCGGAGCTAATGTCCGGAGCTAATGTCCGGAGATTAATTGCCTAGAATACTACTTCCTGCAATTTGTGCCAACTTCCGTGGCTTTGTCCAGAGCTAATGTCCGGAGCTAATGTCCGGAGCTAATGTGCGGAGATAATGTCCGGTGCTAATGTCCGGAGCTAATGTCCGGAGCTAATGTCCGGAGATAAGTGACGTCAACAGTGTCCAGTGTCTGATTGGTTGCCGCCTGCTGCGAGCGACCAATCAGAAACGTGCCGTACTGTGACACACTCCGCCCGCCATTTTGGTGTGATTTTTGAATTTTTACCTCACAGCAAGTTTCTACTGCGTGGAGGCGGGCCCAGTGACGTTGCTCTTCAAGCTCCTGCCGAATTTCGTCAAAAAAATGATAATACCATTTACCAAAACTATATATATTTAGTTGTGAAGTGGTTCAGTGACATTTTCACACCAATTTTGAACTTTTGTTTGGTGTTTTCTCCATATACTGCCTATTATTTTTGTTCTTTCTTACTATGATTTATTAATTGTATTATTCTTACATTTGAATAAATAAAGTATATATGGATTCTAGACTCCCGATTCTTTAGAATCGGGCTGCCATCTAGTATATATATAAAAGAGCTATTTAGTACTTCTATTCTATCCAAAATGAGCTTTTAAATACATGTGTGTAAATGGGTTAGTAACTGGCTTAGTGATAGAAAGCAGAGGGTGGTTATAAATGGTATAGTCTCTAACTGGGTCACTGTGACCAGTGGGGTACCGCAGGGGTCAGTATTGGGACCTGTTCTCTTCAACATATTCATTAATGATCTGGTAGAAGGTTTACACAGTAAAATATCGATATTTGCAGATGATACAAAACTATGTAAAGCAGTTAATACAAGAGAAGATAGTATTCTGCTACAGATGGATCTGGATAAGTTGGAAACTTGGGCTGAAAGGTGGCAGATGAGGTTTAACAATGATAAATGTAAGGTTATACACATGGGAAGAAGGAATCAATGTCACCATTACACACTGAATGGGAAACCACTGGGTAAATCTGACAGGGAGAAGGACTTGGGGATCCTAGTTAATGATAAACTTACCTGGAGCAGCCAGTGCCAGGCAGCAGCTGCCAAGGCAAACAGGATCATGGGGTGCATTAAAAGAGGTCTGGATACACATGATGAGAGCATTATACTGCCTCTGTACAAATCCCTAGTTAGACCGCACATGGAGTACTGTGTCCAGTTTTGGGCACCGGTGCTCAGGAAGGATATAATGGAACTAGAGAGAGTACAAAGGAGGGCAACAAAATTAATAAAGGGGATGGGAGAACTACAATACCCAGATAGATTAGCGAAATTAGGATTATTTAGTCTAGAAAAAAGACGACTGAGGGGCGATCTAATAACCATGTATAAGTATATAAGGGGACAATACAAATATCTCGCTGAGGATCTGTTTATACCAAGGAAGGTGACGGGCACAAGGGGGCATTCTTTGCGTCTGGAGGAGAGAAGGTTTTTCCACCAACATAGAAGAGGATTCTTTACTGTTAGGGCAGTGAGAATCTGGAATTGCTTGCCTGAGGAGGTGGTGATGGCGAACTCAGTCGAGGGGTTCAAGAGAGGCCTGGATGTCTTCCTGGAGCAGAACAATATTGTATCATACAATTAGGTTCTGTAGAAGGACGTAGATCTGGGGATTTATTATGATGGAATATAGGCTGAACTGGATGGACAAATGTCTTTTTTCGGCCTTACTAACTATGTTACTATGTTACTATGTTACTATGTTACATTGTTACGAACAAGCATAACATTATAAGTATAGGTATGCATATAATTATAAATATGATTCACTCTGATACTTTATCAATTTTACTGCTATCATCTCTACATGAATCAATTTATCCCATAAAAACAAAATAATAAAAAAAAAAAAAGGATTTAGTTGTTATATTAACCCATGTGCAAACGACTGAGCTATTTATGACAAACCCTTACACATTCTCTACTACATCATTAAGTCCATTTGGATAAAGGCTTTGTAACCTATATATCCAATATGACTCCTTGCGGTTTAATAATTTGTTCCTGTTATTAGCCCCTTTTGGTATATGCTCCAGCGGTGTGACCGTGATGCAGAAGCATTTATTGTGCTTCAGCAGGAGATGACGGGACAGACTATGTTTAATCTGCCCGTTTTTTGCATTATAGCGGTGATTATTTATCCGGGCACTCAATTCCTGGGAAGTTCGTTCCACGTATTGGAGCCTGTATTTGCAAGTCACTACATAGATGACAAAATCCGTTCTACATGTGAGTCTCTGCTTAATCTTAATTGTTTCCCCAGTAGTATTAGATTGAATACTCCGAGCTCCATGGTTAATGATCTTACAACATTTACATTTGTTTGAAGAGCATCTATATACTCCTGTGTTCATCTTCCCTCCATTCACATTGGTATTGTTTCCTATCATATTTTCTATTTTTGGAACCTCTCTTAATTTACTCTGAGCTACAATATTTTTCACTGTCGCCCCTCTCCTAAAAGTTACTCCCGGTTCCCTTGGAAGCATTTTCCCAAGAATCACATCTTTTTTAAAATATACCAATATTTTTTTAAAATTCTCCTTATCAATACATTCCCTTTATTATAAGTTGTTATAAAATTAAACTTCCAAAGATTTCTCTTATTCTCCTCATTGCTTGCTGGCCGTTCTTTCCCTCTAGTTTCCTCTGCATTACAATCTTTTCCCTTCCTACTTGGGAGACAATCCTCCTGTACTTTGTCCATATTCTTTCTGTATGCTGTCTCAATTAATTTTTCTGGATATTTCTTATCCCAGGGATAATCCCAGGGATAAGTAGATGTAGTAGAGAATATGTAAGGGTTTGTCATAAATAGCTTAGTTGTTTGCACATGGGTTAATAGAACAACTAAATCCTTTTTTTTTTTTTTTTTAATTTCTTTTTTTCATTTTGTTTTTATGGGATGAATTGATTCAAGTAGAGACGATAGCAGTAAAATTGATAAAGTATCAGAGTGAATCATATTTATAATTATATGTATACCTATACCTATACTTATAATGTTATGTTTGTTCGTAACAATGTAACACCATGTATTTAAAAGCTCAGTTTGGATAGAATAGAAGTACTAAATTGCTCTTTTATATATATATATATATATATATATATATATATATATATATATATATATATATATATATATATATATATATATAAATAATGAGTCTCTTTAAAGGCTACCATGTAGTTATTCGTCAGGAAAGGAGAGCCTGATCCCCGATCCCGCCCTGCTAATCCCTTCTAGGAACCCTCATAAATAAGAAAACTTGGAGGTTGTAACATCACTTTATAGTGCTTATTGTATGTCTATTTTTTTTGTTTTTTTTGTTTGTTTTTGCTACCTGATGAAGGCTGCACTGTAATATTAGCAGCCGAAACGCGTTGTACTATATTTTAAAAATATTTTACAAATATATTTTATTTTTTTATTTTGAGAAAATAAATGAATTTTTATTAACAGTGGATGCATTCGAAAAATCTGTAGGTGCTTAGCGCCACATTTGCTTGGAGTTTATTTTTCCTTTGAAGTCGCCACCTATGTGGATCCGAAGCAGGATCAACACATAGTTCTCCAAAGTGAGCTGCACACCTTATTGGATTATACAACATACGGAGAAGAGTTGTCTAAAGAATTGATTGCTTGAGAATCTCAACGTGCATTTCTTACTGAAAAAAGGTGAGCATAATCACAATTAAAAGAATTTTTTTTAGCTATTGGTAAAAACGTATTACGCTCAGAGGAAGTGCCGCACTTGTTTCTTTTTCCTCTTTCCCTAAACCAGGGTATTTCTAAAGATTATCACTATCACCACACAGTGAAACAGCACAAGAAAAAAAGCCCAAATATAATTCCTGATTTGCTGTTTTTTGTTCATTCTGCCTCCCAAAAATCATAATAGAAAGCAATCAAAAAATATTATGAACCTGAAAATGACACTAATAAAAACATCAACTCATTCTACAAAAACGAGCCCTCACATGACTCTATCGGCAGAAAATATAGAAAATTATAGCTTTCAAAATATGGCTGTGCAAATCTTTGTTTTGTAAAAAAAAAGCATTTTCTTTCTAAACACAGCTGGACTCCAATGAAGGAGTAGAACCATCTCAAGGAGGATCACAAGGAAATAATGGACAGCATGTGACTTAAGTATGAGTGTCTGAGCAAAGGGTCTGAATACTTATGACCATGTGATATTTCAGTTTTTTTATTTAAATTTTCAAAAATTTCTACATTTCTGTTTTTTTTTTAGTAAAGATGGAGTGCAGAGTGTACATTAATGATAAAAAATGAACTTTCTTGAATTAACCAAAGGAGTCTGAATACTTTCTGAATACTTTCCATACCCACTGTATGTGTTGTTTTTATCATTTCAAAGAGGAAAAGGAGCTTCTCTTCCATTTCTACTCTTCCTGTTGGTAATCATCTATCAAGGGATGAGTTCTGCTCGTATTCAAAGTGGCTAGCTAGATTATGGATGGGATGTGAAAATAGCTAAAGGGCTAATCACTTCTTCACATGAGCAATGGGCAAAGTTGAAAAACATGGTTCCAGACAACTACATCTGAAAAATGATAGCATAGTGTGAAAATTCAAGTCCCCTGAGTAGCAAGCATTCTTGCTTCATCACTACACAACTCTATTATTTTCTGTTTTAATGAAATAAGGGTATAAAGAGGAGTGAAATGACTTAATGTTTAGTTTTTTTTTAATTTGCTCAGATGGTTACCAAATTCCAGTTAATGAACTGTTAATTTATCGATTTATTGTTCTTTTTTTAAAGACATGTTTCCTGATAAAATGTTCAATTACATTGCTTACAACTGTCAATATCATTGTTGGCAATTATTTTTACGAGTGTATTAATATCAGAAGTTATGTATATCTGGTTCTTGTTAATGACTAAGAGGACCAAACAAAGTCCAGATGTTTCAGTCTATTATTTATATTTCAAGTTGATAAAATGCATTATAAAGCTTCTTATTCTTATACTATAAATTTATACAAACTTTGTTGAAAGTACACTTCCTTATTACAGCCATGCTATATGTTTGCTGTAGTTCTTTTTTTTACTGTGGCAGGATTGCAACAAAATCTGCCATATAACCAGAATTATCATTATTATTTATTATTATAGTGCCATTTATTCCATGGTGATTTACATGTGAGGAGGGGTATACATAATAAAAACAATTAGGGTATGTGCACACGTTGCGGATTTTGCTGCAGATCCACAGTGTTTCCGTAAACCATGGGAAACCAAAAACTCTGTGCCCATGCTGCGGAAAAAAACGTGCGGAAACACAGCATTTTATTTTCCGCAACATGTCAATTCTTTGTGCAGAATCCGCAGCGTTTTTACATCTGCTCCAATAGAAAACTGCAGATGTAAATCCGCAGCGGAATCCACAATAGAAAACGCGATAAATCCGCAGGAAAAACCACAGCGGTTTTGCCCTGTGGATTTATCAAATCCGCTGCGGTAAAATCCACAGAGGAGCTTTCTACGTGTGCACATACCCTTACAGTAATCTTAAACAATACAAGTCATGACTGGTACAGGAGGAGAGAGGATCCTGCCCGCAAGGGCTCACAATCTGCAAGGGATAGGTGAGGATAGGCCATGGAAGAGCTGGTCGTGCAGTGGTTTGGTCGATCAGTGGTTACTGTAGATTGTAGGCTTTTCTGAAGAGGTAGGTCTTCAGGTTCTTTTTGAAGGTTTCCATGGTAGGCGAGATTCTGATATGTTATAGTAGAGTTCCAGATTAGGGGTGATGCACAGGAGAAATCTTGTATGCGATTGTGGGAAGAAGAGATAAGAGGGGAGTAGAGAAGAAGACCTTGTGAGGATTGGAGGTTGCGTGCAGGTAAGTACCGGTAGACGAGGTCACATATGTATGGAGTACACAGGTTGTGGACGGCTTTGTATGCCATGGTTAGGGTTTTGAACTGGAGTCTTTGGGTAATGGGGAGCCAGTGCAGGGATTGACAGAGGGGAGAGGCTGGGGAATAGCGGGGGGACAGGTGGATTAGTCGGACAGTAGAGTTTAGAATAGATTGGAGGGGTGCGAGAGTGTTAGAATGTTTCTTATAACTACAAATGCAGGTTGGTTTGAAACACATTAGAAAATCCATTGGAAATGTAAATTCCCAGTTTCTGTTTTCTATCAAAAACACCAACTCATAAAGCGAGGTATTCCAATATTAGCAGAATTTTTGAATTGCTATTATTATGCATCTTATAAACAGGCACCTTTTATTTTTACATCTTATTTGTAGCTTTTTTTTAATTACTATTAGATATAAATTTCGTCCAAGAATATACCACAAGATTTTCTAAAACCCAATAATAACAGATACAAAATTGTAGGCTAATCAGGACCTCCTTCTCCTAGATACCCAAAATAACTAACTCCTCAAGTTATTTTAGCCTTCTCATCACTAATTTCCCTCCTCTACTCCATTCTATGGAAATGGTTCTCTATATATATAATTGTCTAAGGGGTACTTCCATCTGTGTGTCTGTAACTTCCGTAATAAAAATCCCAAGTCGCTGATTGCCGGCCGCGACCAATCAGCGATATTGGGGCGGGATTTAAAAACCGCTTCACTTTTTCCCTATGCAGCATCAATAGCAAAAATATTATAATGTTAAAAATAATAATAAAAAAAATTATATTCTCACCTTCTGGCGTCTGCGGCAGCCTTTCCCGCTCCTCATGACGCTCCGGTCCCAAGAATGCATGGCAATGACTCGAGATCACGTAGCGGTCTCACGAGGTAATGACGTAGCAGTCTCGCGAGACCACTACATGATCACGGGTTATTGCCGCAAAGCATTACTGGGAACGGAGCATCGCGAGGAGCATCGCTAAAGGCCTGGGCTGGATCGGGGGGGTCGCCGGAAGGTGAGTATATACTATTTTTTATTTAAATTGTTTTTTTTAACAGGGATATGGTGCCCACACTGCTATATACTATGTGGGCTGTGTTATATACTACGTGGGCTGTGTTATATACTGCATGGGCTGTGTTATATGCTGCATGGGCTGTGTTATATACTGCATGGGCTGTGTTATATACTGCATGGGCTGTGTTATATACTATGTCGCTGTGCTATATACTACGTGGGGTGTGCTATATACTATCTGGCTGTGCATTATACTAAGTGGGCTGTGTTATATACTACGTGGGCCTTGTTATATACTGCGTGAGCTGTGTTATATACTGCGTGGGCTGTGCTATATACTACATACATATTCTAGAATACCCGATGTGTTACAATTGGGCCACCATCTAGTATTATATATTAAGGGACACCTTCTAGTTTTTATACTTAATTATACATTTATGATTTAGTTTTTGGTCTTCATAGGTTTTTCTTCTAATTCGAGAGGTACTGTATATTTGTCTTGGTAACTAATTTATGTATGCAATTCTTTTTACTGTTGTAAGTAATGAAGCACAAATCCTATTAGCTTTGTTATATTTATTTGGTTTCTTTCAGCAGGTTATTATGATACATAGAATATTTTTGCTGGATACCTTTAATTACTTTTATTGTAACTCATTTTTATCTGTTTTAGTATACTGTCTTTATATTATTTTTGCAGTTATGGCCTACTGTCTGTTTGTTCCCTTATCTTTATTGGTTTTCTGACAGTTTACTCTCTTTAAACACTACTAAAAATTGTAAAACAAAGAATTAGAAATAATTATCCCTTCAGCAAAAGTCATTGCAACTAACCTTTTCTTTGAAAAGTGTTACATAGGAAACAATAAATTTAGCGCTCTTCGCTGTGCTTTTTTGTTAACCTCCCTGGCATCAAAATGTTTGCATATCGCGCATTTGGGAAAAGATTTTGCTTCTATTGACATTTTCACTGGAGAACCATTTATGGTGCTGCACACAAACGCACACACCACTTAGAAGAGGCACTGAATTCTTTACGTGGCGTGTGCCTCTTCATGGAATAGGTGTCTCTTTTACTCCATCAAGACTGGCATAGCGCTTTATTGGCTGGAGTTTAGATCTTTCTCTGATTACCCTGACCTCATTGGGGAAAACTAAGTCCACTCTTTAAGAGCCTCTCTGATGTTCCCCTCTCCCTCCTTCCAATACATTCCTTCCCCCTCCCTCCTTTGTCTTTGTGTAAATTTGTGTTCTTGGTTTATCTTTTTCTCATGCATTTTTTCTTTCTTATACCCCTTTGATCATCTACCTGAATATTTAAGGAATTAATGTTTAAGTTTGAGCCACCTACGCTGGTATGTTCTATAACATGTTGAACCAATCTACAACCAGTGACTCTACCTTGGATAATGCTGTTTATTGTTATGTTCACGTGGTCTTGTTTCTTTCACTACTTGTATTTGTATTCCTGTTTGCTAAACTTAATAAAGATTAAAAAATAAGGCATAGTGTGAGTGTGTGCTACCCCAATCTTGATGAATCTTCGTCCCCTATGTGTCCAATTTACTATGCATTTAGACACTTTTGCTTACCAACTTTGACAGTTTTCAAAACTGTCTAAAGAAATAGCAAACTTTGTTAGAGTACAGCAATACAGAAATAATCCCATATGATTTTACATTTATTCCATCATAGTTAAAACAGAATAAAAAAAAATATGTCAGTAGTACCTTGTTTTAACCATGATGGAATAAACTTTATGGGATTATCTCTGTATTACTGGACTCTTTCTAGGTTTGGTATTGAAAAGTCTGTGGGTCTATATAGCGATGAGAGGATTTTTGGCACCTGTTCATGGTTAATAAAGTGTAATACATTTATGAACAGCAGGTGTCATTTTTTTTAAAGCAAAATAGAGGCGAACACGTACAGTAACTATGAGGTGATGCAAAAAAAGTGTTGACCACGCATTGGGAATTACATATTGATTATGTTAAGTGAACATCTTGATTAATTTGGTGCAACTAACACCATCTGTGTGATCTTATAAATTATTGCATTTTATAAAATGTTTGCACTTTAACTCAATACAAAATTAAAAATGTACAATGATATAAGCTTACTGCATTTTACCTACTGTTATGCTTTATTCTATTTTCTCCTTAGTCTGGGGCAAATGTTCTTTTGCGAGATGTTAATGGCAATGTACCTCTTGACTATGCCAGTGAAGGAACTGAATCCAACTCAATTATTTTAACTTATTTAGAAGAAAATGGTACGTATCAAAATATATAATGCTATTTTTGCATAAGCATGGCTAATTTTTATGTTCCGAAAAAAACAGATCTTGGAAAAACTGTTAACAGGTGACTTGAATGGCCAAATGTGAGCTGAAAAAAATTATAATTTTCCGTAGACATCACACGAATGACAAAAACTTTTGTTTTGTCTTCTTTATCACTTCCTTTTGTTTCTATCTGTCCTTTTGCCCTTCCTGGGGTCTATAAAACACTGCATCAAATAAATTACTTATTTAATAAGTCTAGCAATGTAAGATAATTGTAAAAAAAAATAACCATTTATCTGTGGGACTTAATAGTAATTAATCCTTGCTCATTAATAGTTTCATTAAAATAGAAATGTGAACTTATTAATCCTTCCTCTGATGTGTGCATTTTAATGCTTATTACATGCATACATGCACAGTGGCCTTTAAGGTAATGATTATAGCCTGGTAATGAAATGGCAGAATAGCTAATTAAATGGTCATGATTGCATTAACCGGTTATGCAGTGGTGGCTCAGGCTCTCAATTTAATATGATACGTTGTTTCTTGCCTTGGAAAATATAACAGAAACTGTAGCTTAATAGTCAATTTAATAAATAATCGTTATTATGTATTGAGTTGACATAATGTTCTATTGCGTACTTTTCAGCATTGTACTGTATTTCCATGAGATAGTTAAGTGACATAGTGTCAAAAACACATTTCTATTCTAAAACATTCTGTGCCTGTTTTCCTCCGAGGACTGTTAGAGGCCATTTTTCAGATATTCTTGATTCTTCACAGTTTGCACGCTCATAATCCTAAACCATGACTGCTCAAGCAGTCAAGGTCCTAGAGCCGGCAGAAAATGCCTCTGAAGAACAGTAGCAATTCATCAAATCTGACAGTAGCTTGAAGCCCTTTGTATATTCCAGACAATATAGAGATGAATTAGAAATTAAAATGAAAGTTTTCACTGTAAATAATTGAAAATAAATAGACAAAACCTTATTTTTGGGGCCGGCTTATATACTGTGTGGGAATTTAGGAGGCAAATTGGCTACTTGACCAAATTTTTAATATTTTGTTTTGGCTTTAAATGGATTGTCCAGTACAGTCGCTGTATTACACTGTCCATTGCTGGCTGCAGAATGAGTTATTGGGGTCGGCCAAATTATCCTTATTATACTAGCTGTGTTGAGGAAATGACTCTGTGGCACTTATCATTAAATAGTGATGACAGGTTCTCCTCCGGATCTTGTTACTGCAGCTTTCCTCACAGACTGCACAGCTCTCCAGTCCATACAATAGCCAATGGCTGCGGGTGGAAGAGCATGTGATCAGACCTGTCCACCAGTCTTATCTAATAGAAAACCTCACATGATAAAACTGCTTTTCCATTGGAGGAGACGAAGGTACAGGTCTGGTCACATGCTCATCCACCAGCAGCCATTTTATGGACTGGAGAGCTATGAGGTTTGTGAGGAAATCTGCCCTAACTTGGGCAGGAGGAGAACCTGTCATACTTATATATTAGTAAGTGGCACAAAATCATGTCCTGATAAAATAAAGATAATATGGATAACCCCGATAACTCTATCTGCAGTCAGCAATAAACATTGTAATACAGCATCTATGGGAGGAATATAGTGCAAATTGTTTTATATAATTTTTTTTAGCCCTATTTAAGGAAGAAAAAAAGGTTCACAAAGCTGAATGACCCCTCTAAGACCAAGATAAAATATTACTAATTTTTCTGCCACTGTAGGAAAAATTTTGCCCAGCCTAAATGTGCAGTAGATCATAACGTTCTGTAGGTTGTAGGACATCGTCAGAGACAGTAACGGCACTATAAGTATACTTAATTCTTCTAATACTTCAGTATAAGTATACTTAGTTCTTCTGGTACTTCAGGATAAGTATACTTAATTCTTCTAATACTTCAGTATAAGTATACTTAGTTCTTCTGGTACTTCAGGATAAGTATACTTAATTCTTCTAATACTTCAGTATAAGTATACTTAGTTCTTCTGGTACTTCAGGATAAGTATACTTAATTCTTCTAATACTTCAGTATAAGTATACTTAATTCTTCTGGTACTTCAGGATAAGTATACTTAGCTCTTCTGATACTTCAGGATAAGTATACTTAATTCTTCTAATACTTCAGTATAAGTATACTTAGTTCTTCTGGTACTTCAGGATAAGTATACTTAATTCTTCTAATACTTCAGTATAAGTATACTTAATTCTTCTGGTACTTCAGGATAAGTATACTTAGCTCTTCTGATACTTCAGGATAAGTATACTTAATTCTTCTAATACTTCAGTATAAGTATACTTAGTTTTTCTGATACTTCAGGATAAGTATACTTAATTCTTCTAATACTTCAGTATAAGTATACTTAGTTCTTCTGGTACTTCAGGATAAGTATACTTAGCTCTTCTGATACTTCAGGATAAGTATATTTAGCTCTTCTGATGTTTCAGGATAAGTATACTTAGTTCTTCTGATACTTCAGGATAAGTATACTTAGTTCTTCTGATACTTCAGGATAAGTAAACTTAGTTCTTCTGATACTTCAGGATAAGTATACTTAGCTCTACTGATGCTTCAGGATAAGTATACTTAGTTCTTCTGATACTTCAGGATAAGTATACTTAGGGTGGTTTCACATTTGCGGTTTTTTTGCGTTTTTGCGGTAAAAAACACAAAAAAACATGCGTTTTTTCCCTATATTTAACAATAAAAATGCATGCGTTTTTTGGTATGCGTTTGTTAGGGGTCGAGTTCCCGCTTCTGCACAGGGGGAATCTCGAGCCACTTCCGCTGCGGTCTCCCATTCTTGTCCAGCCGCAGTGGAGCCTGCTCAGCAAGGACGTCGGTCCCAGCGTCTTGCTCATTCTCACTCTGTTCTGAGAGTTAGTGCTGCTTCTTCAGTCTCTGCCATTAAAGTCAGTGCTGGTCAGCAGCGAGCGGACTTCTCTGGGACTAAGTCCTTGTCTGCATGTACTGAGCATGCCCAGCGTAAGGTCTCCCGTTGGAGATCGAGGGTCATGTGCTCAGGCTCTGCAGCACATTCCATTGGTCCTCTTGGCAGGTCCTAGAAGGGCAAAAGTGCTGTGGCCACTTCCTGTGCTGCTGTTATATAAACTGCGCATGACCGCACGGCCATGCGCTAGTATTGTCAAACAATTGTTGATGTGTGTATGTTGTGAGTGCAAGTCGTCCTTGGAAACCCCTTCCCTATTGAATGTCTGTTCGCGGAAGGTGTATGGCTGCTACCTAGCGCCCGACTTAGCCTACAGCACTAAAAACACATCTCAGCGTCCTGTAGCTGTGCCTGCCAGTACGGCGCCGTGCGCCTGTCTTGCGCTTTCCATACCCGAGTCTGGGTGGTTAGTGGCGTCCGTTAGTGCGGCATCACTCGCACTCTGGTGCACTTATATTCTTTAAGGTTCTCTACACACCCAGTTGCGGTGTTACGCCAGCAAGGGTCTAATCGGGCTCCAATCCCTTCTGGGGTTAAGTCCGCTGACCACTTGCTCGCGCACTAGTGCGGTACTGCGGTCCTGTGGATTAACAGGATCGCTTTCTTCACGCTGGGTGAGGTTTAACCCACGCGTGTATCCTTTAGTGTACCGCCATATTGTCCGTCTTGCTAGCTGCAGGGTCTTTTACCTGCACGGTGGACCTCGGACTGCGAACGCACCTAGTTTCTTACCATCTATACATGGTGCGTTCCGCCAGTCCTTAACAGAATACTAGCGCCAAGGTCTGGCTAGTATGGCGGACATTCAGCAATCTTTGCGGTATATCCAGTAGTTGGAGGGTAGGTTGAAGGTTCTCGAGAACTCAACCTCAGCTGTGGATGTTACCGCAGTTGCTGTAAAGGCTGCTGGCGTGGCGGCAGCAACCTTGTCCACTGCCACCCCTGTTCCGACATTATCCCGCCTCCCGTTGCCAGAAAAATTTTCTGGAGATTGCAAAACTTGTAGGGGATTCGTGAGTCAGTGCTCTATCCACCTCGAGCTCCTGGCTGCACGTTTTCCTACAGAGCGGGCTAAGGTGGGATTTATTGTCTCGCTGTTGTCGGACAGGGCGTTGGAGTGGGCTACGCCGCTGTGGGAGCGTGATGATCATGTGGTGCAGAGTGCTCCGTTGTTTCTGGGCACGCTGAAAAAGGTCTTTCTAGGACCTCAACTCACCCATGATACAGCGCTCCAACTACTGGCATTAACTCAGGGTGAGTCCTTGGTCAGCCATTTTTCTGTCCGATTCCGTACTTTAGCTTCCGAGCTGGAGTGGTCGGACAAAGCCCTTATCCCCATATTCTGGAGGGGCCTGGCTGACCATGTTAAGGACGCTCTGGCCACTAGGGAGATTCCTGCCACACTGGAGGAGTTAATATCTATTTCTACTCGTATAGACCTCCGTTTTAACGAGCGGAGGTTGGAACGAGCCCAGTGTAGGCAGAGGTTTCGGCTGGCTCCTAACTTCGCCAAACCTTTGGAATTCCCAGTCCAGGCATCTGAGTCACATGAGACCTTGGAGGTGACACGAGCGGGATCTAAGTCTCAGTCCGCTTGTGCACATAAGGTCCGTCATGTTTGCCAGCAGTCAGGACGTCTTGTCTCCAAGAGTCCTCAGCGGTCGGGGAAACGTCAGCGTCCAGTGGCAGTTGGAGGAGGTACACTAGACACGGCGACGTTTGCCTCAAAGTTGTCCTTCAAGGGGACAATTACCATAGGCCCATCCACTCTTACGGTCGAGCTTTGCTTGGATTCTGGGGCAGAGGGTAACTTTATGTCCTCCGCCTTTGCCCAGCGTCACGCAATACCCTTGGTGATGCTCGCCCAGCCAGTGACCGTTCGAGTGGTAAATGGGTCAACACTACCTTCACAGATTACCCACCAAACCATTCCTTTCACGCTGTCTGTGTCTCCATCACATCAGGAGATAATCTCCCTATTAGTCATTCCTGAGGGAATTGATGAGGTCCTGTTGGGGATGCCATGGCTTCGCTACCATTCTCCTCATATTGAGTGGTCCTCTGGGAGAATTTTGGGATGGAGTAAATCCTGTGAGGGTAGATGTCAGAGGGAGTGCGTTCAGGTTGCTACTACACAGGTACCCGCAGATCTTTCCTCTCTCCCCAAGCACTATTGGTCCCATGCAGACGTGTTCTCCAAAAGAGCTGCGGAGACTCTTCCGCCTCACCGTCCCTATGACTGTCCTATTGACCTCTTGCCTGGTGCTGAGCCTCCCCGGGGTCGAGTCTACCCGTTATCTCTCCCGGAGACGGAGGCAATGTCCCAGTATATTCAGGAGAATCTGGCAAGAGGATTCATTAGGAAGTCAGTGTCACTGGCAGGGGCTGCGTTCTTCTTCGTACAGAAGAAGACTGGAGACTTACGTCCATGCATAGACTACAGGGGTCTTAACGCCATTACCGTTAAGAACAAGTACCCATTACCCCTGATATCTGAGCTCTTTGATAGGCTACGGGGAGCAAAGGTATTTACAAAGTTAGATCTGCGGGGTGCTTACAACCTGATTCGCATCCGTGAGGGGGATGAATGGAAGACGGCTTTTAACACCAGGGATGGGCACTATGAATATCTAGTGATGCCCTTTGGGCTCTGTAATGCCCCAGCCGTTTTCCAAGACTTTGTGAACGACATCTTTCGGGATATGCTCACCACCTCGGTCGTAGTCTATCTGGATGACATTCTCATCTACTCTCCAGATATAGACTCCCATCGGAGAGATGTTCGCAAAGTCTTCGACCTCTTACGGGCAAACTCCCTCTACGCTAAGTTGGAGAAGTGTGTGTTTGAGCAGGAGTCCTTGCCTTTCCTTGGTTATATCATTTCTGCCCAGGGTTTGGCTATGGATCCTGCCAAGCTACAGGCAGTAATGGACTGGCAGGAACCCCATTCTCTTAAAGCGGTGCAGCGCTTTATGGGGTTCATTAATTACTATCGCCAGTTCATTCCACACTTCTCAACTTTGGTAGCTCCATTGGTCGCCCTCACCAAGAAGGGAGCAAATCCCAAGTTGTGGTCAGAGGAGGTCTCCAAGGCTTTTCTCTCGATTAAGTCACACTTCGCTAGCGCTCCCATCCTACATCGCCCCGATGTAGATAAACCATTCATCTTGGAGGTGGATGCCTCATCCGTTGGTGCTGGAGCAGTCCTTTTCCAAAAGGATGCTCAAGGTCGGAAGCATCCTTGCTTCTTCTTCTCCAAAACTTTCACACCAGCGGAGAGGAATTATTCCATCGGGGACAGGGAGTTGCTAGCCATGAAGTTGGCTTTTTCAGAGTGGAGACACCTCTTGGAGGGAGCTCGCTTTCCTTTCCAAGTCTTCACTGATCACAAGAACTTGGTGTATATACAGACGGCCCAGCGGCTAAATTCTCGCCAGGCTAGATGGTCCCTGTTTTTCTCCCGGTTCCATTTTACCCTCCATTTTCTCTCCGGGGAGAAGAACGTTCGTGCCGACGCTCTCTCCCGCTCCGTAGTGTCATCTGAGGAGGAGGAGGAGGAGCCTCGGCTTATTGTCCCGCCTGAGAGCTTGAGAACTGTAGCTCCGGTTTCGCTGGAGTCTGTGCCCCCGGGCAAGACTTTCGTGCCAGCTAACTTGCGACCGGAGGTTCTCTCTTGGGCTCACTCCTCCAGAGTGGGTGGGCATTTTGGGACCAAGAGGACATCTGAGCTTTTGGCGAGAACATATTGGTGGCCGCATATGGTCCGAGATGTCAAGGACTATATTCAGGCGTGCGTTTCTTGCGCCCAGAATCGGTCTCCTCGGCAACGGCCTGCTGGGTTGCTTTACCCTCTACCGGTGGCAGACAGGCCCTGGGAGATGGTCGGAATGGACTTTGTGGTGGGCTTACCCAAGTCGCGTGGCTGCTCCATTATTTGGGTAGTCACCGACCATTTCTCTAAGATGGTACATTTGGTACCGCTTCCTCGGTTACCCTCAGCACGGGCCTTGGCGGTGTTGTTCATGAAGCATGTTTTTCGATTGCATGGTATGCCTGATAAGATTGTCAGCGATCGGGGTCCCCAGTTCGCGTCTCGGTTTTGGAGAGAGCTCTGCCGTTTGCTCAGCATAGAGTTAAACCTCTCCTCTGCATATCATCCCGAGACGAATGGGTTGGTGGAGAGAACCAACCAGACTCTGGTGACGTATTTGCGACATTTCGTCTCCGCTAGGCAGGATGACTGGGCATCTTTGCTACCTTGGGCGGAATTTGCCTTGAACAACGCCGTAGCCGATTCCACTGGCCAAACTCCTTTTCTCCTTAATTACGGCCAGCATCCGCGTGTTCCTGTGCCCATGCCCGTGTCATCCACCGATTCTAGGGTGGCAGACTGGGCGGTGGAGGCACGGGACATCTGGGACCGCACACAGGATGCCATTCGGGCCTCCAAGGAGAGAATGAGGGTTTCGGCTGATACACACCGGCGTCCCGCTCCGGTCTTTGCTCCCGGCGACTTAGTGTGGCTCTCCGCCCGTAACATCAGGCTGCGAGTTGAGTCCACTAAGTTTGCTCCTCGCTACATTGGCCCGTTTAAAGTTCTGGAACAGGTCAACCCTGTGGTTTACCGTTTGGCCATTCCTCCACGCCTTGGTATCACCGATACCTTTCACGTTTCCCTCTTAAAGCCCGTTCGTTTGTCTCGGTTTTCTGAGTTATCTGCTGGGACATCGGGTTCATCCACGGATGAGTTTGAGGTGAATGCTATTGTGGGAAGCAAGGTGGTACGTGGCAAAAAATTTTATTTGGTGGATTGGAAGGGTCATGGTCCAGAGGATAGAACCTGGGAGCCTGTGGAGCACATTCGGGCTCCGCAGCTCATTGCAGCCTTCGAACGTAGCGAGGCCCAAGGAGGGGGGGGCCCTAGGAGGGGGGGTAATGTTAGGGGTCGAGTTCCCGCTTCTGCACAGGGGGAATCTCGAGCCACTTCCGCTGCGGTCTCCCATTCTTGTCCAGCCGCAGTGGAGCCTGCTCAGCAAGGACGTCGGTCCCAGCGTCTTGCTCATTCTCACTCTGTTCTGAGAGTTAGTGCTGCTTCTCCAGTCTCTGCCATTAAAGTCAGTGCTGGTCAGCAGCGAGCGGACTTCTCTGGGACTAAGTCCTTGTCTGCATGTACTGAGCATGCCCAGCGTAAGGTCTCCCGTTGGAGATCGAGGGTCATGTGCTCAGGCTCTGCAGCACATTCCATTGGTCCTCTTGGCAGGTCCTAGAAGGGCAAAAGTGCTGTGGCCACTTCCTGTGCTGCTGTTATATAAACTGCGCATGACCGCACGGCCATGCGCTAGTATTGTCAAACAATTGTTGATGTGTGTATGTTGTGAGTGCAAGTCGTCCTTGGAAACCCCTTCCCTATTGAATGTCTGTTCGCGGAAGGTGTATGGCTGCTACCTAGCGCCCGACTTAGCCTACAGCACTAAAAACACATCTCAGCGTCCTGTAGCTGTGCCTGCCAGTACGGCGCCGTGCGCCTGTCTTGCGCTTTCCATACCCGAGTCTGGGTGGTTAGTGGCGTCCGTTAGTGCGGCATCGCTCGCACTCTGGTGCACTTATATTCTTTAAGGTTCTCTACACACCCAGTTGCGGTGTTACGCCAGCAAGGGTCTAATCGGGCTCCAATCCCTTCTGGGGTTAAGTCCGCTGACCACTTGCTCGCGCACTAGTGCGGTACTGCGGTCCTGTGGATTAACAGGATCGCTTTCTTCACGCTGGGTGAGGTTTAACCCACGCGTGTATCCTTTAGTGTACCGCCATATTGTCCGTCTTGCTAGCTGCAGGGTCTTTTACCTGCACGGTGGACCTCGGACTGCGAACGCACCTAGTTTCTTACCATCTATACATGGTGCGTTCCGCCAGTCCTTAACAGCGTTTTGACGCGTTTTTGCAACGCATGCGTTTTTTTTCTGCATGTGTTGTGTTGCAGAAATGCAACATGTAGTATTTTTGGCGGCGTTTTTTTTGCCGCAAAAAAAGCATGCGTTTTTTTGCGGGGAAAAAATGCGTTGCCCTCTATGTAAACGCATGCGTTTTTAACCACATGCGTTGGCATGCGTTAAAAACGCATGCGTTTAAAAAAAAAACAACACACTGATAAACCACCCAACACCATAAAATTGATAAAGGGATCCTACCCCTAGCCCTACGCCTACCCCTAACCCTACCCCTAACCCTAAACCTACCCCTAACCCTACCCCTAACCCTAACCTTAATCCCTTTAAGGGTAGGGTTAGGGTTAGGGGTAGGGTTAGGGTTAGGGTTAGGGGTAGGGTTAGGATCCCTTTAGGGTTAGGGTTAGGGATAGGGTTAGGGTTAGGATCCCTACCCCTAACCCTACCCCTAACCCTAACCCTAGCTCTTTCTGTTTATAGTGGGTTTTTTACTTTATTTTGATGATTGTCAGCTGTCACACATTTATCTACATGCGTTTAAAAAAAGGCAAACGCATGAAAAAACGCATGTAAACGCGTCAAAACGCCGTGTTTTTTTCACCACATGCAAAAACGCATGCGTCAAAAAAACGCAGCGTTTGCACGCGTTTACATGAGTTTTTTCACCATGCGTTTTTTTTAAAAAAACGCATGCGTTTTGAAACGCAAGTGTGAAACCAGCCTTAGCTTTACTGATGCTTCATTATAAGCATACTTAGTTCTTCTGATACTTCAGTATAAGTATAATCCTTTCTTCTGATACTTCAGTATAAGTATACTCAGTTCTTCTGGTGTTTCAGTATAAGTATACTTAGGTATTCTGATACTATCGTATAAGTATTCTTAATTCTTCTGATACTTCAATATAAGTATACTAAATGCTTCCGATACCTCAGTATTGGTATACTCAGTTCATTGATGCTTCGGTATAAGTATACCCGTTCTTGTGACACTTATTAGAGCTGGATTATGCCCATCCTCTTCTTCACAGTCATATTTTCTTGCTCCCCCATGCAGGTGTTGACCGTGGCTCCCTACAACAGATAAGAACCCAGAGAGCAGCTGTGATGTTATCTGATGTAAAGCAGCTGCTAGCAGCCGGTGGAAGCGTTAATGAGAAAAATGACGATGGGGTTACGCTTGT
Organism: Ranitomeya imitator; assembly: GCF_032444005.1. Classification (NCBI taxonomy): domain Eukaryota; kingdom Metazoa; phylum Chordata; class Amphibia; order Anura; family Dendrobatidae; genus Ranitomeya; species Ranitomeya imitator. The sequence goes on along the minus strand of NC_091284.1, from coordinate 560,273,495 downwards.
GAGTGTTTCTATATGTAATTGGTGTAAATGAAGATTTCATTCTGGAGCTTAATAATCATCAAATGGGTTCTCCCAGGCATTGTAATACTTATTATGGCAAATGCCTGAAATAATTCAGCTTCCACTCATTATTTTGCTGTAAAGTTGTCACTGGAAGAAGAAATGACCTGTGTGATTTCACTGAGCTGTGAGATGCAATGTAATATTTTCTCTTCTACATGTAGATGTGTTTCTACCTACAGAGCTGCTTGTCAGCAGAGAGCTGGGGCAGCTGTTACTGGTATTTTAACCAACTACCATGTGGAGGAAAAGCATCTGTTCTTTCTGTGCAGACTGTGGATGAAATAGAGATGAAAGAAATGTACTATATTTAACATGCAATATTGCCATTCCTCTCTTTGCTTTCTGCAATGGTCATACATTTTATTTGCTCATGATCATACGCTACATTACATTCTTCATATATATAATGGTGGCTTGCAAATTTTACCCTGACTATTGTGCATTGTCAGCTAAATAGGACCCTTTCTGCCATGTTGGAGCATGTTTGTCATTGCTGCTGGGTCCCTGAGGAATCATAGCAATTAATAATGAGGAAACATGTAGTGTCAGTTTTCCAGAAACTCTGGGTAGTGACTGAGGACTGCGTTCCATCTGTCTGTAGAATCGTATCTATCAGGACTTCTATCTCCTCTTCTGGCTCACACTTGTAGCTATTGAGTGCTAGTTATCAGCGCCCATTGAGCAATAATAAATGATAACTGACTTGTGGAAGATAATATTGCCTGAAAAACTCCCACACACATCAGAATAAAGTGGTCTGAACTTGCCAATATTGGCATACCATCAAAGTTCATGGGGCCTTCCCCAGATCTTCCCAACAGAGGATCTGGCATTTTGTATTTTAAATACTTAATCCATCAGTTGTCCCTTCAAACTGCCATAAGAGTTATCGGCAGTCAGTGTTGTATCTAGAGTCCTATGGGCACCGGTGCCAAATTAAGGTAAGATCTGTGGGCCCCTGTAATAATTTCCTAATGTTCCCATATCCTGTAATAATGTCATCCATACTGTTATAATGTCCTCCATCCTGTAGTAATGTCCCTTGTTTTGTAATAATGTCCCAATCATGTAATCATAACCCAGATCCTTTCTCCCATCCTGTAATTATGTCCCATGTCCTGGCAACTTTTCTATAATAATGTCCCTCATTCTGGACCCCATTCTGTAAAAATGTCCCCGATATTGCAATGATTTTCCCTATCCTGTAATAATGTCCCAAATCCTTTCTGCTATTCTAGTCCCTTCCTGAAGTAATGTCCTCCGTCCCATATTAATGTCTTTCATCCTTGGCCCCATTTTAGAATAATGTACTACATGCTTTACTAATATTCCCCATCCTGGCCTCTTTATTTACTAATGTCTCCACTTCTGGTCCCTTCCTGTAGTAATATGCCCCATCTTGTATTAATGTCCTCTGTCCAGGGATCCATCCTATAATAACGGCCCCCATCCTGAGCCTTCTATTTAATTATGTTCCCTATCTTGACCTCATCTTGAAAAGATGTTCTCGTGCTTTCCTCAAAGACATTAAAACACATAAAAATGATTCTTCTAACCTGTGTGCAAACAATGTCCTCATCCTGTGCATCATCCTGTGTAAACAGGACTCTCACTGCCAAGAAACATGGTAGCCTATGGGTACAGAGCGCGATCTACTACAAATCACTCAGTGAGCATCGTTAACCACTGTTTGCCTCTGTAAACAGGATATTAAATGTCTGCTGATAGGTCCATGTAACTGGACCCTTACTTTTCTATCACTCTTCAGAACGCATGCAAGCAAGTGTACATGTAAATGGGGGGAGAAGGACTAGAGAGATAGCTGTCAGCTGCTTGTTTGGCCAACAGCTATTTGATAGCGATTTCCACCACGAGGTAATTACGAAAAATGCATATAGTAATAATATTACTTTTTATTTATATAGCACCAACATATTCCACAATACTTACAATAATCAGTAAACTCAATATTGCATTCTGTGACAAATGCATTAATGTTTAGCCTCATTTAGCTCTAATTTTATTTTAGTATATGTTGTGTTGTAGATGGTCAGTGTATGGATTTATAGAATTATATTTGGCAGATAAGCTAAAGAGAAAGTATAACCCAAATGTTATAGCATATCAATAAAATACTGTATATGGATATATGGTTTCCATGTGTCCATACAGGCATTCTGGCATTTATACATATCCACAGCTGTTACAAGGCAACTTTAACTACATATTTGCCACCAAGCATACCTTAGGTTCTATGAATTCCATGGCTACTTCTTCTCACACATAATAGTGTAAGTTATAAGGTAGTTTATAAACACTAGAGTTGAGTGAAAAAGTATGCTGGACTCTGGTCCATTGGCCATGTGTTTATGTGAATAATCCATGGCCGCCAGAAAAGAACACGACTGACCTCATACTACCTGTGGCATCTCCAGTGACTAGTGTTGAGCATTCCGATACCGCAAGTATCGGGTATCGGCCGATACTTGCGGTATCGGAATTCCGATACCGAGATCCGATACTTTTGTGGTATCGGGTATCGGTATCGGATACATAGAGATGTGTAAAATAAAGAATTAAAATAAAAAATATTGATATATTTACCTCTCCGGCGGCCCCTGGACTCAGCGCGGGTAACCGGCAGGCTTCGTTGTTCAAAATCAGCGCTTTTAGGACCTGAGAATCACGTCCCGGCTTCTGATTGGTCGCGGGCCGCCCATTTGACCGCCACGCGACCAATCACAAGCCGCGACGTCACCGCAAGCTATTAGCGCGCTCATTTTTGAAAAATGAGCGCGTTAATGACTTTCAAAGACGTAGCGGCTTGTGATTGGTCGCGGCCACGCGACCAATCACAAGCCGCGACATCACCGCAAGCTATTAGCGCGCCCATTTTTGAAAAATGAGCGCGTTAATGACTTTCAAAGACGTAGCGGCTTGTGATTGGTCGCGGCCACGCGACCAATCACAAGCCGCGACGTCACCGCAAGCTATTAACGCGCTCATTTTTAAAAATGAGCGCGTTAATGGCTTTCAAAGACGTAGCGGGTTGTGATTGGTCGCGTGGCCGCGACCAATCACAAGCCACGACGTCACCGCAAGCTATTAACGCGCTCATTTTTAAAAATGAGCGCGTTAATGGCTTTCAAAGACGTAGCGGGTTGTGATTGGTCGCGTGGCCGCGACCAATCACAAGCCGCGACGTCACCGCAAGCTATTAACGCGCTCATTTTTAAAAATGAGCGCGTTAATAGCTTGCGGTGACGTCGCGGCTTGTGATTGGTCGCGTGGCCGCGACCAATCACAAGCCGCTACGTCTTTGAAAGTCATTAACGCGCTCATTTTTCAAAAATGGGCGCGCTAATAGCTTGCAGTGACGTCGCGGCTTGTGATTGGTCGCGTGGCGGTCACATGGGCGGCCCGCGACCAATCAGAAGCCGGGACGTGATTCTCAGGTCCTAAAAGCGCTGATTTTGAACAAAGAAGCCTGCCGGTTACCCGCGCTGAGTTCAGGGGCCGCCGGAGAGGTAAATATATCAATATTTTTTATTTTAATTCTTTATTTTACACATCCCTATGGATCCCAGGGCCTGAAGGAGAGTTTCCTCTCCTTCAGACCCTGGGAACCATGAGAATACCTTCCGATACTTGATGTCCCATTGACTTGTATTGGTATCGGATATCGGTATCGGCGATATCCGATATTTTTCGGGTATCGGCCGATACTATCCGATACCGATACTTTCAAGTATCGGACGGTATCGCTCAACACTACCAGTGACTATTTTAATTAATATGAAAGAAGCATATGCAGCACACCCACATATTATGGGTGCTCAAATAGGAATCCACTCCAAGATATATAGTACAAGAAATTTGGCACTCCAGATAATGATGCAAAATAATTTATTTCATGCATTAACAACTCTGTTGCAAAAAAGAGAAGCTCCTATGCACCATGATGCCATTCTCCTGCACTGTTTCTACATCCATTTGTCCTATTTGATCTTATACTGTGTGACTCCAGCCATTCACACTCCTTGCCACTCTCTGTTCTGAAGAAGGCTGTTTGTGGCCAAAACGTTTTTTTTTTGCAACAGAGTTGTTACTGCATGAAATAAATTACTTTGCATCATTATCTGGAGTACCAAACATTCTTATGCTACGTATTTTGATTAATAGGTCACCACAGAGTTGTGTGTGCATCGCACCACAACGTAATGATAGCGCAGGGACAACCAATCAAGAGAGATGTCAAGAACTGCACGGGTTCTTGCCTAGTGGCCAAGGACTACTGGCCTTGCTGCTGGATCAGGATCCTGCAAATACTTTTGTTCAACTCTAATAAACAAGTTTTCACTTCACTTGCTACTTTTTGAGATCATGCAGTTTTTATGTAAATGTGGCTGTTAGTGATAGGTAAGGAATGCGTTCAAGGTACGAGGGTGCACCACTGGATTATATTTATTTGACCTGGGTACTTAAATAAAAGCCTAAATCAGTAAAATGAAACATTGCCCAATGGGAAAAAGATTATGCTATTAGATATGAGCAGATCAGTTCGTGAAGTATCCAGTCTGAGGTGAATTTATGAAATTCGTGGTTTCACACAAATTGGAACATTTTGAATTTCGACTCTCGGTTCACAAAACAAAAACTTGCCCAGCATCATTTCTTACACTGCTGAAGCATCAGAGAGCAGGTAAACATCATTATACGTTACTGCACAGGCTTTTCCATAATGCTTTGCAGCTATGACATCTAGTGGATTATCATACCTTGTACAGTGGTGGTTAGTACCTGCGCCATCACAGATCAGCGGTTCCTAGTGGAGCACATTTTGTGCAGTATTCATTCAGAGTTACTGGATAAGTCTTTTTCTCCTGTGGCGTGTAAGCTCTTATGGTCAGTGGGGTCCTCTCTCTCTCCTGTGGAGTGTAAGCTCTTATGATCATCAGGGTCCTCTGTCTCCTGTAAAGTGTAAACTCTTTGGTCCAGCAGGGTCCACTCTCTCTCACCAGTAAAGTGTAAGCTCTTATGGTCAGCTGGGTCCTCCCTCTCCTGTAGATTGTAAGCTCTTGTGATCAGTGGGGTCCTTTCTCTCCTGTAGAGTGTAAGCTCTTATGCTCAGCTGGGTCCTCTCTCTCTTTATCTCACCTATAAAGTGTAAGCCCTTTTGGTCAGCGAGATACTCTCTCTCAATGTCTCTGTCTGACTCACCCTTCTCTACCCATATGTATTTTATGAGCAATTACAAGTTTTCCAGTATTGGAATTCCTTTAAATTTTAGCGGCAACTCAAATTTTTGGGGAAAATTTGACAAAGTCGTCGAAGACAAATTTCAAAAGATCCTCTCACCTCTAATGGCTATGACTCTAGTGGTAGTGTTATATATGGAATGTCCAATTAAGTTAGAAGACCCAGGAAAAAGTGAACTCCAACATATAAGTAAAGTGAACCTTCAGGTTTGCTTGATATAATCGTAAATGTATCGTTTAGAGATGAGATTGGCACTAGTATAGCAATTCCATAGGCACTGGATTATTTCCTTTTTTATGATACTTTTTTTTATAATAAACTATCCTTTTTTATAATAACTATGTTACTATAGTCGAGGGGTTCAAGAGAGGCCTGGATGTTTTCCTGGAGCAGAACAATATTGTATCATACAATTATTAGGTTCTGTAGAAGGACGTAGATCTGGGGATTTATTATGATGGAATATAGGCTGAACTGGATGGACAAATGTCTTTTTTCGGCCTTACTTACTAACTATGATGAGTTTATAATTTTTGTAACGTATTTTATCCACAGCTTCACATCTCCTCAGCCTGCGGTTTTAAGGAAGTGACTAGTCAGTTACTAGAGCACAATGCAGACCCAGATGTTATAGATAACCTATACTGGACTCCACTCCATTTAGCTGCAAAATATGGACAGGTAATATGAAAATCATTCCTAACTGGAATTCTACCATATATTTATATGACAAATTCGAAAATGTAGTGTTTTTTGTCCTATATGTTGCCGTAAACAAGGAAAGCAAAGTTGAAAACTATATCAATCTAACAGCCCTGTAGTAACAGTTTAATTACCTTCTCTCAGGAAAACCACATAGTTAAGTCCATGTAGTAGCATCCAAACAGAATCTTATTGTCTTCATTGTTTTCTATATTTCCATCAAGTACATTCATGTAATAAACGGTCACTCTCCTCTCATAATACAAAGCAGTCCCCAGTATATTGTCACTTTATCAAATAGAGTGTGACATTTTGAACAGACCTCTCTTTTGGTAATTTCTAGCAACCATCTCTGTGTCGTAGATGTCAAAATTCGGAGACAGAAGAATGAACGACATAAGGCCTATAACCCAAAAAAAAGATACCCATGGGTGACTGAAATTCTTGGAAAAAGTGGTGCCAAACCTACATGATATTAACCATCCTTGTATTGGTTTTGCATATTGATAAATCAATCTCTGGGCATTGAAATGTAATTAAAATGCCCAATAAAATAAAAAATAGAAAATAGACAATAGTTAATGGTGTGAACATAACAAAGTTAGTTTTTTGTTCTGTAGAAGATACATTACTTCATTTGTAGTATTGCTTAGAAAAAAAGCCTTAAAGTCAAAGGGTCCGACTCATCATTTGCATTTTTTTCAGTTACTTTTTTTGTCTTGTGGAGTTTATTGCCATTTTTTGTCAAGTTCTTCAAAACTATGCATGTTTCATGTATTTTGCACAAAAATGAAAAATGCTCTTACTTTTTCTTTAACCTCTGAATGACTAGAGGTATTTTTGGTTTTGCATTTTCATTTTTTGGCTCCCCTTTTCACAGAGCCATAACTTTTTTAGTTTTTGGTCAAAATGGCCATATGAGGGCTTGTTTTTTGCGGGACGAGTTGTACTTTTGAACGACACCATTGGTTTTACCGTGTCTTGTATCTTAAAAACGGGAAGAAAATTCCTAGTGCTGTGAAATTACAAAAAAAGTGCAATCCCACAGTTGTTTTTTTACCATGTTCATTAAATGCTAAAACTGACCTTCCTTTATGATTCTCCAGGTCATTACGAATTCATAGACACCAAACATGTCTAGATTGTTTTTATTTAAGTGGTGAAAACAAAATTCCAAAGTTTGTTAAAAAAAAAATTGTCATTTTCTGATACCCGTAGCATCTCCATTTTTCATCTTCTTGGGTTGAGTGAGGGCTCATTTTTTTGCATGCCAAGCTGATGTTTTTAATGATACTATATTGGTGCAGATACGATCTTTTGATCGGCCATTATTGCATTTTAATACAATGTTGTAGCGACCCAAAAAAGTAATTCTGACGTTTTGACTTTTTTTCTCATTATGCTGTTTAGCGAACAGGGTAATTATTTTTTTTATTTTGATAGATTGGGCAATTCTGAATGCAACAATAGCAAATATGTGTATGTTTGATTTTTTTATTGTTTTATTTTGAAAGGGCCAAAAAGCGTCTGATTTGAACTTTTATATTTTTTTATTTTTTTAATATTTTTAAAAACTGTTTTTTACTTTTGGCATGCTTCAATAGTCTCCAGATTGCCTAAGCTACAGAGGCGATGATCAGATCGCCTGTATGTTGCAGAATTGCTGACTTGCTATGAGGGCTGACCACTGGGTGGCACTTATAGCAATCCGGCAGTGACAATCATAGAGATCTGCTGGAGACCTGTGGTTGTCATGCCAACCTATTGGTGAACTAGGATCATGTGTTGGGGTCACTGATGGGCAGGATTTCCGGAGCGCTTGCCAGAAGCGCGTGTTAAATGCCGCTGTCAGTGTTTGACAGCGGCATTTAACTAGTTAACAGCTGCGGGTGGATTGTGATTTCACTTGTGGCTGTTAGAAGCACATGTCAGCTGTTCAAAATAGTATAAGTGTGGGGAAAAACATTTAGATCTAGAAGGGGTTTGCTCTAGTAGTGAACAAGCCTTTTAACCAATTTTACATTTTTTTTACAGCAAAAAGTTATCTGCTCTGCTCTAAGGTAGCAAAATTTGTGTAAAAAATTTAACCGTACAAAAAAAAATCACAATTGATGAATCAAGCAAAAACCCAAATCGAACCCACTTTAAAAAACATAAAAACAGCAAACTCATGAAAAATAGACTTTAAAAAATGCACAAACTAAAAAAAGAATAAAGCCCACATGAAAAACAGGTGACAAACACCAAAATCCAAACAAAAAAAGGCACAAATGCAATAATGTATTGGGTCCAAAGTGTTTGAATGAATTTTTAAAGACACTGAATTATGCCATTTTATGTATTTATTCAGACAAATATTGTGAAAATCCTGCTAGTTCATCAAGCAAATCCAAACATTCTCAACTGTAATGGAGATAAGCCTTCAGGTTAGTGCTATTGAAGATGACTTCCACTTTTTAAAAATATTGTGACATCTACTAATAAGTGCAGCTTTTCTATTTTCTTCTTTACAACTTTTCTAGAAATTCAGACTCTTCTATGTTCACCTCATTTATTTATTCTGATTTTTTGGATAACATAATAAATAATTTTATATTTTTTCTTGTTTGGATATTCAAATCATTTTTGCTTTTTTTATGATACATAGGATATAATTTTTATATTATTTTCAGTTTCTTTTTTAGTTTTTTTGTTGATATATGTGGGAAAAAAAGAAAATATGTGACTGTTTTTTACATTTTTCAAAAAAGGCTGGCCACACTGACCTGCATTTCTGTTTTTATAATGCCTGTTAATGGAGGAATATGTGAACAGACCTGTCAATCAGATTGCTTAAATTCTAAAACTGCCCAAGTGGGAAAACTGCCTTTCTATTGAAAGAGGGTGATGGCCACATGTTCCTCCACGAGCAGCCATTATATGGAGAGAAGTGTTGATCAGTTTGTGAGTAAAGCTGTACTAAGAATAGAAAGTGACCCACCTCTGCAATGTCCACAAAGGAACACTGAAATACATTTTGAAATGTGTTCCCCTTTTCTGTAACAATTATTTTTATATATTGGACACATTTTTTCCACATGGGAAAGGCTAATAATAGTGATTTGGATTGGCAGCAGCTTTTTAATTATTTATATTTTTCCAGCTTTCTATTTGTTAATTTTTCATTTATTTCACACTTTGTGCCCCCTATATGGTGTCATAATAGTTCTTTCAGGGGCATTTGAACATTTAAATACTTTTTCTTTTACTTGATTTCCCCGTAAGTGGGGTTGGTACAGTGCCTTGCGAAAGTATTTGGCCCCCTGGAACTTTTCAACCTTTTCCCACATATCATGCTTCAAACATAAAGATACCAAATGTAAATTTTTGGGGAAGAATCAACAACAAGTGGATCACAATTGTGAAGTTGAACAAAACTTATTGGTTGAAAAGTGGATCGTGCAATATTATTCGGCCCTTTTACTTTCAGTGCAGCAAACTCACTCCAGAAGTTCATTGTGGATCTCTGAATGATCCAATGTTGTCCTAAATGCCTAATGATGATAAACCTGTGTGTAATCAAGTCTCCGTATAAATGCATCTGCTCTGTGATAGTCTCTGTTTGAAGCACAGAGAGCATCATGAAGACCAATGAACACAACAGGCAGGTCCGTGATACTGTTGTGGAGAAGTTTAAAGCCAGATTTGGATTCAAAATGATTTTTAAATCTTTAAACATCCCAAGGAGCACTATGCAAGCGATCATGTTGAAATGGAAGGCGTATCATACCACTGCAAATCTTCCAAGACCCGGCCGTCCCTCTAAACTTTCATCTCAAGCAAGGAGAAGACTGATCAGAGATGCAGCCAAGAGGCCCATGATCACTCTGGATGAACTGCAGAGATCTACAGCTGAGGTGGGACAGTTTGTCCATAGGACAACAATCAGTCGTACACTGCACAAATCTGGCCTTTATGGAAGAGTGGCAAGAAGAAAGCCATTTCTCAAAGATATCCATAAAAAGTGTAGTTTAAAGTTTGCAACAAGCCACCTGAGAGACGCACCAAACATGTGGAAGAAGGTGCTCTTGTCAGATGAAAACAAAATCAAACTTTTGGCAACAATTCCAAACGATATGATGGTGTAAAGGCAACACAGCTCATCACCCTGAACACACCATCCCCACTGTCAAACATGGTGGTGGCAGCATCATGGTTTGGGCCTGATTTTCTTCAGCAGGGACAGGGAAGATGGTTAAAATTGATGGGAAGATGGATGGAGCCAAATACAGGACCATTCTTGAGGAAAACCTGTTGGAGTCTGCAAAAAACCTGAGAATGGGACGGAGATTTGTCTTCCAACAAGACAATGATCCCAAACATAAAGCAAAATCTACAATGGAATGGTTCACAAATAAATGTATCCAGGTGTTAGAATGGCCAAGTAAAAGTCCAGACCTTAATCCAATCGAGAACCTGTGGAAAAGGCTGAAAACTGCTGTTCATAAACGATCTCCATCAAACCTCACTGAGCTCGAGCTGTTTGCCAAGGAAGAATTGGCAAGAATTTTAGTCTCTCAATGTACAATACTGATAGAGACATACCCCAAGCGATTTGCAGCTGTAATCGCAGCAAAAGATGGCGCAACTAAGTATTAAGTTAAAGGGGCCTAATAATTTTGCATGCCCCACTTTTCAGTTTTTGAATTTCCACAAAAATTTTAAATAACCAATAAATTTCATTCAACTTCACAATTGTGTTCCACTTGTTGTTGATTCTTCACCAAAAAGTTACATTTGGTATCTTTATGTTTGAAGCATGATATGTGGGAAAAGGTTGAAAAGTTCCAGGGAGCCGAATACTTTCGCAAGGCACTGTATTATTAGCCCTAGTTACAGGAGGATTGTAGCCTCCTGACTATGTAGCAAAGTTGACTGTGTCTCCTAGGAACCAGCAGCTCCTGCTCCATCCCTAGATCCAGTGATCCCTTTACAGTTGGGTCTGGAGGAGGAAGTGCTGATAGGGCTTCTTTTTCATCTGCCACAGAGCTTGTGTGCTGTAATAATACATTCCTGTCTTCTCTATGAGATGTTTGGCTATGTCTGACAATCGGCATCTCGTGCCTGCAGCTGCAGGATGTTGTGCAGATGCCCTACTACTCATTGATGTTTCAGAAGGTCTACAGAGTACAAAGTGAACCACCTAGACATTTATAGTATATGGATGAATCAGAGGTAGATAAAGACTCGGTTACATATGATTTAAACCTCTTAAACCAATCACAGTGTTAGGGAGCGGACTTTCATGCTGCAACATACCTGAGAAACTGCTGGCAAAATTATAATTGCTATAAAAACAAACATAGATTGTGTATGTAAATGAGATCACAAGTGCCTCATGGTTGGTCCAAAGTGAGGCGTGTATTCTGGCGTGCATCAGCTAAGGCCTCTTTCACACGTCCAGATAATTCCAGTACTGGAGAAATCGGTACCGGAATTATCCGTGTCCGTGTGTCCACATAGCACATCAGTGTGGCACACGTGCAGCAGCCATCTGCCGCCCGTGTGCCGACTGAGGACCACACGGACCGTGCAGGAGACAGCGCTACAGTAAGCGCTGTCCCCTGCTTTGGGTGCTGAATGAATTCCAGCTTCAGCACCACACGCAGGGGGGACAGCGCTGTCTCTCCTGAGGGTGGTACGTGCACACGGAGGAGAGTGCACACTGTTCTCCGTGTGCATGTGTGCGGGACGCTTTGCGGACCGTGCTGCCGGCAAAAAACGGACATGTCTCCGTGTTTTCAACACGGACACACGGTCCGTGAAAACACGGAGACATGTGCATAGACCCAGTGAGAAAACTGTCAGTACACGTACCGGAGACACTGACATGTGAAAGAGGCCTAACTCAGCCCTATGTCTCCCTCTTTATTGTTGATTGATTGCTGCAGCATAGGAGATTTCAGTGTTGAGCAGTCACTCATCTGCAAGGGATAAGCACTGGGGTGGTTTTTCTGCTTGGGGCCAAATGGGGCACTGGCGCACTTATTTGAGTACATGACAAAAGTTTGTTATCGCAGTTATTATTACTCTTTCAACAAAAGTCGTTCCCAGCTCTATGTTTGGTTTGATAAGCCAAAGGTATCAGAACGACTCTCTTTTAAACTTGCTTTACTCTCTAAGAGAACCTTTCACTTTTACTAAAGAAAATATGTTACTGCTATGTCTCAATATTTTATGATTTGCAGTCAGGATTATGGAAAGGGTATTTTCAAGTATGTAAGTTCCCCCTTATCCATGGAATAGGGAATAACTTCCCGATCGCATTCGGTATGACCTCTGGGACTGTCACCAATCTTGAAGACCTCTAGGGAGCCCTATTTAAATGGAGTGGTGGTTGATAATGGTTCTGTCATTCCATTAGCTTTATTGGGAGTGTTGAAGACCAGTCGAGTGTGATCGACTATTAGTCCCATTAAAAATGAATGGAGCAGCAATATGCATAATCGACCACTACTCCATTTGTAACCACCCCTTATGGCTAAGGGATCATTTCAAAACATGAGAAGACCTTCTAAAGGAGAAAATAAAAGTTGCCAATTGTGATTTAATTGCAGCCTTTATCTAAGAATACATTTGTTTGTGGAAATAGTGATGAAGAGAAAGTTGCACCACTATCCTAGCACAAAAGCCAAAGCATAAATTACATGTAAAAGCAAACAACATTTTCATGCACCTTTGCTGCAAATTGCTTCTTCATGGCTCTATACAATAAGCAGTCAAGCAGTTTTGCTTGTATGATACACATGTGCTTATAACTGCATGTATGTTTAATATCTCTTCACAGACATAGCTGCAACTGAATTCATACAGGACATGCTGCTAAAAGCTGAAGATCTCTCAGAAGAGAAAAATAAAAATCCCTCCTTTTTCCCAGTGTTCCAGGATGATCAGTATGAAGAGATCTTACATGATCTTCCTCTGGCTGCCAATAAGCTGTAAGTTGCGGTAGTGACAAAGACTATGATAAATGTGGCATCCTAGTGAAATGTTTAAAGGGAATTTGTCACAAGGCTTTTGCTACCTAATCTGAAAGCACCATAACGTAGGAGGAGAGACCCTCCTTACAGTGATGGGTCACTTATTGGGCTGTGTTTTGGTGTTTCAATGCAATCAATATTTTATCAAAAGGAGATATCACTACAAGACAAGTCTTGTGTGTCCTAGTCCAACCACGCCCCCACCACTCATTAGCAGCTCACTGTCAGTATTCAATGTACACAGAAGACCGTGTTGTGGGTGAGGTTATACACAGATCAACAACTGAGCACTGCTGGAACTGAAGCATAGAAAACTGTGACAATATCATAACTGCTGCACCCAGTAAACTAAGGGATACATAACTGGAATCAGGGTTTATGTGCCTCGACGCGCTGATTGGATTACATAGCAAAACTAGCTGTCAGATTTAATTTAAGCCCAGGTTTTTTGGTGTAAGGGAACAAATTAACTGCATATGGGAATAATGATAGAGTGAGAAGGAATACTTTTCCAAATAGTAAGCATGCAGTGATTCTACTATGGTATAACAGTGTTGCAACTGGTGGTATACGAAAATAGGGTTAAAAATAAGCCTGTGAAAAACTACTCCTTAGTACCAGTGATGGAACTGGCAAATAATAAGTAAAACAAATAATGATTTGTAAAAGTTTTAGAAAGTAAAGAAAAATACTGCTCCAACGAATAATGCCGTGATTCTCCTATGATATGATGTTGTGGCGCTGCCAGTGGCATACATTTTACAGATTGGTGTGATTCTCAGTGGCCAGACCTTCACCTATGAATAGGTCATCACTTATCCTATGTAAAAGTGATAACATGTTTTCAACTGACAAAAACTTAATTCTACATTTGGTTATACAGTACATAGATTTAAAGGCAGAACCTACTCCATCTAACCCTGTCTAGTCCTTTATTATCACAATAAGAATAAGACATATCTGAAAAGCAGCAATGAAAAAATAGCATAAAATGTTTTGGAATGTTTTTCACTGTTCTCAGATCAATGAAAATCTGTACACTAGTGTCAAATTTGCTGTGCGTTCAAGATAACCTAAAACGATTTCTGAACCATGATGAAAGTGCTATTACATAATGGGAAAGTTCCGCTGCCTGAAAGCAGGGTCGGACTGGCCCACCGGAGAATCGGAGGATTCTCCGGTGGGCCCAGGCACTGACACCTGCTGGCATATTGACCAGCAGCTGCCTAGGGCCCCCACTGCTCCAGGGGCCCCCAGCCAGTGGAGTGTCGCTAATAGTGGCACACCCAGCTGCTATGGGGCCCCGAGTCAAGGAGGGCCCTTCTGGTTCCAGAGAGCAGCAGTTGGACAGGAGCCTGTCCCTGCTGCTAAAGAGAAATGAATATTCACACTTCCCCACGCTCCCATGGGTGTGGAGAGGCGTGAATACCATTTCACTTTAATGGCGGGTAGCGTTAGCCACAGGCTGAGGCTAACACTGCCCGCCGCTGCTGCTGAATGGGGGGCCCCAGAGGTGGGCACCTAAAGGGCGGCGATCCTTGATTGCAATCCCTGCAGCTTGGGTCCAGAGCGGAGCTGCAGGGATCCACGCCATCCTCCTTCCTGCCCGGCACTTCCTGTCTGAATCAGTGCGGCTGGATGACGTCATCATTCAGCACGGCTGTTTCAGACAGAAAGTTGCCGGGATGTGCTGTGGCTGCTGGGAACGTGCGGAGAGGTGAGTGGGGGCTGTGTGTGTGTGTGTGCCTGCGTTTGTGCATCTCTGCCTCCATGTGTGCAGCTGTGTGTGTGTGGGGGGAAGTAATGATGATGATGGTGGTGGGGCAATGATGATGATGGTGGGGGCAATGATGATGGTGGGGAAGAAAGTAATGATGGTTGTGGTGTAAAGGACAAAGATGTTAGTGTGGAAAGGACAATGGTGGTGGGGAAGGAGGCAATGATGGAGGTGGTAATGAGTATAATGGTGGAGGGAGAGAAAAATGATGATGGTGGAGGGGGCTGCATTATACCCTTTCAGGGGGGCTGCATTATACCCTATGAGGGGGCTACATTATATTTCTGTGGGGGCTGCATTATTCTCTGAGGGGGCTACATCATATTATATGAGGGGAGCTGCATTATGCCTTATGAGGGGCTACAGTATATTCTATGGGGGGCTGCCTTATGAGGGGTTGACATTATACTCTGAGGGGGCTACATTAAACAAGGAATCATGAAGCATACATGTAGTATATGACCTCTTTTGAAAAAGCTTGGCGGCGAAACGTGCGTCAAGGGGCTCCTGGTGCACAGTGGGTGAGCTGTCCGGTTATACCATGGGTAAGCACGCATAGGCTATTATTCACTTATTGATCTATCCAGCATGTTCCTCATGAGATATTATCTCTGACATCTAGGGACTTTTGCAGGAATTACCTCACTATGATATGATTATGTAATAGCCGCATTGCTAGCAGCATACTTACCCCCGGATACATGTAGTGTTCCCCATGTACACCAGTATACCTAGAGTTTTATTTACCACCTGTTTTGGTGCATAATTTTAATTGGTCATACGTTTTTGTTATGTATTTTTGTGCTAATAAAATTATTTTTTCTACTATGTTTTTGGGGATTTTTATACTCCGTTTTCTTGCTGTAGTATCTGAGGGGGCTATATTATATTCTGTGGAGGGCCTGCATTATATTATATGTGGGGGCTGCATTATTCTCTCAGGTGGCTACATCATACTCTATGAGGGGAGCTGCATTATGCCCTATGAGGGGGCTACAGTATATTCTATGGGGGGTTGCATTATACTCTGAGGTGCTACATTATTTTCTGTGGAGGGGCTGCATTATGCCATATGAGGGAGCTGCATTATACCTTATGAGGGGGTTGCATTATATTTTGTGGGGTGCTGTATTATACCCTAGTAGGGGGCTGCATTATATTCCATGAGGGAGGCTACATTATATTCTATGAGGGATCTGCATTATATTCTATGGGGGGCTGCATTATATTCTGTGGGAGGCTACATTATATTCTATGAGGGGGCTGCCCCAACCCCTGCTACATAATTAAGACATGTACTACCTTATATTATGCCCTGATATTAGTGTGTTTTACTGCACAATTGATGGTCTTGAATGTATTTCTATGTAGCTACATAGTGGGCCCCAAGAATGATTTTCTCTGGTGGGCCCAAGGTGCTCCAGTCCGACGCTGCCTCAAAGGGTTCACAAACTTGTACAAATCATTATTTTATGTTTTATTTTATGCATAACCATTTATAAGACCATGCCAAGTTTAAGGCTGTGATGTGTGCAAGATACATTAAAGAGTTATTGCGTCTTGAGCAGCAACAACTCTCCCGTCTCCTAACCTCTTGTTGCTGTCAGCAGGAACTCCTTCCATTTAGCAGCTTTGCTTTACTGTGGAGCTTATATTACTGTGATACATTAATAAGCTATTAGTGTTTGCTCTGAAGTCTATACTAGTTATATTGCTCGATATTTGCCATTCTACAAGTACAGGGCTTATGTGAGCAGTGATTAGAAGAACTGCTCTGGAAAATGCCACTGTGGGTTGTGATCTTGAATGACTAATGACCGCAGCTCAGTCAGGAGCTGAGAGGGAGGGAGAGTTGAGCAGCTAACTGTGGCATAGAAATCAATGGGCTAGAAGAACCTAACTGTATGAAGTACTATGCAGGTGTGAAAAAAATGCTGCAAAGTAAGAATGCCTTAAAAAATAGCAGTACTAGTTTATTTTTATCAATTAACAAAATACAAAGCAAATGAACAAAAGAGAAATCTAGATGAAATCATGATTTGGTGTGATGATCCTTTGCTTTAAAAATAACCTTAATTCTTTTAGGTACACTAGCACACAGTTTATGAAAGAAGGCAGATTGTTCCAAACATCTTGGAGAACTCACCACAGATCTTATGCCAATCTTTCTGTCTCTTCATGTAATCCAAATAGTCTTCAGGAGGTTGAGATCATGGACCTTTAGAGACCATAAAATAATTTACAGATTTCTTTGTTGTTCTTTACTCTGAATATCCGTTTTTAATGTTATTGGATGTAGGTTTGTGGTGATTGTCCTAGTACAGAATGTATTTGGAGCCAACCAGATGCTTCCCTGATGCTATTGCATGATGGATAAGTATCTGCCTGTATTTCTTAGCATTGAAGATATAATTAAGCAAGACCAAATCTCCAATCACATTTGCTGAAATGCTACCCCAAAGCTTCACTCCATAATGTTTCATTGTTGCCTGGAGACATTCATTATTGTACTGCTTCATCCCTTTGGTGGCAAACAGCTTTCTGTTACAGAAAAACATTTTAAATTTTTACGTACCAATTCAGAGCACCTGCTGTCATATTTCTGCAACCCAGCTTCATGTTTCCATGTGAAAGGTATGCTTTTTGGCCACTGTTCTTCCATGAAGACCATGTCTGGCAGACTTCTCTGAACAGAAGATGGATATGGCTGGATCTCATTAGTTGCTGACAGTACTATGCTAATGTGCAAAAAAAGAGAAACAGAGATCGCATATGAGAAGAACCTGTTGGTTAAAAAGACTTTATCGGCAAGGGAAAGCCAAAGGGCCACTAGCCTCTTGGGGTTATGCACCCCTGCATAACCTTGAACACGCAGAGGTGAGGGACACAAAACTCCATGCTGACTGACTCTTCCTCCTGTTGTCACTGGGTAAGACCACGTGACCGCGGGGAGGCATTGCTGGAGTCACGTGGCCGCAGGTCCTTTGGCCGAGGAAAAGCAAATTTGCTGCGCCTGGAGCTGCTCCTGCCACGTACTCTGAAAGAAGGATATGAAATGGGAAAACAAAGGATGGCACGGTCTTTAAGAGCACTGAGGCAAAAAGGTAAAATAGTTAAAATTAAAAGACATAAACCTTTATTAAAAAAATATATTGCACTTCACAATGCGTTTTGATAGCGTGCCACTGTTGAAACGCGTTGTGGAGTGCAATATATTTTTAAAGGGAACCTGTCACCTGAATTTGGCGGGACTGGTTTTGGGTCATATGGGCGGAGTTTTCGGGTGTTTGATTCACCCTTTCCTTACCCGCTGGCTGCATGCTGGCTGCAATATTGGATTGAAGTTCATTCTCTGTCCTCTATAGTACACGCCTGCACAAGGCAAGATTGCTTTGCGCAGGCGTGTACTATGGAGAACAGAGAATGAACTTCAGTCCAATATTGCAGCCAGCATGCAGCCAGCTGGTAAGGAAAGAGTGAATCAAACACCCGAAAACTCCACCCATATGACCCAAAACCAGTCCCGCCAAATTCAGGTGACAGAGTCCCTTTAATAAAGGTTTGTGTCTTTTAATTTTAACTATTTTACCTTTTTACCTCAGTGCTCCTAAAGACCGTGCCATCCTTTGTTTTCCCAGTTCTGTGCTAATGGCACGGCTAGACATCTTATGATTTCAATGTAGAGTAAGATTGATGTGTTTTTCTTCTGCTGTATCAAGTTTCCTTGGTCGACCACTACGTTTACAATACTTAATATTGGCCATTTTCTTGTGCATCTTCAAAAGAGCTTTAGCAACTAGTGTTGAGCATTCCGATACCGCAAGTATCGGGTATCGGCCGATACTTGCGGTATCGGAATTCCGATACCGAGATCCGATACTTTTGTGGTATCGGGTATCGGTATCGGATACATAGAGATGTGTAAAATAAAGAATTAAAATAAAAAATATTGATATATTTACCTCTCCGGCGGCCCCTGGTGAGTCCGCGGGTAACCGGCAGGCTTCGTTGTTCAAAATCAGCGCTTTTAGGACCTGAGAAACACGTCCCGGCTTCTGATTGGTCGCGGGCCGCCCATGTGACCGCCACGCGACCAATCACAAGCCGCGACGTCACCGCAAGCTATTAGCGCGCTCATTTTTGAAAAATGAGCGCGTTAATGACTTTCAAAGACGTAGCGGCTTGTGATTGGTCGCGGCCACGCGACCAATCACAAGCCGCGACGTCACCGCAAGCTATTAGCGCGCTCATTTTTGAAAAATGAGCGCGTTAATGACTTTCAAAGACGTAGCGGCTTGTGATTGGTCGCGGCCACGCGACCAATCACAAGCCGCGACGTCACCGCAAGCTATTAACGCGCTCATTTTTGAAAAATGAGCGCGTTAATGACTTTCAAAGACGTAGCGGCTTGTGATTGGTCACGGCCACGCGACCAATCACAAGCCGCGACGTCACCGCAAGCTATTAGCGCGCTCATTTTTGAAAAATGAGCGCGCTAATGACTTTCAAAGACGTAGCGGCTTGTGATTGGTCGCGGCCACGCGACCAATCACAAGCCGCGACATCACCGCAAGCTATTAACGCGCTCATTTTTAAAAATGAGCGCGTTAATGGCTTTCAAAGACGTAGCGGGTTGTGATTGGTCGCGGCCGCGAGCAATCACAAGCCGCGACGTCACCGCAAGCTATTGACGCGCTCATTTTTAAAAATGAGCGCGTTAATGGCTTTGAAAGACATAGCGGCTTGTGATTGGTCGCGTGGCCGCGACCAATCACAAGCCGCGACGTCACCGCAAGCTATTGACGCGCTCATTTTTAAAAATGAGCGCGTTAATGGCTTTGAAAGACATAGCGGCTTGTGATTGGTCGCGTGGCCGCGACCAATCACAAGCCGCTACGTCTTTGAAAGTCATTAACGCGCTCATTTTTCAAAAATGAGCGCGCTAATAGCTTGCGGTGACGTCGCGGCTTGTGATTGGTCGCGTGGCGGTCACATGGGCGGCCCGCGACCAATCAGAAGCCGGGACGTGTTTCTCAGGTCCTAAAAGCGCTGATTTTGAACAACGAAGCCTGCCGGTTACCCGCGCTGAGTTCAGGGGCCGCCGGAGAGGTAAATATATCAATATTTTTTATCTTTATTCTTTATTTTACACCTCCCTATGGATCCCAGGGCCTGAAGGAGAGTTTCCTCTCCTTCAGACCCTGGGAACCATGAGAATACCTTCCGATACTTGATGTCCCATTGACTTGTATTGGTATCGGATATCGGTATCGGCGATATCCGATATTTTTCGGGTATCGGCCGATACTATCCGATACCGATACTTTCAAGTATCGGACGGTATCGCTCAACACTATTAGCAACGCATCTTGAAACTCCAGTCAGCATTGAAATCTTTACCTGGGAGGAACCTTTCCGATACACTATAACTACCTTGTGACTTGTTGTTGTGCCCAGTCTTGCTATGGTTTATGACCTTTGGCATAAAAATGTCTTCCACAATCTCACCCAATTTTAAGCCTTCTGCACAGATGTTTTAACCTATATATGAAATGATGACCCTGACGATTATCAACTGTTTGGTACAATTTGTTACTCATGCACCTGAATATAATCTTATAGAATTGTTTACTTTGTACAAGTGTACTTAGAAGAAAAGAAGTGATGCTTTGATGCTGTTTTGAAGGCTGAATATGGGTAGCTTCACACGTATGCATTTTTGGTGCACTTTTTTCAGTGTTTTTATGCTAATTTTAGCAGCGTTTTTGCAGTACCAGCTATGTCTATGAGATTTCAGAAATCTTACTCGCATGGCTGTTTTTTAGTCTTCATTATTTTGTACAAAACCTGACGCTTTTCAGAATAGAGCATGTCACTTCTTTCAGCGTTTTTTACAGCGTTTTTGTCAGCATTTTTCACCCATTGAAATTAATGAGTGTTAAAAAAACGCTGAAAAAACGCATTCATCAGGATTTGCTGCATTTTTTTGTGTCAAAACCTGATGAAGTAGAATCAGAATTATTTTTTTGGCGCTAAACTTTATTAGCATGCACAAGAGACAAAAGTAGCATGACAAAAACGCAGCAAAAATGCGCACAATTAATGCAACAAAAAACAAGCAAAACCTGCTTTTTTGCAGCAAATTTCTTACTGCCAAGAGAGCAGATTTTACTGCAGAACAAAAAGCACAGCAAAAACGCAATGGGTGAGCATAGCCTAAAGGTGGTCACACCAAATATCGATTTGATTTAGATTTCACTTTTTTTAAAATCAATTTGCATTAAGTCAACTGATGCAAATAAACTATTAACAATTCTATTTTTTAAAGCATTCTCGCTTCGTAACATTTTTTCTACATCTGCTTAAAACTTTTGCACAGTACATTATGTAAATATAAATAATGTCTATACCTCAAAAAGTAGTTGTATTTTTCCCTTATTAAAGTTGTCATGGAGGACATTGGAGAAGGCAAAGCTATACAAGCATGGCACATAAAAACTCTTTTAAAGATGCTAATGGATGTAATTTCTAGGAAAGACTTTACTGTAATTATTATCTTTTTGTTTTTAGATAAAAGCAAAGCAATGTTATAAAACTGTGTGGACCTCCTGTTCTGACACCATTAAGAGGAAAGTGCAGTTTTCTTGTGTCATAATAACGATTAAATTGTCCAAACTCTGATGTGCCCTTATGTGACAAGAGTGGCCTCTTTTCTAAAAAATTATTAGTATCCCTGCTGCCTTCCTTAGCACAGGCCATGTCATTTACATAGCTGGTGTTGAACAATATCCAGATACTTGATTTCTGGCACATTGCATTAAATAGTTAAATGGAAATGCGAAATTCTTCAACATGCCTCAGCTTGAGACACTCCAGGAGCCGAGATGCTGCGGAATATCACGCCTCATTGACTACAGACGCTGGGCACGCTAATGCCTGTGTGGCAGAGCCCTGTGTTCCATTTCGCTCCTAGATTTTGCTTTATTTGAGAACAACTATGTGCTAAATTCATGGCTGCATATGTATGTTAGGATTGTTCAAATAGTGTCTGACACTAACAAATGAGGATGACGCTTATCAAAGGCAAAGAACCCATTTTCCTTTTCCATTGGAGATCTCTAATTTATATGTCGTATTTGAGCAGATTATGAGCTGTATGAAAGCTGAAATTGTCACCTGCACCCAATATTATTTATCTGCATTATATGGTGGGTGTATTTCTGTGCAAGCAAATAACATTATTATACTCATGCACACAGCCTTATTACACCACAGTATTAGTCGGATGAATGCTATCTGATTTTTTTATCGTATAGTGCTCAGACCAATGTTATTCATTGTAATGACAGAATTTTTATATGAAAACAATATGAATATTTTTCTGCCCAATGATGACAAAAGTATTCTAGGAGTGATACCTTTGTTGGTATAAAAGGTATAAAAGGCAATAAAGGTATCACTCCTAGAATACTTCTGTGATCATTGGGCAGAAAAATATTCACATCGATTTTTCTGGCTAACACGGTACCACAATACAATTTGTTATTGTACATTATGTGAAAGCAATAGAAACATGCAGCGATTCCACTCCAAAATCAGATGGGTGGGAGAAAAAAAATTGGATGCCGCACGGAGCCATAGTATGGCATCCTATTTTTACGGTTATGTTACAATTCTGTAGCATAGGAAACTGTAAATGGTCCTGTAAATGATTAATAGCTACTGAGTAGAAGCTACGGATTGCATATGGATGAAGAGCAAGAAAAAAATTACCACTTTCCAGATGAAAATCGGGTTTTTGATACTCTTGTATGACCTTAGCCTAATACTCAATCTGAATTGTATTTAGCTTTAATACTCTAAAGTAACTAAAAATATTTGCGAGCCCATACTATACCTTGTTTCTCTCAGATGCATGTAGAACTCAGCAGAAATATGAGCCTGGTTTTGTTAGGTGCCATACCAGGTATCCAACATACAACATTTGTGTCCTATCAACAGAATCTGTAATAAGTAGATATGGGATAATCGATTCTCTTTTGATTAGATGGGCTAGTGCGACATCATAATTATGGCGTGATGCACATATGATGTTGTGGCAGCCTGGCTAATCACAAGAGGAGACACTCATGCCATCAAATAAGAGGTGATCCTCAGGGTTCCTGTCCAACAGTCACAAAATACTGACCTGACTGACAGACCGGGGTCCTCAAAATCAATTCACCCCATCTCCTGTAATACAGTAAATGTATGATTATTAGGAGTCCAGCCACTTGGACCTGTAAATAGAATGGAAGTACATATGCAATACTTCATTCACCTCAGTGAGTCTACATGATTGGTAATGCGTCACCATAGACAGTGAGAAGTGGTGGTCATGCTTGCTCACTACTGATCCATTCCATTCGTACAAGAGGAGATATAGGAACTCCATTTTCATGATTTCTTGGGGGTCAAACAGTTAAGTCCTGGCCAATTGTACATTAATCAAATATGATACATTGGTTTGTTGATGTATTTGTTAGGTACAATATATGGATTGAAAGCCGATGACAATAGATGGAATTCATCGTGAACCATCACTACATTAACGGTAATGAGCCTATTTTATCAGACCAGATAGCACACTATGCTTCATTATTCGGGACATTAAAAAGAGATTCAACAACGCAGATGTAAAAAGCTATTAATAATATCAGTATTTTGTTAAAATTCTGTGGGGATCTATTGAGGGGTACAATCCTTTGTTTTTATAATATAAAATGCAATGTGAAAGTTACAAGAAATGTAAAATGTGTTTTTATTTTAGTTAGATAAGAAATGTTGATAACAACACAAAGATATTCTGTGATCTCTAAAAAACTGATTTCATTTTATGGAACCAAAATATAGAAAATACTTACGATTCATCTACTGAGAATTAATATTCAAGTGGGAGAAGTAAATTGCCTGAGAATATAATGAGCACTTAACCTTTTAGTATAAGGGTAAATGGTGGCACTGGAGGTGGCATGTGCGCCCCATAATTATTTATCATTTGGTCAGTTAAGACATATTAATGGATTTTTTATGTTCCTGGTTCAAAAGCTCTTGGAAGATTAAAATCTAAATGGGGGTGATGGCATTTTCAAGTGAGTAAAAAGCACATTTCTTAAAAAAAAATTTCAAAAGAAAAAATATTTCATTTTTATCTGTAAATATAAGAAAAAAAATGTAAACACATTTATGTAATCATCTAACTACACCACATTTGCTCCCACTGCATATTTGTCATAAAGGAACTGTATTTCGGCATTTCCTTTCTAACAGGGGCATTGCTATTGTCCCAAAAGTTTAGGGGTTTATGTCCCAATGAATATTTCTCCCCATATGCGCCAACCTTTCACTGATATGAATTTAAGAACATGTATAGCTCTCCGTTAACACTGTTACTGCTACACCAGAGCTAAATATTGCCTAACTCCTAAATCACATTATAAGAAAGCACAACCTACAAAGATCAATAATTCCAAAATTACCGATGTACAAAGCTGAAATAGTACCATTACACTATTATTACCACTACATAGTAATTATAAAATATTACCACACCTTACAGAAGACACAATGGCCTCCATTCATCAAGACCAGCAATTTTCTTGCTGGTCTTGAAAAGGGGACTGTCAGGAGTCAGATTCATTACACACCTCTTAATGAATCAGGAGTGTCTGACAAGCAGTGTGAGCCTTTGTGCACCACACCACAAATCTTACTCCACTCTCTACCTGGAGTAAGAGTTCTGACATAAGAAACATGCACCCCATCTCATCATGAATTAGATGAGCTGCGGTGTCACATCCCTGCCATACCCCTGTCCTGCCCCAGCTCTAACCATTATAGAAGAGCTGGTAGAAACTGAAGTAAAAATGCAAAAGTCACAACATTTTTGTGCAGCCCCGAGAAGTCCCCAAAATTTGCAACTTTTCTAAGTTCCAGGGGGTTATTTTCTCCTTGGGGAGTGAGACAAGTCTAGCCTGGTTTGCCAATATGAAGAAGCTTATAAGTCTTGCAGTGTTCCTCTAAGAATTTGAATGTGCCTATTCCCTCTTCAGAGAGGAAGAGGACTGGAACTCTACTGTCATATGCTGGAAGTAGGTGACACTGCAGTCCAATATTGTGCAGAGACCGAGAATACCACTGTATCCTTACTACTACATAGTGAATGAAATGCTCAACCAAACTGAAATCACGATACAGTGACAATATTGTGATTGATATCATTTCTTGCAGTCAGTAAAATATTACAGTTCATTCATATGTATTGACTAACAGTTCACATTCTTTCTGATTAGAGTTGTTTATTTTTTATGACATGTTTACACGGTTTACAACACCAACGCATTTTACTTTTGACATGTCCAGCGCCATTCCCACCTATTTCCAACATAGGCAAACTCCCTATCCTGTAAATACCCTCAATTTGGGGCCTGCACATGCTGCTACATTTGCCCCATCACTACACTTTCTGTGTTGGACATTGACCTCAATACTTCAAAACTGTGTCATTTCTATAATTATCCTCAAAAAGTTCAGACAGACAGGGCTACTGAAAAGAATATTGCCAAATAGATGTTGTCAAGCAATAGTTTTGTGTCACACAAAGTAATAGTGCTTCTTTCTGCAATCACACAATAATAGTGCCGCTTACGTGCACTTAATCTCTTAGCACCCGACTGAAAGTAAAAATGGCCCCTCTCAGCTTCCTAGAATGTTATAGTGCACCTTTGTGTCACGGGGCTACCGCGACGGAGAGGTTCCAGAGAACCGCAGCGCTCTGGGCCTCGTTCACACACAGTGAACAGAAGCTCTTCACCTGTATTCTGACCTAGCTGCTTTGTGCCAGCAGTGCAGGAGCTGACATAATTGTTAAGTTGCTGAGAGCTGGGTCTCTCAGCTGAAGTGGATTTTGTAATCTGATCCTCTATATAGACCCAGTCCTGACTTCAGCTAGTGTCAGTAATCAGTTCTACTGCCTTTCTTGGAGGTTGAAGGAGCGTAGTGTTGGTGTTGGAGGTTTATTTACAGAGATTGGTGTCTGCAGTTTTGGTTGCATGTTAAACCTGTTTTCCTTCCTAAGTTTATTCCTTCTCTTCCATTCTCTGTGTTTCCTCTGTGGTTGTGTGTGCATTTGGTGAGTTTGAGACTTTTAGTTACCTTGTCTGTATACCCTGTTTTTTGTTGTATTATTACACTGATGCAGTCCACCTCCTTTGGGGGGAGAGGAGGCCCCTGATAGGGCCTGCACTGTTGTGAATTCTGTGATCAAGCTCCCTCCTGTGGTCACGAGTGGTACTGCGGCTTCTGAGTTTCCTTCCTCAGGTGATGAGGTTAAGTCGTTAGGTGCTGCTCTATTTAACTCCACCTAGTGCTTTGATCCTGGCCTCCAGTCAATGTTCTAGTATTGGTCTTGCTTCCTCCTGGATCGTTCCTGTGGCCTGTCTGCTCAGCATAAGCTAAGTTCTGCTTGTGTTACTTTTGTTGCTATATTTTCTGTCCAGCTTGCTTTTTTGGTTTTGCTTGCTTGCTGGAAGCTCTGAGACGCAGAGGGAGCACCTCCGTACCGTTAGTCGGTGCGGAGGGTCTTTTTGCCCCTCTGCGTGGTTGTTTGTAGGTTTTTGTGTTGACCGCAAAGCTATCTTTCCTATCATCGGTCTATTCAGTAAGTCAGGCCTCACTTTGCTAAATCTATTTCATCTCTGCGTTTGTATTTTCATCTTAACTCACAGTCATTATGTGTGGGGGGCTGCCTTTTCCTTTGGGGTATTTCTCTGAGGCAAGGTAGGCTTATTTTTCTATCTTCAGGCTAGCTAGTTTCTCAGGCTGTGCCGAGTTGCATAGGGAGCGTTAGGCGCAATCCACGGCTACCTCTAGTGTGGTTTGATAGGTTTAGGAATTGCGGTCAGCAGAGTTCCCACGTCTCAGAGCTCGTCCTATGTTTTGTGGTTTTTGTCAGGTCACTTGTGTGCTCTGAACTTCAAGGTCCATTGTGGTTCTGAATTACCTATTCATAACACTGCACAGGAGACATGGATACGCTGGCGGCTCGGGCCTCCTAACAATCATAGGTACCCCCGAGATAAGGGAAAGCCAAGGCCCCATTTAAGTGGTAGGGACAGGTGCGGATTCCAGTACGCCGTCCTGCCCCTTTATCGCCGTTTACGACGTGATACTTTGTTTCCCTTGGAAACAAAAAAATACCCTTTTTTTTAAATTAAAAAATGTCCCTTGGGTGGTGCTTTGAGATATAATGCCCCAGAGACCCTTATAAAAACATGCCCCTTGAGTGCCCCATCAAGTAATAATTTACCCTGAGTGCCTGCTTCAAGTGATAATGGATTTTCAAATCACCACTGAGGGCCCTAATTAAATAAGAATGCCCCCTTGAGGTATTAATGTCCCATAACGCCACTTCAAGTAATAATTGTCCCCGAGCACCTCATTCATGTAATAAGGCCCCAAGTTCCTGCTTTCAATTAATAAAGCCCCATTTATACCCCCTAAATAATAAAATTACCAGCTTTCCCCTTTGAAGTAATAATGGACCATTGAAACAATAGTAATAATGCCCTCTATAATACACCACCTGCGTAGGGACACTGATCTCTTGTAAGCTGCAGAGAGCCCTTAGCTTCATGCTCCACCACTGGACTGAACTTTAGGAGGGTAGATACAGTTCAAAGTGGTGCTCGACAGGAGAATGGATGCATCAGGCATGAAAAGCAAGGCCCATGCCCTAGATCTTTGGAACCAGTTATATCACTGCTAGTAAACATATGGCCTTTGCAACATTGTTGTAACCCACTGCCCATGGGATAATACCAATTCCATTTTGATCATTTATAACAATATACTTTATGGTTCTGATCTTGTTTTGGTTGCTTCATTTGGATAGTGGATGGAAAGTGCAAAAGGTTAAAATATAAATATTAATTTACATTTTTTAGTAATTTTTAAATAAACAAAAAAAAGACAAAACATCGGAAAATCTTGTGAGTGGTGGTTTATATATTAAATTCACAAAATGCAGGCAATTGCATAGATATCACATTTATATTCTTTTCAGATGTTGCAAGATTATACTAAAATGCTGGATTTAGCACATGTCAATCAAAGTGGGCGAAGACAGGAAAAAATAGAACGAGGCATTCTATGCCAATTAATACATGTGTGAATTTTTTTCTTACAAGTAAAATTGTTTAACTTGTACAGGGATGAGATATGGAGATGAGAAGTTATCTGTAGTAAATGAATTAATGGTTAAGGTTATAACTCAGACTTAGCAGCCCAAAGCATGTTATCTAGCAATCTAGAATTAGTTTTAATCACACTAAAGTCACTCAACTTTCCTAAAATTTTCAAACAGCTGTTGTGTGTTGAATGATAATTACATGAGGAAAACAGTTTTGTTCAGTTAGTTAGGAAGATATTGATAAGTGTTCATGACCATAGTCTGTATACAGGCCTGGCCTAAGAGACAGGGTTTGTCCTTCACCAAATTGCACTTTACATGATGTTCTGACTAGTATAATAAAACCTACTGAAATCACAAACCTCTCTTAAGCCCCCGTCACACACAGCGAGATCGCCAGCGTTGTCGGAATCGCTCAAGCGTCGCTATGTGTGACGGGGCCTTTACTGAAAGATAATCATCAGGGCCAGATTAGGGTTGTTGATGACCCTTAGGCCAACTTCATCTCCACACGGCCCAATGTACCAGCCACAGATAGGATAGTTGGTCTTGACTGTGTATGAATGTTATGAAAACAGCCACTTCAGCATTGTCTTAAACTGAAAACGAGAGCAAGGATGCATGATCATCTTTCTAACTCATCTCTTTTTGGTCATCAGACAGGGTGAAAGGTGGGGATTCCATTGGTCTTTAAGGTGGTAGCAGCCTTAGTGAATATTCTTCATGTAGTCTAAAAGCAACCCAACCCTGTTATATACAGTCATGGCCAAAAGTACCCCCCTGCAATTCTGTCAGATAATACTCATTTTCTTCCTGAAAATGATTGCAAACACAAATTATTTGGTATTATTATCTTCATTTAATTTGTCTTAAATGAAAATAACACAAAAAGAATTGTCCTAAAGCCAAATTGGATATAATTCCACACCAAACATAAAAAAGGGGGTGGACAAAAGTATTGGCGCTGTTCGAAAAATCATGTGATGCTTCTCTAATTTGTGTAATTAACACCACCTGTAACTTACCTGTGGCACCTAACAGGTGTTAGCATAAACTAAACCACACTTGCAGCCAGTTGACATGGATTAAAGTTGACTCAACCTATGTCATGTGTCCTTGTGTATTCCACATTGAGCATGGAGAAAAGAAAGAAGACCAAAGAACTGTCTGAGGACTTGAGAAACCAAATTGTGAGGAAGCATGAGCAATCTCAAGGCTACAAGTCCATCTCCAAAGACCTGAATGTTCCTGTGTCTACCGTGCGCAGTGTCATCAAGAAGTTTTAAGCCCATGGCACTGTGTCTAACCTCCCTAGATGTGGGCGGAAAAGAAAAATTGACAAGAGATTTCAACGCAAGATTGTGCGGATGTTGGATAAAGAACCACGACTAACATCCAAACAAGTTCAAGCTGCCCTGCAGTCTAAGGGTACAACAGTGTCAACCTGTACTATCCGTCGGCGTCTGGATGAAAAGGGACTGTATGGTAGGAGACCCAGGAAGACCCCACTTCTTACCCCGAGACAGAAAAAATCCAGGCTGGAGTTTGCCAAAACTTACCTGAAAAAGCCTAAAATGTTTTGGAAGTATGTTCTCTGGTCAGATGAGACAAAAGTAGAGCTTTTTGGGCAAAGGCATCAACATAGAGTTTACAGGAGAAAAAAAGAGGCATTCAAAGAAAAGAACACCGTCCCTACAGTCAAACATGGCGGAGGTTCCCTGATGTTTTGGGGTTGCTTTGCTGCCTCTGGCCCTCGACTGCTTGACCGTGTGCATGGCATTATGAAGTCTGAAGACTACCAACAAATTTTGCAGCATTATGTAGGGCCCAGTGTGAGAAAGCTGGGTCTCCCTCAGAGGTCATGGGTCTTCCAGCAGGACAATGACCCAAAACACACTTCAAAAAGCACTGGGAAATGGTTTGAGAGCAAGCACTGGAGACTTCTAAGGTGGACAGCAATGAGTCCAGACCTGAATCCCATAGAACACCTGTGGAGAGATCTAAAAATGGCAGTTTGGAGAAGGCACCCTTCAAATATCAGGGACCTGGAGCAGTTTGCCAAGGAAGAATGGTCTAAAATTCCAGCAGAGCATTGCAAGAAACTCATTGATGGTTACCAGAATGTGTTGATCGCAGTTATTTTGGCTAAAGGTTGTGCAACCAAGTATTAGGCTGAGGGTGCCAATACTTTTGTCTGGCCCATTTTTGGAGTTTTGTGTGAAATGATCAATGTTTTGCTTTTTGCTTCATTCTCTTTTGTGTTTTTTCATTTAAGACAAATTAAATGAAGATAGTAATACCAAATAATTTGTATTTGCAATCATTTTCAGGAAGAAAATGAGTATTATCTGACAGAATTGCAGGGGTGTCAATACTTTTGGCCATGACTGTAGTTACTTTTATAAATTTGGTCCAAAGGGCTTTGCTGCCCACTCCCTGAACATAATCCATAGAGCAAAATATGAGTGTAACAAAGTAAAAAGGTGTAAAGTACATGAGGTTAGCAATGGCTGGGTCCTGAAAGTAGTAGTAAGTGATACTGGTAAGCTTGGGGCATATGTAGCAGAGACTCTGGGAGAGCTCTGCTGGCTTGACAACACTCCTGATCAACCTACTACTTCTCTTTATTCTTTTTTGCTTATTGATTCTAATAACTGCTTTGCTTTAGTTTTAACAGTGACTAACAAGGTTAGCAAAAACCTTAAAGCAAACTTTGATTTGTCTGAGCTTGGGCAGGTGACACTATTTACACTTAGTAAAAAAATCTTTTACACATATAGTAATAATTCCTCACTTCTTTATGATAATCCTTTCAACAGTTTAGAAAAATGAAAGACTTTTGAAATACTATAAAAGTTAGAATTAGGGATGAGCGGACCCGTTGAAGTTCGAGATCTGTACCCCACCCGAACCTAATTTCAAGGTTTGGTTCAGGTATCAGAAATGTACCCGAACTTAAAGGGAACCTGTCACTTGAATTTGGCGGGACCGGTTTTTGGACATATGGATGGAGTTTTCGGGTGTTTGATTCACCCTTTCTTTACCCGCTGGCTGCATGCTGGCCGCAATATTGAATTGAAGTTTATTCTATGTCCTCCGTAGTACATGCCTGCGCAAGGCAATCTTGCACAGGCGTGTACTACAGAGGACATAGAATGAACTTCAATCCAATATTGCGGCCAGCATGCAGCCAACGGGTAAAGAAAGGGTGAATCAAACACCTGAAAATTCCGCCCATATGACCAAAAACCGGTCCCGCCAAATTCAGGTGACAGGTTCCCTCTAAACGAGAACCCAAGCCCCATTGAAAAGAATGGGGACCAAAATTTTCTCTTCCTGGACTTCCCTTAGAATTCGCCTGTAAGTTCCTACTCAGAGCTCTGGTCCTGCTCAGGTCCAAAAATGTCATATGCCTAAAAATGGTACCAATGAAAATGTCAACTAGTCAAAAACAAGTGCTCCCATGACTTTGCCAGCAGAAATATAGAAAAATTATAGCTCTCAAACTATGGCAATGGAAAAACTTTGTTTCACAAGAAAAGCATTTTTTAGTGTGTGACAGGAGCCAAACATAAATAACCAATATAAATCTGTTATCACTGTAATCTCACCAATCTGAAGAATAAATCCATCTAATCATTTATAGTGCATGGGGAATGGCGTATAAAAATAAAGCAAATTCTTCATTTGCTGTTGATATATTCATTCTTCCTCACAAAGATCACAGTAAGGCTTTGTGCACATTTATCCTTCACTTTACGCTGAGCACTTACACAGAGGTTTCCGTTTAAATTTCTGAAATACATGATTCACATGGAACCCAAGATGGAAGATTCCCAATAATGAGGCAGATGGAGACATTGTGGACTCTGTCTGGCCTATGACCAGCAGTGTCCATCATTTTAAACATGCAAAAAAGCGAGGTCCAGTACAGTTTTGTGCACCTCTGAAAAGAAGGACATCGCTGAACAAAGACCAGATGGAGTCCAGAGTAACTGTGCTGCCATATAATAGTGAATGGATCCCTCAGGGGTTTAATTTAAATCATGTCATTTGGAGATTTAGATGGAAATCCCCATGTAAGTGCTCAGCATAGGGCACAGGATAAATGTGAACCAAAATGTTATGTAAAATTTTCCAATAAAAGCTGAAACTCAAAACACAAAAAAGCAAGTCCCCACTCAGGTCCATCATCCGTCAATAAAAATATAGGGGGCTTCCTTGTTACTGGCAGCACAAAGGCTCCAGAAAATAGCTAAAGTTCCTCACCCCTAAAAAGAAATCCTATGAATTCTGTGCTTCAAAATCCAAATGGCCCTCTCACTTCTGAGCCCTACAGTATGCCTAATCCACAGTAAGCATCCATGTTTGGCATTTCTGTAGCGATGGGAGACCGCTTAATTTACGGGGTCCATGTCTACAGATGCCCGAACTGGTCACAATGTATTGTCACTACAATGTACGGTCACTGCAATGTACAGGCATCACACTGGCAAATTTGCAATTTTCACTAAGCATCATTCACTGCTGTCTGTTTCTGACAAACAACTGTGAAGTCAAAATCATCATTGCATTTATAGACAAATTCCCAGAGGTGTACAATTTCCAAAATAGGGTCACTTGAGGTGGGATTCTGCTCTTCTGGCACTTAGGAACTCTGTATATGGAGGTTGCAAACTATTCTACAAGAATTTGTTTTCCAAGAGTGAAATGGCGCTCCTTTCCTTCTGAGTTTTGCTGTGTGGCTAAACCGTACTGTACAGCCAAATATGGGGTACTGCCACATTCAGCAAAAATTGGGTGACAAACAGTGGTGACATTTTTACCCACTTGCCCATGTGACAATGTAAAATCTGGGGCTAACACAACATTTTTGTGGTAAAAATGTAATTATTTTTTCTTTACCGCCCAATGGTATAAAATTTTGTGACAGAACCATTGTGTCAATATGGTCATTGCACCTTAGATGAATTCCTTTATAGGTGTAAGTTTTAAAATTAGATTAATTTTGTGGGAGTTAAACTATTCTGGCACCTCAGAGGCTCTGTCAATGTGGCATGGCACCCTCAAGCCATTCTAACAAAAAGTGCACTATAATATGGTGTTTCTTTCCTTCTGAGCTTTACACTGTGACTCAATTGTAGTGTTCGATCACATATCAAGTATTGTCATACTCAAGAGAAACTGTGTAACATATTTTGCTGTCCATTTTCTCCTATTATCCCTTTTGAAATTTTAATACTTAAAGGCAAAATAACATTTTAGTGAAAAAAAATTTCCATTGACTCAGCCCAATGTTATACCATTCTGTAAATCGCCTGAGGGATAAAATCATCCCTACACCTCTAGATAAGTTCCTTAAGGGGTGTAGTTTCCAAAATTGGGTCAGCTGTTGGGGGTTTCCATTGCACAGACACATCAGGAGGTCTGCAAATGCGACATTGCATCTGCTACCTATTCCAGCCAATTATGCACTCCAAAAGTCAAATGGCGCTCCTTCTGTTACAAGCCTTGCCATGCTCCCAAACCAAAGTTTTACACTTTATGTGGGGTATCGGCGTGCTCATGAGAAACTGCACAACAAATTATATTTTCTATTTTCTCCTGTTACCCTCGCGAAAATGAAAAGGTTGGGGCAAAAGGAACATGTTGGTGGGAAAATTTATTTTTTCATTTTCACAGATTAATAACATTATAACATTCTGTGATATACTTGTGGCTCAAGGTGCTCACCATACCTCCAGATAAATTCCTTGAGGGGTGTACTTTCCAAAATGTTGTCAATTGTAAGAGGGTTTACACTATTTAGGCACATCAGGGGCTCTGCAAACATGACATGGCATCCACTATTAATTACATCCAATTTTGCACTCCAAAAGTCAACTGATTCTCCTTCCCTTCCAAATTCTGCAATGCCCCCCAAAACAATAGTTTTTCTCCACATATGGGGTTTCAGAGGACTCAAGAGAAATTGCAAAACAAATTGTATGGTTCAATTCCTACTGTTACCGTTGGAAAAAATGGAAAATTTAGGGCTAAATTAACAGTTTTGAAGGAAAAATTTAAATGTTAATTTGCTTTAATTCATTTTAATCATCTAAAGGGTTGTTAACCCCTTCATGACCCAGCCTATTTTGTCCTTAAAGACCTTGCCGTTTTTTGCAATTCTGACCAGTGTCCCTTTATGAGGTAATAACTCAGGAACGCTTCAACGGATCCTAGCGGTTCTGAGATTGTTTTTTCGTGACATATTGGGCTTCATGTTAGTGGTAAATTTAGGTCAATAAATTCTGCGTTTATTTGTGATAAAAACGGAAATTTGGCGAAAATTT
Organism: Ranitomeya imitator; assembly: GCF_032444005.1. Lineage (NCBI taxonomy): Eukaryota > Metazoa > Chordata > Amphibia > Anura > Dendrobatidae > Ranitomeya > Ranitomeya imitator. The sequence goes on along the minus strand of NC_091284.1, from coordinate 560,239,115 downwards.
TGAAAATTTCGCAATTTTCACATTTTGAATTTTTATTCTGTTAAACCAGAGATATATGTGACACAAAATAGTTAATAAATAACATTTCCCACATGTTTACTTTACATCAGCACAATTTTGGAAACAAAATTTTTTTTTGTTAGGAAGTTATAAGGGTTAAAATTTCACCAGCGATTTGTCATTTTTACAACGAAATTTACAAAACCATTTTTTTAGGGACCACCTCACATTTGAAGTCAGTTTGAGGGGTCTATATGGCTGAAAATACCCAAAAGTGACACCATTCTAAAAACTGCACCCCTCAAGGTACTCAAAACCACATTCAAGAAGTTTATTAACCCTTCAGGTGCTTCACAGCAGCAGAAGCAACATGGAAGGAAAAAATGAACATTTAACTTTTTAGTCACAAAAATTATCTTTTAGCAACAATTTTTTTATTTTCCCGATGGTAAAAGGAGAAACTGAACCACGAAAGTTGTTGTCCAATTTGTCCTGAGTACGCTGATACCTCACATGTGGGGGTAAACCACTGTTTGGGCGCACCGCAGGGCTTGGAAGGGAAGGAGCGCCATTTGACTTTTTGAATCAAAAATTGGCTCCACTCTTTAGCGGACACCATGTTACGTTTGGAGAGCACCCGTGTGCCTAAAAATTGGAGCTCCCCCACGAGTGACCCCATTTTGGAAACTAGACGCCCCAAGGAACTTATCTACATGCATAGTGAGCACTTTGAACCCCCAGGTGCTTCACAAATTGATCCGTAAAAATGAAAAAGTACTTTTTTTTCACAAAAAAATTCTTTTAGCCTCAATTTTTTCATTTTCACATGGGCAACAGGATAAAATGGATCCTAAAATGTGTTCGGCAATTTCTCCTGAGTACACCAATACCTCATATGTGGGGGTAAACCACTGTTTGGGCACTCGGCATGGCTCGGAAGGGAAGGCGCGCCATTTGACTTTTTGAATGGAAAATTAGCTCCAATTGTTAGCGGACACCATGTCGCGTTTGGAGAGCCCCTGTGTGCCTAAACATTGGAGCTCCCCCACAAGTGACCCCATTTTGGAAACTAGACCCCCCAAGGAACTTATCTAGATGCATATTGAGCACTTTAAACCCCCAGGTGCTTCACAGAAGTTTATAACGCAGAGCCATGAAAATAAAAAATAATTTTTCTTTCCTCAAAAATGATTTTTTAGCCTGGAATTTCCTATTTTGCAAAGAATAATAGGAGAAATTGGACCCCAAATATTATTGTCCAGTTTGTCCTGAGTACGCTGATACCCCATATGTGGGGGTAAACCACTGTTTGGGCGCACGGCAGGGCTCGGAAGGGATGGCACGCCATTTGGCTTTTTAAATGGAAAATTAGCTCCAATCATTAGCGGACACCATGTCACGTTTGGAGAGCCCCTGTGTGCCTAAACATTGGAGATCCCCCAGAAATGACCCCATTTTGGAAACTAGACCCCCAAAGGAACTAATCTAGATGTGTGGTGAGGACTTTGAACCCCCAAGTGCTTCACAGAAGTTTATAACGCAGAGCCATGAAAATAAAATAAAAAAATTATTTTCTCAAAAATGATCTTTTAGCCTGCAATTTTTTATTTTCCCAAGGGTAACAGGAGAAATTTGACCCTAAAAGTTGTTGTCCAGTTTCTCCTGAGTACGCTGATACCCCATATGTGGGGGTAAATCACTGTTTGGGCACATGCCGGGGCTCGGAAGTGAAGTAGTGACGTTTTGAAATGCAGACTTTGATGGAATGCTCTGTGGGCGTCACGTTGCGTTTGCAGAGCCCCTGATGTGGCTTAACAGTAGAAATCCCCCACATGTGACCCCATTTTGGAAACTAGACCCCGAAAGGAACTTATCTAGATGTGTGGTGAGCACTTTGAACCCCCAAGTGCTTCATAGAAGTTTATAATGCAGAGCCGTGAAAATAATAAATACGTTTTCTTTCCTCAAAAATAATTATTTAGCCCAGAATTTTTTAATTTTCCCAAGGGTAACAGGAGAAATTTGACCCCAATATTTGTTGTCCAGTTTCTCCGGAGTACGGTGATACCCCATATGTGGGGGTAAACCACTGTTTGGGCACACGTTGGGGCTCGGAAGTGAAGTAGTGACGTTTTGAAATGCAGACTTTGATGGAATGCTCTGTGGGCGTCACGTTGCGTTTGCAGAGCCCCTGATGTGCCCAAACAGTAGAAACCCCCCACAAGTGACCCCATTTTGGAAACTAGACCCCGAAAGGAACTTATCTAGATGTGTGGTGAGCACTTTGAACCCCCAAGTGCTTCATAGAAGTTTATAATGCAGAGCCGTGAAAATAATAAATACGTTTTCTTTCCTCAAAAATAATTATTTAGCCCAGAATTTTTTATTTTCCCAAGGGTAACAGGAGAAATTGGACCCCAATAGTTGTTGTCCAGTTTCTCCTGAGTACGCTGATACCCCATGTGTGGGGGTAAACCACTGTTTGGGCACACGTCGGGGCTCAGAAGGGAAGTAGTGACTTTTGAAATGCAGACTTTGATGGAATGGTCTGCGGGCGTCACATTGCGTTTGCAGAGCCCCTGGTGTGCCTAAACAGTAGAAACCCCCCACAAGTGACCACATTTTAGAAACTAGACCCCCCAAGGAACTTATCTAGATATGTGGTGAGCACTTTGAACCCCCAAGTGCTTCACAGACGTTTACAACGCAGAGCCGTGAAAATAAAAAATCATTTTTCTTTCCTCAAAAATTATGTTTTAGCAAGCATTTTTTTAGATTCACAAGGGTAACAGGAGAAATTGGACCCCAGTAATTGTTGCGCAGTTTATCCTGAGTACACTGATACCCCATATGTGGGGGTAAACCACTGTTTGGGCACACGTCAGGGCTCGGAAGTGAGGGAGCACCATTTGACTTTTTGAATACGAGATTGGCTGGAATCAATGGTGGCGCCATGTTGCGTTTGGAGACCCCTGATGTGCCTAAACAGTGGTAACCCCTCAATTCTACCTCCAACACTAACCCCAACACACCCCTAACCCTAATCCCAACTGTAGCCATAACCCTAATCACAACCCTAACCACAACCCTAATTCCAACCCTAACCCTAAGGCTATGTGCCCACGTTGCGGATTCGTGTGAGATATTTCCGCACCATTTTTGAAAAATCCGCGGGTAAAAGGCACTGCGTTTTACCTGCGGATTTTCCGCGGATTTCCAGTGTTTTTTGTGCGGATTTCACCTGCGGATTCCTATTGAGGAACAGGTGTAAAACGCCGCGGAATCCGCACAAAGAATTGACATGCTGCGGAAAATACAACGCAGCGTTTCCACGCGGTATTTTCTGCACCATGGGCACAGCGGATTTGGTTTTTCATATGTTTACATGGTACTGTAAACCTGATGGAATACTGCTGCGAATCCGCAGCGGCCAATCCGCAGCCAAATCTTCACCGTGTGCACATAGCCTAATTCTAAAGGTATGTGCACACGCTGCGGAAAACGCTGCAGATCTGCAGCAGTTTCCCATGAGTTTACAGTTCAATGTAGACCTATGGGAAACAAAAATCGCTGTACACATGCTGCGGAAAAACTGCACGGAAACGCAGCGGTTTACATTCCGCAGCATGTCACTTCTTTGTGCGGATTCCGCAGCGGTTTTACAACTGCTCAAATAGAAAATCGCAATTGTAAAACCGCAGTGAAATGCGCAGAAAAAAAGCGGTAAATCCGCCATAAATCCGCAGCGGTTTAGCACTGCGGATTTATCAAATCCGCAGCGGAAAAATCCGCAGAGGACCAGAATACGTGTGCACATACCGAAACCCTAACCCTAGCCCTAACCCTACCCCTAACCCTAACCCTACCCCTAACCCTAGCCCTAACCCTAGCCCTACCCCTAACCCTACCCCTAACCCTAACCCTAACCCTACCCCTAACCCTAACCCTACCCCTAACCCTAACCCTATTCTAACATTAGTGAAAAAAAAAAAAAATCTTTATTTTTTTATTGTCCCTACCTATGGGGGTGACAAAGGGGCGGGGTCATTTATTATTTTTTTTATTTTGATCACTGAGATATAATCTATCTCAGTGATCAAAATGCACTTTGGAACGAATCTGCCGGCCGGGAGATTCGGCGGGCGCACTGCGCATGCGCCCGCCATTTTGGAAGATGGCGGCGCCCAGGGAGAAGACGGACGGGACCCCGGCAGGATCGGTAAGTATGATGGGGTGGGGGGGGACCATGGGGGGGTGATTGGAGCACGGGGGGAGCGGACAAGAGCACGGGGGGAGCGGAGCACTGGATGGAGGGGAGCCGGAGCAGTGTACCGGCCAGATCGGGGGGCTGGGGGGGCGATCGGTGGGGTGGGGTGGGGGCACATTAGTATTTCCAGCCATGGCCGATGATATTGCAGCATCGGCCATGGCTGGATTGTAATATTTCACCCGTTATAATAGGTGAAATATTACAAATTGCTCTGATTGGCAGTTTCACTTTCAACAGCCAATCAGAGCGATCGTAGTCACGAGGGGGTGAAGCCACCCCCCCTGGGCTAAACTACCACTCCCCCTGTCCCTGCAGATCGGGTGAAATGGGAGTTAACCCTTTCACTGGATCTGCAGGGACGCGATCTTTCCATGACGCCACATAGGTGTCATGGGTCGGATTGGCACCGACTTTCATGACGCCTACGTGGCGTCATGGGTCGGGAAGGGGTTAAAGTTCATGAATGTGGGTTTGAGCATTTTGAGGGATGCAGTTTTTAAAATGGTGTTACTTTTGGGTATTTTCTGTCATATAGGCCCCTCAAAGTCACTTCAAATGTGATGCGGTCTCTGATTAAAAAAAAAAGGGTTTTGTAAATGTTTTTGGCAAAATGAGAAATCATTGAAAAACTTTTAACCCTTCTAGCTTCAAAACAAAACTATATACAGCTCTGGCAAAAATTAAGAGACCACCACATCAAAACCCTGTCATGGGCAGCCCAATCTCCAGACCTGAACCCCATTGAAAACCTATGGAATGTAATCAAGAGGATGATGGATAGTCACAAGGCATCAAACAAAGAAGGACTGCTTAAATGTTTGTGCCAGAAGCAGCGTGAAAGACTAGTGGAAAGCATGCCAAGACGCATGAAAGCTGTGATTAAAAATCATGGTTATTCCACAAAATATTGATTTCTGAACTCTTCCTGAGTTAAAACATTAGTATTGTTGTTTCTAAATGATTATGAACTTGTTTTATTTGCATTATTTGAGGTCTGAAAGCACTGGGTTTTTTTTAATTTTGGCCATTTCTCCGTTTCAGAAAAGGACATGTTGTCAGAAGTTTATGGAATAAATGAACAATTTAAATTTTACTCAAAATTTAGCTATAAAGAGAAAAATCAAACAAACTGAACATTTTGCAGTGGTCTCTTAATTTTTGCCAGAGCTGTATATATTTAATACCTTTCACCCCACCCCCCAAGCCTGTTTTCATGACCAGGCCAAATTTTAGATTTCTGAGCAGTGTCAATTTATGTGGCAATAACTCTAGAATGCTTCAACAGATCCCACAGATTTTGAGAATATTTTTTGTGACATATAGTAGTTCATGATAGTGGTTAAGTTTGTTTGATATTACTTGAGTTTATTTGTGAAAAAAAACAGAAATTTGGCAAAAATGTTGAAAACTTTTCAATTTTAAAATTTTTCATTTTTATGCCATTAAACCAGAAAGTTATGTGACACAAAATAGTTCATAAATAACATTTCCTACATGTCTACTTTACATCAGCACAATTTTTGAAATAATGTTTTTTATTAAGAAGTTAGAAGGTTCTAATTTTTCCAACAAATTTTACAAAGCCATTTTTGCTAGGGAACACAACCATTTTTGCTAGTGACTTTAAGGGATCTGTATGACAGAAAATACCCCAAATGGACTTCATACTAAAAATTGCACCCCTTAATGTGGTGAAAACCTCATTTAAGAAGTTGATTAACCCTTTAGGTGCTGTACAGGAACTGAAGCAATGAAGAGAGGACAAGAACAATTAACTTTTTTCCCCCCAAAATTATTTTAGATCCAATCGTTTTTATTTTGACAAGGGTAACAGGAGAAAATGACATCAAAATTTGTTGCGCAATTTCTCATGAGCATGCCAATACCACATATGTGGGGGGGAAAATACTTTTTGGGCACACAGTAGGGTTCAGAATGAAAGGTTCCTTCATCTCTAAACTCCTGGAACGCTTGGTCCACTCCCGTCTAACCCGCTATCTCTCGCATAACTCTCTTCTTGACCCCTTACAATCTGGTTTCCGCTCTTTACACTCCACTGAAACTGCCCTCACTAAAGTCTCTAATGATCTAATAACAGCTAAATCCAAAGGTCATTGCTCTGCTGATTCTCCTGGATCTACAGTCATGGCCAAAAGTATTAACACCCCTGCAATTCTGTCAGATAATACTCAGTTTCTTCCTGAAAATGACTGCAATCACAAATTCTTTGGCATTATTATCTTCATTTAATTTGTCTTAAATGAAAAAATCACAAAAAGAATTGTCCTAAAGCCAAATTGGATATAATTCCACACCAAACATAAAAAAGGGGGTGGACAAAATTATTGGCACTTTTCGAAAAATCATGTGATGCTTCCCTAATTTGTGTAATTAAAAGCACCTGTAACTTACCTGTGGCACCTAACAGGTATTGGCAATAACTAAATCACACTTGCAGCCAGTTGACATGGATTAAAGTTGACTCAACCTCTGTCCTGTGTCCTTGTGTGTACCACATTGAGCATGGAGAAAAGAAAGAAGACCAAAGAACTGTCTGAGGACTTGAGAAACCAAATTATGAGGAAGCATGAGCAATCTCAAGGCTACAAGTCCATCTCTACGTGTCTACGTGCGCAGTGTCGTCAAGAAGTTTAAAGCCCATGGCACTGTGGCTAACCTCCCTAGATGTGGATGGAAAAGAAAAATTGATAAGAGATTTCAACGCAAGATTGTGCGGATGTTGGATGAAGAACCTAGACTAACATCCAAACAAGTTCAAGCTGCCCTGCAGTCCAAGGGTACAACAGTGTCAACCCGTACTATCCGTCGGCGTCTGAATGAAAAGGGACTGTATGGTAGGAGATCCAGGAAGACCCCACTTCTTACCCCAAGACATAAAAAAGCCAGCCTGGAGTTTGCCAAAACTAACCTGAAAAAGCCTAAAATGTTTTTGAAGAATGTTCTCTGGTCAGATGAGACAAAAGTAGAGCTTTTTGGGCAAAGACATCAACATAGAGTTTACAGGAGAAAAAAAGAGGCATTCAAAGAAAAGAACACGGTCCCTAGGGTCAAACATGGCAGAGGTTCCCTGATGTTTTGGGGTTGCTTTGCTGCCTCTGGCACTGGACTGCTTGACCGTGTGCATGGCATTATGAAGTCTAAAGACTACCAACAAATTTTGCAGCATAATGTAGGGCCCAGTGTGAGAAAGCTGGGTCTCCTTCAGAGGTCGTGGGTCTTCCAGCAGGGCAATGACCCAAAACACACTTCAAAAAGCACTAGAAAATTGTTTGAGAGAAAACAATGGAGACTTCTAAGGTGGCCAGCAATGAGTCCAGACCTGAATCCCATAGAACACCTGTGGAGAGATATAAAAATGGCAGTTTGGAGAAGGCACCCTTCAAATATCAGAGACCTGGAGCAGTTTGCCAAAGAAGAATGGTCTAAAATTCCAGCAGAGCATTGTAAGAAACTCATTGATGGTTACCGGAAGCGGTTGGTCGCAGTTATTTTGGCTAAAGGTTGTGCAACCAAGCATTAGGCTGAGGGTGCCAATACTTTTGTCCTGCCCATTTTTGGAGTTTTGTGTGAAATGATCAATGTTTTGCTTTTTGCTTCATTCTCTTTTGTGTTTTTTCATTTAAGACAAATTAAATGAAGATAATAATACCAAAGAATTTGTGATTGCAATCATTTTCAGGAAGAAACTGAGTATTATCTGACAGAATTGCAGGGGTGTTAATACTTTTGGCGATGACTGTATCTGCCGCATTTGATACTGTGGATCACCAGCTCCTTCTCACTATGCTCCGCTCCATAGGCCTCAAGGACACAGTCCTCTCCTGGTTCTCCTCCTACCTCTCTAACCACTCCTTCACTGTATCTTTTGCTGGCTCCTCTTCCTCTCCTCGTCCCCTTACTATCGGGGTTCCGCAGGGCTCAGTCCTGGGCCCCCTCCTTTTCTCTCTATACACTGCCCCTATTGGACTAACAATCAGCACATTTGGGTTCCAGTAACATCTCTATGCTGACGACACCCAATTATACACTTCTTCCCCTGACATCACCCCCACTCTAATTCAAAATACCAAGGATTGTCTGTCTGCTGTCTCTAACATCATGTCCTCCCTCTATCTGAAACTAAATCTCTCCAAAACTGAACTACTTGTGTTTCTCCCTTCTACTAACCTCACTCTACCCAACATTGAAATTACCCTGGAGGGTTCAACCATAACTCCCAAGCAGCATGCCCGCTGTCTTGGGGTCATATTCGATACCAAACTTTCCTTTACTCCCTATATCCGATCACTCACTCGCTCCTGTCACCTGCATCTTAAAAACATCTCCAGAATCCGACCTTTTCTCACCTTTGAAACTGCTAAGACTCTTACTGTCGCTCTTATTCATTCTCGTCTGGACTGCTGCAACTCTCTTCTTATTGGTCTCTCTCTTTCCAAACTTTCTCCTCTCCAATCCATCTTGAATGCGACAGCCAGGGTCATATTTCTGTCCAGCCGCTTCACCGATGCCTCCATCTTGTGCCAGTCATTTCACTGGCTACCCATTCGCTACAGGGTCCAGTATAAACTCATCTCTCTCACCCACAAAGCTATCCACAGTTCTGCACCGCCTTATATCTCCTCTGTCATCTCCATCTATCGCGCTACACGTGCCCTCCGTTCTACAAATGACCTAAGACTAACATCCCCCGTAATCCGAACCTCGCACCGCCATCTCCAAGACTTCTCTCATGCTGCACCAGCTCTCTGGAATGCACTTCCCAGACGATCAGACTGATACCTAGCCCCGACCTATTCAAGCGCGCTTTAAAAACCCATCTCTTCAAACAAGCCTACCACATCAAATACTCACTAAACTAACTTTGTCCTGTTCCCTCCTTCCAAATATTACTCTGAATCTGCACCCTATTATTCATCTGTCTCCACAGCCTCCATGCACACGATAACTGCACTTGATACTTGACTATTGCACTTAAACACACGGGCTGATGACCAAATCATGCAGCTTTATATGAAAATCCCTATTTATTATAATTGCCAGACCTGAAATAACAAGCACTTTTCACCTATTGTGTCCCCCATTTCCCTGTAGATTGTAAGCTTGCGAGCAGGGACCTCACCCCTAATGTCACTGTTTAAATTTTTAAATTGTCTTAACTTTTACTGAATTTATTGTCTGTACATGTCCCCCATAATTGTAAAGTGCTGCGGAATATGTTGGCGCTATATAAATAAAAATTATTATTAATTATTATTATTAAGGAGCACTGCTTGGCTTTTTGAACACAAAATTGGTTGGAATCAATTGCGGACACCATGTCATGTTTATGGAGCACCTGATTTGTCTAAATAGTGGAAAACTCCCACAAGTGACCTCATTTTGTAAACTAGACCCTCAAGGAACTTATCTAGAAGTGTGGTGAACACTTTGAACCACCGGGTGTTTCAGAGAAATTTATAATGTTGAGCTGTGAAAATAAAAAAAATCTAATTTCTTCAGCAAAAATGTTCTTTTAGCCCCAATTTTTTATGTTCACAAGGGAAACAGGAGTAAGTGGACCAAAAAACTGTTTAGGCACACATACGGGCTTGGAAATTAGCTGGAATCATTAGCGGAGAGCCCTTATTGTGCCTAAACAGTAGAACCCCCCCACAAGTGATGCCATTTTGTAAACTAAATCCCTCCAGGAAATTATCTAGATGAGTGATAAGCACCTTGAACGCTCGGGTAACTCACAGAGGTTTATAACATAGAGCAGTGAAAATTAAAAAAATCTAATTTTTCCCCACAAAAAAGTGTTTTTTTTATCCCCAAAGTTTCCATTTTCACAAAGGTAACAGGAGAACACACGCTGTGCAAGTTGTTGTGCAATTTCTCCTGAGTATGCTGATTCACAATATGTGGAGGAAAACTACTGTTTGGGTGCCCAGAAGGTCTTGGACTGGAAGAAGCGCCATTGAACTTTTTGAGAGCAATATTTGTTGGAATGATTAGCGGACACCATGTTGCATTTGGAAAGCACCTGATATGCCCAAACATTGGAAATTCTTCCCAAAAGACACCATTGGGAAAACTAGACCCCTCAAGAAATGTAACATAATTGTGTGGAGAGCACCTTGAAACCCAAGGTGCTTCACAGGAGTTTATAATGTTGAGCTGTGAAAATAAAAAAATCTATTCTTTTCAGCAAAAATGTTCTTTTAGCCCCAAGTTTTTTATGTTCACAAGGGTAGCAGGAGAAAGTTTAACGAAAAACTGTTTAGGTGCCCAGCAGGGCTTGGATAGAAAGGATCACCATTTGACTTTTTGAGTGCAAAATTAGCTGGAATCATTAGCGGATGCCATGTTCCCTTTGGAGAGCCCTTGATGTGCATAACCGGTAGAAATCCCCCACAATTGATGCCATTTTGTAAACTAGACCCCTCAAGGAAATTATCTAGATGTGTGGTGAGCACCTTGAACTCCTGGATACCTGACAGTAATTTATGACGTAGAGCCGTGAAAATAAAACAAATTAACATTTTTTCTACAAAAATTTTATTTTAGCCCCAAATTTTGCATTTTCACAAAGGTAACAGGAGAAAACACACTGTGCAAGTTGTTGTGCAATTTCTTCTGAGTATGCTGATTCCTAATATGTGGAGGAAAATTACTGTTTGGGCGCCCGGAAGGGCTTGGCATGGAAGAAGTGCCATTTAGCTTTTTGAGTGCAAAATTTGTTGAAATCATTAGTGGACACCATGTCACATTTGGAGAGCCACTAATATGCCCAACCAGTGGAAATTCTTCCCAAGAGATACAATTGTGAAAACTAGGCCTCTCAAGGAATGTAACAAGATGTGTCGAGAGTACCTTGAACTCCAGGTGCTTCACATAAGTTTATAACGTTAAGATGTGAAAATAAAAAAAATCTGATTTTTTCCACATAAATGTTCTTTTAGCCCCAATTTTTTTTATTTTCTCAAGGGTTACAGGAGAAATTGTGCCATACATTTTCTTGGCCCATATGTGGTTGACAACTACTATTGAGGCACAGTGCAAAGTATAAATAAAAAAGAAACACGAGTCTAGATACCCACTAAGTGAAAGTGCAAAAGTGCTTAAAACCAACAATATAGCTAATATTTAGAAGGGCTGAATAAAGCCTTAGGGTCAAGAATATAATACCATTTATCCTACTAAGCTACCAGTATTGCTAGTATAGCATTATTCTGGTTAATACACACCTTTGCTTACAGAGTTGTACCCTGCGCAAAGATCAGCCCACAGAGTACAATGCCTCAGAAAAACTAATCCTATAAAGATCAGGGCAGATGATGAATAGCTAATTCCCTCAAATATACTATATTTTTCGGACCATAGGACGCACTTTTCCCCCCAAATTTTTTGGTAAAATGGGGGTGCGTCTTATGGTCATAATATATTTACAAATCCTGTGGCAGTGGCAGCGGTTCCGATGCAACCTCCCTACCCAGGCTGATGCGGCGGGACTCTGTGGTGTGGTGGGGGTAGGGCAGCGGCTCTCTGTGCTCTGTTGGAAGTTCCGCCGGAATTTCGTAAAAACCCAGAGGCCCCGCTCATCTGTTAATGCCATGTTGCAGTCTCCTCCGGGAACATGACCACCGGGCTGGCGCATGCTCAGATTCAAATCTCAGCAGCGAGATCTCATCCCGAGATCTCATCTCCCAAGAGGTCGGGATGAGATCTCATTGCCGAGATCTGAATCTGAGCATGCGGGACTCTGTGGTGTGGTGGTGGTGGCGGGCTGTGCTCCAGGACCGTGGCAGCGGCTCTCTGTGCTCTCTGGGGGGCTCCGCCAGCATTTCATTGAAGCCTGGAGGCCCCCGCTCATCCGTTAATGCCATGTTGCAATGGCCTCTGGGAACATGGCCACTGGGCCGGCGCATGCTCAGTTTCAAATCTCAGCAACGAGATCTCATCCCAAGATCTTGTCTCCCAAGATCTCTGGACAAGATCTCATTGCTGAGATCTGAATCTGATCATGCGCCGCCCTTGGCCTGGCGGCCATCCTCCCGGCAGCCATGTTCCCAGAGGCCACCGCAGCATGGCATTAATGGATGAGTGGGGGCCTCCAGGCTGACTAAATGCCAGCAGAGCCCCCAAGGTAGCACAGAGAGCCACTACACTGGAGCACAGCTCCTGCTCCAGAGCAAAGAGCCCCTGTCCCGGAGCACAGAGCCTCTGCCCCAGAGTACAGAGCCCCTGCCCCAGAGCAAAGAGCCTCTGTCCCAGAGCACAGAGCCCCTGTCCCAGAGTACAGACAGAGCCCCTGCCCCGAAGCACAGAGTCCCTGACCCAGAGCACAAAGCCCCTGACCCAGAGCACAGAGCCCCTGTCCTGGAGCACAGAGCCCCTGCCCCAACACAGAGCCCCTGTCCCAGTACAGAGCCACCACCCCTGCCCCAGCATAGAGCACCGCACCAGCCTGGTGTTGGTTTCCCGGAGGCCACAATCAGCCTGGACCACCGAACGACCCCTGTGACCACTCCTCCACCTGTGCTGATCCCTTCATTGGTAAGCTGAATTAGGACTGTAAGATGGACCCCCATTTGACACACAATTTTTTTCCCTTATTTTTCTTCTGAAACTTTGGAGTGTGTCTTATGATGTGTGTCCGATGCGTCTTATAGTCTGGAAAATATAGTAATACGTCACTATATTGATACTTAGTTATGCTCCAAGTGGAAAGAATGTTTCCGTTTCCCACTCATACTCAGCTGATGTGCAAAAATGAGTGATCTGGCCCTAGGTACATCCCTGTCTGAACATCTACCTACATGCGGGGGTTGGCACCCTAAGATCACGAGAACTGGTGCACCCGCTCCTACGTCGACTCTTCCTCCACTATTTCACCCTATAAGATGTAAAGTTCGAAAACAGAAAGCGAGATGGCCTGTATCCAATGTTTCTTGATAAAATTGTAAATATAGGAGAAATCACATATGTTAGATACAAAAAATATATGTGTGAGAAAAGGACAATATATAAATTCAAAGCGAAGTGCCATCACAGATAGCATTATAGGGACAAATTGTCCTGAAGATACCGTTGTGGTACTTCACGCCGGCGATTAGATACCATGATGGTGTGAAGTCTCAAATGAGGTTGTCAGGCTCTCAAAGCGTTTCCCCCATAGACGGGTTCATCAGGAGAGATCGATATTAAACAACATAGCAGTGGAGAGTTGTCCATAAGAATAGGTTGCAATCTTCAGCCCAGAGCATCCCTCCTTAAATACCCATCCATACATATGCACAGAGAGGCTGTTTCCTGTTATGATAATGATTTTTAGAAAGGAATTTGTTCTCAACAAAGATCTGTGCATGTTCCAGATGGCAGCAAACGCTAGAGATATAATAGATAGTCACATGACCTACCGAAAGGGAGTCCTGCATTGTCCTCAGACTGCGCATGATTACACTATTACCAAGCGCTAGAGGTACAATAGTGGTCACATGATTAAACCTCCAGGTCAGCGTGCATTGCGCACGCGTCGGCGTCCGCATTCAAATTCCCAAGTACGCAGTGGAGACACACGTGCACTTAACTACGCATGTCAAAAGTGATTGCGCATGTCCCTAATTATGAACACCAGAACTATGGCAGTATGCAGATCTGAACAGGTCAGGTTAACAGGGATTGTACTACGTCAGTGCTGACACACACAAGTATCATTATCATTGCCTAGAATACAACACCGGTGCGCATATCGCATTAATGATGCAATGTGTCTCCAAATAAATGCGCATGTCCCACCAAGCAGACATAATCTATAGGAAATTTATATTAGGACATGATGTCTTCTGTTTAAATATACAGACAGCCATAATTTCATGCAAGGGACTAATACATATTGTTATCTAGCAATATGGATATATATCTTAGCTTGCCTCTATTATAAGCATCGGAGAATAGGTACTGATAGAAAGAGAAAGAGGGGGAGAGGGAACAAGTGGGGGAGCAAATGTTAGGGTTGGCGGAACGCACCGAGTATATATATATATGTATAAATAGGTGCGTTCGCAACCCGGGGTCCACCGTGCAGGAGAGGAACCTGCTGCTGGCAAATGGTGGCGCTATATGGCGGTATAAGCGAACTCTGTTAACTCGCTAGAAATAAGATGCTGTGCCCTGTTAGCGTCACAGGGGAACACAGCTAACTGCTGAGCTGGAGGATGTCAGGGGTCACGCACCCAGAAAAGCATACAAACAGTCCTCACCGGAGGAGCCAGTATTCTAGGGGCTTATTTCAGCCGGGTCCCTGAACACACACATACAGGCGCAACCACAATTAACAAGCTCATGACTTGAGGTGATCTACCCCCAAAATCACCTATAGGAAGGGGAGATCATTACATGATCGATTAGTCCACAGTTTTTATCAAAAAACGAAACCACAGGGAACCTGGCTAGATCGTAAACCATGCGGGACATTTAAATGTGGCGACTGCAAATTTTGCCCATGGATTAGAAAAGAAAAGGGGACTACATCAGATAAAATCTATTATATGAGAGATTTTGCCAACTGCAAAACGGAAGGTGTGGTCTACATGGCCACATGCTCATGCCCACGTAACTACATTGGGAAGACCAAGAGGGAGTTACAGAGACACGTTGGCGAGCACTTGGGCGATATAAAACATGCTAGAGACACACCTCTAGCCAGGCATATCAGAGCTGTTCATCAAAATAATTCAAAAGCTGTGTCCTTTTGTGTCCTTGAGGTGGTGCGACGTAAGCCACAAGGTGGTGACTTAAATAGACTCCTACTACAAAAAGAATGTCAGTGGATCTTTAGACTACGAACTCTTGCTCCAATTGGCCTGAATGAACAGCAAAATTATTGTTGTTTTATCTGATTCATTGTCTATAATTATTAGCCAGAAACATGACTGATCAAAGTATTGACCAGTCCAATTATCATGTATCTTGTATACATGTTATGTATTTGCCCCCCCACTTGTTCCCTTTCCCCCTCTTTCACTTTCTATCAGTACCTATTCTCCGATGCGTATAATAGGGGCAAGCTAAGATATATATCCATATTGTTAGATAACAATATGTATTAGTCCCTTGCATGAAATTATGGCTGTCTGTATAATTATGCAGAAGACATCATGTCCTAATATAAATTTCCTATCGATTATGTCTGCTTGGTGCATCCAGATGCACGCTTATTTATTTAGAGACACATTGCATCATTAATGCGATATGCGCCGGTGTTGTATTTTAGGCAATGATATTGATACTTGTATGTGTCAGCACTGACGTAGTACAATCCCTGGTAACCTGACCTGTTCAGATCTGCATACTGCC
This sequence comes from Ranitomeya imitator, assembly GCF_032444005.1. Classification (NCBI taxonomy): domain Eukaryota; kingdom Metazoa; phylum Chordata; class Amphibia; order Anura; family Dendrobatidae; genus Ranitomeya; species Ranitomeya imitator. Next base: position 560,223,487 of record NC_091284.1, on the reverse strand, counting down.
ATTGGTCTGGTATTCATCATTTAGCACATGCGCAATTACTTTTGACATGCGTAGTTGAGTGCACGTGTGTCTCCACTGCGTACTTGGGAATTTGAATGCTGACGCCGATGCATGCACAATGCACGTTCACCTGGAAGTTTAATCATGCGACCACTATTGTACCTCTAACGCTTGGTAATAGTGTAATCATGCGCAGTTTGACTCTGAGAACAATGCGGGTCTGCCTTTCGGTAGGTCATGTGACTATTATTCCTCTAGCGTTTGTTGCCTTCTGAAGAATGCGCAGTTTTTTGTTGAGGACAAGTTCCTTTGCAAAAATCATTATCATAACAAGAAACAGCCTCTGTGCATATGTATGGATAGGTATTTAAAGAGGGGTGCTCTGGGCTGAAGGTTGCAGCAGCCTCAACTCTCCATTGCCATGTTGTTTAATATCAATCTCTCTTGATGAACCCGTCTATGGGGGAAACGCGTTGAGCGCCTGGCAACCTTATCTGAGACTTCACACCATCATGGTATCTAATCGCCTGTGTGAAGTACCACAACTAGATAGATAAGTATTATGTATCTTCAGGACAATTTGTCCCCATAATGCTATCTGTGATGACACTTCGCTTTGAATTTACATATTGTGGTACCCCTGTGCGTTGCTTTACCATTCCCATTGAGGAATATCTTTGATAACATCAATTTTGAGAGACAATTATTCCTGTTAGAACAACTTTATTGGCAGTTCCCATGCATATCTTTGTGCACTTGGAGAATTATGTGGTGCGTGTATAGGACTGTGACATTAGCAGACTTATGATTTACTCCTATTTTTAACCAGTGGCTACTTATACATATTGATGCTCACTACCCAATATGCTACAATTGGCTTATGAATGTAGCTATCTGAACGATCTTCATTTCTCACACCTATATTTTTTGCATCTAACCTATATGAGTTCTCCTATATTTACAATTCTATCAAGAAATAGTGGACACAGGCCATCTGGCTTTCTGTTTTTGGACTATACATCTTATAGGGTGGAATAGGAGCAGAAGGAGAGTCGACGTATGAGCGGGGGCCCCAATTCTCATGATCTTAGGTTGCCACCCCCGCATGTAGGTAGATGTTCAGACAGTGATGAACCTAGGGCCAGATCACTAATTTCTGCACATCGGCTGAGTGTGAGTGGGAAACGGAAATATTCTTTCCATTCGGAGCACGACCAAGTATCAATATAGTGACGTATTATACTTGAGGGAATTAGCTATTCATCATCTGCCCTGGTCTTTATCGGATTAGTTTTTTCTGAGGCATTGTGCTGTGTGGCCTGATCTTTGCATTGGGTACAACTCTGTAAGCAAAGGTGTGTATTAACCAGAATAATGCTATACTGGCAATACTGGTAGCCTAGTGGGATAAATGGTATTATCTTCTTGACCCTAAGGCTTTATTCAGCCCTTCTAAATATTAGTTATATTGTTGATTTTAAGCACTTTTGCACTTTCACCTAGTGGGTATCTAGACCCGTGTTTGTTTTTATTTATACTTAATAAAAGTTACATTTTAAATAAATGTTTTTTTTCTATTAAGCAGTCTTTGTCTACCTTTAGTATACCCTTTTTTGTAAGATTGTTAAGGGTGCAGGGAGCATGTTGACACCACATGTGCCTCACAGAAATTAATAACATTGGGCGGTGAAGAAAGAATGATTAAATTTTTGCTGCTAAAATTTTTTGTTTTAGGCTAAGTGCACACGTTGCAGAATTGCTGCAGAAATTTCCGTGGCAATTCTGCGCCTCCTGCCGCAAGTATATCGCATGCGGAATTGGCATGCATATTCTCACAGAAAATTAGCGTTTTGCAAGCATAATTAGCTTGCAGAATGCTAGCGTTTTCCAAGCGATCTGTAGCATCGCTTGGAAAACTGATTGACAGGTTGGTCACACTTGATATACATAGTGTTTGACAAGTGTGACCAACTTTTTACTATTGATGCAGCCTATGCCGCATCAATAGTAAAAGATAGAATGTTAAAAATAATAAAAAAAATAAAAAAATGGTTATACTCACCTTCCCGCAAAGAGCCGATCTCCTCAGCGGCTTACGTTCCTATAGATGGTGTGTGTGCAGGACTTTCGATGACGTCGCGGTCACGTGACCGCGACGTCATCGCGGTCACAGACGTCATCACAGGTCCTTCACACACACCATCTACAGGAACGGAAGCAGCCGCGTGCAGCGCTGAGAGGCAGGAAGACTCCGGGGGCCATTGAAGGTGAGTATATCACGATTTTTAAAATTTTTTATTCTTTTTTTAACAATTATATGGTGCCCAGTCCGTGGAGGAGAGTCTCCTCTCCTCCACCCTGGGTTCCAACCGCACATGATCTGCTTACTTCCCGCATGGTGGGCATAGCCCCATGCGGGAAGTAAGCAGATCAATGCATTCCTAGGTGTGCGGAATCCCCGCGATTCCGCAAATATAATGAACATGCTGCATTTTTTTCTGGAATGCGAATCTGCTCAGGAAAAAAATGCAGCATGTGCACAAAAAATGCGGATTGCATTCTATTAAATAGGATGCTTAATGTGAGCGTTTTTTTGTGGTTTTATAGCGTTTTTATAGCGGAAAACCGTGAAAAAAACGCGAAAAATCTGCTGTGTGTGCACACAGCCTTAGTCCTAAATTTTTAATTTCTAAAAGGGTTAATAAGAAAAAATTTAACTTTCAGTTTGTTGTGCAATTTCTCTTGCGCATGCTAGTACCTAAATGTAATCGGGAACTACGTTTGAGGCACAGTGCAAAACTCAGAAGTAGAGGAACGACATCATTTAGTGCATATTTTATTGTTATGGTTTGCAGGTGTGATGACCCACTGGGAGAGCCCCTAAGGTGCTAGAACAGCAGTACCCCCCCCCATAAGTTACCCCATTTTACAAACTACATCTCTCAATCAATTTATTGAAGGGTGCAGTGACTATATTTACAGAATTTTATACCCTTTGGCAGTGAAGAAAAAATAATTACATTTTTGCCACAAAAAATTTTCTTAGCCCTAAATTTTAACTTTTCACAAGGAGAAATGGGTAAAAATGACACCAATTGTTGTCACACAATTTCTGGTGAGCATGGAAACACCCCATATGTGGCTGTAAAGCATTTCTTCCCCACACAGCGAGACTCGAGAGGCACGGAGCGCTATTTCCCTTATGGAGTACTATTTGCCTCCTGGAGTGCAGATTTTCCTAGAATTGTTTGCAGATTCCATGTACAGATCCCCTAAGTGCTAGAAGAGCAGAATACCACCCCTCAAGTAACCCATTTTAAAATTATATTATTTTATATTATATTTTGGAATTTATCTACAAGTGTAGTGATGATTTTCACTTCATGTGTGTTTTCCAGAAACAAGCAGCAGTGGATGTTGCTGATCGAAAATTCCAAATCTTCAATTGTAGTGCCCAGCAGACTATGCCCAGCTTGTGCTTCTGGAGACATGTACCCATAAATTAACCGAACTGTCATTGTTACAGAAATGCAAACATGTGCACATTAAATATGGTTTTATTCACACTGTGGGGCTCAGACGGCATGGGAGTATTTGGATTTGGGACTGCAGAATTGGATAGATTTATTTTTTGGGGAAAGGAGCCATAGTGCTCTTTCAGTACCTTAGTACTGACAGCAACATGAAAGACCCCAATATTTCCATTAATGGATGATGGACCTGAGTGGGGACTTTTTTGCTGATTGAGTTGAACCTTTTACTGGGAACATTTCACATAATGTTTGGGATCACATTTATCCCTTGCTCTACAGTGAGCAATTATATCAGGTTTCCTTCTAAATCTCTGAATGACGTTATTCAGATGAAACCGCTGATGGATAAATTCACTATAATGAGGCAGCAGAGTTACTCTGGACTCCATCTGGCTTCTGTTCAGTGGTGTCCTTGTTTTCAGAGGTGCACAAAACTGTGGCCAACGTACGTTTTATGCACACCTTAAAAGAAGGACACCGCTGGATCATAGGCCAGACAACGTCCACAGTGATTACATCTCCCTCATTATAGGGAATCTTCTGCCGGGGGTTCTGTCTGAATCACATATTGAGAGATTTGCATGGAAACCCTGGTGTTAGCTCTCAGCGCAGAGCGCCGATAATTGTGAGCCGAGCCATTCCGCGATCTTTGGGAGGCAGAATGAACAAATCAAGGTGTAGAATTGGTTTTATTTATTTTTTCTGCCATTCCTTGTGCTACATAAGTGACTAGATGACTTTATTCTTTGGGTCAGTGCAATTACAGTGATACCAGATAAATATCAGTTTTTTATTGTTGGCTGCTGTCACACAATAAAAGACGCTTTTTTTGCATCTCCATATTTTGAGAGCTATCATTTTTCCATATTTCTTCTGACAGAGTCATGTGAGGGCTTGTTATTTGTGGGATAAGTTGATGTTTTTATTGGGGCACATGTGTTATGTTTGCTAATGACAGGTGTTATGAAGGCAATCCAGAAATACAGTGTGCTTAGCGATCAGAGCGCACACAGTGATCTGACAAATACCCAAAAATACAAGAACGAGCTCTGAGACGTGGAAACTCTGTAGACTGCACACCTGATCCTATCCTAAACACAACTAAAAGCGGCTGTGGATTGCGCCTAACAACTACCTAGGCAACTCGGCACAGCCTAAGAAACTAGCTAGCCTGAAGATAGAAAAATAGGCCTGACTTGCCCCAGAGAAATTCCCCAAAGGAAAAGGCAGCCCCCCACATATAATGACTGTGAGTAAGATGAAAAGACAAAACGTAGGGATGAAATAGATTCAGCAAAGTGGGGCCCGATATTCTAGGACAGAGCGAGGACAGTAAAGCGAACTTTGCAGTCTACAAAAAACCCTAAAGCAAAACCACGCAAAGGGGGCAAAAAAAACCACCGTGCCGAACTAACGGCACGGCGGTACACCCTTTGCGTCTCAGAGCTTCCAGCAAAACAAAAGACAAGCTGGACAGGAAAAAAAGCAACAAAAAAGCAAAAAGCACTTAGCTATACAGAGCAGCAGGTCACAGGAACAATCAGGAGAAGCTCAGATCCAACACTGAAACATTGACAAGGAGCAAGGATAGCAGCATCAGGCGGAGTTAAGTAATGAAGCAGTTAACGAGCTCACCAGAACACCTGAGGGAGGAAGCTCAGAAGCTGCAGTACCACTTGTGACCACAGGAGTGAATTCAGCCACCGAATTCACAACAGTACCCCCCCCTTGAGGAGGGGTCACCGAACCCTCACCAGAGCCCCCAGGCCGACCAGGATGAGCCGCATGAAAGGCACGAACAAGATCGGAAGCATGAACATCAGAGGCAAAAACCCAGGAATTATCTTCCTGAGCATAACCCTTCCATTTAACCAGATACTGGAGTTTCCGTCTAGAAACACGAGAATCCAAAATCTTCTCCACAATATACTCCAATTCCCCCTCCACCAAAACCGGGGCAGGAGGCTCAACAGATGGAACCATAGGTGCCACGTATCTCCGCAACAACGACCTATGGAATACATTATTTATGGAAAAGGAGTCTGGGAGGGTCAAACGAAAAGACACAGGATTGAGAACCTCAGAAATCCTATACGGACCAATAAAACGAGGTTTAAATTTAGGAGAGGAAACCTTCATAGGAATATGACGAGAAGATAACCAAACCAGATCCCCAACACGAAGTCGGGGACCCACACGGCGTCTGCGATTAGCGAAAAGTTGAGCTTTCTCCTGGGACAAGATCAAATTGTCCACTACCTGAGTCCAGATCTGCTGCAACCTATCCACCACAGAATCCACACCAGGACAGTCCGAAGACTCAACCTGTCCTGAAGAGAAACGAGGATGGAACCCAGAATTGCAAAAAAAATGGAGAAACCAAGGTAGCCGAGCTGGCCCGATTATTAAGGGCGAACTCAGCCAACGGCAAAAAGGACACCCAATCATCCTGGTCTGCAGAAACAAAACATCTCAGATATGTTTCCAAGGTCTGATTGGTTCGTTCGGTCTGGCCATTAGTCTGAGGATGGAAAGCCGAGGAAAAGGATAGGTCAATGCCCATCCTACCACAAAAGGCTCGCCAAAACCTTGAAACAAACTGGGAACCTCTGTCAGAAACAATATTCTCAGGAATGCCATGCAACCGAACCACATGCTGAAAGAACAAAGGTACCAAATCAGAGGAGGAAGGCAATTTAGCCAAGGGCACCAGATGGACCATTTTAGAAAAGCGATCACAGACCACCCAAATGACTGACATCTTTTGAGAAACGGGAAGGTCAGAAATGAAATCCATCGAAATATGTGTCCAAGGCCTCTTTGGGACCGGCAAGGGCAAAAGCAACCCACTGGCACGAGAACAGCAGGGCTTAGCCCTAGCACAAATCCCACAGGACTGCACAAAAGTACGTACATCCCGTGACAGAGATGGCCACCAGAAGGATCTAGCCACTAACTCTCTGGTACCAAAGATTCCAGGATGACCAGCCAACACCGAACAATGAAGTTCAGAGATAAGTTTATTAGTCCACCTATCAGGGACGAACAGTTTCTCTGCTGGACAACGATCAGGTTTATTCGCCTGAAATTTTTGCAGCACCCGCCGCAAATCAGGGGAGATGGCAGACACAATGACTCCTTCCTTGAGGATACCCGCTGGCTCAGATAAACCCGGAGAGTCGGGCACAAAACTCCTAGACAGAGCATCCGCCTTCACATTTTTAGAGCCCGGAAGGTACGAAATCACAAAGTCGAAGCGGGCAAAAAATAACGACCAACGGGCCTGTCTAGGATTCAAGCGCTTGGCAGACTCGAGATAAGTCAAGTTCTTATGATCAGTCAATACTACCACGCGATGCTTAGCTCCTTCAAGCCAATGACGCCACTCCTCGAATGCCCACTTCATGGCCAGCAACTCTCGATTGCCCACATCATAATTACGCTCAGCGGGCGAAAACTTCCTGGAAAAGAAAGCACATGGTTTCATCACTGAGCAATCAGAACCTCTCTGTGACAAAACCGCCCCTGCTCCAATCTCAGAAGCATCAACCTCGACCTGGAACGGAAGAGAAACATCTGGCTGACACAACACAGGGGCAGAACAAAAACGATGCTTCAACTCCTGAAAAGCTTCCACAGCAGCAGAAGACCAATTAACCAAATCAGCACCCTTCTTGGTCAAATCGGTCAATGGTTTGGCAATGCTAGAAAAATTACAGATGAAGCGACGATAAAAATTAGCAAAGCCCAGGAACTTTTGCAGACTTTTCAGAGATGTCGGCTGAATCCAATCCTGGATGGCTTGGACCTTAACTGGATCCATCTCGATAGTAGAAGGGGAAAAGATGAACCCCAAAAATGAAACTTTCTGCACACCGAAGAGACACTTTGATCCCTTCACAAACAAAGAGTTAGCACGCAGGACCTGAAAAACCATTCTGACCTGCTTCACATGAGACTCCCAATCATCTGAGAAGATCAAAATGTCATCCAAGTAAACAATCAGGAATTTATCCAGATACTCACGGAAGATGTCATGCATAAAAGACTGAAACACAGATGGAGCATTGGCAAGTCCGAACGGCATCACTAGATACTCAAAATGACCCTCGGGCGTATTGAATGCAGTTTTCCATTCATCTCCTTGCCTGATTCTCACCAGATTATACGCACCACGAAGATCTATCTTAGTGAACCAACTAGCCCCCTTAATCCGAGCAAACAAGTCAGATAACAATGGCAAGGGATACTGAAATTTAACAGTGATCTTATTAAGAAGGCGGTAATCAATACACGGTCTCAGCGAACCATCCTTCTTGGCTACAAAGAAGAACCCTGCTCCCAGTGGTGATGACGATGGGCGAATATGTCCCTTCTCCAGGGATTCCTTCACATAACTGCGCATAGCGGCGTGTTCGGGCACGGATAAATTAAATAATCGACCTTTAGGGAATTTACTACCAGGAATCAAATTGATAGCACAATCACAATCCCTATGCGGAGGTAGAGCATCGGACTTGGGCTCTTCAAATACATCCTGATAATCAGACAAGAACTCTGGGACCTCAGAAGGGGTGGATGACGAAATCGACAAAAATGGAACTTCACCATGTACCCCCTGACAACCCCAGCTGGACACCGACATGGAATTCCAATCCAATACTGGATTATGGGTTTGTAGCCATGGCAGCCCCAACACGACCACATCATGCAGATTATGCAACACCAGAAAGCGAATAACTTCCTGATGTGCAGGAGCCATGCACATGGTCAGCTGGGCCCAGTATTGAGGTTTATTCTTGGCCAAAGGTGTAGCATCAATTCCTCTCAATGGAATAGGACACCGCAAAGGCTCCAAGAAAAACCCACAACGTTTAGCATAATCCAAATCCATCAGATTCAGGGCAGCGCCCGAATCCACAAACGCCATGACAGAAAACGACGACAAAGAGCATATCAAGGTAATGGACAGAAGGAATTTGGACTGTACAGTACCAATGACGGCAGACCTAGCGGACCGCTTAGTGCGCTTAGGACAATCAGAAATAGCATGAGTGGAATCACCAAGGTAGAAACACAGACCATTCAGACGTCTGTATTCCTGCCGTTCAACTCTAGTCATAGTCCTATCGCACTGCATAGGCTCAGGTTTAACCTCAGGCAGTACCGCCAAATGGTGCACAGATTTACGCTCGCGCAAGCGTCGACCGATCTGAATGGCCAAAGACAAAGACTCATTCAAACCAGCAGGCATAGGAAATCCCACCATGACATCCTTAAGAGCCTCAGAGAGACCCTTTCTGAACAAAGCTGCCAGCGCAGATTCATTCCACTGAGTGAGTACTGACCATTTCCTAAATTTCTGACAATATACTTCTATATCATCCTGACCCTGGCACAAAGCCAGCAAATTTTTCTCAGCCTGATCCACTGAATTAGGCTCATCGTACAGCAATCCGAGCACCAGGAAAAACGCATCGACACTACTCAATGCAGGGTCTCCTGGCGCAAGAGAAAATGCCCAGTCTTGAGGGTCGCCGCGCAAAAAAGAAATAATAATCAAAACCTGTTGAATAGGATTACCAGAAGAATGAGGTTTCAAGGCCAGAAATAGCTTACAATTATTTTTGAAACTTAGAAACTTAGTTCTATCTCCAAAAAACAAATCAGGAATAGGAATTCTTGGTTCTAACATAGATTTCTGATCAATAGTATCTTGAATTTTTTGTACATTTATAACGAGATTATCCATTGAAGAGCACAGACCCTGAATATCCATGTCCACACCTGTGTCCAGAATCACCCAAATGTCTAGGGGAAAAAAAAAAAAGTGCACACAGAGCAGAAAAAAAAAAAAATGATGTCAGAACTTTTTCTTTCCCTCTATTGAGAATCATTAGTTTGGCTCCTTGTACTGTTATGTTTGCTAATGACAGGTGTTATGAAGGCAATCCAGAAACACAGTGTGCTTAGCGATCAGCGCGCACACAGTGATCTGACAACTACCCAAAAATACAAGAACGAGCTCTGAGACGTGGAAACTCTGTAGACTGCACACCTGATCCTATCCTAAACACAACTAAAAGCGGCTGTGGATTGCGCCTAACAACTACCTAGGCAACTCGGCACAGCCTAAGAAACTAGCTAGCCTGAAGATAGAAAAATAGGCCTGACTTGCCCCAGAGAAATTCCCCAAAGGAAAAGGCAGCCCCCCACATATAATGACTGTGAGTAAGATGAAAAGACAAAACGTAGGGATGAAATAGATTCAGCAAAGTGGGGCCCGATATTCTAGGACAGAGCGAGGACAGAAAAGCGAACTTTGCAGTCTACAAAAAACCCTAAAGCAAAACCACGCAAAGGGGGCAAAAAAACCCACCGTGCCGAACTAACGGCACGGCGGTACACCCTTTGCGTCTCAGAGCTTCCAGCAAAACAAAAGACAAGCTGGACAGGAAAAAAAGCAACAAAAAAGCAAAAAGCACTTAGCTATACAGAGCAGCAGGTCACAGGAACAATCAGGAGAAGCTCAGATCCAACACTGAAACATTGACAAGGAGCAAGGATAGCAGCATCAGGCGGAGTTAAGTAATGAAGCAGTTAACGAGCTCACCAGAACACCTGAGGGAGGAAGCTCAGAAGCTGCAGTACCACTTGTGACCACAGGAGTGAATTCAGCCACCGAATTCACAACACACATGTCATTTTTTGACCACTTTCTATTCCAATTTTTGGAAGGCAGAATAAACAAAAAACATTAATTCAGGAATTGTTTTTGTTTCATTTTTTTACCGCATGTGGTAAAATTGGTAAGGCAGCTTTATTCTTCGGATCAAAATTAAAAAAATAGATAACAAAACCATTTATACACAACGCCATTTAGCTACAAAAGTCTTCATCAGGTGTCTGATACAATGTGTCTCCTATGGACTATTTGTACTCTAATCTACTAGTTGTGGGTGCGGTTTCCCAACCAGAACATCCAATCGATGCTAGATATGCGGTTTTGCAAAAGGAAATCCAATCACTATTGCCCTTTTCCTCTTTTCGGGTCTACTGAGATGGATGTTTAAATGTTGTGTTTAAAGATTGTTAAATCCAAGTTGTTATACAGTCCAAATAAGAAACATCATTGTTGGCAAACTTAGTCATTCATAATAGATGAGAGTATATGAAAAAAAGAAAACCATGATTGAATATTCAATTCACCTATTTTGAGAGATATATAATGAATATGAGCCTCTGAATTTTTAGTTCTGCGGATCTCTCTACATACAGATAAGGAAATATTGTTGAGACATATTGTTGGCAATCAAGCGGTCTATTGACCTGTATTGGCCATAATTAATATTCAATTTACCACAGGAGGGATGGTCCCACATGTCCCTGTTGCCCATGGAGTCCCATAAGTACAGTGGTAATATCAAATATTACCACCGCTATATAGATGACTTTTTTTATCTGGTGCGGCACAGTACAAGAGGCATCATTGTTTGAGGAGGAACTCAATAATAACGATTTCATAACTTTCATTCGCTGCAAATATATCCAAAGCAACTACTGTGTTTTGGATTAAGAATTATATCATGAGGATCAGTCTATAAAACGCAGAACTCACTTTAATCTCAGGATACCCAAAAAGAGGAAAAGAGCAATAGTGATTGGATTTTATTTGCAAAACTGCACATTCAGCATTGATTGGATGTTCAGTTTGTGAAATCGCACACCCACAACTAATGGATTAGGGTACAAATAGTACTTAGGAGACATATTGTATCAATTACCTGATGAAGGCTTATGTAGCTGAAACGCGTTGTGTATAATGGCTTACTTTGTCTTTTTATTTTGGTTTTAATCTATTTGCATGTGAATATGACAATTGCATCTAAATGCTCAATTGTAGATTGTGAGCCCTCGCTGGCAGGGTCCTCTCTCCTCCTGTACCAGTTGTGACCTGTATTGTTTAAGATTATTGTACTTGTTTTTATTATGTATACCCCTCCTCACATGTACAGTGCCATGGAATAAATGGCGCTATAATCCTTCAATATAATTGCCTAGAATACTACTTCCTGCAATTTGTGCCAACTTCCGTGGCTTTGTCCGGAGCTAATGTCCGGAGCTAATGTCCGGAGCTAATGTCCGGAGGTAATGTCCGGAGCTAATGTCCGGAGATTAATTGCCTAGAATACTACTTCCTGCAATTTGTGCCAACTTCCGTGGCTTTGTCCGGAGCTAATGTCCGGAGCTAATGTCCGGAGCTAATGTGCGGAGATAATGTCCGGAGCTAATGTCCGGAGCTAATGTCCGGAGCTAATGTCCGGAGATAAGTGACGTCAACAGTGTCCAGTGTCTGATTGGTTGCCGCCTGCTGCGAGCGACCAATCAGAAACGTGCCGTACTGTGACACACTCCGCCCGCCATTTTGGTGTGATTTTTGAATTTTTACCTCACAGCAAGTTTCTACTGCGTGGAGGCGGGCCCAGTGACGTTGCTCTTCAAGCTCCTGCCGAATTTCGTCAAAAAAATGATAATACCATTTACCAAAACTATATATATTTAGTTGTGAAGTGGTTCAGTGACATTTTCACACCAATTTTGAACTTTTGTTTGGTGTTTTCTCCATATACTGCCTATTATTTTTGTTCTTTCTTACTATTATTTATTAATTGTATTATTCTTACATTTGAATAAATAAAGTATATATGGATTCTAGACTCCCGATTCTTTAGAATCGGGCTGCCATCTAGTAATACATAATAATAATAATTGTCACAGCAAAACATTTTAAGAGTTTTTACAAAAATCCATCAGAAACCTATAATTCTTGGGTGCATACTCCTTTGATTACCATATTGGGACTTAAACCTCTGAACGAAAGCGCCTTCTGGACTTCCATTCAAAGTTTTTTCATGCTTTCTTTTACACAATAAAGGTTATTTTATAGAAAAAAAAGTTTGCATTGCTTTATTCTGGGAGCTATAGCTTTTTGATTTTTCTGCTGATGGAGCTGTATGGTGCCTTGTTTTTTGCAGGGCAAGATGACGTTTTCAACTATACCATTGTTATTGCCATTCTTTTATTTAGCACATTTTACACCACTTTTTGTTCAGCAATATATTGATATAGCATAGTTTTTTGCCTAATTTTTTAGTTCTTTTTTTTACAGTATTAACTGGAGGGGTTAACTAGTAGGACAGTTTTATAGGTCGGGTCATTCCGAATGCGGCGATACCAAATATGTGTACTTTTTTTTAATAAAATTATTTATGGGTACAATATGTATTTGCTATTATTATTTTGTGATTATTATTTTTTTAATAATTTTTTAACATTTTTAAAACTTTTTTACTTTTTCTCACTATGGGACTTTTACTTTTTGCAGTCTGATTGCAGTAATAAAGCACAGAAATGCAGAAGCAATGCAAATTTGACCTGGTCAGGAGGCTGAAAAAATGAAGTAGAGAGGTTAAATGCTGCACGGAGACAAATTTGGCAGGTGTATCCTCAATGGCTCCCCTCCACTCCCTTTGAGTAATTGGTCTTTCCCTGCATGCGTGGATCCATGGTGGCTTTTAAAGTATGTTTTTTTCTGAAATGGCGCAGTGATTCAGAGTCAAATCTATATGGCAGAAATCATGCAGCCAGTGTCTGATGCATGATACATATGGTCCGTGGATTGAGCAGTATGTATGACTTGTGACGTTCCTTTAAAATAACTCTTGGGACTCCAACTTTCCCATTCAGTAGTGTGGTCTACAAGTCCATTCAAAGCCTATGGAAGTGACGGAAGTAACCGAGTACAGTGCACTTTCAAAATTCAATTTCAGATTTAATTTGTTGTCATTCTGCTCATATATCTTTATCTGCAGGACTAAAGACAGTTTTTGTAGGAAGTTTCACATACAGGTCCTTCTCAAAAAATTAGCATATAGTGTTAAATTTCATTATTTACCATAATGTAATGATTACAATTAAACTTTCATATATTATAGATTCATTATCCACCAACTGAAATTTGTCAGGTCTTTTATTGTTTTAATACTGATGATTTTGGCATACAACTCCTGATAACCCAAAAAACCTGTCTCAATAAATTAGCATATTTCACCCATCCAATCAAATAAAAGTGTTTTTTAATAACAAACAGAAAAACCATCAAATAATAATGTTCAGTTATGCACTCAATACTTGGTCGGGAATCCTTTGGCAGAAATGACTACTTCAATGCGGCGTGGCATGGAGGCAATCAGCCTGTGACACTGCTGAGATGTTATGGAGGCCCAGGATGCTTCAATAGCGGCCTTAAGCTCATCCAGAGTGTTGGGTCTTGCATCTCTCAACTTTCTCTTCACAATATCCCACAGATTCTCTATGGGGTTCAGGTCAGGAGAGTTGGCAGGCCAATTGAGCACAGTAATACCATGGTCAGTAAACCATTTACCAGTGGTTTTGGCACTGTGAGCAGGTGCCAGGTCGTGCTGAAAAATGAAATCTTCATCTCCATAAAGCATTTCAGCCGATGGAAGCATGAAGTGCTCCAAAATCTCCTGATAGCTAGCTGCATTGACCCTGCCCTTGATGAAACACAGTGGACCAACACCAGCAGCTGACATGGCACCCCACACCATCACTGACTGTGGGTACTTGACACTGGACTTCAGGCATTTTGGCATTTCCTTCTCCCCAGTCTTCCTCCAGACTCTGGCACCTTGATTTCCGAATGACATGCAAAATTTGCTTTCATCAGAAAAAAGTACTTGGGACCACTTAGCAACAGTCCAGTGCTGCTTCTCTGTAGCCCAGGTCAGGCGCCTCTGCCGCTGTTTATGGTTCAAAAGTGGCTTTACCTGGGGAATGCGGCACCTGTAGCCCATTTCCTGCACACGCCTGTGCACGGTGGCTCTGGATGTTTCCACACCAGACTCAGTCCACTGCTTCCTCAGGTTCCCCAAGGTCTGGAATCGGTCCTTCTCCACAATCTTCCTCAGGGTCCGGTCTCCTCTTCTCGTTGTACAGCGTTTTCTGCCACATTGTTTCCTTCCAACAGACTTACCATTGAGGTGCCTTGATACAGCACTCTGGGAACAGCCTATTTGTTGAGAAATTTCTTTCTGGGTCTTACCCTCTTGCTTGAGGGTGTCAATGATGGCCTTCTTGACATCTGTCAGGTCGCTAGTCTTACCCATGATGGGGGTTTTGAGTAATGAACCAGGCAGGGAGTTTATAAAAGCCTCAGGTATCTTTTGCATGTGTTTAGAGTTAATTAGTTGATTCAGAAGATTAGGGTAATAGGTCGTTTAGAGAACCTTTTCTTGATATGCTAATTTATTGAGACAGGTTTTTTGGGTTATCAGGAGTTGTATGCCAAAATCATCAGTATTAAAACAATAAAAGACCTGACAAATTTCAGTTGGTGGATAATGAATCTATAATATATGAAAGTTTAATTGTAATCATTACATTATGGTAAATAATGAAATTTAACACTATATGCTAATTTTTTGAGAAGGACCTGTATATCCATACCCATTCGGTTCAGTGCTTTTACAGTTCTAAGAGCATATACCGTCATTTCCTTTTTTCAGTCTTTATAAAGAACTTCATTATTTTGCCTACTCTCTTTTATGCTTAATGTAAGTTCCTTGTTCATCTGACTGTTTTCACCGTCACAAGAATCTATTTTTCATCAGTCTTGCATCATACACAAATTGAGCTGAACCACAATAAATATGAAAAGACTATAAAAAGCATAACTAAATTGTATGGTTCTTATATCAATGTCATCCTTCAGTCATATAGTTTTGTGTTGCTCTTGTAATTATTTACTTTACATTCATTTTATCCATAAACCTGCCATTTCTTTTCTGACATTCTCTTTATCATGAAAATAAAAGATTATCACAGGCTAATTCCAGTCATTGGAACTATTTACATGAGTATCACAGAAACTTATGTTGCCAGACGATCCAGACATAATGAGTCAAGCTCTTAGCACATTAATGAAAATAATTGTACCCATATGTAGATATTTTAATAAGTATGTTCCTGAGATATCTGTGTTCCCTTACCATTGGTGAATATTACTTGCTTATAATAACTTTTTACTTTTTCCAGAAAACAAAGAAAGAATGCGAAACTAATCATCTGTAAAATAAAATTTAAGTTTATATACTCCTTATACCCATTAAAGGGTTATTCTCAAGTTGTCTCTTGATTAGCTCACAACTATACAATCTCTTTACTTCCTGGTTTATGGAAGGATGGGCATTCTTCCTTGAGTGACAGTTCTGTTGCGTAAAGTTCAGCACAAGTTCTACTGTTAACACATTCAGCTATCAGTGGTTTGTTCTGAGTCCAGACTGTTATCACTGTATTTTAATATAGGAAACAAAAGGCATTTGAACAAGCACACTGCTCAGGGCAGTGAAAGCCATGGTGCTGGGTGTTGGAGAGTGTGATTACAAAGGATTGATAAGAGCAGCTCAAACAGGAGCTGAGAGAGGTGGGAGGAAGGTTAGCATATAACTGTTGTATAAAAATCAATGTACTAGAGAGAGAAGACTATTTTAGGCCCCTTTCACACATCATTTTTTTGCCATCAGTCACAATTCACAATTGTGAAAAACTGATGCGACGGATTCATTTTTTTGACGGATCCAACTAGCGGATCAGGCTAATTGGATCCAAAATAAATCGGAGCGTGCTCAGTTAAAAAAAAGGAATCCATCGCCGGATTCCGTCATTTGATGGATCCGGCGCCCATAGGCATCCATTCAAGCAAACGACAGACGACGGATCTGCTCTCCGTTTTTTCAACATATACAAAAACGTTACTTTGTCCGTTGTCTCCGGATGCTGGACAAACAATTTTTGACGAATCCGGCGAACAATGGATGAAACGTGAGGTCATCTGTTGCAATCCGTCGCTAATAGAAGTCTATGAGAAAAAGAACAGATCCGGAGGCATCAGTCGCCGGATTTGTTGTTTTCAAAATTTGACGGATTGCGACTGATAGCAAAAAACTGATGTGTGAAATGGGCCCTAGGAGTTAACTTCTCTCCTGGAATATAACTACTGTGCACACTCACCTAGAATCTGGGAAGGCACTTGTGGCTGTGGCCGAGCTCCATGAAAACAAGCTGTGCCCCACTTAAAATGAAAGTGTATGGGTGAATGTCAGCAGATAGTAAAAACAAGTCAATTGCAAACTTGTTTACTTTCAAGCCAACTAATTAAAGCAATTTAATTACTTGAGAATACTTTTTTAACACAGATTTCCCTAACACATAGAGTTTGAAACATAGACTATTTCTCATTGTAGTCATCAGATTATACATATTGTTTTCTTCAATATTATTTTCTGCTACTAAGTTTTTTTTTGTGTTGCACAATATGTCCTTACTAGGTTATGGGACAGGAAGTAAAAAAATCATTATGACTGCTATGATAATAAATTGTGATCAAAAAGGCTTCCCTCCACATCCGCCCTCTTCTCCCCTAACGTCTCACCACAAATCGCTGTTGTTGGAAAATGTTGCTCTCTTTTATGTATTTATTCATGGGTACAGAATTCTCTAACTCTCTAACTTAGGTTTTATGGCAACCCTCTTGTCGATGCATACATTAACATAATAACTCAATTAATTTCACAATAATCTGTCTAAGCCATTAGCTTGTGAATAAAAGCATAATGTACTGTAATTAAATGTATATAGCAGTTTTAGTTTCTTTATTGTGCACAATTGTTAGAATCATTACCCATATAATATGTTCTTGTTTGCTGTTAGTTTTGGGTAAAAAAAACTTTTAGATTACTTATTGATTTGCTTTCCTTGCAAAATTGAATTCCATGACTTTTCTGCCTACGGCTGCATTTTTAACACAGCTACTGCTGACAAGAATCTTAAATTTCACTGCCAGCAAATCATTTTTTTAATTGCAGTAAATATTAATCCCAAATTTTCCTTGTTAATTGCATCTATTCTACAGAGACTGACTGATCTCATTTCAATTTTCATTTCTTAATTTTACGCTTTTTTTTAGGCGGCCACTGGCTTTACCAATTTCTAAGCAAGACAGTTTGCTGGAGAAAGACACAATGTTCAAAGATTCAGGAAAGACTTTAAGCAAGCATTACTCTCAAGATTATTCCTCAGAAAGAAATATAGTAAATAGCTCTTCGAAACTGGAACAGGTAACAGGTTTTTAAAACTGACACATATAAGAAAAATCGGCATTATAAACAGTTTTTTACATGGTAAATCAAATCATGGAAAACTACAGTGTGGGCCATTTATATGGATACACCTAAATAAAATGGGAATGGTTGGTGATATAACTTCCTGTTTGTGGCACATTAGTATATGGGAGGGGGAAAACTTTTCAAGATGAGTGGTGTTAGGTGTCCAGATCCCAACTCTGCACAGGAGGAATCTCGAACCATCTCCGCTGCGGTCTCCCATTCTTCTCCGGCCGCAGTGGAGTCTGCTCAGCGGAGATGTCGGTCCCAGCATCTAGCTCAGGCTGATACTGGACGACTGGTTACTGCTGCCTTTTCAGCTTCTGCCATTGTAGCCAGTACTAGGCAGCGTCGAGCAGACGTGTTTGGGACTAAGTCTTGCTCTTCCCTTTCTGAGCATGCCCAAGGCAAGATCTCTCATTGGAGATCAAGGGTCACATGCTTAGATACTGCAGCAAATCCCATTGGTCCTTCAGGAAGGTCCTGAAGGTGTTTGTCTTCTGTGGCTGACTCCCATTGGTCCTTCTGGGAAGGTCCTATTCTTGCTGCAGCTATAAAAGGTTTGCATGGCTGCACGGCCATGCGCTAGTGTACATTTGGAATTGTGTGTGTGTTGATGAGTGCAAGTCGTTCTTTAAAATCCCCTCCCTTGTGTATGACTGTTCGCAAAAGGTGGATGCTTGCTGTCTAGCGCCCGACTAAGCTGTCAACATAAAGACACACGATACAGCGTCTATTGCTGTAACCGCCAGAGCGCTTTCCTATCCCAAGACTGGGTGGTTAGTGGCGTCCACCAAAGCGGCACAGCACTCTTGTGCTTTAAGTTATATTTTTTGTTACTTTGACACCCCAATTGCAGTGTCAAGCGCAATTAATCTGTACGTACTCTAATCCTGTGTCTTGGGAGAGAGTCCTGAGACTCCTTGCTTGCCCTCTGGTGCAGTACTGCGGCCCAGTGACGCAACAGGGTTTGCTTCCTTCACACAGGGTGAAGTTAACCCGTGTGTGTATCCACATTGTACCACTATATAGTCCGTCATTACTCAGCAGCAG
This sequence comes from Ranitomeya imitator, assembly GCF_032444005.1. Taxonomy (NCBI): domain Eukaryota; kingdom Metazoa; phylum Chordata; class Amphibia; order Anura; family Dendrobatidae; genus Ranitomeya; species Ranitomeya imitator. The sequence continues at coordinate 560,204,658 of NC_091284.1, read as the reverse complement.
GTTCCATCTCTGCACGGTGGACCCTAGGCTGTGAATGCACCTTATACCATCTCTCTTATAATTTGGTGCGTTCCTCTAGCCCTATGGACAGGTGGTGACCATGGCGTCCATTTTGAAGTCTGCCATTTTGGATCCAACTTTATTTTTTCCATGGAAAGAGGGTCATGTGAAACATCAAACTTATTGAGAATTTCACAAGAAAAACAATGGTGTGCTTGGTTTTAACATAATTTTATTCTTTCATGAGTTATTTGCAAATTTATGACCACTTAAAAATGCGTTCAAAGTGCTGCCCATTGTGTTGGATTGTCAATGCAACCCTCTTCTCCCACTCTTGATAAACTGATAGCAACACCGCAGAAGAAATGCTAGCACAGGCTTCCAGTATCCGTTGTTTCAGATGCTTCACATCTTGGATCTTCACAGCATATACAATTGCCTTCAGATGACTCCAAAGATAAAAGTCTAAGGGGGTCAGATTGGGAGACTATGGTTGCCATTCAACTGGCCCACAATGACCAATCCATTATTAAGGAAACTGTTCATGTAGGAATGCTTGGACCTGACACCCATAATGAGGTTGCGCACCATCTTGTGGAAAAACTCAGGGAACATGCCATCTTCATTGCATAAAGAGGGCAACACATCATCATGTAGCAATTTCAGATATCCAGTGGCATTGAGGTTTCCATTGATGGAGAATGGCCCAACTATCTTTGTACCCCATATACCACACCATGTGGAGATAAAAGATGTGCATCATCGAAGACAACGGATACCGGGAGCCATTGCTAGCATTTCTTCTGCGGTGTTGCTATCAGTGTGTCAAGAGTGGGATAAGAGGGCTGCATTGACAATCCAACACAATGGGCAGCACTTTGAACACATTTTATAAGTGGTCATAAACTTGTAAATAACTCATGAAAGAATAAAGTTATGTTAAAACCAAGCACATCATTGTTTTTCTTTTGAAATTCTCAATAAGTTTGATGTGTCACATGACCCTCTTCCCATTGAAAAAAATAAAGTCGGATCCAAAATGGCCAACTTCAAAATGGCCGCCATGGTCACCAACCACGTTGGAAAGTTTTCTCCCTCCCATATACTAATGTGCCACCAGCAAGAAGTTGATATCACCGACCATTCCCATTTTATTTAGGTGTATCCATATAAATGGCCCACCCTGTATAAAGTCATGTTCATAAAGCCACATATGGTAGCATAGGAGACATGATAATACTTTAAGATTCCAGCTTTTAAAAGTGGAAGATATGTTATCTGTTACCTGTCTAATATGTATAATACATCACAAGAGTTTATTCTTATATTAAAAGGAGATATAAGTAAACATGTAACAGTAACATTTTGCTTGCTTTCTACAGATCAAGTTAATGCCTGCTGCCCCAAATGACGACTTGGCAACTCTCAGTGAGCTTACAGACAGCAGCCTGTTATATGAGATTCAGAAGCGGTTCAGCAATAACCAGATATATGTAAGTTTGTACAATGGGGTAATTTGTGCTGTTAAGAATGGTAATAAAATAAAAAATAGTTTTATGGCATATATACGCTGAATGTCTTTCAATACTATATAGTAGAAGTAAAAGGAGATCTTTAGTTACTTCTGGATTGCCCATCTACTATACAATTGTCTAAGGGTCACTTCTGTCTTTCTGTCTGTCTGTCTTTCTGTCATGGATATTCATTGGTCGCGGCCTCTGTCTGTCATGGAAATCCAAGTCGCTGATTGGTCGAGGTAAATCAGCCACGACCAATCAGCGACGGGCACAGTCCGGCAGCAAAATGGCTGCTCCTTCCTCCCCGCAGTCAGTGCCCGCTCCATACTTCCCTCCAGTCAGCCCTCACACAAGGTTAATGGCAGCGTTAATGGACCGCGTTTTGCCACGGTGTAACGCACTCCATTAACGCAGCTATTAACCCTGTGTGACCATCTTTTTACTATTGATGCTGCGTATGCAGCATCAATAGTAAAAAGATCTAATGTTACAAATAATAATAATTAAAAAAAAGGTTATTCTCACCCTCCGACGTGCGCTCTGTCCTCGGCAGTGCAAGCGTCAGGTTCCGGTGGTAAGGATGCTATACGAGAAGGACCTTCCATGACATCACAGTCATGTGACCGCGACATCATCACAGGTCCTGCGCTCATACCATCCCTGGGATTGGAAGCTGCCGCGTGCACCGCACACAAGCGCCAGGACTACAAGGGGGGCCCTCGGAAGGTGAGTATATGTTTATTTTTTATTTTAAGTCTTTTTTAACCTGTTACATAGGTGGCTGGGCAATATACTACGTGATTTGCCAATATACTATGTGACTGGGCAGTATACTACGTGTTTGTGCTGTATACTACGTGGCTCTGTGCTGTATACTACGTCACTGTGCAATATACTATGTGGCTGGGCAATATACAGTACTACGTGACTGGGCAATATACTACGTGACTGGGCAATATACTACGTGGCTGGGCAATATACTATGTGACTGAGCAATATACTACGTGACTGGGCAATATACTATGAGGCTGGGCATTATACTATGTGGCTGGGCAATATACTACGTCACTGGGCAATATACTACGTAGCTGGGCAATATACTACGTGGCTGGGCAATATACTACGTGGCTGGGTAATATACTACGTGTTTGGCCAATATACTACGTGGCTTGGCAATATAATACGTGGACATGCATATTCTAGAATACCCGATGCGTTAGAATCGGGCCACCACCTAGTATACTATGAATGGCTAACAGACCACGAAAGACTCTGTATTGACATTTTAAATTGTCAATACAGTGTAATCAGTTTGCAGAAGATAGCATAACTGTAGACTTGGGAAGCTGTTTGTCAGGCACAGCCAGACTTCCCAAAGAACAGAAACATTGTTACCATATTTACCTTCTTGATCTTTGTATATTCAGCATGAATTAGCTTGTGTATACAGCTTTGGAAGCAGTACCACTGACAGTGCTCCCTCCTCTGGACCCAGTGAACATGTCATTACTAGATATAGGGAGGAAGCAAGAGCTGCTGCGTCCTAGAAGGCTGCTCAGCAAACTCAGCAAAAAAAGTATGAATTAATATGATAAAATGCCTCAAATATTTGTAGTGATCTATTGTGGTTGTACAAAACAGGAATGTAAAAATGAAATAAAAATATGATAAAATGTCCTCAAAGGTATTTTAAGACCTTACAGGGGGCACAGTGTGTAAAATAGAATACAAAAATAAAGAGAATGCCAGTCTGAATCATTGTTAGAAGCACCACCGATGTTGAAAAAACTATGTTCAATATATTGGAATAATTTCTACGGAAAGGGAAGCAAAATGTACATTTTTTTAGTTGGGTCTTTGTGGTTGTAAAAAAAATGAACAAACTAACTGAGAAATAGACATGTATTTCTATTTTTCATTACATTTTTCCCCTAATGTTTGTAAAAAAAAAAAGGATATAAAAATAACAAAAATTAAGCCCCTTTTATCATGAAAAAAAAGGCAGAAATTATATTAGAGCCATTAAAAATGCGTGAATGATAAAACCTGAAAAGGTGTCTGGTCAGGAAGGGGCAAAAATAGCCTGATCACGAACTTGTTAAGAAGCTAATTATTCCCCTAAAATTACCTTCAAAAATACTTTTCTCTTTATCTTCTCTGGTATCCCAGAGATTTCATTTATTTATATGTATTTATTATATTTGCTGGTGGATGTGTAAGCGAGAAGTAATAAATTAACATCCATTAAGTATAATACAGGGCTTCTCCTGCCAGAGAGACAATATTTTAGTCCCAGTTCTCACTAGAATCAGAATACTGTATGCCTGTTATAATGTTGCAATAGAAAACTGTCAAGTCACATTATTTGGGAACTGTGTGACTCAATGCATATAAAAATAAAACTAAGTAAAATTAAGTATATATTTATTATAAATACACCCATATAATGTGATCCGTTTTAATAAATGAAATCTAATAATAAGCAATTTTTTGGTAGCACTTTCTAAACTGCTGCTCTGGTTAGCAAAAAAAAAATTTTCTATAAAAAAAAGTAGTAGATGGGGCTCTCAAAAGCTGGTAATGCACTGATCAAAACTACTAGACCAGGGGTGATGGACCTCCAGCCCTCAAAGTCCTTTACTCCGACCCCCAGGCAGATTCCTGAGGAACAGAGCACTTGGGCCCCCTGGTGTCCCTTTACTTTCTCCTTGCAACTTGAGCAGGTGCATGCAGCATTTAATACTAAACTCTGCAGCACATGCAATAAAGGCTTATGCCCTCATGCTTGCCAGTGCCAGGGTGAGGATGTACTTTGTTCACAGAATCTCATCCCTCCAACAAAAACAGTGGCGACAGCCCCAGCAAATCCTGTAATGTATGTAGCCCAGGACCAGCCCTATCCCCTATGTGAAGTGTATGCCCCCATCCCTTCCTGTGATGTGTATGCCTCAGCCCTTTCTGGGATGTGTATGCCACCAACCCTTCCTGTGATATATATGCCCCCTGTCTCCTGTGATGTATATGCCCCAACCCTCCTTGTGATGTACAGTATATTCTTCATGTCTCATGTGATGTTTATGCCCCATCTCTCCCGTGAAATATATGCTCCCATTTCTACTGTGATGCGTATGCCTCTAGCATCGCCTATGATGTGTATGCCCCAACAGTCTCCTGTGAGATGTATGGCCCGAAGCATATCCTGTGATGTGTATATTCCCACCCCTCCTGTGATGTGTATGCCCCCAGCACTTCCTGTGATGCGTATGCCTCCAGCCCCTTCTGTGATGTATATTTCCCCAACCTCTACTGTGATGTATATGCTCCTAACCCTTCCTGTGATGTATATGCTCCCAGCCCCACTGTGATGTACATGACCCCCCAAAAAAAAGAGTCAACTGCGCTCCAGACTGAAGCAGACCTGGAAATGAGTTGCGAGTGGAAATATAAATATATACCCTAAACAAAAATACTTTATTGATTAAAAGGACTAAAAAATAGGATCCGCACCAAAAAGGTGGTAGCTTAGGTGGCACACCCAGGGATTTCTAGTTTACCCAAACGGTTTTACTGGGTTTTTTTAGCACATTTTTTGTATATTATATTGGTCACTTTTTGGTGTGGATCCTATTTTTTGGTCTTTTTAATCAATAAAGTATTTTTGTTTAGGGTATTTATATGATACTAGATGGTGGCCCGATTCTAACGCATCGGGTATTCTAGAATATGCATGTCCACGTAATATATTGCCCAGCGATGTAGTATATTGCCCAGCGACATATATTGCCCAGCGACGTAGTATATTGCCCAGCCCATGTAATATATTGCCCAGCCACGTAGTATATTGGCCAGCGACGTAGTATATTGCCCAGCCCACGTAATATATTGCCCAGCCACGTAGTATATTGGCCAGCGACGTAGTATATTGCCCAGAGACATAGTATATAACCCAGCCACGTAGTATATTGCCCAGCCACGTATATTGTCCAGCCACATAGTATATTGCCCAGCCACGTAGTATATTGCACAGCCCACGTAGTATACAGCACAGAGCCACGTAGTATATTACACAGCGACATAGTATACAGCACAGAGCCATGTAGTATATTGCACAGCGACGTAGTATACAGCACAGAGCCACTTAGTATATTGCCCAGTGACGTAGTATATTGCCCAGTCACGTAGTATATTGCCCAGCGACGTAGTATATTGCCCAGTGACGTAGTATATTGGCCAGCCACGTAGTATATTGCCCAGCCACGTAGTATATTGCCCAGTCACGTAGTATACAGCACAGAGCCACGTAGTATATTGCCCAGCCACGTAGTATATTGCCCAGCCACGTAGTATATTGCCCAGCCACGTAGTATATTGCCCAGTTACATAGTATATTGCCTAGTTACGTAGTATACAGCACAGAGCCACGTAGTATATTGCCCAGCCATGTAGTATATTGCCCAGCCACGTAGTATATTGCCTAGTTGCGTAGTATACAGCACAGAGCCAAGTAGTATATTGCCCAGCCATGTAGTATATTGCCCAGTTATGTAAATATACACTTATAGTGTTACTGTACATGGTACATAACTAGTGATCATTAAATATTTATCGTACCACAGATAGGACTATACCACACCCTATCATCAAATGTCAAAACCATACCCAGAAAAAAGATGACATAAGGTGAAAATTAGAGTACAAAAAACAATACTTTATTAATAAAACATTATAGGCCATCAATGCTTGAAGGCAAAAAAATGAACAAAACAAGCTGAGTGTCAAAAACAATGGCAGGAGGAAGGTTAGGGAAAGGTCTTAATACATAATCCAACAATAAAAGGGATAAAGCCCCGTATAATTGACACTATAAACGGCGGGATATCCACTCCTGTAAAGTCAGGAGTAAGTGGTAGGAACAACGGTTACTGAGACTAGCACCATGCGGAGTAATCCCCACACATAATTAGTGTAAGCGGCCAGCAATTGTAAGCCCAAAGTGGTTGTGGTGCCGCAAAGTATACCACCGTTGGTACCACTGACATAATAGTATTAATGTGCACATACCAAAATCAATAAATAATCATGAGAATTACCCACCGCAATAGGGGACCCTCCACGAACCTGCCTCCACCCCAACGCGCGTTTCGGCACAAACAATATTGCCCAGTCACGTAGTATATTGCACAGTGACATAGTATACAGCACAGACACGTAGTATATTGCCCAGTCATGTAGTATATAGCACAGAGCCACGTAGTATATTGCCCAGTGACGTAGTATATTGCCCAGTTACATAGTATACAGCACAGAGCCACGTAGTATATTGCCCAGCCACGTAGTATATTGCCTAGTTACGTAGTATACAGCACAGAGCCACGTAGTATATTGCCCAGCCACGTAGTATATTGCCCAGCCATGTAGTATATTGCCCAGTTACGTAGTATACAGCACAGAGCCACGTAGTATATTGCCCAGTCACGTAGTATATTGCACAGCGACGTAGTGTACAGCACAGACACGTAGTATATTGCCCAGTCACAGAGTATACAGCACAGAGCCACGTAGTATATTGCCCAGTGACATAGTATATTGCCCAGTCACGTAGTATATTGTTCAGCCACGTATGTCACAGGTTAAAAAATAAACAATAAACATATACTTACCTAACGATCCAAGGGCCCCTTGTAGTTTAACATACTCACCATTCTTGTTGCTGCTCCTCAGCGTCCAATCTCTCCGCCTCCTGGGATCCAACGGCGCTGTGTCGATGGGCGCGCGGCTGCCGCCATCTTCCGTTCCCAGGATGCATTGCAAAATTACCTAGAGGACTTAGCGGTCTTGCAAGACCGCTAGGTCTTCTGGGTAATTTCGCAAAGCATCACTGGTAAAGGAAGATGGCGGCAGGCGCGAGCGGACAACGGAGGGTGAGTATAGCAGGTTTTTTGTTTTTTTACTATTTTTAACATTATTTTTTTTACTATTGATGCCGCATAGGCAGCATCAATAGTAAAAGGTTGGGGAGACACAGGGTTAATAGCGGCAGTAACGGAGTGCGTTACCCGTGGCATAACGGGGTCCGTTACCGCTGGCATTAACCCTGTGTTAGCGGTGACCGGAGGGGAGTATGGAGCGGGCGCCGGGGACAGTGACTGTGGGAAGCATGGAGCGGAGCGCCGGGGACACTGCGGGGAGTATGGACCGGAGCGCCGGGGACACTGCGGGGAGTATGGAGCGGAGCGCTGGGGACACTGCTGGGAGTATGGACCAGAGTGCCCGGGACAGTGACTGTGGAAAGCATGGAGCGGAGCGCCGGGGACACTGCGGGGAGTGTGGACCGGAGGGCCGGGGACAGTGACTACGGGAAGCATGGAGCGGAGCGCCGGGGACACTGTGGGGAGTATGGAGCGGAGCGCCGGGGACACTGATTGCGGGAAGCATGGAGTGGAGCACCAGGGACACTGTGGGGAGTATGGAGCGGAGCGCCGGGGACACTGATTGCGGGGAGCATGGAGCAGATCGCCGGGGACACTGACTGTGTGGAGTAAGGAGCGGCCATTTTCTTCTGGACTGTGCCCGTCGCTGATTGGTCACGGTAGCCATGATAGGCAGCTGGCGAGACCAATCAGGGAATGAATAACTGTGACAGACAGAAGGACAGACGGAAGTGACCCTTAGACAATTATATAGTAGATTATTTTTGAAACCCTTTATTATATAACTTCTCGAGATTAAAAATATAAATACCACTCAACATCACAGCTGCATCAAAGAGTAGCACTTCCATTAGGGGCAAGTTAATGTTATGTTTATATAGCAGAATAAATATCAAATTGATAATTTTCTACGGGCCCATGATGGTATAATCATCCAAATGGCTCCTGATAGAAGAAAGGCTTTTCACCCCTTTACTAGACGTAGCTATGATATTAGAAAAGTTTTGTTTATAGTTTATTTATCTAATAATTAATAATAGATAAAGTAATTCATAGTGATATGTTCTCATACTGCCACTGACATGTATTATCTTTCCATTTTCAGGATTGACAGTAGACATGAAAATAACTTTTTTTGTATTAAAACTGAACAATTCTTGCTTGTTGATATCTGCCTAGGGACATGCTTCACAACTCTTGGAGTTTTCTTCTAATTCCCTACATGAGCTAACCTTCTATGACAGCTATTATCTTTTAGGTTTTGATTTGGTTGGTACGATCTAGAGTCCTCAACTTACATGTTTGCTGTGTTGACTGTGCTCCGCAGATCCCTTGCTGTAGCATTTTGTATTCTGTGACAAAATGGGTGTGAGTAGTTTCTTAGATGCTAAATTATAGTAAGGTTAGAGATAACAGAACAAGACTGTATTTACAGTATAATTATTATTTTTGCTTAGGTCTAGAACAATAGAAACTAATTGCCATATTTTTCGGACTATAAGACGCACTATAAGACGCATCGGACCATAAGACGCACCGGACCATAAGACGCACATAGGTTTTAGAGGAGGAAAAAAAATTGAAGCAAAAAAAATGGTCAAATCTGTACTGTAATATCCCCTATCCTGGTATATATGGTCCCCTCGTCCCCATTCTGATACACATGGCCCTGGTGATCATAGCCCCCTCATCCCTATCCTGGTGTGATTGGCACCATCCCAGTATGGAATGTTGGTCCCATCCTTTTTGTTTTATAATTGGCCCCATCCTGTTCCTGGAATGTTGGTCCTATTCTTTTTCTTTTATAATTGGCCCCATGCTGTTCCTGGAATGTTGGTCCCATCCTTTTTCTTTTATAATTGGCCCCATCCCGTTCTTGTTATGCATGGCTTCATCAGGAAAGATGAAAAAAAACCATTACACTCACCTACACGGCACTCCCTCACAGCGTTCTGCTCTGGTGCCAGCAGCTGCTTAATGATTGTAAGCAGTGCATGGCAAGGATGTCATGTGCTGCTCACAAGCAAAGGACAGCTGCCAGTATACTCACTGGGAACGTTCATCACAGAGATCAGTGAGTATCCATTCCTCTTCAGTAGCACGCAGTATCAGCCGCTGGCTTCCTGCTGCAGCTGGCGGTTACATGTGCCGATACTTAAGAGAAATTATAGTAACACTGCAGAAGAAATGCTAGCAAAGGCTTCCAGTATCCATTGTTTCACATGCTGCACATCTCGTACCTTCAGAGCATAGACAATTGCCTTCAGATGACCCCAGCATCTGAAACAACGGATACTGGAAGCCTGTGCTAGCATTTCTTCTGCGGTGTTGCTATCAGTGTGTCAAGAGTGGGAGAAGAGGGCTGCATTGACAATCCAACACAATGGGCAGCACTTTGAACACATTTTTTAAGTGGTCATAAACTTGGAAATAATTCATGAAAGAATAAAGTTATGTTAAAACCAAGTACACCATTGTTTTCCTTGTGAAATTCTCAATTGATGTGTCACATGACCCTCTTCCCATTGAAAAAAATAAAGTGGCATCCAAAATGGCCGACTTCAAAATGGCTGCCATGGTCACCACCCATCTTGAAAAGTTTTCCCCCTCCCATATACTAATGTGCCACAAACAGGAAGTTATACCACCAACAATTCCCATTTTATTTAGGTATATCCATATAAATGGCCCACCCTGCATAATCCTGTCTTTTAAATTTCAGTATGATGGATTATATTGAATGTGAATAGTCTAGAAATAGGGTTATTCATATTTTACTCATAGCATTTTACTTTAAGTATATTTTACTAGGGTTGAGCGAAACGGGTCGGCCATTTTCAGAAGTTGCCGACCTTTGGCAAAGTCGGGTTTCATGAAACCCGACCCGATCCCTGTGTGGGGTCGGCCATGAGGTCGGCGATCTTCGCGCAAAAGTCGCGTTTCATTCCGATACCGCAAGTATCGGATATCGGCCGATATTTGCGGTATCGGAATCCATATTTATGTGTAAAATAAAAAATAAAAATACAAAATAGGGATATACTTACCCTCGGACGCGCCCTGGTACTAACCACTGTAACTGGCAGCTTCCATTCCTAAGAATGAGCGCGTGAAGGACCTTCGATGATGTCGCGGCTTGTGATTGGTCGCGTGAGTGGTCACATGACCAATCACAAGCCGCGACGTCATCGAAGTTCCTTCACGCGCTCATTCTTAGGAAGGAAGGCTGCCGGTTAGTACCAGGGCGCATCCGAAGGTGAGTATATCCCTATTTTTTATTTTTATTCTTTATTTTACACATAAATATGGATCCCAGGGCCTGAAGGAGAGTTTCCTCTCCTTCAGACCCTGGGAACCATTAGTATCCCATTGCATTGCATTGGGTTTCGTGTTTCGGCCGACCCCGACCCCGACTTTTTAATAGGATCGGCCGATTTCACTCGACCTGACTTTTGAGAAAGTCGGTTTTCGTGAAACCCGACCCGACCCTAAAAAAACAAAAGTCGCTCAACCCTATGTTTTACATTTTAGAGCATTTTACTATATTATCTAAATCTTTTTACCAGGTATTAACCCTTGCTTAGCAAATAAACATAAATGGAATACGAGTACAAGTGCTTCTCACTAAATTAGAAAATCATCAAAAAGTTAATTTATTGCAGTTCTTCAATAAAAAAAATGAAACTCATATGTTATATAGAGTCATTACAAGCAGAGTGATCTATTTCAAGTGTTTATTTCTGTTAATGTTGATAATTATGGAAACCCAAAGGTCATTATCTCAGTATATTAGAATACGTTATAACACCAGCTTAAAAAATGATTTTAAAATTCAGAAATGTTGGTCTACTGAAATGTATGCTCAGTAAATGCACTCAATACTTGGTCAGGGCTCCTTACTGCATCAATGCCGTGTGGTATGGAGTCAATCATCCTTTGGCACTGCTGAGGCGTTAAGGAAGCCCTAGTTGCTTGATAGCAGCCTCCAGCTCGTCTGCATTGTTTTCTGGTGTTTCTCATCTTCCTCTTGACAATACACCAGAGATTCTCTATGGGGTTAAGGTCAGGTGAGTTTGCTGGCCAATCAAGCACAGTGATACTGTTGTTTTTAAACCAGGTATTGGTACTTTTGGTAATGTGGATAGGTGCCAAGTCCTGCGGGATAATTAAATTTCCATCTCCAAAAAGCTTATCGGGAGAGGGAAGTGCTGTAAAATTTCCTGATAGATGGCTGCACTGACTTTGGTCTTGATAAAACACAGTGGACCTACACCAGCAGATTACATGGCTCCCCAAAATATCACTGATTGTGGAAACTTCACACAGGACCTAAAGAAGCTTTGATTGTGGCCTCTCCACTCTTCCTCCAGACTCTGGGCCCTTGATTTCCAAATTAATTGCAAAATTTACATTCATCGGAAAACAACATCTTGGACCACTGAGTAACGGTCCAGTTCTTTTTCTCCTTGGTCCAGGTAAGACGCTTCTAATGTTGTCTATTGGTCATGATGAGTGGCTTGACACAAGGAATGCGACACTTGTAGCTCATGTCCTGGCTATGTCTGTATGGGGTGGCTCTTGATGCAATAACTTTGGCAATAGTCCACTCCTTGTGAATCCCCCAAAAATTTTTGCATGGCCTTTTATTAACAATCCTTTCAAGTCTGTGGTTATACTGGTTGCTTGTGCACCTTTTTCTTCCACACTTTGTCCTTCCACTCAACTTTACATTAATATGCTTGGATACAGCACTCTGTACAGCCAGCTTCTTTAGCAATGACCTATTGTGGCTTACCCTCCTTGTGGAGTGTGTCAATGCCTATCATGCGGAGATCTGTCAAGTCAGCAGTCTTCCCCATGATTGTGGAGCCTATTGAAACAGACTAAGGGACCTTTTTAAATGCTTAGGGAGCCTTTGCAAGTGTTTTTTGTTAATTATCCTAATTTACGGAGATAATGACTTTTGGGTTTTCATTGGCTCTAAGCCATAATCATCAACATTAACAGAAATAAACACTTGAAATAGATTACTCTGTTTGTAATGACTCTGCATAATATATGAGATTCACTTTTTATATTGAAGAACTGAAATAAATTAACTTTTTGATCTCTAATTTAGTGAGAAGCACTTGTATATAAAGTGCTTTTGTGACTAAGGCTTCATTCACATCTACATTAAGGGATCTCAGACTCTTCCAAAAATGTGAAACCATGCTGAACACAGCAACCTACTCAAGTGAACTCAATTAAGGGAAATCTATCACAAGGTTTTTTCTACCCAATCTGAAAACAGCATAATATAGAGACAGAGAACCTGTGACAGTGATTTATCACTTACTTTAGATAATTGCTAGATCTGTGATCAAAATGACAGCAAGGAGCCCAGCAAGTGACACATCGCTTGAATCAGATTCTCTGCCCCTACATTATGTTGCTCTCAGATGTGGTAGCAAAATCCCAGTGACGGATTTCCTTTAAAGTTAATGAGTTCCGCTGGACACTGCCAGTATTTTCTTTTTTATGTTCCTACAATGGAACAAAGGAACAGAAATAACAACACAGATGTGAACATAGTCTAAAATGAATAATGTACAACAATACTTCATACAAGATCAAAACGGCAGACAGACGTTGTCACTGTTATTACAATATCCATACTTTTTTCATCTGCATAAAATATAGCAGATTTGTTTTAGTTGCTTCCATTTGTCAAACAGTTTTCTATTTTTACAGCTGTACAGTATGAAGGGAAGCATTGTATGGTTGACGTTACTTAATGATTGATGTGATCTGACAATTGTGAAGAAGTAATACAACAAAATATGGCACGATGCAAGTTTTATTCCTCCCAACTGAGACATGATTTTCTCCAACTGTTACTAAAGATCTAATTCTGGCAGCTATATGAGCTCTTCTGCTTCAGCTTTGAGTCTTATAACAGTTGGCAGGGAGGCAAGAAAATATGACATTAGTTTTGTACAACCAGAAGCTGATATCTGTACATGAGTAAGAATAAAAAAAAATGTTTGGTCTTTATTATGTAAAGCCAAAGTATTTTATTTAGTAAAAACTCATTGTGAAAGAATTACTAAGACTAGTGACTTTAATGAGTTCTACATTCGTTTGCTCAATCATGGGATTAACCCCTTCCCGACCTGTGACACAGCGTATGCGTCATGAAAGTCGGTGCCAATCCGACCTGTGACGCATATGCTGTGTCACAGAAAGATCGCGTCCCTGCAGATCGGGTGAAAGGGGTAACTCCAATTTCACCCGGCCTGCAGGGACAGGGGGAGTGGTAGTTTAGCCCAGGGGGGGTGGCTTCACCCCCCCGTGGCTACGATCGCTCTGATTGGCTGTTGAAAGTGAAACTGCCAATCAGAGGGATTTGTAATATTTCACCTAAAAAACTGGTGAAATATTACAATCCAGCCATGGCCGATGCTGCAATATCATCGGCCATGGCTGGAAACACTTATGTGCACCCACCCCACCCCACCGATCGCCCCCCCAGCCCCCCGATCTGTGGTCCGCTCCCCTCTGTCCTGTGCTCCGCTCCCCCGTCCTCCTGTCCGCTCCCCCGTGCTCCAATCACACCCCCCGTGCTCCAATCAAACCCCCCGCGCTCCGATCCACCCCCCTGCACAGCGATCCCCCACCCCGTGCTCCAATCCACCCCCCGTGTTCCGATCCACCCACCCCATGCTCCGATCCACCCCCCCGTGCTCCGACGCTCCCCCCGTGCCCTGATCTCCCTCCCCCCTTATACTTACCTCCCGGGATCCGTCCGTCTTCTTTCCTGGGCGCCGCCATCTTCCAAAATGGCGGGCGCATGTGCAGTGCGCCCGCCGAATCTGAATTAGGGTTAGGGGTAGGGTTAGGGGTAGGGTTAGGGGTAGGGGTAGGGTTAGGGGTAGGGCTAGGGTTAGGGTTAGGGTTTCGGTATGTGCACACGTATTCTGTTCCTCTGCGGATTTTTCCGCTGCGGATTTGATAAATCCGCAGTGCTAAACCGCTGTGGATTTATCGCGGATTTACCGCGGTTTTTCTGCGCATTTCACTGCGGTTTTACAACTGCGATTTTCTATTGGAGCAGTTGTAAAACCGCTGCGGAATCCGCAGAAAGAAGTGACATGCTGCAGAATGTAAAACGCTGCGTTTCCGTGCAGTTTTTCCGCAGCATGTGCACAGCGATTTTTGTTTCCCATAGGTTTACATTGAACTGTAAACTCATGGGAAACTGTTGCGGATCTGCAGCGTTTTCCGCAGCGTGTGCACATACCTTTAGAATTAGGCTATGTGCACACGGTGCGGATTTTGCTGCGGATCTGCAGCGGATTGGCCGCTGCGGATTCGCAGCAGTGTTCCATCAGGTTTGCAGTTCCATGTAAACATATGGAAAACCAAATCCGCTGTGCCCATGGTGCGGAAAATACCACGCGGAAATGCTGCGTTGTATTTTCCGCAGCATGTCAATTCTTTGTGCGGATTCCGCAGCGTTTTACACCTGTTCCTCAATAGGAATCCACAGGTGAAATCCGCACAAAAAAAAATGGAAATCCACGGTAAATCCGCAGGTAAAACGCAGTGCCCTTTACCCGCGGTTTTTTCAAAAATGATGCTGAAAAATCTCACGCGAATCCGCAACGTGGGCACATAGCCTTAGGGTTAGGGTTGGAATTAGGGTTTTGGTTAGTGGTGTGATTAGGGTTATGGCTACAGTTGGGATTAGGGTTAGGGGTGTGTTGGGGTTAGTGTTGGAGTTAGAATTGAGGGGTTTCCACTGTTTAGGCACATCAGGGGTCTCCAAACGCAACATGGCGCCACCATTGATTCCAGCCAATCTTGTATTCATAAAGTCAAATGGTGCTCCCTCACTTCCGAGCCCCGACGTGCGCCCAAACAGTGGTTTACCCCCACATATGGGGTACCAGCATACTCAGGACAAACTGCGCAACAATTACTGGGGTCCAATTTCTCCTGTTACTCTTGTGAAAATAAAAAAATGCTTGCTAAAACATCATTTTTGAGGAAAGAAAAATGATTTTTTATTTTCACGGCTCTGCATTGTAAACGTCTGTGAAACACTTGGGAGTTCAAAGTGCTCACCACATATCTAGATAAGTTCCTTGAGGGGTCTAGTTTCCAAAATGGGGTCACTTGTGGGGGGTTTATACTGTTTAGGCACACCAGGGGCTCTGCAAACGCAACGTGACGTCCGCAGACCATTCCATCAAAGTCTGCATTTCAAAAGTCACTACTTCCCTTCGGAGCCCCGACGTGTGCCCAAACAGTGGTTTACCCCCACACATGGGGTATCAGCGTACTCAGGACAAACTGGACAACAACTTTTGTGGTCCAATTTCTCCTGTAACCCTTGGGAAAATAAAAAATTCTGGGCTAAATAATTATTTTTGAGGAAAGAAAACGTATTTATTATTTTCACGGCTCTGTGATATAAACTTCTGTAAAGCACTTGGGGGTTGAAAGTGCTCACCACATATCTAGATAAGTTCCTTTCGGGGTCTAGTTTCCAAAATGGGGTCACTTGTGGGGGGTTTCTACTGTTTAGCCACATCAGGGGCTCTGCAAACGCAACATGACGCCAGCAGAGCATTCCATCAAAGTCTGCATTTCAAAACGTCACTACTTCATTTCCGAGCCCCAGCATATGCCTAAACCAGTGGTTTACCCCCACATATGGGGTATCAGCGTACTCAGGAGAAACTGGACATCAACTTTTGGGGTCAAATTTCTCCTGTTACCCTTGGGAAAATAAAAAATAGCGGGCTAAAAAATCATTTTTGAGAAAAGAATTTTTTTTTTTAATTTTCATGGCTCTGCGTTATAAACTTCTGTGAAGCACTTTAGGGTTCAAAGTGCTCACCACACATCTAGATTAGTTCCTTTGGGGGTCTAGTTTCCAAAATGGGGTCATTTGTGGGGGATCTCCAATGTTTAGGCACACAGGGGCTCTCCAAACGCGACATGGTGTCCGCTAATGATTGGAGCTAATTTTCCATTTAAAAAGCCAAATGGCGTGCCTTCCCTTCTGAGCCCTGCCGTGCGCCCAAACAGTGGTTTACCCCCACATATGGGGTATCTGCATACTCAGGACAAACTGGACAACAACATTTGTGGTCCAATTTCTCCTATTACCATTGGCAAAATAAGAAATTCCAGGCTAAAAAATCATTTTTGAGAAAAGAAAAATTATTTTTTATTTTCATGGCTCTGCATTATAAACTTCTGTGAAGCACCTGGGGGTTTAAAGTGCTCAGTATGCATCTAGATAAGTTCCTTGGGGGGTCTAGTTTCCAAAATGGGGTCACTTGTGGGGGAGCTCCAATGCATAGGCACACAGGGGCTCTCCAAACGCGACATGGTGTCCGCTAACAATTGGAGCTAATTTTCCATTCAAATTGTCAAAAGGCGCGCCTTCCCTTCCGAGCCCTGCCGTGTGCCCAAACAGTGGTTTACCCCCACATATGAGGTATCGGCGTACTTGGGAGAAATTGCTCAACAAATTTTAGGATCCATTTTATCCTATCGCCCATGTGAAAATGAAAAAATTGAGGCTAAAAGAATTTTTTTGTGAAGAAAAGTACTTTTTCATTTTTACGGATCAATTTGTGAAGCACCTGGGGGTTTAAAGGGCTCACTATGCATGTAGATAAGTTCCTTGGGGCGTCTAGTTTCCAAAATGGGGTCACTTGTGGGGGAGCTCCAATTTTTAGGCACACGGGGATCTCCAAACTTGACATGGTGTCCGCCAAAGAGTGCAGCCAATTTTTCATTCAAAAAGTCAAATGGCGCTCCTTCCCTTCCAAGCCCTGCCGTGCGCCCAAACAGTGGTTTACCCCCACATATGAGTTATCAGCGTACTCAGGACAAATTGGACAACAACGTTCATGGTTCAGTTTCTCCTTTTACTATTGGGAAAATAAAAAAATTGTTGCTGAAAAATCATTTTTGTGACTAAAAAGTTAAATGTTCATTTTTTCCTTCCATGTTGCTTCTGCTGCTGTGAAGCACCTGAAGGGTTAATAAACTTCTTGAATGTGGTTTTGTGCACCTTGAGGGGTGCAGTTTTTAGAATGGTGTCACTTTTGGGTATTTTCAGCCATATAGACCCCTCAAACTGACTTCAAATGTGAGGTGGTCCCTAAAAAAAATGGTTTTGTAAATTTCGTTGTAAAAATGAGAAATCGCTGGTCAAATTTTAACCCTTATAACTTCCTAGCAAAAAAAAATTTTGTTTCCAAAATTGTGCTGATGTAAAGTAGACATGTGGGAAATGTTATTTATTAACTATTTTGTGTCACATAACTCTCTGGTTTAACAGAATAAAAATTCAAAATGTGAAAATTGCGAAATTTTCAAAATTTTCGCCAAATTTCCGTTTTTATCACAAATAAACACAGAATTTATTGACCTAAATTTACCACTAACATGAAGCCCAATATGTCACGAAAAAACAATCTCAGAACCGCTAGGATCCATTGAAGCGTTCCTGAGTTATTACCTCATAAAGGGACACTGGTCAGAATTGCAAAAAACGGCAAGGTCTTTAAGGTCAAAATAGGCTGGGTCATGAAGGGGTTAAGGAGCGTAGAATTTATTAAAGACCCATTGTGCTAAAGACATAAAATGAAATCTACCAGTACTAGCATAGATATGTGTTAAATTTTTTTCCCATTTTCTGTCTTCAGTAAAAATGAATCTATCAGAAAGTTGCTAGCCTCATCCTCTTTTGGGTAATCCTACCTACTCTTCTCAACACTTGTGAAAACTGGCAAGTGATGAGTAAGAAAATACTAATTTAAGTGCAAAAATGGCAGGTGTTAAAATATTTATTTTTTTACACCATAAAGTTTGTTTTCTGCAATTTTTCCAAAAAAAGGATTTTGTGACACTAATTAATAATGAGCAAGTGTACTCGTTGCTCGGGTTTTCCCGAGCACGTTCAGGTGGTCTCCCGAGTATTTGTAACTGCTCTGAGATTTAGTTTTTGTTGACACAGCTGCATGATTTATGGCATGTGTACATGTGGGGGTTGCCTGATTGCTAGGGAATTCCCACATGTATTCAAGTTGTCTATCAGCTGTAAATTATGCAGCTGCGGCAACAAAAACTAAATCTCCGAGCAGTTACAAATACTTGGAGACCACTTGAGAGTGCTCGGGAAAATCCGACCAACGAGTACTCTCGCTCATCACTATTACTAATATATATTTTTTAAATGCCCAACTACTCCTCAGAGCATTCTTTCTCACAGACTGCACAGACCTGTCTATCAGCCTCCCTATTTATGAAAACCTGCATATGAGAAAACAGATCTAGTCACACTCTTCTCCACTAGGAGTCATGTAAGGAACGGCGGCTCTCAGCACTGACAGGGTCAGGATGCTTGATAAACCACAAAATCATGATAAATTGCTATATACATTAGTAAGTGCCACAAAATAAAGATAAGGTGGACAAATAGTACCCAAATATTTGCATTGTATGGATATCCCCAAGATCTGATCCATACCATATTGAGTAAATGATACTTGAGAGGTGACACAATCTGCCAAACCTAATACCATTAAGGTTTAGCTTGGTTAAATTTGCACGTTGACCAATATGGTGTCAGGAGCAGTGAAAGATGACTGGATATTACTAGCACCCACAGCAGATCTGACTATACCATATATATTAGCTTGTATATGGATAGTGTAAGTTTATCTGACACCGATCTAACTCCAATAAAGCAATAAAGTTTGTAAGAACATGTGACCTGTAACTTTAGAGCTGGGGCTTCAGTGAAACGTTGGCACACGTGACATGACCAAAGATTGCATTGAGCAGTTACTGCATCACAATGTAATGTGGGTGAATGTGAATGGGGTCACATTGTGACCTCTGGGGCACTGTGACCATAATAATCGCATTGCGAAAAGTCAGAACCAGTTGGGTTCACTCAAATGGCCGTCAATTCTCTCAAGCGAGAGAATCGGGCTGATTATGGTAATGTTACCCGGATCAAACTGGAATAATTTCCCATGCAAGAATCATATCATAGGTGCAGAGAAGATGGAGAACTTAATTTCTCCATCCTCTCCATTTTCTGTGCCCACGGTAACCAGACATCCAAGTGCAGTTTGATGTTTCACATGCACCCATAGGCTTACTGGATGCACTCGCAGCATGCTCTGTGTGGCATGAGAAAAAAGCGCTGATGGGCAATGCCCCATAGTATAACATTGGGCCGAGTGCTATTCGATAAAACATTGGATAGCACTCAGCTGTGTTATACGGTCGTATGAGCGAGCCCTCAGGCTAGGTACACAATTGCATTGAAGCTTCCACAAATGACATAAGTTTCATCAAGAAAACAATTTCAGCATTGCTGTGTTGTTTTGGGGGATTAATTGATGACCACCTGAGCAGAAACCAAACAGACCCCAATGTAGTCAATGGTATTGGTCTGGTGTATTTTGTGTCTGTCATAGAACTGAGATGTTTCTTGGAGGAGGTCAGTCTTTCTTTTCCTTTTAGCAAAACAGGAAAATGGAATTTTAAACAGTGATGTGATCCTTCCCTGTTACCTCCTGTATAAAGATAACTTCATCTATTGTAATGAAAATTGAGCCCAGTACCGATAAAGGCCAAATGTCATATAACAATGGCTCTACAATTTTAATTGAGTTCAATTTCACCAGATGCTTATTGTAACTTATGTGTTATTCTTCATTAAACTCTATTTCAGACCTACATTGGGAATATTTTGCTGCTAGTTAATCCTTACAAAGATCTCCCAATCTACTCATCTCTGGTAAGAGCTCATTTTTTGGTTAGTAAAGTACTGTTTTTCACTGCTCCACAAAATTTGTAATCAGGATTTTTCCTCCATGTATGGTTGTTCTCATGTAAACTGTCTTTTGGGAACATTTCTTATAAAATAATAATATTTTATAGGAAAAATGATTAACAAAATAATAGAAAAAAACTCACCAAAGGACATTGTGATCAACTGGGTGAAAACTTGCCCTTTAATGGGATGATTTTGTCTCACTTATATGTCAGTTGTTTTCAATCAAAAGAAGAAGAATGTTAATAAATCAAGGAATATAGAAAATGTGGCATTCTGAAAACTTTTAGTGATCTTAAATAGCCATTAACAGTATGAATAAAAGCTCCTGCATACAAATTTTCTCATCGATATTTAGGAGAATAATTTGGCACAAATGGCCAATATACATTGTAAATAAGCTAGAAAAAAAAGCTAAACTTGAAAGATCCTACAACATTTTACCAGAAAAATTCTTCAGCAAGTCAATGACTTTGAAACTTCATGTTTAAATTCAGTTTGAGATTTTAAATAATCTTTATTTTCTGCCTTTAGGTTACTCAGTTATACCATAATGTCTCTGGACGCTTGTGTTCCTCGCTTCCTCCTCACATATTTGCTTGTTCAGAGAGGGCTTACCATATGGTTTTCCAAGAGAGAAGACCTCAGTGCTTTATCATAAGGTATTGCCTGCCTGGTATTAGCATATTTAATTTGTTTGTGCTGTACTGAGGACTTAGCATTGTGCATGTATTATCTCATGACCTTGTAAAGAAGGGGTTTAAAATAGTAAATGGTGATAAAAATACATCTTTGCATTGGTTATGCTCAGTTGAATATTCATTATATAATTAACAAACTGTGTTATCCTAGATGCAAAAATCCATTGACCCTACATTAATTGTACAGTAAACGCAGCGATACAGGCTTATCAGTGCTTAATTTTCATTACTGCTTAATGAATTGAGGGTCAAAGAAGTATGTTCTACTTATGAATCTTGTGACCTCCCCATTACCATTATTATGTGGCATAGAGAATAAATCTATATGCAATGCTTAGGATAAACGAGTACCCCCCCTTTTGAAAAGTAAGATGTTAATCAATATCTCACTGAACACAAGAACAGTTCCCAAATGATCTGAGTTTCATAGAACATTGTTAACCCATCACATGAAAGTAAGGTTAATAATAAAGCTTTCATTAAAAACCTTCAATTTTACTCAAATTAGTTGCTGCAAAAATGAATACACCCCACATCAAAAACAACTACATGTAATATTTTGTATGATCTTCATTATTTTTAATTATAGCACTAAGTTTTCTAGGCATGCTATGAACAAGGAATGAACAAGTTGGCGACATATTGCAACATCTATTTTTCCTTTTCTTCAATAGCGAGTATTATTAGAGCCAGAACGCTGGATGGATAATGATACTCAACTTGTCTCTTCAGAATTCCCCATAGCTATTCAGTTGGGTTCAAATCAAGAGAAATAATTGGACATTAAATCACTTTCACTCTGTTCTTCTTCAGAAATGCAACAATGGCCTTAGATGTATGTTTTGGATTATTGTAATGTCAGAAAAGTGTACATCTAACAAAGGCACGGAGTAATGGTAGCATATTCTATCTCAATGTAGAGCAACACATTGATACCATCCATGAAATATAGCACCCAAATAACAGCAGCACTTATGAAGCCCCACATAAGGTTACTGCTACCAGCATGTTTCCCTGTAGGCACCTTACATTTAGAAAAACTACACATCCACCAAGGACACAGAGTGATGGTAGCATCTTCTTTTTCAATATCGAGTCATGGCCATAAGTGCTGACACCCTTGAAATTGTTCCAGAAAATGAAGTATTTTCCTGGAAAATTACAATTACACATGTTTTGCATAGCGTCGGTGTCCCTGCATGCTGCCCCTCTCCTCTGGCAGGGATGCCAACTCACTCACTGCCATGGGCCCGCACTCCCTCCTCCTCCTGCTGCTGTTCAGGGTCTACGCACAGCTCGCAGATCCCTCTGCAATGTGCAGAAGGAACTCACGCGGTCTCGCCTTCTTAAAGGGACAGCGGGTGCTGTACTAAAGTGTCCTCAGCCAATGGCTGGAAGACACTTATTATTTAAGGCACCTCCTGTATGTTTACCATCTGTGCCCACCTGCCTGTCTATCAGCCATGCTCGCCTGCCTATCTATCAGCTTTTTCCACCTGCACCTGTCTGCCATGATACCATTCTTGCCTGCCAGTACCTGCCTGTATGTGTGTCTGTTGTGCCAGTCACTATACCAGCCATGCCAGCCAGTACTTGCCAAGTCTGTTGTGAATTCTGTGGTCAAGCTCCCTCCTGTGGTCATGAGTGGTACTTCGGCTGGTTCTGTCCATGGGCTTCCTCTGGTGGATGTGAGTGGGGCTGCGGCTTCTGAGTTTCCTTCCTCAGGTGACGAGGTTAAGTCGTTAGGTGCTGCTCTATTTAACTCCACCTAGTTCTTTGCTCCTTGCCTCCAGTCAATGTTCCAGTATTGGTCTTGCTCTCTCCTGGATCGTTCTTGTGGCCTGTCTTCCCTGCATAAGCTAAGTTCTGCTTGTGTTTCTTTGTTTGCTATTTTTTCTGTCCAGCTTGCTATTTTGGTTTGTCTTGCTTGCTGGAAGCTCTGGGACGCAGAGGGAGCACCTCCGTACCGTTAGTCGGTGCGGAGGGTCTTTTTGCGCCCTCTGCGTGGTTGTTTGTAGGTTTTTGTGCTGACCGCAAAGCTATCTTTCCTATCCTCGGTCTATTCAGTAAGTCGGGCCTCACTTTGCTAAAATCTATTTCATCTCTGTGTTTGTATTTTCATCTTTACTCACAGTCATTATATGTGGGGGGCTGCCTTTTCCTTTGGGGAATTTCTCTGAGGCAAGGTAGGCTTATTTTTCTATCTTCAGGGCTAGCTAGTTTCTTAGGCTGTGCCGAGGCGCCTAGGTCTGGTCAGGAGCGCTCCACGGCTACTTCTAGTGTGGTGTGATAGGATTAGGGATTGCGGTCAGCAGAGTTCCCACGTCTCAGAGCTCGTCCTATGTTATTAGTAACTATCAGGTCACTTTATGTGCTCTTAACCACCAGGTCCATTGTGTTTCTAAACCACCAGTTCATAACAGTACTGGAGGCCCAAAGTACTAATGCTTCTCAATAGAGGGAAAAGAGAAGTTCTGAGACCATTTTTTTTTCTCTGCGCTGTGTTTTGTCTTTCTTTTCCCCTAGACATTTGGGTGGTTCAGGACACAGGTGTAGTGATGGACATTAAAGGTCTGTCTTCTTGTGTGGATCATCTCACTGCAAGAGTACAAAATATTCAAGACATTGTGGTTCAGAAATCTATGTTAGAACCTAGAATTCCTATTCCTGATTTATTTTCTGGAGATAGAGCTAAGTTTCTGAATTTCAAAAATAATTGTAAACTGTTTCTGGCTTTGAAACCCCGCTCCTCTGGTGACCCAGTTCAACAAGTTAAGATCATTATTTATTTGTTACGTGGCGACCCTCAAGACTGGGCATTTTCCCTTGCGCCAGGAGATCCTGCATTATGTGATATTGATGCGTTTTTTCTGGCGCTCGGATTGCTTTATGATGAACCTAATTCAGTGGATCAGGCAGAGAAAAATTTGCTGGCTCTGTGTCAGGGTCAGGATGAGGTAGAGATATATTGTCAGAAGTTTAGGAAGTGGTCTGTGCTCACTCAATGGAATGAATGTGCGCTGGCAGCAATTTTCAGAAAGGGTCTCTCTGAAGCCCTTAAGGATGTCATGGTGGGATTTCCTATGCCTGCTGGTCTGAATGAGTCTATGTCTTTGGCCATTCAGATCGATCGACGTGTAACAACCCTGCCGGCATCACTGCATGGCTTTCCATTCCCCACCTGCCTGTTACATCTACTCACTCACCCAGTGCCATGCTGTGAGATCTGTCTGCTGCTGGTTCCATGCCATGTGCTTCATGGCGGCCTGCTCTGTGTACACTTCCTGGCCGTGTGCATAGGGGGGCGGCGCCAGCCACTCCGGATTCTTATTGAGACTGTGTGCACCTCCCTAAGGTGCTTCTGGCCAATAGCCTTGAGGCCTCTGATACTTAAGGCATCCTCACCCATTGGAGGATGCCTGAGCAAACTATTCCCCTCAGTTTGCATTTGCTACTGAGCTGCCAGGTCGTGTGTTTCCTGTCTCTGAGGGCTGCACTATTGCAGGCCTTCATCTGTGTTCTGTTTGTGTATCCGTTCCTGTCTGTACTCTGGTCTATGTCCGTCCCTGCTCCTTCTTTGTCATTAGTCATTTCCCACTCAGCTGTGTGTACGTCTGCCTTATCTTTCTGCTCTGTTCGCCACTGTCTGTGGCTCTGCTTCTCTCTGCTCGGTTCTACCACAACCTGTGGCTCTGTGTCTCTCAGCTTTTCTCTCAGCTCTGCTCTCTGACCTTGCTCCGCTCTCTGTGGCTTTGCTCTACGGCTCCGCTCCTTGCGGTTCCACCTGGCACCGCTCCTTGCGGTTCTACGTCTTTAGCTCTTGGCTCCGCCTCCAGCGTCTCCGCTCTTGGCTCCGCCTCCAGCGTCTCCGCACTTGGCTCCGCCTCCAGCATCTCTGCTCTTGGCTCCGCCTCCAGCGTCTCCGCTCTTGGCTCCGCCTCCAGCGTCCCCGCTCTTGGCTCCGCCTCCAGCGTCCCCGCTCTTGGCTCCGCCTCCAGCGTCTCCGCTCTTGGCTCAGCCTCCAGCGTCCCCACTCTTGGCTCCGCCTCCAGCGTCCCCGCTCTTGGCTCCGCCTCCAGCGTCCCCGCTCTTGGCTCCGCCTCCAGCATCCCCGCTCTTGGCTCCGCCTCAGCATCCCCGCTCTTGGCTCCACCTCCAGCGCCTCCGCTCTTGGCTGCGGCTCCGTCCTTGGCTCCGCCTCCTGCGGCTTCGTCCTTGGCTCTGCCTTCTCCTTCTCTACTCTCTGCTCTGCCTTCTCCTTCTCTGCTCATAGCTCCACCTTCTACTCGTACTCCGCCTCCTGCGATTCAGCTTTTCTTCCACTCTTGCTCTATCTTAATTCTGCAACTTTCCCTACAGGTCTCTACCTGTTCCTTTATATTCTCTAGTCTGAACAGGTTCTTACCTGTTTCGACACATCTATCTGAATATCAGTTCCTACCAGAGTATCAGTCCTGTCTGCCAGTGCCAGCCGTGCCCGCCTGTCTGCCTGAGTGCCAGCCGCGCCCGTCTGCCTGCCTGTATCTCCGTCAAGCCAGTCCGCCCGTCAGGGCCTCTGCCATACCCGTCTGTCAGCCAGTGTCACAGCCGTCCCTGCCTGCCCGTGTCTTGTCCCCGGTGGGATCAGCATCCACAGTCTGACTCCACCCTGGAGTGGTACCTGGTAGCTTCCTATTGCACAAGTCTGACCTCACCATCAGAGGCTCCAGTGAACACCTAGGAAGCTACTTAGTTACGCCCCTTCCAGGGAAGTTCGGTCTTTGGTCCAGTGGGCCACACCCCCAGGTGCCCGCGCCAATCAGTCTCGGCTCGAGCGTCACGTGAGCGTAAAACTGTGCACCATTTGGCGGTATTATCTGAGCATAAACCTGAGCCTATGCAATGTGATAGGACTTTGACCAGAGCTGAACGGCAAGAACACAGACGTCGGAATGGGCTGTGTTTTTACTGTGGTGATTCCACTCATGCTATCTCCGATTGTCCTAAGCGCACTAAGCGGTTCGCTAGGTCTGCCACCATTGGTACGGTACAGTCGAAATTTCTTTTGTCCGTTACTTTGATCTGCTCTTTGTCATCCTATTCTGTCATGGCATTTGTGGATTCAGGCGCTGCCCTGAATTTGATGGACTTGGAGTTTGCTAGGCGCTGTGGGTTTTTCTTGGAGCCCTTGCAGTATCCTATTCCATTGAGAGGAATTGATGCTACGCCTTCGGCCAAGAATAAGCCTCAGTACTGGACCCAACTGACCATGTGCATGGCTCCTGCGCATCAGGAGGATATTTGTTTTTTGGTGTTGCATAATCTGCATGATGTGGTCATGTTGGGGTTGCCATGGCTACAAGTCCATAACCCAGTATTGGATTGGAAATCTATGTCTGTGTCCAGCTGGGGTTGTCAGGGAGTACATGGTGATGTTCCATTTCTGTCTATTTCATCATCCACCCCTTCTGAGGTCCCAGAGTTCTTGTCGGATTACCGGGATGTATTTGATGAGCCCAAATCCAGTGCCCTACCTCCGCATAGGGATTGCGATTGTGCTATCGATTTGATTCCTGGTAGTAAGTTTCCTAAAGGTCGACTGTTTAATTTGTCTGTGCCTGAGCACGTCGCTATGCGGAGTTACGTAAAGGAATCCTTGGAGAAGGGTCATATTCGCCCGTCGTCGTCGCCATTGGGAGCGGGGTTCTTTTTTGTGGCCAAGAAGGATGGTTCGTTGAGATCTTGTATTGATTACCGCCTTCTTAATAAAATCACAGTCAAATTTCAGTACCCCTTGCCGCTGCTGTCTGATTTGTTTGCTCGGATTAAGGGGGCTAGTTGGTTCACCAAGATAGATCTTCGTGGTGCATATAATCTTGTGCGTATTAAACAGGGCGATGAATGGAAAACAGCATTTAATACGCCCGAGGGCCATTTTGAGTACCTGGTTATGCCATTCGGGCTTTCCAATGCTCCATCAGTGTTTCAGTCCTTTATGCATGACATCTTCCGAGAGTACCTGGATAAATTCCTGATTGTATACTTGGATGATATTTTGGTCTTCTCGGATGATTGGGAGTCTCACGTGAAGCAGGTTAGAATAGTGTTCCAGGTCCTGCGTGCAAATTCTTTGTTTGTGAAGGGGTCAAAGTGTCTCTTTGGTGTTCAGAAGGTTTCATTTTTGGGTTTCATTTTTTCCCCTTCTACTATCGAGATGGACCCTGTTAAAGTTCAGGCCATTTATGATTGGACTCAGCCTACATCTCTGAAGAGTCTGCAAAAGTTCCTGGGCTTTGCTAATTTTTATCGTCGCTTCATCAATAATTTTTCTAGTATTGCTAAACCGTTGACTGATTTAACCAAGAAGGGTGCTGATGTGGTCAATTGGTCTTCTGCTGCTGTGGAAGCTTTTCAGGAGTTGAAGCGTCGTTTTTCTTCTGCCCCTGTGTTGTGCCAGCCAGATGTTTTGCCCCCTTTCCAGGTCGAGGTTGATGCTTCTGAGATTGGAGCAGGGGCTGTTTTGTCGCAAAGAAGTTCTGATGGCTCGGTGATGAAACCATGTGCCTTCTTTTCCAGGAAGTTTTCACCTGCGGAGCGTAATTATGATGTTGGCAATCGAGAGTTGCTGGCCATGAAGTGGGCATTCGAGGAGTGGCGTCATTGGCTTGAAGGAGCTAAGCATCGCGTGGTGGTCTTGACTGATCACAAGAATCTGACTTATTTCGAGTCTGCCAAACGGTTGAATCCTAGACAGGCTCGTTGGTCGCTGTTTTTCTCCCGTTTTGACTTTGTGGTTTCGTACCTTCCGGGCTCTAAGAATGTGAAGGCGGATGCCCTGTCTAGGAGTTTTGTGCCCGACTCTCTGGGTTTGCCTGAGCCGGCGAGTATTCTCAAAGAGGGGGTTATTTTGTCTGCTATCTCCCCTGATTTGCGGCGGGTGCTGCAAAAATTTCAGGCTAATAGACCTGACCGTTGCCCAGCGGAGAAACTGTTTGTCCCTGATAAATGGACGAGTAGAGTTATCTCTGAGGTTCATTGTTCGTTGTTGGCTGGTCATCCTGGAATCTTTGGTACCAGAGATTTGGTGGCTAGATCCTTTTGGTGGCCGTCTCTGTCGCGGGATGTGCGTTCGTTTGTGCAGTCCTGTGTGACTTGTGCTCGGGCTAAGCCCTGCTGTTCTCGTGCCAGTGGGTTGCTTTTGCCCTTGCCGGTCCTGAAGAGGCCCTGGACACATATCTCTATGGATTTTATTTCGGATCTCCCTGTCTCTCAAAAGATGTCAGTCATTTGGGTGGTTTGTGATCGCTTCTCTAAGATGGTCCATTTGGTTCCCTTGTCTAAATTGCCTTCCTCCTCTGATTTGGTGCCATTGTTTTTCCAGCATGTGGTTCGTTTACATGGCATTCCGGAGAACATCGTTTCTGACAGAGGTTCCCAGTTTGTTTCGAGGTTTTGGCGAGCCTTTTGTGCTAGGATGGGCATTGATTTGTCTTTTTCCTCGGCTTTCCATCCTCAGACAAATGGCCAAACTGAACGAACCAATCAGACCTTGGAAACATATCTGAGATGCTTTGTTTCTGCTGATCAGGATGATTGGGTGTCCTTTTTGCCTTTGGCTGAGTTCGCCCTTAATAATCGGGCTAGCTCGGCTACTTTGGTTTCGCCGTTTTTCTGCAATTCTGGTTTCTATCCTCGTTTCTCTTCAGGGCAGGTTGAGTCTTCGGACTGTCCTGGTGTGGATACTGTGGTGGATAGGTTGCAGCAGATTTGGACTCATGTAGTGGACAATTTGACATTGTCCCAGGAGAAGGCTCAACGTTTCGCTAACCGCAGGCGCTGTGTGGGTCCCCGACTTCGTGTTGGGGATTTGGTTTGGTTGTCATCTCGTCATATTCCTATGAAAGTTTCCTCTCCTAAGTTTAAGCCTCGTTTCATTGGTCCGTATAGGATTTCTGAGGTTCTTAATCCTGTGTCGTTTCGTTTGACCCTTCCAGCTTCTTTTTCCATCCATAATGTATTCCATAGGTCATTGTTGCGGAGATACCTGGCACCTGTGGTTCCATCCGTTGATCCTCCTGCCCTGGTTTTGGTTGAGGGGGAGTTGGAGTATGTGGTGGAGAAGATTTTGGATTCTCGTATTTCGAGACGGAAACTCCAGTACCTGGTTAAGTGGAAGGGTTATGGTCAGGAAGATAATTCCTGGGTGGGTCTTTGCCTCTGATGTTCATGCTGCCGATCTGGTTTGTGCCTTTCATTTGGCTCATCCTGGTCGGCCTGGGGGCTCTGGTGAGGGTTCGGTGACCCCTCCTCAAGGGGGGGGTACTGTTGTGAATTCTGTGGTCAAGCTCCCTCCTGTGGTCATGAGTGGTACTTCGGCTGGTTCTGTCCATGGGCTTCCTCTGGTGGATGTGAGTGGGGCTGCGGCTTCTGAGTTTCCTTCCTCAGGTGACGAGGTTAAGTCGTTAGGTGCTGCTCTATTTAACTCCACCTAGTTCTTTGCTCCTTGCCTCCAGTCAATGTTCCAGTATTGGTCTTGCTCTCTCCTGGATCGTTCTTGTGGCCTGTCTTCCCTGCATAAGCTAAGTTCTGCTTGTGTTTCTTTGTTTGCTATTTTTTCTGTCCAGCTTGCTATTTTAGTTTGTCTTGCTTGCTGGAAGCTCT
This sequence comes from Ranitomeya imitator, assembly GCF_032444005.1. NCBI lineage: Eukaryota > Metazoa > Chordata > Amphibia > Anura > Dendrobatidae > Ranitomeya > Ranitomeya imitator. The sequence continues at coordinate 560,175,014 of NC_091284.1, read as the reverse complement.
GGGACGCAGAGGGAGCACCTCCGTACCGTTAGTCGGTGCGGAGGGTCTTTTTGCGCCCTCTGTGTGGTTGTTTGTAGGTTTTTGTGCTGACCGCAAAGCTATCTTTCCTATCCTCGGTCTATTCAGTAAGTCGGGCCTCACTTTGCTAAAATCTATTTCATCTCTGTGTTTGTATTTTCATCTTTACTCACAGTCATTATATGTGGGGGGCTGCCTTTTCCTTTGGGGAATTTCTCTGAGGCAAGGTAGGCTTATTTTTCTATCTTCAGGGCTAGCTAGTTTCTTAGGCTGTGCCGAGGCGCCTAGGTCTGGTCAGGAGCGCTCCACGGCTACTTCTAGTGTGGTGTGATAGGATTAGGGATTGCGGTCAGCAGAGTTCCCACGTCTCAGAGCTCGTCCTATGTTATTAGTAACTATCAGGTCACTTTGTGTGCTCTTAACCACCAGGTCCATTGTGTTTCTAAACCACCAGTTCATAACACAAGTCTACCGTTCTTGCCTCCTGGCCCTTTGGGGGTCAGCTTCCAGTCACCCGATGTAGCACCTGATTCCACCTTCTTTGTCACTCCTTGGATCATGGTATCATTATCCGCCATGCATCTGCGGTTGACATGGTGAGCCGCCTAGTCACACCCATCCAGGCTCTCCTCAGGTCACGGCATAGTGAGTCCACCATCCAATCAGCTACATTTTGTTATATACTTGTTTATTTCCTATGTGTGTATTGGAACAACGCAAAAAGAAACAAAGAAAAAAGGCAAATTGGACGTAATTGCAGAAGAAACATCAAAATTGGGCTGGGCACAATTGTTATCACCTCTCCAATATTGTGGATAAGCAACTTTGTTATAAGCATGTGATGCTGGTTCAAACACACCTGTGGCGAGTAACATGTGTGGGCAATATGAAAATTACACCTGAAACAAGATAAAAGGGGAGAAGTTAACTCAATCTTTCCATTGTGTGTCTGAGTGTGCCATAGAACAGAAAGAAAAGAAGGGTCTGAGAACTTGAGAACCAAAATTGTAGAAAAATATCAGCAATTTCAAGGTTAAAAGTCCATGCCCAGAGATCTTGATGTTCATTTGTTCACAGTGCGCAACATAATCAAGAAGTTTACAAATCATGGCACTGTAGCTAATCTCCATGGATGTGGATAGCAGAAAAAAAATGATGAAAGGTTGTAATGCAGGATAGTCTGGATGGTGGATAAGTATCCCAATTAAGTTCCAAAGAAATTCAAGATGTTCTGCAGGCTCAGAGTGCATCAGTGTCAGCGCAAACCATCTGTCGACAATTGAATAAAGCAAAACTTTTTGTCAGGAGACAAAAAAGGACGCCACTGCTAACACAGAGACATAAAAAACTAGACTGCAGATTGCCAAAATATGTGTGAGTAAGCCAAAATCATTCTGGTGAAAGCGTCTTGTGGACAGATGAGACCGAGATAGAGCCTCCAAAAAAGAACACAGTACCTACAGTCAAATATGGTGTAGGTTCAAAGATGTTTTGGGGTTGTTTGGCAGCTTCTGTTACTGGGTCCTTTGACTGTGTGCAAGGCATCATGAAATCTGAAAATTGTCAAACGATTTTGGGTCGCAATGTAGTGCCAATGTCAGAAAGCTGAGGTTGCGTCCTTGGTCATGGATCTTCCAGCAGGACAATGAACGCAGACATACTTCAACAACCATGCAGAAATGGATGCAAAGTTCTGGAGAGTTCTGAAATTCCAGTTGAGAGGTGTAAGAAGCCTGTTGATGGTTATAGGAAGTGATTGATTGCAGTTATTTATTCTAAAGCGTGCACAACCAAATATTAAGTTGGGGGTGCCAACAATTTTGCACAGCCCATTTTGTTTTTTTGGGAAAAATTATGTCCAATCTAACTTTTACCAAATTATTCACGTTCAACTGGATAATGCATGTAATGTAGTGGCTGGTAGCTGCAGAGTATAAGACATAGAATAAATTCAGAATAAAACTTTTTTTTTTAATTTTGCCTCTCCATTGCAAAGATATTGTCAAATTATTTGGCCTCAAATGAGTGAATTTTTGTTAAGAACAAGTGGGTGTTATCATAGAGTCTTCACTTGAAGGAAAGAAAAACTTGACCCCACCATAATTCATAGCACATATAACAGTGCTTGAAAAGCAGAAGAGCTGATAGATGGGTTCAGGCCACGTTCACATGTTCAGTATTTGGTCAGAATTTTACATCAATATTTGTAAAGCAAAATCAGGAGTTGAGTGAAAAATGCAGAAATGGTACATGTGTTTCTTTTAAACTTTTCCATTAATTGTTCCACTCCTGGTTTTGGCTTACAAATACTAATGTAAAATACTTAACAAATACTGAATGTATGAACTTGATCTTATAACGTGACACAGCTAAACTCAGCTGCACTGTCCCTCTACCCACACTGAAGCATGCAGGAGATTAGATCAGAAAATCAGTGCTGTATCATTACAACCCTCATATTGAGAAACCTGTTTTAAGCTATGGTGTGGATGTGTTTTTTCATTTGAGTGTTGCTGCTGTTAATGATTGTCAGTGTCATACAAGAGGAAGAAGTCAACACCCTCCCACTCCCTCTGTGAAAGCTATCTGATAACATCCATTTGGACAAAACAAAGATTGACTCATTAGGGACCAAGTACTTTGATTACCACTATTTCCACAATGGAGAGGTAAAATAAAAAACAAACAAAAGTGTTTTATTCCACTTTGTAGGCACTATTACATTGTATACCCAATTAAACATAAAAAAAACTGTTTGGTCTTCCTTAAGGAAAAATATTACCACCACACATAGGGTATTTGCACCTTATTTTATTTTTACTATTGTATATATTATAATAATTTTGATTATGATGAAAAGGAATAAAATATTGACTTGCTAGCACATAAAATCATTGTCAGTCTACCAACAATCTCATTATATATTAAAGTCAACTACAAAAATACATAGAGAAGAAGTGTTAAGTAACTTGTAAAGTAAAATAAAGGTGGAAATATTATCACCTGATTTGGTTTTGTTATATTACAGGCACTGTATAAGGCATATTCTAACATTTCTGTCAGTGTATGAGTACACATAATCGGTGGGTACCAGGGTGTGGTTCTACATAATACAAAAAAAATTCTCATCAATTAACAACTTTCAGGCTCATACTTGCATATAGTAAATTAGACTTCTGAAAATAAAGTTTCATACAGTCTTTTTTTTTTTTTTTAAAGCATTTAAGTTTAGGGTACTCCTTTTTCAACATATAGAAGACAGGTAGTCACAGATGTATATAGAATATCTCCTATTGTGACGTTAGTGAGGGCTACGGGATCAGCTACTATATGGCTATGGTTAGCATAACTGTGATGTCATATACAGTTAAGTCCATATATATTTGGACAGAGACAACATTTTTCTAAGTTTGGTTATAGACATTACCACAATGAATTTTAAACAAAACAATTCAGGTGCAGTTGAAGTTCAGACTTTCAGCTTTCATTTGAGGGTATCCACATTAAAATTGGATGAAGGGTTTAGGAGTTTCAGCTCCTTAACATGTGCCACCCTGTTTTTAAAGGGACAAAAAGTAATTGGACAGATTCAATAATTTTAAATAAAATGTTCATTTCTAGTACTTGGTTGAAAACCCTTTCTTGGCAATGACTGCATGAAGTCTTGAACTCATGGACATCACCAGACGCTGTGTTTTCTCCTTTTTCTTGCTCTGCCAGGCCTTCACTGCGGTGGTTTTCAGTTGCTGTTTGTTTGTGGGCCTTTCTGTCTGAAGTTTAGTCTTAATCAAGTGAAATGCATGTTAAATTGGGTTGAGATCAGGTGACTGACTTGGCCATTCAAAAATATTCCACTTCTTTGCTTTAATAAACTACTGGGTTGCTTTGGCTTTATTTTTTGGGTCATTGTCCATCTGTAGTATGAAACGATGACCAATCAGTTTTGCTGCATTTGGCTGGATCTGAGCACACAGTATGGCTCTGAATACCTCAGAATTCATTCGGCTGCTTCTGTCCTGTGTCACATCATCAATTAACACTAGTGACCAAGTGCCACTGGCAGCCATGCATGCCCAAGCCATCACACTGCCTCCGCCGTGTTTTACAGATGATGTGGTATGCTTTGGATCATGAGCTGTACCACGCCTTCACCATACTTTTCTCTTTCCATCATTCTGGTACAGGTTGATCTCGGTTTCATCTGTCCAAAGAATGTTCTTCCAGAACGGTGCTGGCTTTTTTAGATTTTTTTTAGCAAAGTCCAGTCTAGCCTTTTTATTCTTGATGCTTATGAGTGGCTTGCACTGTGCAGTGAACCCTCTGTATTTACTTTCATGCAGTCTTCTCTTTATGGTAGATTTGGATATTGATACGCCTACCTTCTGGAGAGTGTTGTTCACTTGATTGGCTGTTGTGAAGGGGTTGCTCTTCCCCATGGAGATTATTCTGCGATCATCCACCACTGTTGTCTTCCGTTGGCGCCCAGGTCTTTTTGCATTGATGAGTTCACCAGTGCTTTCTTTCTTTCCCAGGATGTACCAAACTGTAGATTTTGCCACTCCTAATAATGCAGCAATTTCTCGGATGGGTTTTTTCTGTTTTCGCAACTCAAGGATGGCTTGTTTCACCTGCATGGAGAGCTCCTTTGACCGCATGTTTACTTCACAGCAAAACCTTCCAAATGCAAGCACCACACCTCAAATTAACTCCAGTCCTTTTATCTGCTTAATTGAGAATGACATAATGAAGGGATTGCCCACACCTGTCCATGAAATAGCCTTGGAGTCAATTGTCCAATTACTTTTGGTCCCTTTAAAAACAGGGTGGCACATGTTAAGGAGCTGAAACTCCTAAACCCTTCATCCAATTTTAATGTGGGTACCCTCAAATGAAAGCTGAAAGTCTGGAATTCAACTACACCTGAATTGTTTTGTTTAAAATTCATTGTGGTAATGTCTATAACCAAAATTAGAAGAATTAATTAAGTAAATAAGGCAGCACACTGCAGCGCTAGAACATACAAACTTGAAAAATGAAATACATTTCAAAAACCTGACCGGCACATCCAAACATAGACTCAGTGTGAACAGGTGCTGAACCTAGAGTCCCCAACTCGTATATAGTTAAGTAAATAAGGCAGCACACTGCAGCGCTAGAACATACAAACTTGAAAAACGAAATTTGAACTGCATTGCTGCACTAGAAATATGAAAAATGAGAGCGTTTAGCGCATAAAAATGGCCAATTTTATGTGTACCTGGTAGCCCCTTTATGGCATCTCTCTTATACCAGGTCCTACACTTGCCTTACCTCGCTGAGAATAAACGTCTCCATCTGAATGGGTACATGTGAAACCTCTTCCTAGACTAAAATTCTCTCTCTCTGTGGAGGGGTATTGGACCTGCTGTAATTAAAACACCTGTGGCTAGGAGGCGGAGTGCACTATCAGAAGGCTAGAGAATACATTTCAAAAACCTGACCGGCACATCCAAACATAGACTCAGTGTGAACAGGTGCTGAACCTAGAGTCGCCAACTCGTATATAGTTAAGTAAATAAGGCAGCACACTGCAGCGCTAGAACATACAAACTTGAAAAACGAAATTTGAACTGCATTACTGCACTAGAAATATGAAAAATGAGAGCGTTTAGCGCATAAAAATTGCCAATTTTATGTGTACCTGGTAACCCCATTACGGCATCTCTCTTACACCTGGTCCTACACTTGCCTTACCTCGCTGAGAATAAACGTCTCCATCTGAATGGGTACATGTGAAACCTCTTCCTAGACTAAAATTCTCTCTCTCTGTGGAGGGGTATTGGACCTGCTGTAATTAAAACACCAGTGGCTAGGAGGCGGAGTGCACGATCAGAAGGCTAGAGAATACATTTCAAAAACCTGACCGGCACATCCAAACATAGACTCAGTGTGAACAGGTGCTGAACCTAGAGTCGCCAACTCGTATATAATTAAGTAAATAAGGCAGCACACTGCAGCGCTAGAACATACAAACTTGAAAAACGAAATTTGAACTGCATTAGTGCACTAGAAATATGAAAAAAGAGAGCGTTTAGTGCATAAAAATGGCCAATTTTATGTGTACCTGGTAGCCCCTTTACGGCATGAGAGCGTTTAGCGCATAAAAATGGCCAATTTTATGTGTACCTGGTAGCCCCTTTACGGCATCTCTCTTATACCAGGTCCTACACTTGCCTTACCTCGCTGAGAATAAACGTCTCCATCTGAATGAGTACATGTAAAACCTCTTCCTAGCCACAGGTGTTTTAATTACAGCAGGTCCAATATTCCACCACAGAGAGAGAGAATTTTAGTCTAGGAAGAGGTTTCACATGTACCCATTCAGATCGAGACGTTTATTCTCAGCGAGGTAAGGCAAGTGTAGGACCTGGTATAAGAAAGATGCCGTAAAGGGGCTACCAGGTACACATAAAATTGGCCATTTATATGTGCTAAACGCTCTCATTTTTCATATTTTTAGTGCAGTAATGCAGTTCAAATTTCGTTTTTCAAGTTTGTATGTTCTAGCGCTGCAGTGTGCTGCCTTATTTACTTAACTATATACGAGTTGGCGACTCTAGGTTCAGCACCTGTTCACACTGAGTCTATGTTTGGATGTGCCGATCAGGTTTTTGAAATGTATTCTCTAGCCTTCTGATCGTGCACTCCGCCTCCTAGCCACAGGTGTTTTAATTACAGCAGGTCCAATACCCCTCCACAGAGAGAGAGAATTTTAGTCTAGGAAGAGGTTTCACATGTACCCATTCAGATGGAGACGTTTATTCTCAGTGAGGTAAGGCAAGTGTAGGACCTGGTATAAGAGAGATGCCGTAAAGGGGCTACCAGGTACACATAAAATTGGCCATTTTTATGCGCTAAACGCTCTCATTTTTCATATTTCTAGTGCAGTAATGCAGTTCAAATTTCGTTTTTCAAGTTTGTATGTTCTAGCGCTGCAGTGTGCTGCCTTATTTACTTAACTATATACGAGTTGGCGACTCTAGGTTCAGCACCTGTTCACACTGAGTCTATGTTTGGATGTGCCGGTCAGGTTTTTGAAATGTATTCCCTAGCCTTCTGATCGTGCACTCCGCCTCCTAGCCACAGGTGTTTTAATTACAGGAGGTCCAATACTCCTCCACAGAGAGAGAGAATTTTAGTCTAGGAAGAGGTATCACATGTACTTATTCAGATGGAGACATTTATTCGCAGCGAGGTAAGGCAAGTGTAGGACCTGGTATAAGAGAGATGCCGTAAAGGGGCTAACAGATACACATAAAATTGGCCATTTTTATGCGCTAAACGCTCTCATTTTTCATATTTCTAGTGCAGTAAGGGTGGTTTCACACTTGCGTTTTTGTCTGCAGCGTTTTTTACCCAAAAAACGCATGCGTTTTTTTTCCCTATATTTAACATTGAAAACGCATGCGTTTTTTGGTGTACGCGTTTGCACGCGTTTGTGAACGCATGCGTTTTTTTACTGCATGCGTTCATTTTCTAAAATGCAACTTGTAGTATTTTGAGGGGCGTTTTTTTTCCCCAAAAAAACGCATGCGTTTACATGCGGTTTTTTTTGGACAAAAAATGCATTGGAGTCAATGGGGACGCATGCGTTTTTTTGGACATGCGTTTGCATGCGTTTTTTTGATGCATGCGTTTTTTTTGGCACCATTGAATTAACTGTAGATAAGGATGTCTAGACACTGATAAGCCTCCCCCATAGCAGCAGGGTTATAAAAGGAAGGTTGGGGGAAGTTTCTGGTCACTTCTCATGAGACTACAAAGAAGACAGCACCCTGCCCGGACACATTGTTGGACAAGACACAGAGCAATGTGAGTATATCCTAGCCAATGCATTCATTTTCAATTTTTTGGATCTACATGTCCTAATTTCTTCAATTTTTTTCTTTCAACACGCATCAGAATGTCTTCTCCGGTTTCTTCGTCTGATGAGGAGTTCCAGCCACGGCAATCAGAAGTGGATCACGTGAGCGAGGTAATTTTTTTGTCCGTCAGCTTGGTAAGTATTGACTGTCACATCGACACATGAGGCAATTTTTTTTTTTTAATTTTATAGAGCACTTCAACTGAGGGACAGAGAGGTACTGAGCAGCGGAGTCAAGGTCCAGGTGGAAGACGGCAGCGGGTATGTATACCAGGCAGACTGTCCTTATTGTAATATTCTTTACTTTTCTGTACCCTTGTTTTTCTTTACATTTTTCTTGTATCATCCTTTTCTGAAAGTTGTCTTTCATATTTCTGCCCTTTCTCATCTTCGTGTCTTATTTTTTCCAAATGTGGTTGAGCAAACTTAAATGATTTTCTTTTAATTTTAGGTTTCACAACGGGACGACGACCGGATTGATAATGACCTGCTGATTAGTCTGGTCCAGGAGCGAGTCCCGTTGTGGGACAGCCGGGATCAACAGCACTCCGTCAATAGTGTTCTCCGTCGTTTGTGGAGTGAGGTGGCCCAAGCGTTGTGGGATGGCTGGGAGAATTCCCCGCCACGGGTCCGTAATGCATTTGGTAAGTATTGCACGGTAGTGTGAAGCAACAGACCTTGGCCATGCTCTCTTGACTGTGTGTGATGAAAGAAACTTTTCGTAGTTTCTGTCATCACACACAGTCACAAGAGCACGGCCAAAAGTCCTTATTCTGACCATTATATTTTATTGTTATTTCACAGTGGACAAAGTAAGGACACGTTGGCGTTCCATGAAGGACCGCTTCAACAAGGACCTGCGTGCAGAGAAGAGTGCAGCTAGTGGTTCCGGAGCAAGGCACCGGCTCTACAAATACCACCGTGTGTTGGCCTTCCTGAGACCGGTCCTTCTCATGAGAACGTAAGTATTTCTCACTTGCCTCCGGTTGTATTGCATAGACATAATCTGTCATTTTTAATTCCACAGGATGTACCGTCTTGTTATAGTTTGGTATTAATTTTCTGTTTTCTTTTTTCACAGCACACACTGCACGACTGTCGCCACAGGTTCTGGAGCGGTCCTTCAGCCGGCAGCCACGGACCCGTCCCAGCCATCCAGCAGCGCAGCACCAGGTGGGTCTTCCACACTCACTGGAGACCAGGGGGCTGGCCCATCAGGTCTTCCCCTTTCGCAGTCCTCTTTCGCTGCACCCATTTTTGCGGGCTCATCCCGGCAGCGACAGAGGGCTTCGGATAGGTCCCTCATGCCCGAGTTTTTGCACTTGAGCTCGGTTTTACACAAAGCTATCAAGGCTTTAGGTGACAGAATAGATGTGTCCCATAACCTGTTAGAGTGCCGCATCCAGGATGTCGCCAAAAGCGTTGATCAAGTGAAAGCCGACCTCCAGAAGCCAGCTCATCATTTTTTTAATCAAATCGAACAGGGCATGTTGGAACACCTTAGCCCTGATCTCCAGCTGAGTGTGATGCAGGCCTGCAATGTTGCTTTTGTGCAGGCTATGCAGCAGAGTCAGAGTCGTAATGTGGCGGCATATCCAACTGTGCCGTCACTGTCACAAGTAAACACTATTCCTACCTCTGCTGCATACCACTGCACGGCCACCTCTATTCCCTCTACAGGTGTACTCCACTACAGCGCCAACACGATGACGAGTGCTGTTGGACATCCCACCGCCACCACCGTGACGACCGCTGCTCCGGCTTGGACCTCCTCCGCTCACACCACGATGACGCAGGACCCTGGCGTGGCTTATCGGCCCGGCACCCTCCCGATGCAGCAGGACCCATCCATGCAATATCGGACCGGCCCACCCCCGATGCAGCAGGACCGAGGCCTGGCATATGGGACCGGACCCACCCCGATGCAGCAGGACCGAGGCGTTGCTTTCCGGGCAGGACACCCCCCGATGCAGCAGGACCCATCCATGGCGTATCTCACCGGGCCCCCCATGATGCAGCACGACCAAGCCATACCTTTCCGGACAGGACCCACCCCGATGCAGCCCACCCCGATGCAGCAGGAACCATCCATGGCTTTACGTTCCCCCCCCCCAACGATGCACCAAGAACCTGGGAGGGTGTTATGTTCCCCCCCCCCAACGAGGCACCAGGATCCTGGGAGGGTTTTTGTTTCCCCCCCCCAACGAGGCACCAGGATCCTGGGAGGGTTTTTGTTTCCCCCCCCAACGAGGCACCAGGACCCAGGCGGGACTTTATCTTTTCCCCCATTGGACTCAGACATTGCCGAGCGCTCCACAATGGAGACTGACTGTTTAATTGTGGAGCCGGGTCCTGACGTGTCTCCCGCCTACACTTTACAACCTAGCCCCAGAAGACTTCCCCCAACCCGGAAAACCCAACGTAAAACTGGCAAAACTCATAAAAAACAAAAAACTTTGATTATTCCTCCCCCATCACCTACCGATGTGTCTCAACCTTCCAGTGTGTCTCAAGCCCCTCATGTTTTAAGCCCCATCCCCGAACTTCCAGACCCTTCAAGTTTTCTTGCCCATTCTCCTGCCACCTCTGCCTCCTCCACAGTGAGCCAGGCTTCAGTTCAGAATACCCCCCAGTTACGTCACTCAACCCCAAGCCGGCGTGGTTCAACCCGGCGCGGTACCAAGAAATAAATTGTTGTTTTTCCTCAATAAAAAAAAAGATTATTTGCAACAATTATGTTTGGTTTATTGTGTCTTTCACCGCTCTCAATACACACCAATAAAGTTTGTCACACACTTATTCTTTTGGCCTACACATATCTCCAGTAGTATAAAATACCAGACAACATCTATATGTGTTTCTTTAGTATACAGATATGAGTTGGCCAAAAAAATAGCAGTTATTTCCATACTCTTATTTTTAATTTTAACTAGTGTAGTGTCACTGTCCAAAGAGAAAATGGTGGCAATCAAGTTCAGAACTCAACTGAACCGGTCAGATGTCAAAATAGACACCTGACCTGTTTAGTTGATTACTGACTTGTATATTCACCCTATTCTATATAGCACATTATGTGACAATTTTTGTCAAACTGATAGGACAATGGTTGGCACACGCTAACTATCTATCCTCACCTGGGCAGGTGTAAGAAATTTTGAATTCATGATCATGTATATGTTCATCATGAATTCATTATTTCTTACACTTGACTTGACGGGTATAGAGAGCGTGCCAGTCTTAACGCAATGACGTCAAGAAGATTACCAATAAATAAATTTAAATCTGGTTACATTATTATAAGTATGCGTGTTTATATCATTCTTTGTAAACCAAAATAGGGAGTGCAACAGAGGTCAATTATGATTAAAAAAAAATCTAATTATTACCTCATCAACTATCACCCACTCCTGGTTTTGGATTACAAATTATGATATACATATCTACTGCCCATCTTTGTTCAACCTTTTTTTTGAGAGGAAAAAGACAGGAGACCTGGTGAACACAACAAAGTTTATTAATTAGAAAAATTTGTATCAGTATTTAATAATTGGTAAACATTAACATACAACAGGACATTTAAACAACATTGTCCTGCCATGAAACCCGTCCAATATCGGACACAAAATAGGCCGCAAATTGGTCCCGCATAAGACCAACGGCTGCAGTTGACCGCATCGGGTGATGCTGAAAATCTGGCAATGGGTGTGAAACTGGTTCATCAAGTTCAATGTGGGGTCACTCCTTAGCCATTATATAATTGTGTAGAACCACACAGGCTTTGACCACCTCGTCCACAGTTTCCACTTTTAGATTGATGGCTGTTGCAAGAATGCGCCATTTAGCAACCAGAATGCCAAAGCTGCATTCTACGGTTCTTCTGGCCCTGGTCAGTCTGTAGTTGTATATTCTGCGTGTGTGGTCCAAGTCCCTACTAGAATAGGGCTTCAGGAGATTTTCACACATCTGGAAGGCCTCATCCCCAACCATAACAAATGGCAGCGGTGGGCCTTGAGTGTTGGGGAGAGGCTGTGGAGGGGGAAAATTAAAATTGTTGCCATATACCCGACGGCCCATATCCGAGCTCTTGAATGTCTGGGAATCATTGCCACGGCCAAAAGCTCCAATGTCCACGGCGATGAAGCGACACTCCGCATCCGCTATTGCCATGAGCACTACCGAAAAATATTTTTTATAATTAAAAAACTCAGATCCGGTTCTGGCAGGTTTAACAATGTGGATGTGCTTCCCGTCCACCGCCCCTAAACAGTTTGGAAAATCACACACGTTCAAAAATGTTTTTGATATTTCCCGCCACATGTCCACGGTGGGTACGGGTATAAACTCCTCACGGAGTACATTCCATAACGCACGACAGGTGTCCACAATAATTCCGGACAGGGTTGAGATTCCAAGGCGGTATTG